>NC_139042.1:64311544-64911544 GCF_965140915.1 Aythya marila | reverse complement strand
GGATTTCCAATTTGGCTTCTGGCTTGCTGGACACCCCTGCTGAAAAGCCAAGCGCCCAAGGACACGGGTGGGAGTTCGGCATTGGGCTGCTGCCACATGAAATTCGCACGGGAGAGAGAACAAGTGCAAAACGAAGCGTTGATCCTTCTGCCCAGCCCAGCACCTCTGGGTACCTGGTTAATCCCTGCAATAGTGGGGGAGAGTGCAAAAGTCCTTGTGACGGATTTTGCAGCAATCGAGTTTACACTAAAATGTAGTTTGCCATTTCGGGGAGGGGGAGAGCTCTGTGCAGCAAACAGGAATCGGCAAGAAAGGCAGAGCTGAGTGAGGGAAAGGAACAGCAAGAGCAGCACGAATGTTTCTGCTGACGGCAGCACAAGGAAATGGGAAGCGGCACCTGCGGGATGCTCAGGCATGGGCAGGGCAGGCCCTGGAGGAGCTGGGGTATCGACATCTCCATCTTCTGCTGCAGGGAGCAGGTGGTGACAGCCCCACGACTGCCACCGCCTGCTGAACAAAGCCACCCGGGGCAGAGGTGGCTTCACAGCCAGCAGCTGCCTTCCCTGCTGCTGGGAGGAACAGCAAGACGGAGATTTTGGGGTAGCAGGAGAAAGCTGAGTGCTGCACAAGGGGATGAGGCTGCTGCCAGGAGGGCTTCTTGTGGAAAAAGGCTTCACACGAGCAAAGCACCCGTGCCCCTCTCCTCCCGTGTGTCCATGTCACCTGAGGCTGTGCCTGTGCCCCAGGACATGAGGACTTGCCATCCCCAAAGCCACCTCTGTCCCCAGGCTCTTGGGGCAGAGATGCTTGGCCCCAAAACTGCCCTCCCAAAAAAAGCAGCCATGTGAGGGCTGCTTGTCAGCCGGTGCTGCTGGATGTCACACAGCTGGGGACAGGAAGCATGACTCAGGGCTGATGCCCTCCCATCCTCCTCCTCCCCGGGGCTTTTTTCCTTTTTTTTTTTCAGTGCGTGTGCACCAATTACAGATTAATTGTCATTCCCCAGAGAGCGTGTCAGGCTAGTTTGACCCAGGATACGACCTCTCATCTATCTTTGCTTTTTAAAGATTCGTCGCCTAACCAGCTCATGCAGCCGGAGGGCTTTACGCTGCCCTCCTTTCCCCTGTGCTTTGCTATTTGGAAAATCATTAACTCGCTACAGCTGCTGGGGCACCCCATGTCCCCTCCTGCACCACTGAAATGCAGGGGCTGTGTCCTCGTCCCCCTCACTGTTCCCAGGTGGGTCCTGCTGCCACCTCCCCCCAGAGATGCTTTTCCCTCGTGCCGTCCCTTTGCCTGAGCAGGATCCTGATGCTTTGGGATGGAAGCAAAAATGGCACATCAGTTAGAAACCACACACGACCCTGTCCATCGCAGGCTGTAAATCCATTCCTTACAAGTGCCAGGTGGCCAGACCCACTTCTCCTCTCCCAGGAGCCCACTCCTCTCACCCTCTGCAGTGAGTGTACTTCGTGATCCCTAGCATGCCGGTGGAAGGCAGAGGCTCTCCCTGATCCTGGAGACCTAAACCAAATCACAGATGAAAGGAAAAGCCAGGTGTCCTCGCCACCAGTGAGCAGTAGCACATCTGCTTTGACAGGGACTCTTAAAGGCCCCCAGTGAGCACACCCTTGCTCAAATTCCGATCAAAGGGAAATTCAGTCTCAGGAGGATTTTTTTTTCCCAAGAATTTTTCCAGCCATATGTTTCAAGTCTCAAAAATTCATGTCTGAATCATTTATTTTTAATAGGCAAATATCTTCCTTCTGCCTCTCCCTAACTCACGCTTCCTCAGAGGGAGCAGAACAAAACGATAATACAATTTTCTTTCTGAAGCAGGAAAGACAGCGAACCTCCCTCCCTGCCCCCTGCAGATGTGTGGATGGTTTCCACGAACATCTCCCCAGAGAGGGAAGGCGGCCGTGCTCTTCCCATCCCCGGGTGCTGCTGGAGGAAGCTGCTCCTGGCTGCCCTGGTGTGGAGGAAATCAGAAGTGGTGAGGGGTCAGGGGAGTCCAGGAGAAGCAAGCTGAAGCTGCCAACCATGGTATGGTGCCCTACTCCTTTGGCATAAGCAAGGAGAACAGCAGGCCTGCATGCTATTTTTCCCCCTCTTTCCTCAGCTCACTTTTGTCCTACATCATTCCTGAGTGTGGGGTAAGTCCCTCAGAAATTACATTTAAGAAATAACATACTTATGCCACAATATATATCATTGCACTGTGTCCAGCTCGTGCAAAGTTCAGTGTGGTTTCTGCTGGCTGTGTTGCAGCACCTTTGGCAAACATGCTTCATCACTTTGGGAAGCGTGCTTCATCACTCCAGCGAGCCTATCTCTTCTCAAAGTTGCCTGCAATCATCCCTTGCTAGCTGGATGTGAAACTGTGCTTTCTATCTCTCCGTTTATCTTGTGGAAGCCAATAATGCAGATGCGTATGTGCTGGATGGGTGTGGTGGTGTAAAATGCATTGCTTCTGAAGAAGCTGAGCAAGACAACCAGCACCGTGGCTGTCCTGTTCCTGCCCTTCTAACCAGGCTCTGACATTTGGCCCTAAAATACCCTCCTGTTGGGGGATTGATGGGAAGGGGCTGTTCATTCAGCCTCGTGCATTTCATCCAAGGCTGACAAGCTCAGTGGAGTTTCGTACAGTGCCCACTTTTGAGAACAAATCACCTAAACTGCATGTGTATCCAAATTACGTGCTGGAATCGGGTTGTCCTCTGCAGCAATTAGGTGTGCAGGAGCATGTGTAAGCAAGCGGATGCATCCAACCTCGGAAAAGATTTTTAATAGGCAGTTGAGGCAAAGTCCTCTGGCTTTCTCTCGACATCAGGATTTTCTGCTTTACTGGTTTATTTTTAGAAATGCACACTGCAGAAAAGGGAATTTTGCTAATAGTGGCTTGCGGTCTCATTTGTGAAAGTAACTTTTCAGAAGTATGAGAGAAGATTGTGCAGTTATATTTAAATCTATACATGTTTTGCTGACTTGGAAATTGGTACCATTTTTTTCAAAGACTTGCTCACTAAGCCTGATTTGTGCCCTTTATCTTTTGATGTTTAAGAAGCTTTTCTTCCCAAAGTCTCCTTTTCTTTCAAGGCACTTCAATGAAAGTCTTCTTTTGCCCACCTTCAGAACTCCACACAGGATCTTTCTATCCTCCCTGATTTATCTTATGTATTCTCTTGACTAGAGGCAAATCATAAATTTGTCCTCATTTCATAGCTTGTGTTCTTCTTTTTTTTTTTTTTTTTTTTTTTCCACAGTTCTTCCATTTTCTGAGACATATGTTTCACACTAATGAAATACTTGGGTGTAATCATTGCTCTGAAAGCAAACTACAAAACTACAGTGGTCTTTCTGCTACAGTAAGGACATTAAATCATTAAATGCATCAACATGAATCAGAATCAATGGATTCCTTGCTTTTTTTTTTTTTTCTCTTTTCTTTAAACTATTACGACTTACATGTTCAAATGCAAAAAAGGGTGTTTAAAAATAAAGTGAAGGGTCAGACTCTGACCTTGTCTTCTGTGGGAACTGTACTGATGTGGTGTTTAAGTCCATGGGCTGCTCAGAATTCCACAGTAGAGAGCAGAATATTAATTGTTTTGGTGTGTTTTTGTTGTTGCTGGTGGTGTTTTGTTTTTGTTGTTGTTGCTGTTATTTTTTTTGGAAGAGGTTGAGGCAGTGATAGCTGCAGGGTAAAAGACCCACTTATGTCTTCTTTGGAGGCTTTAAAACAAACCAAGTGTTCAGTGACAGTTCTGGGACTTGTATATTGTTTCATTTCTCTATTTCTCTTCTAGCTTTTTGTTAGCAGAGGTATTTTTAGGAAAGGAGATTTTATCATTATTATTATGAATTATTAATTATTCTTTTAAAGAGAGAATCTGATCCTGCTTCATCTTTCTCTTTCTCCTGGAATCATTATTTTCTCTTTGTGACATCAAAATCATTGCTTTGGAAGTGTTTATCATCTCAAAAATAGAAGAACATGACATCATTCACGAAAATAACAACAGGAACTGAAAAATTTTTAAAGGTGCCCTAATTTTAAAATCTGATGTAAACTGTTTTCCTCTCAATAAATTAATTTGGTGGGCAATAGGCCTCCTACCTACTCTGTCTCTTGCTAACGTGTATGACCTCTTAAAGCTTTCATGGTTAAAACTTTAGATGATCATAAATGGCTTAAGACTTAAACTTCCAAATCAGGGTTAATTACAAAAATGCAACTAGATCCTCAGCAACAGATTCCCTGGTTAAAAAAAAAAAAAAAAAAAAAAAAAAATGTTCCTTTGATTATGACTCCTGCCAAGTTGGAATAAAGATGAATTTACTTCCTGCTTCTTATGGTCCTTTGTGGGACCCAGGGTACATCGTGGCTTCCCTTGACGCTCGATTTATCTGGGGGGAATAAAAAAAGTTTGGACAAAAGGCCATATTCAATGTTTCTCCTCATTCTGGAGGTCAGAGACTGGCTACAGCAGGAGGGGATGGTGGGGGTGGAAGGCAAACTTCTCCATGCAGGACCAAGCAGTCTCTTGAGTGGCTGGGTCACCTCTCTGGTCCTCAGACTCAGAACTGAAATGATCACAAAGTAAGTAACAGAAATCAAATGGAAAAACAGTGGGGCATTTGCTTACAAAGGTAATATAAAATACAGTCCGCCTTGGATGATCATCTGGTTTTGTTTTGTTTTGTTTTGTTTGTCCCCCTGACAGACTTCGTCTGGGATGGTCCTAGAACATTAAGACCCTTTTTTCTCTCCTCCTCCCTCTTGGTGGTAGTTCAAATTGGCTGTCATATGTTTTATTTTTGCACCAAAGATCCTAAGTTTTTCGTGGATTCATGAAATGTTTTGTGGCAAAGCACAAAAGGGGTGTGGATCCTTTCATTATATGGTTGCTTGTGACTGACAAAGACTGGATTTATTGGTTTCTTCCAGTTGCATTACTGATACTAGTGGTTCAGGCCGAGCCTGTAAAATACTTTGGACAATTGCCTTGACAATGTTTTACTTGCATTTAGGTCTGGGTTCAGTAGGGCTCTTGTAATGAGCTCTGAAAGTTGAGAGTTGGCCCAGGTAAAGTATCTGAGGAGAGAATTCTACTGTCTGAAGTTGGCAGCCTTAGTTTATTTGAAGACTCTTTACTTTAAATCTGGTGTTCTTCTGAATTTGCTTTTTTTTTGGAGAAAACCTTTATCATTCTCCATGCAGCAATGGAGTCCTTTTGCATATCACAGTCCTAAACTTGCCTGAGGCCTTTGGATGCTTTAATGATCAAGCAATAGTTCAAGATCCAACAGGAAAGGCTCTTGGCAGCCACCACAACCCTGCAGACCAGGTCCTCTCCTCATTTGGTGTACCTGCTTGCTGCAGAGTTTGGCTGAAATTGTTGTAGGACAACTCTGTCATGCCTGTTTTCCTTCTGGGGTTTTGGAGGCCTGCACAGAGTTCATGTCTCAACTCCACCTTGAGCTTGTCTCATCTGTTCCACCGAGTAGGATCTTGCGGTCTCTCAGGCAGTGGACGTGCAGGAGCTGTGTGAGAAGCAAGATGCTTACGTCCTCATCCAACAGGCTTTTAATGAACCTGCATGGCTGCATCACTCTCCTGACCAAGCTATCAGAAAATTCACACTTGGTCACCTGGGCTTAGTGCCTTTTCTGATACCAAAAGCACAGGGGACCTTGATGCAGACTTCTCACAGAAGAGAGTTTCCATAGAGGGCCTAAGGGAGACAGAAAGACCCACTCTGGTCCCACGGTGAACAGCCTTACTTGGCTTCTTGAATGATTTATAAGCAAGGAAGCCATCCCTGCCTACCAAACAAGAGAAGAAAATACAAGGTAAAATGTTGTCACAGCAGTTTTAGGGGTCTGCCTTACAGAAATCTTGATAGAAAAAGCAGTAAATAAATACACACAGGATAAGGGGAAATAGAAGATTTAGAAAATAACCACTGTTATGAAGAGATAAGGAGATGCCAGCAGACATGATTTAACAATGGGAACTTTATCCTCATCTTTTTATTTAATAGAAAGCTGATTACCTTTTCTTACATGTGAGAAATAAAACAAACAACTGAATAGGAGCGAGTGGTATATTGTTAGCTGCCTATTTAAAAACACAAGAGCTGCAAAGAGATTTTCCAAACACATTTTCTTCGTGTGGCTCACTAACCCAACTCAACAGGAATAGCTAATGAATTTGAGGCATTCTGAAATGTGAAAGCATGCTTCACAGCATCTCTTATAATTGACCGCTCTATAGGGAGATGATTAATTTATCAAAATTAGAAGTTCTTGATAGGGCTGTTTCACATTTCCTCTACCTGTAGAGAGAAAAATAAAACAATGAATTTAACAAAAAAAAAAAGATTTTTTTTTTTTTTTAAAGATGTCTCCCCAGCCAAGTAAGATTGAACCCATCATAATAGTGAATTTATCTTGGCATTGGTAAGGAAGCTGGTGAGCTCAGAAGTAAAGCACCATACATAAACACCAGTGCCTAGAAAGTCTTAGGCTACGCTGGTATTACACGGCTGATGCCATGTCTCAGCATTTCATCTCAAGCCATCCAGCAGCACTTTGAAGCACCTGCTCACTTCTAAACGTATTGACTCCCTGATTAACCAACGAGGTGCATCTGCACAGAACTTGTGGCCACACGTACTGGAAATGTGACCATCCACTCCCTCTGCAGGTTGGCATTCCCCACAGGATGTCCTGATGGTCCCAGTCCCTGTAGCAGCCCCTGTGGCTTTCCTCCTTGCCCCAGTGGAGTGGGAGCCACCAGGTCCGAGGCCACTCACATGTGGCTGGAGCATCACACCCAACATTTTGCAGACTCCTGCAACCAGTAGGTGAGTGTTTGCTGACAAAACCTGATGTCTTCGTGCACGCTTGTACTGAGTTAAGCATGGTGGGATCCTGATCTGGAGGCTTCTGAGTGTTACTACAGCTCAAACTCAGAATAATAATTCCTAAAAGTAAGAATAGGAAAATGAGCTAAACAAAAGCTTGGTTCAAACTCTTGACATCAGTAGGGCCTTTCTGTTGAACCCAGTAGGACTTCAGTCTGGCTCTTTAGAAAAATTATACTTTCGCATGAGAGAAAAACTGTAAGTATATTTTTTGTTGTTTTTGTGGTCAGACTATGGGACTACCCCATGTTTTCTCTGCATAATGAAGAATTACAGACATTCCTAATGAGTTAACAGCAAAGAGTAAAGCAGAGATTCTATTCACTAGATATTATCAGAGAGAGAATGAAACCCAGGTGACATTTCAGGAAGAACTTTGAAATCCCATTTCCTTAGATAAACTATCTGCTCTGTAAGCAAAACTGTTGTGATTGTTTTTCCCCCTTGGTTTTCGTCAACAGAGCCATTTGCATAAAAAACAAGACTCTTGTTTCTGAAAAGTTCATATTCTCTTGCTGTTGTTCCCCCCTCCCCAAAGTTTTCTTTCTCTGTTAGCAACCTGATAAATCACTCCCACTAAACTCAATTACAGTATCACCAACGAGCCTTTATCAGTTTGGGTGATAAAGAATAAGCAGCAAGCACAGCCACAAAACCTGCAAGAATACAGATTATGTTTCCGTGTCATTTGTTCCATTAACAGCTTGTATGGCATGTTTAAAAAATAGGAACAAAAAAGAAGACATGATAGAAAGAGATTATATTCTTTACATATCTCAGATGCTTGCAGCCGAGGTAATGCATAGATTATGAGCCTCAAGTTAGGCCTTCTGAGACCAGTGGAAGGCCTTTCATCAGCTTCAGTGAGTTTCAAATATGGCTCTGCATTTAGAGTGAGGCAGAGTGCCACTGTGTAATCAACACTGACAAAAATTGAAAAGGAAAAAAAAAAGGCAAGCAAGAATAGAAAAGAAAAAAAGGCTGCAGGCACTTTTGCTGACTTGGATATGAAAGTTCACGGTGGAATCCATTGAAGCCTAAATAGATCTATATCTAAATGGAAATAAGGAAACCACTACTTCTGAATGAGATTTTGCTGATCCTGTCTAATTAACCTGGTAAATGTTCAGGTACTTCGGTAATTAAACTTTAACTTTAGAAGCTAAATTGCTTCTAAATAAGCTACTGGGATTTACCTTTGGCAGGGAGATCAACAGTCTTCTCATCTTCTACACTACAAGAGCCTGGAGCATCATTATGACAGCCAGCATTATAAACCAAGCCATCACCAAAAACAGATTTTAAGGAGACAAGGCTCATATTAACTACAGTCAAGAAGGCCTGTGAAATAAAAATCAAGAAGTTTAATCAGCAAAATTTCATCTAAGATTCAAATCATAGAGTGTTACAATCAACCATGCTGCAAAATGAAATGTGCTGTGGGAAAGTTAGTGGACGAAACTGTGATGATAATGACAGGTTAGGGAGAAAGAATAATGTCTGGTTAAATAATCACCATCCAAAACATGTTTAAATATTTCTAAAACAGAGGCAAAATGCAGACTGATAAAACATAAGGAATACAAGTAAGAGAGGAGAAAGGCTGCCAGCATCGTTATGAATAACCTTCTTGACACGACTTCCCGAGGCGAGGCTGTGGAAAGCCCCCACTGCATGGAAGGGGTGCATCACACAGCCACAGCCACATCACCCTGCCTCTGTTCAGCACTGGCAAAACCCTTCAGGAGTCAGACACCCAGTCTGGGGGCCCACACTGCATGGAGAATGAGGAAACACCAGGCAGGGTCTGCAGGAGGGCAGCCAGAGTGAGACACCGAGCCTTTACAGGTGTGACTTCAGGTACATGGACTGTCTTTTCTATTGAGGAGGCAGCTGAGAGGTGACTTATGTTCCTAATAATACATATAAAGTATATCCATACATATTCTTTCATACACTCTATATAAAGTCTAAGTCTAAACTTGCAGACAAGGGCATAAGAGGAGCTGGTGAGTAGAAGTTGAAGTCAGATTAATTCAACCTTGACACAAGATGTAATTTCCTACTGCTAAAATTAATGGGATGTCAGAGGACCTGAGGAGGGGAGGAGGGAGTTTAGTATGTTTAGGATAACACGTGCCCCCTCCAAAATGTTGCCCTTCTGAAATCAGCACCAGTTAATCTGCAAAAATGTCATTGAGGGGCAAAAGAGGCGAGAGGGAGCAAGCTGCAGGGAATCAGGTGCAGATTAGGAATTGGGACAGAGGAGGTCCTGGCACTGACACAGGCATATGATCTGCACTGCTGCGGGTGGCTGCAGCCACCAAACTGTGACATTTCCCCTCTTTTCTCTCTCCCTCTTGCTCCACAGAGGGGCTGGGGTGAGCTCCCATTCTCCTCAAGCCATCAGCACCAGGAACTCCCCTGCCTCCTGGCTTCACACAGTTGCCTGAGGGGCTCTGGAGGGATATTATTTTTCCTGCCAACATGTGACTACGAGATATAGAGTTCACGTGAAGGCAGAAAGAAGAAATATAACTGTAAGTGGGCTCAAGGAAGGACGACAGCACACCAAAGCCAGGAGGTGGTACGAAGAACAGCTTTTGCACCAGCGGCAGTTCATCTGATCCATCTCATGAATTAAACCAGGATAAACGTTTGGGCAGCTTCTGCACCCCACCTGCCTCCTGCTGCCCACCCCAGGGGGCCTGGGCTTTGTTCACGGCTCAAAACGGGGTGGGAGAGGCAATTCAGTGCCCTGAAGGGTCGCACCAGGCCTGGTGCCTTCAGCTGCCTGAAAGCTGAACCGAAATGAAAAGCTGCTGGTTAAGGACAGAGCTCCTCAGGCTTCCTGCTGAGCCTGGTTGCAGCCCTTTAATTAGAGTAGGCTAATTACGCTTGACGGAGGAAAAGAGGCTGTCAAGTAGCATGGGAGGAATGCTTTTTGATTCGGCAGAAAACATTTTAACTGGAGGTGTCCTGCAGGCCGATGGGAAGCCGCCGCGTCTGGGATGTGTTGTCTCCTCAAGAACATTTCCTCCCCACTGGGGACACGTTGGGCAGTGGCCGAAGGACAGATGAAAGGCTGGTCAGGCCTAGGGCTCAGACCAACCTCTTCCCAGCTCCTCAGTTCCTTGGGCATCCTTGGCAATCCCGAGCCTCCTCACCCCTCCTGTAGCTGGGGAGTGGGGACTGGCTCTGGCTACCTGCTCGTGAATTATTTCCTAGCACGGTTAAATAGTTGTGGCGTCGCAGAAACCCCCTCAAAGCCCAACGATGCGGGATCTGAAGGGCTGGCGATCATAAATGGTTAACTAACGAGTGTTTACAGTTCCTGATGATAGTTGCTGGCACTAGGACAAGGGCAGTAAAAAGTGGATTAGATGAAGATAAATGTGAGACGCAGGCAGAAACAAGTACTCCAGCAGATGTGTGTGGAAATTAATGGGGTGGTGATAATAACAAATTCTGATTCACCACACAGTAAATGTGTCTCCTGATGATCAGTTTCCAGTACAATACCAAGTGGGTATGCATGGAACAGGAATCCGAGCAGGATGACATCTCAGCATTGCAAATGCATGGGGTAGACGCTGAGGAGCTTAACGAAGACAGCTGGGAAAGTGGTGTTTATTTCGTCCCCTGCAGTCTTTTCCCCCCTCAGCATTTTATCTTTGATGAGAGCAGATCCATGATCCACCCTCCTCACAAACAGATCAGCTGGGCCTTAAGGAAAGACACCTTCCCACTCCAGCAGAAGGCTGGTGGTCAGGAGATCTTGGTCATGGTCCAAGTGCTGCCAAAGAGAGCCCATCTCAAGTCCTTACTGTCCCCACGTGCTTGCTCATCCACCAAGCTGGGACGGGAAAGCTCCCTCATGGCACACCGCTTTGCCAGATGTGTTGTTGAACTTAATGTGTTTATGTTTGCAAAGAGAAAATAGGATGAAAGGCATGACAGAAATGCAAGGGATGATTTGTTATGATTTAAAAGCCATTTCATTTTAGCAGTGCTACTTTAAAATATTTGCACCCTGGAGGCATTTCCAGATAAGGACGCGAACCCATCTTCTCCTTTCCAGTCCCATTTTTTAAAGAAACAGAGAGGTTTGCAACCCTTGGAAAATGGCTCTTTGCCTGCTGCAGCCCATGGGACAGCGCAGCACAGGCTGTGGCCCCACGCCATGATGTGCACTCCAAGGAGGTCAATGCCAGAGGACATTTCCCATCGGTCAGGGAAAATGACCTAGGACTGAAAAAGATTGCTGGCCTTTCTGCTTGTTTTTAATCCAGACCCTTTTACTTGTCCCACACTAAGAGCATAAGCTGCACACCTGCAGTGCAGCGTGAGGATGTAGGTCTGCGATGCAATTTTCTTGGCAAAAAAAAACATTCAAAACAGACCCATTGGTCCATCTTTCATGTCTTGCTCACTGTTATCGTGTCCTGAATCACAGCTGCTGCTGCCTGCACAGTGGGGATAAAAAAGTGGGCCTGTGCACCAAGACCTTGAGACTCTCCATCATTGCAATAGAAAACGGAGGTTTTTTTTTGTTGTTGTTTGTTTTTTTTTTTGTTTGTTTGTTTTGTTTTTCTGGCTTTGTTTGAGGAAAGCTTCTTTTCCTTCTTTTTTTTTCTATTTTCTTTTTTTCTTTTTTTTTATGTTATTGTTGGAGTCATGTGGGTGAAGCTGTTCACAGAACAATGCTCTAAACACCTTCCCCAGTGATGCAGTGGAGGCTGGGGAGATGAAATGCAGCTTGCAAAGGCCACCAGGGCTGCCCATATGCTCATTTTGCCAATTTGTCTGGAGTTCAGGCTGTAGTTGGACAGGGACAGGAAGACAGGAAGATTTGAGACCAGTGTTACCACTGAGGTAGCCGTGAGAAGGACCAACCTCATCACCTGTGTTTGGTATTTCTGCCCTGGTCCCCAGAGTGAGATTGGGTGGGTTGAGAATAACCCCCACAGGCATCACTGAGCACCTGCTAGAAGCCAGTGATTTGGAAAAGCAGAGGGCTCTAGAGACATTTACGAATTAAGAATTAATTAATTTTAGAATTTATGGACTTCTGTCTTCTGTCCTGAAAGAAACGTGATGCTTTCAGACCCCAGAGGCGTCCAGCAGATGCCCCACTTTTCCCTGCTAGCCCTCAGGCCAGGTGGGACGGCGCTGCTCAGATGCTCTGTGCCCTGGCCCCTCTCCATCTCTCCACCCTCAACTCTCCAGCCCAGCTCCCTTGCTTCTCCCCATTTCAGAGGCAGTTAGACCCCAGGATCAGACATCGAGGATGATTTTTCCTCCAGGACATGGCTCTAGAAGAGGGCAGCGGGTTTCTCCCGCGGAGCCCCCAAAAGCAGCAAGCAGGGACCTGCCAGGGCCAGGTGAGGGACGACTGAGCCCAGCTGAACGTGTCTAATTTCTCAGTCCCCGCTTCATGTGCACATGACCTGTTAAAAGTATTAAATTAAAGGAATTCCCAGAGCTAATCTAGTGATGATATTATGAGAGACAGGAGCTCAAGTGCATCCCGGGGATGGCTGATCGGGTTGCCTGGGATGTATTATTTATGGGGCCATCTGTTTTAGACAAAGATTGAAGTCTGAAGGGGAGGAAGGTTTTGATGGAATTCAGGCATTTAATTGAGGCAGGGGGGTAGCAGCTCCCCCCAAATAAATAAATAAAAAAATAAATAGATCTGATGTAGTTACTTAGGGAATAAAGCTGGCAGCAGTGTACCTGTGTGCTGATCTCTTCCCAAAAAAATACTTGCCCACAGAAGGGGCATTCACAGTATGGTGTGTCAGTGCAGGGGAGAGAGGTGTGTAAAGGGGCTCCAGCCTGAGTTCCTGGTACACAGGCTGTGAAAGGCAGAGGTAGAAACAGATCTGCAACTGGAATGTGAGGAGACAAGGGGGGCAGCCAAAAGAGGCAGTGGCTGCAGGCAAACAGGAAGAATTTCCCCAAAATAGCCAGTTCAGTTACTGGATAGCTCTGTAAACGTAGGATCTGTGCCCAGCTATTAGGGGCAACACAAATCCAAATCACAACTGTGAGAAATAAAATGTCTCTCTTTCTGATTCAGGGTGACACGTTATTTAAATAATATGGGTCAGGAAATATGAAATAAAATATCTCAATGAACAGGATTCGAGTCCTTTCCCTTCTTGCCCATCTCCCATGGTGCCAGAAGCAGACACGTTCGTCTGAGTTTTCCCCATTGCAGTTGCCTCGTCAGATTTCTAAATATCAGCACTTCCTCGGGCTAATGTCTAGGCCCATCCTAGCGATCAGGAATGAAACTCATCTCAAAGCTTTGTTTGGAAAGGATCTGCTAAGCCTTTCCGTGGAAATTTGCTGGAAGCTACCTGTCAGTTTTCTGCCTGTTTTCCAGTAATTCAGACTAATGACTCGTCAGCCTCCTTTTTTCCTTCCTTCTGAATCTGTCTAGAAGGAGGTTTCTGCTCCAGTTACTGGTTTAATAACACAATGCTATACACCGAGGCAAAATTCTCACCCAGTCTTACTCGATTTGTCTCATGGCTGTGTTCATAATCCTTATTTTATTAGTTATTACAAAAATAAATAAATAAATAAATCTGAGGAACTGGTTTTAGTGCTCAAAAATGTGTGCCTCTGAGCTGGAACAATGCTTAAGACCTGTTGTTCTGCACAGGAAACTTTGCTTGTGAAAACAAAGAACCTGGTCACAGACTGTAAGAAAGACTGACGAGTACAAAATCATAAATCCTTTCATACACAATTTTATTTAGCTGAAATTTCAGTTTCTGTATTACAGAAGATACTGTCTGTGTTTTATCCTTCAGGGGAGGGATGAGGTTTCTGTCTGAGGTGCAACTTGTCCTATGACCCACATGCCAAAAGTTCAGGCACCAGGCAGGGAGACCCATCCCACAGGAGGAGACCGACTGGGAGGATGTGCCAGGACTGCTTGCACTCACCAGCTGCACAGTGCAGTGCAGCAAGCTGTGTGCAGTGCAGACCAGATGCAAACCTGCACGAAGATTAGTGCTTGGGGACACAAAGGGACACGTACCATCTTCTTATCTGAGTTAGCACGGTGATAAAAAGCAACTGAGCCACTAGAGTGCCTTTTTGTCCACTTTGCTGAAAGGCTGACAGCAGCAGCAGGTTTGCCTCTCCTCCTGTCAGCCCCAGAGCCTCATGAGGACTGGATCAACTCTCCTGGGACAGCTCTGGCTGACAGCTCTTGTCTTGCTGCAGGGAAATGACTGGCTTGCCATGGACAAGACCTTTGGGCAAGAAAAAGATTTCCAAGTCCTTGCAGGACAAAATGCTGAAGGGGATGAAATCAAGTGGCTTTTGAGTAGGTGTCTCTGCAGAGGCTTCTTCATTTTTCCTGCTAGCAAAGCAGAAGAGTCATGAGAGCCTCTTAATACCTACAAGCCAGAAGAGTCATGTCTCCTTGTGTTTTGTACAGCCCTTATCATAAAGTGTCTGGCTGCTGCCACCCTGCAATTAGCTCAAGGATGGGAGCAGCCTGCTGACTACACTGTCATTAGCTGCTGCTGCTGTGGCTACATGGCTACACGGGGTGGCAACACTTCTCAAGTTGCCTCTCCTGCTCAGGACAATGTCCTACCAGGCAGTTGACACAATCTAGAATAGCCCCATTGCTCAAGTTCAGCTCCTCTTTTCCATGTCCTCCCTTGTCCCGTGTCTTTTGCATGTTGGGTGCACCACTGAGTTCACCTCACAAAGCTAGTGCATGGTGACAGCAGCTCCCAGAAGGGCCGAGGGAGGTGTCTGTGGTGGTGGTGAACCATCAGGGTCTCATCTAACTGCATCCCCATTCCTGCTCGGTGCCCTCTGGTCCCCTCTGCTGATGGAGTGGATCAGGAGGTAGATCCAGGTGAAGTGCTGGTGGGGTTGTTTGCCTTTTATCCCTTGGGGCACTTTGAGCTAAAGCCCCTTTCTGGGTACAGGTTGCTGTGTGGCTCTACGGGGAGCTGTGTGGGCAGACACAACACGAGGGGAAAAAGCTGGGCAGGGTCTGCTTATCTCATCACACTGTTGAAAGGTATTCACTCAATCAGAGCCTCACTTGAATCCCAATTTTAGTTATATGAGAGAGTAGATCTCTTAAAATGTGTGCTGATGTTTATTGTGGAGTCAGCAAAGAACCACCACCACCACCACCACCAAATCCTTTGGAGGCTTCCAGGTCCCATTCCTTTAGTTTTAGAAGCCTGCCCTAGGTGGACTGGGCTTTGCACAGTACACGAGCTGCAGCAGTGACATTGCTGAGGTCTGCACGATTGTGTTACTTGCTAGTGACTGCAGTAAGTACAGCCCCACATCTCAGCACTCCTGCATGAACATGGATGCCACGGGCTGCCTACAGGTGAGCCATGTGCAGGGTACCCAGGCTCTTACGGACTGCAAACAGACACAGTATGTACAGATACGGGCCATGGCTGCAAACATACAGCCTCATGTGGCCAGGCATCCTGAGGTGTGATCCAAGGGGCTACATCCATTTCCATCAAACCCCAGGGCATGTCTTGTCCTAGCTGTTCTGCATTGCTAACCTCCAAAGCACAGCTGTAACTGCATCAAGAGCTTCTTTAAACTGACTGTGATTTCCTTGGGCTGTTTGCAGTGCCACTGGGATGTCCCATTATAAGCCAGAATTTTTTAACATGTAGATGTTATGAGCCATGCTCATTGTCTGTCCCTGATTTGTAATGGATTCAGAGAAATTATATTGAAACTACTATTTCAATCCTGTTTATTCCTCCTGGATTTCCATATCAAGAAATAAGAAACTCTGTGCATAAGATAAAACACAGTTCTGCTGCTGCAGCCTTGTGATGTTTGGAGTCCATCTGGCATAAACCAAGAGCATAAGCCACAGAGCCACAGAATCAGTGGGGCTGGAAAAACCTTCAAGATCACCAAGTCCAACCACCAACCTGACCAACAGCGTCCCACCACTAAGCCACATCCCTTAGTGCCACGTCCTCACGTCTTTATAAGACAGAGCCCTCCATAACCAAGCCTGCCTAGCCCTGCAGGCCATTCCTTCTCCCTCTGCCCTCCTGCTAGCCCTCACCATGCAGCTCCTCCACACAGACCCTGGATGGCAAGGTTCAGCTCTGCAGCCCTGTGATACACCAGCCTCCAACACCTGCAAGGAATTAAGGGAGGCCAAAATACTCCTGGGAGCCCATGGCGCATTGCACAGCCTCCACAAAAGACCAAATTCCTTTTGCATGAGAACACGGGTACATCTGCTTGCGATCATCCTTCTCCAGCCAGCCGGCCTGCTGAAGCAGAAATGTGATTCTCCACACTTCGGTTGATGTTTGCAGCCGAGAGGTTGGGATTTGGGAGGAGCAGAATAAGCCTGCCTTTCACCCGCGGCTTCCCCAGCAGCCTGCCCACCCTGCCGCTCACAGTCCTGGGCGCCTCTTGCCCTACTTTCAGGAGTTGAGAAATGATTAAATAAAGAGAAACTTGTTCTGTGGCAGAAAAAAATAAAAGGTCTGTTTTTCTGGCCAGGCACTTGGGATGGAGACAGGAAGAATATTATTTTAAAGGTAAAATGATAAAATATTTGTTTGCTGAAGGAATGGGACGAATGTCAAAAACATATCTTTAGGTATTACCATACAAAAAGTTATTTGAGGACTGTATAATTCTGCCCTGACAACAGCTGTGGGGTGTCGTGAAGAAATGTTTTAGCCTTCAGTTTCCTGCAAACTCATACAGGGTGTTTTCCTTGCCGTAAGAAGGCTCTTTGTCAGTGTGCGCATGCACGTGTGTGTGTGTGCATGAGTGTGTGAATGCACGCTCTGTAGCCAAGGAAATGGCTAAAAATAATGCAAGTAAAGGGCAGTGAGTAGACACAGAGGAATACCATCAGAGTCTCTGGGGATGCTACTGTTTATTTCTTAATATTTTCTCCATTTCAGCTGACCAACGAGGAAACAACTCGGATTCCCTACTGTAATGAAAGCTCCATATTCCATCCCACTCCAGGCTGTAGCACAGATGCACCATGGTTTAGGTACTTCTATAGATCTGTCAGATTAGATTTGAAAGTTTGCCTTGCATGCTGCTACACAAAAGGACCAAAAAAAAAAAAAGTAATTTATAAGTGCAATTAAGAATGTCATGCCTAGGGAATAAAGGGAAGGTATTTCTAACAAAAGAAAGCTCAACTATTGAGTAGCTCAGCTTTAGAATGATAGAATCATAGAACCATTTAGGTTGGAAAAGACCTCTAAGATCAGCTGGTCCAACCTTTTACCTAGCATTGCCTGGTCCTCCATTAAACCATGTCACTAGGCACTACATCTGCACATTCCTTGAAGTCTTCCAGGGATGGTGACTCAACCACTTCCCTGGCAGCCTGTTCCAATGCACCACAACCCTATCAGTGAAGAAATATTTCCTAATACCCAACCCAGAACTCCCCTGGTGCTTCTTAAGGCCATTTCCCCTCATCTTATCACTTGGGAGAATAGGCCGATCCCCACCTCCCTACAACCTCCCTTCAGGTAGTTGTAGAGGGCAATAAGGTCTCCCCTGAGCCTCCTTTTTTCCAGTCTAAACAACTCCAGCTCCCCCAACCGCCCCTCGTAAGACTTGTTCTCTAGACCTTTCACCAGCTTTGCATCCCTTCTCTGGACATGCTCCAGCACCTCGATGTCCCTTTTGTATTGAGGGGCCCAAAACTGAGCACAGTATTTAAGATGTAGTCTCACCAGATCTGAGTACAGAGGGACAATCACTTCCCTAGTCCTGCTGGCCACACTATTCCTGACACAGCTGTATGGGGGAATGCTGTAGTGGGCATGGTCTTGGCTCTCCACAACTTCTTCATGCCCAGTGCTCACCAGCCTTTTAGCTCTGTGCTTGCTAAGGGACAGAGCCTGCTCTTCCACCCTGCCCTTACACGACTTTCAGAGCTCTATCTCTCTGAGAGAAATGTGAAACCCATCGGAAAGTGATTCTGAGAAAGAGGACGATCCTGGTATCCTTTGGCAGCTCTGCTAGCTGTAGTCACTGAAACATAGATAACAAGGTATTTAAAATTTCAACACATTTGAAAAAATTGGAAGTCTTTTTGTAGCAGTTTCTGGTGGGGGAATACCCACATATACACAGCTCTATGGCTGGCCTCTAACATCTTGTACTTTAGCCATGACTTAGCTGAAGGGAAGATGAGGTGCAAGAATATAAGTGAGAGCACGTCCCTGCAGTCTGGCAGGAAAGCTTTGCATATGGGGCAGGTGTTATTCCTAATTCCCTCTTCAGGAGCCTGTCACTGCAAATATCTGTTTTGTGCGGCACTTGTTCAGCTCTCCAACTTGACTTCCTTATAAGAACCATCCCCAGTCAGTGGGGATGGTGGTGGACAGACACCATTAAAAAAAATGTGCAATGCACGTACTTATTCACTGGTATGCATATTTAAACATTGCGATTTATCCACATGCACTCACAAACACACAGGCAGAACTTTTATCCACCAGCAGAACAATCTATGTTAGTGCATGAAGATCCAAAGGGAAACATCTGTCGTTAAAAAAACATTAGGAAGAAACATTTATTTAGCACAGGCTGAAATGCAGAAATGTTTTCATGCTGTGTTTGGCTTCACTTACTGCAGGCAAGACGTAATGATGTACAGAAGGGTTGTCTGAAAGAAACTGTGTGGGATCTGATGTTTTCTGGGGCTTCTCCCTATTGTCTGTTCCTAAATGTTCATTCAGATGTTGCAGACCACTGGCACTCTGTAATAAATCCATTCTGGTCCTATTTAGAGATCTCATACTCGATGCTTTTTTATTTTAATACAGCTTCATGCCTTGTGAATGCTAATGCCAGTCTTCTTGACCGACCTCTTCCTAATGATGATAGATAGAGATGAGGACCTCTCCTGTGACAGACACAGATGGGATTCCTTTAGCTGTGTCAATAGCCTCTGAAAGCATTGATCACACAGTGTGGAACTGCCTGTGGAAATGATCAGTTAACAGAGCGTGGATTTTCAGTTACAGGAAGGAACAGCCCTCATGTCAGTGCATCTCCATGTCAGACAGCCAGAGTGATGCTTGAATCTCAATGTAACAATGGGAAAACTCACCTCCATTTTTCTCTTCTTATTAAAGGCTGTTCTTGTAGAGGCTGTTCTAACCACTTGCCATGCAGAGTTCATCCTCAGCAGGCGGCACAAGCACAAGTGTTTTACTTCTGGGAATAAATGTGCTTTGTCAAGACCTTATGCAATTGTGTCTTACTCCCGCCTCTCGGTCTTCATGATCTGCTATGCCCTTTTCCTTGCTCTGCTGCTTACCTGCAGGCCCTCAGTTCCGTGTAGCCCTGTAATCAGCCATTTGTCCTTTTCCAGATAATGCCTGAAGCCACTGCTGTGCAATCGATGGGAAAATGGTAACAGCTAGGTGGAAGAAAAGTTGGTTTCAGCTGACATTTCTGTGTAAATTTGAAACAAAGAGTTTCTATAGGTGATTTGTAAATGTACAGAGTCTTGGCTACCACCTGGCTTTTCCTTCCTTTCACATCAGAGAGAGGTGCATTGATTTTAAGACTGGAAGACATATATCTGGTCTGACCACCTGCATAATTCAGATCCTCTGACATCCCTGTATAAACACATCTTTCAGGATCATGAAGAGTACTTCTGACAGAGATTGTCTTTTAGAAAGAAAAATAATCTCCCGTTGATTAAGAAAGACCTACCTACTCCAACACTATCCCTCTTAAATTCTTCCTGTGTTGTCCAAGAAAAATGCCTTATACTTTCCACATGTTTGTTAACCCTCATCTGATATTTTTTAAACTGAAGTTAGACTCTGAAGCTATTAAACAGCCACTTAAATTGTATCTTCTTCTCCATCTGCACATACCTCACCAGTGCACAGAATTCTAATATCAGTGAAAAAAAAAAAATCTGACACATTTCATAACTGTCATTGTTCTTGTCACAAACTAATCCTTAGATAATTTTAGATAATTTATTCCTAAAGCTGTTCACATATTCTGGGAAGGGAAAAGACAGATATATTTTCCCATATAATACTATGAAGAGAATATGCTAGACCTTTGAATAACATTTCTATTTTGTATTTATATATATATATATATATATATATATATATATATATATATATATATGAGAGTTTAGTCCTCTGTATGTGACAGCCTACTTTTAAATGAAAATACATGACATTTCAATGGAAACCAGAGATAAATATGGGAGAAAAAACCTCTGACGAAACATGAGGGGATTAAATTTGTCCATAACGAATCCAAAATGTAAGTGTTCTGTTGGCCTTTACTTTTTTCTCTTTTAGCCTAGTCTAGAGCTGTCTGTGCTCTTACAGGTAAATTAATCTGTGCCTTGGGCAGCAAGGACTTTCCATGACTAGAGGAGGCTGATTGATTGTCTCAGATATTGAGACTGTGGGTTTGATGGGAACTGCACAGCAAAGCTGACAGTAGTGGAGATTTGTGGATTTTGTCTTCTTTACTAAAATGTATACCTTACAACAAACACTTTTTTTTTTTTTTCTTTTTTTTTCAGGTAAAAAGAAAAGACATCTCCCTGTTATGTATTTCTTTCCTTCCTCTCCAAAAGTTTCAGTATGATTTGTCTTAAGCACAAATAATAAGGCAAGAAAGATTACTGCTATGGAAAAATTTTCCATATTTTTTTTATTTAGTGGCTTTGTAATGATTCAGTGATTTGTTTATATTGTGTTGTGGTTTTCTTTTTTATTTTCTAAAGTGTAGAAGAATTTCTCATGAAAGGTCTAACCCAAACCACACAATAAAAATTTCATGTAAAATTGTCAAGGATAAAATGTTGACCTTATTAAAACTAAGGGCATTTAAATCAGAAGGACCTGGATTCTTTTCCAGGTGCCTAGAATTTTCTCAGCAGAGTGTCAGGCAGGGAAAACTGTGCTCCCATATTGGGTGCTTCTCACCTCAAAGGATGAACCGCCTGTGTACCCCTGTTTTTCTTGTCACTGAGAAAAGGCATTGAGCATCCTATCTTCCTGTCTCCTATAAACATGTGATTACCAGCAACAAGTTGCATTGCATCTAACTTGCTGTCACTGCTTCTGCATTAATCAGTAGCAAAAATAAAATTTTAACTGACCATCTTTGAGAAGATGTTCCCATCCCAGCTACAACATGAACAAAAATAATCTGGGACTAGATGACCTTCAATGTTCCCTCCATCCCAAGCCTTTCTATGATGCCATGAATCTCATCCTACTGCACAGCCTCTCCTGCACCACTGTACAAATATCCTGCTCAAGTCCTCCCTAGCTTCCAGGAAATTCCAATGTGTGTTAGAGCTTTCAAAGCCTCCAAAGTAGTAATTACCAGGTGCAAGTACCTTTCTGTTGCCACCATTAGATGGTAACATTATCTAATAGAAAGACAGTATTTGTAATCAGAGGAAGGTATGGGGCATTAGAGGCTGGGTATTGCTGAAAAATGAAGCCACTCTCATTTGCCTAGGAAGGGTGTTACGGATATGCAGTGCAGGATGTGCAACAAAAAGATATGTTTAAGGAGGCAGATGTTTTCTAAGAAACTATTATTGCAGTTTCATGGAAAAGGCGGTTTTTATTGAGGGGGAATAAGGAAGTGAAAGGGAACACAAAGGTTTATAGTAGCAGATCTGAAGAAAGGAGGAAGCAAAATATTTTGGTCTTGGTTTTGGTAGCTGTAAGCTATTGAATTACTCACCCCAGAATTCCCATTTCTGAAGCAGATTAGCTTTCTGGTTAAACTGTATTTGATCTGGCCCAAAGTTGAATGATCAAGCCCCAAATTGGTTTGTTTCCCAAGGGGGCATTTTTGGTCAAGAAGGAACATCATGTTGATGATAGATGGTAGCTCTTCAGTGCAGCAACCATCCCCGAGGGCAATAGCTCCAGCACATAAGAGCAATTATGTCCGTGCTTAGAGGAGCTAGCAGAGACTTTATAGGCTTGTCTACATGAACAAATGTGGGCAGGTTCTTCTGCCTGGGTGAATGAGAGCCAGCTTTAGTCCAGAAGGTGTGCGGCCCTATTAGCACACATTCATGCACCCAGTGCAACCTCAGGAGAACAAAGAGCCGGGGATGAAATGCGTGCCTTCACATGGCAACTACATTTCTGTACAACAGCATTTCGCAAGACGCAGGCATAGCAGCAGCAGACTGGAATTTAATCGCTCTGAGATGAATGGGATGCCACACTGCTCTTATGATTCAAATTGAATATCTGTGTGGCTATTTGCAGGACAAGCACTTAAATGATCGCAACAGGCAAAAATGCCCCCTCAAATGCTCATAGTCGGTGGCGGTGCAGCATTGCGCTGCCAGCTTGGTTAAGATTGCCTTTGAAGCCGCTGGCATCCAAGCGTGGCTTGCTGCAGCGGGATTTCATGCTGGAAGATTAAAGATGCCATGATCTCTTACTCAGCAGCAGCACGCAAGGAGTACAAAAGGTGCACTCTCCTGGAAACAAACTGAACTGTAAATCAGAAATGTAATCCAGCTTCAAACGGGCAGAGGCACAGTCTCCATCACAGGGAGGGCTTGGGCAGGGTGCTGGTGGAACTGGAAAGCACGGACACAAAGCAGAGCTGGTGAAAGTGGCTGCACAGCAAATCAAGGGGGGCATTGGGTCACACCTGATAACATCAGAAAGACAAGAGCAGCTTCCACTCCGATAACCTCGGAGTTGTACTCAGAGCTGAGATGCTCCTGCTGCTGTTAAGGCTCCCAAAGCCTCGTGCTCAAACCCAGGGGACAGAAACCACCTGTTCTCAGTGTCAGGTGACTTTGCCTTATTTCTACTCTTTGTGCAGAAATTTTCCATGCCAGCCTCCTGTCTCAGTCAGGCCTCTCCACACTGTCTGGCTGCTGTCTGCCTATGGAGGAGGCCTGACCCTCGACTGCTCCTCGGGGTGGGGTGGACATCATACACTTCCCCAGCAAAATGGAGAAGTTCGGTTTGACCAGTTTCATCCCATTCTCTCTTCTGGACATACCGAGGAGAGTATACTGACTTCTGGACAGCCTGAGGACAGGCCAAGCAAAAGTAAACCTGAGCACAGCCCTGCTGGTTTAGCAAACACCAAAGTGGATCCGACAAGTAGCAGAGACAGTGCTAGTAAGAGAGGGGAGAGCCAAATAACATGGGAGGAGAAAGGGGTAAAAATATCTTGGTGGTAGCAAGCCACCACATGGAGTTCAGCTCTTAAGGATAGGACAGCTGCCTGGAGAACACAACCCAGCCTCCATATATCCTCCAGATTGTGCCAGATTCATCATAACATGCTTAACTGTGTGCTGGAAAGGCTGACTCCTCATATTCTGTTTTTTGGAGGGGGAAGGACACGTGTGCTGCTCTGCAAAGAGTTGTAGGGGGGCCAGTGGCAAGTGGAGGGAGGATCCTTCAGCATGAGAAAACTGCCCCAGGAGCCTGAAGGTGCCAGGAGCATGTTCTGTTGCTTCCCCTGATCTAGCTGTTGCTGATGTGATGGTGCTGTGCCCCCGGACCAGCTTTCTGGTGAAGCACAAAGGAGGAAATAATGATCTCATGATGAGAATTTGGTTGGGGGCCTCGGAGGACAGGAAGACCATGGCAGGTGGGAATGAGCAGCTATGTGGGGAATGGTTTGGTCACCATGAACAGTTAACTGGCAGCATCAAATAGCTGTTTTATTATATATATATATTATTATTATTATATGAGTACCACCCACCCCATGAGTAAGTCCAGAGTTTTGGGGAAAGAGCGGAAGGGTGTACAAACCATTAAGACAGCATTATAGTGTGGGAAGGGGATGCTAAAGGCAAACTGCTAAAATTAAGACATCTAATACTTCGCATTTACTAATCTTTGAGGATTTGCAGTGTCTCTTCTTTTAACAGTGTACATGCATTCTGGATGGGTATAATAAAAGAAGGGAATGAATATAAGTCAAAAATAGCTCAGAAATATGAGTTCAGAAAAAAAAAAAAAAGTTCTAAAGCATTAAGAGAAGAGCCTTTGGAGACAGCAGTAAAAGAAAGAATGATTTGAAAGAGATCAGTCTGTGGTAAAAAGACACATTTAAATGTACTACAGTCTCTCTCCTTTCCTGTTAGACCCAACTTGCAGACTTGCTATATGCTTGCAAATATGTACTGGAGGCAGTGGACGAGAAAAAGGAGAATGATTTCTTAGGGAGAACATTTTTTGTATCTCTCTATTGTGTGTCACCTAACGAAAGGAGGCAGTTGTGGCCAGATAACATTGCTGAACTAACCTGTTTCTCACTGTGCTCATCATGAGAGCAATAAGGTTAATTTTATAGTGAGGGAAGCAAATTACTGTCAGTAAAGGGGGAAAGACAAACAGATTGACAGACACAACCTCATATCTGACAGAGTCAGCCGGAAGGTGCAGAAAGTACCAGCAGTAACCAAGGTCGGGGGGATGGGGGAGAGGAATGAAATACTTTATTTTAATCTATTTTCTATAGAAAATATAAAGGTTAATGTTTATTAATAACATTGATCAAAGTACTGCTGCTACCAAGCAAGTTGCAATAGATCAAATGCTCTTGTTCCTATCAGTCACAGACCACTTATCAAGGCCAACAAAACTCGTAGCCAGTGAAAAATAAAATTTCCCTGAAGCAAAAGGGTTTGTCCTGGGACTTGGGGCTGGTTCTGTCACTGTTGGGAAGACCCTGGAGCAGGAAACGATTTAGTGTGAACCTCAAAATATTTTGGGAGTAACTGGATGATGACTTAAATGTTCTTCCTTCTGTTTGGCAGAAAAACACGACTCCTGTGGTTTTCTTGGAACAGGCTCCAGAAACAATTTGGAGTGCCAAGTGCCTCCATCCTAAGGCTAGCTACTGGGGCAAGATGGTTGGGATGTTTTGTAAAAAACTCATTAACAGGAAACAACAATTTTCTCAGTGTTGGAAAACTTTGGCTCTGCCATGTTCTCAATCCAACAGGTCTTGTCAGTGGACCATCAAAATTTTCATGGTGCTTCTCTGCATGAGAAGAAGTGTTGCCTCCTGCAGTCCTTGGCCAGCGTCCACCCTGTCTATTTACCTACTTAGTTATGCTGAAGCCAGGTCTCTCCATTTTATCATGTCTCATTATATTTATTGGTTTTCCTCCTTGAAAATTCAGCCTCAGGAGTCCTTTGATTATAAAATAATACACTATATTTAAAAACATAACTGTGTTGAAAATCTAGAAAACATGGAGCCTAATAAAGGAAAAAGGAAGGAAACCAAGATCAACCTTTTCACATTTTTTTTTGTGCATTGTATTTCTGGATATCCTTGAATGGCGATACTGATGATCTCTCTTACATTTTAATGAACATAACGAGTTCTATCAACAGCTGCTGTGATGAGATACAAAAGCAGGGGTGTCTCTCTGTTATTCATGAATCTGTCTATACTTAATTTTAGTACAAATGTACAATAATAATAAAGGAATGTAGATGCTTTAAAACCCAATGATGCTTCATGACAGAGATATGTCCATGTCACTTTAGGTAGAAGCCACTGGGTATAAAAACATTAAGCATAAATGTAGAGGTCACACAGATGAAACAAGGTCACTCAGACTGGTAGCAGACTTGTAGTGAGCTGCAGAACCATTATAAAAATAAACAGAAAAAAATCAGATGGGATCTTATTTGCTTACCTCCTGAAAAGGTACACGGTGTGCCACAGGCTCTGAAGAGAAGGCAAGCTGGCAGGAGGCAATTGGCAGGAGTTCCTCAGACTCCAAACCATAAGCTGGGCTGAAGAAAAGGGCAATTTAAAGAGAGCAGTGCTGTTGTTAATGAAGAGAACCCTGAAGAACACTGCACTGTCAAGGCAGCATGCAGGGTGATTGTGTTTTTAAATGGCAAATACCAGAAAGGGGCACCGCAGGTGCATCAATAAACTTGAGTACTCATCTGAAGGTACACAATTCCAGTAATGTTGCAGTAGTCACAAGCTCAGCAGAAAAGTGTGTCTTACTGCAACGCCAAGACAACAATGTGTTAGTCCTTAAAACAACCTGGGAGAGAAATAAAGATTGCTGCTGGAAAAAATAGTGGTCACCTTTCAGCACTGGCTTTGAAAAGAAACTGTGTTATATTTTTAACAACTTTTTTTTTTTTTTTTTTTTTTTTTTTAATGTTGAAAACTTCTATCCCCTGAACTGAGAAAGTGACTTTTTCTGGAAAGATGCAGCATTCAGTTTAACCTTGAGCATTATATTCTTCTGTCAATCATTTTTTCCACCAATGGAGCAATGATTTTCTACAATAACCTTGTACTCAAGTCAATGCATTCTCTGAGTTTCACAAGATAGCATTTCATATGGGCAGTTTCTTGAGCCATGGTGATATATCCAGTGCACTGATGAGATTCACTGCGTTGTATTCCCTTGCTCCAGATGCACCAAGTACCTGAAATTCTGCAGAGAATCAGCTCACATGCAAGACTTGCTGTGAACTGACAAGCTGGACAAAATAGTGGTTTGCCATTATTAAATATAGCAGCGGGATGTAAATGATTGCGAGTTATTGCCCAGTTTTTATAAATTATCTACTTCATGTGTATTTCATGCAGCCCTGCATATGTACTCTGCTTGTTGTGCTCCTAGCTATTTTCTGCAGCCAGCTTTCCAAGAAAAGCCAAACGGTTTTAGTAAAGAGACCATCAAAGTTAAGCTACTGAAAGAGCACATTGATGCTGAAGAACAGGCGCTTGCTGCAACACGGCCTTACACGTTGAGAGCACTGAGGCTCAAAACATGGAGCAATAGGGAAGAAACACTCAAAGGCAGTGATAAAATGGACAATAATTTTGATTCTCAGCTGCACAGGAGTTGGCCCAGGGGACCTGGCTCCTGTGTCAGCACCTCGGTCACTGGGATCGCTGCTCGGAGGAAAAGCTTTAGCCCTGCTCTTCTTGCTTGCCCTCTCCTTTAAAACCTCCTGTATTCCTCCCTGTACCCTGGCACGGCTTCAGCAGGCAGTGAGAAGACCGTGACCATCTCCTGAGAGCTGTGGGTCTCTGCTGCAAGTCAAGAGAGAGGTTTCTGTCCGGGGCAGACAAGGATTTCACCGCGGTTAATCTGACGTGTTTTGGACATTTGTAGAGGAAGATGCTGAGAGAAGCTGAATTCACTGAGGGGAACTTAAGCCTGAAATGGGAAAATGCACAGTAAGCTTAGGAGCCATTACAGATCTGGTCCTGCTGAGTGGGGACTTCTGGTTAGTGAGTTTGGATTTTGGACCCCCAGTTCTTATTACACGCTAAACCTGTCTATCTGAAGAAAAATAAATCCTAATGGTTTTTAAAGCAGCTCAGTTTAACTGAACTGCAGTCTTCCATGGACCTGGGAGGAGGAAGGGAAGGAGGACAGGAGAGGACAGAAAGCAGAAAAAAACTTAACCTTTGGTTAATTCTGATTTATTTTCCCACCAAGACAAGCTCTCAGTTTCATCCAGTATTACAGGCAAATGACAAACTGACTTAATACGTAGAGAAATATTAAATGACATGTTACGGCCATTTTTTTTTTCATTTCCGCTGTAACAAAAAACCTGTATGAATAGCTGAGAAGTCTTTGTCTGCTAATACTGGATTACATGTAACCACAAAAATAAATGCGGCTGGAAACTGGCAAGCTGTACAAAGCTAAACAGAAGAGTGCATGCCTTGTGCTACTGAAACACAGTTAACTACACGTTCAAGCACAAAAGACACAAAATCACGTAAGCCCTCAATTACGGCTAGCAGCTGCTCGCACAGGCTGGAACAGAGCCTGCTGCACACAGAGCAGGCAGCTCGGTATGGGTGAGGGGGGACTTGGAGTATGGCTAGGGGAGGATGTCCTAAGTGTTGCAGTGAGAGTAGCTTTGGTTAACAATTCATTGTTTTTAAATTAACCTTCCCTTCCCTTCCCTTCCCTTCCCTTCCCTTCCCTTCCCTTCCCTTCCCTTCCCTTCCCTTCCCTTCCCTTCCCTTCCCTTCCCTTCCCTTCCCTTCCCTTCCCTTCCCTTCCCTTCCCTTCCCTTCCCTTCCCTTCCCTTCCCTTCCCTTCCCTTCCCCTCTTTCTTCCCTCTCTTTCTCTCTTTCTCTTGCTCTTTCTCTTTATTTCTCTCTCTCCTTCTCTCTCTTTCTCTCTTTTCCTCTTTCCTTTTTCCCTCTTCTTCTCTCTTCTCTTCTCTTCTCTTCTCTTCTCTTCTCTTCTCTTCTCTTCTCTTCTCTTCTCTTCTCTTCTCTTCTCTTCTCTTCTCTTCTCTTCTCTTCTCTTCTCTTCTCTTCTCTTCTCTTCTCTTCTCTTCTCTTCTCTTCTCTTCTCTTCTCTTCTCTTCTCTTCTCTTCTCTTCTCTTCTCTTCTCTTCTCTTCTCCTCTCTTCTCTTTTCTTCCTTTTCTTTTTCTTTTTCTTTCTTTTTCTTTCTTTCTTTCTTTCTTTCTTTCTTTCTTTCTTTCTTTCTTTCTTTCTTTCTTTCTTTCTTTCTTTCTTTCTTTCTTTCTTTCTTTCTTTCTTTCTTTCTTTCTTTCTTTCTTTCTTTCTTTCTTTCTTTCTCTCTTTCTCTCTTTCTCTCTTTCTCTCTTTCTCTCTTTCTCTCTTTCTCTCTTTCTCTCTTTTATTATTTTTTTCCCCTTTTTCTTTTCCTTCTCAGCCGGCGGCGGGGCCCCGTGCTGGGGCGTGGGCGTGGGCGCGGCGTGTGCCGGGCGCTGCCTCCCCTCGCTGCCTCTCCCCCTCTCCCCGCTCTCCCCTCGCTCTGCTCCTTCTCGTCCCGGCCCGGCGGGGACTCCGCTCTCCGCTATGCCTCCACCGTGTCCCCGCGGGGCCCTGCCCGGGGCCTTCCTCCTCTTCCTCCTCCTCCTCCTCCTCCCGCTGCTCTGCGCGGCCCCCGGTGAGTGAGCGCAGCTTTGTGCGGGACGAGCATCTCCCACCAGCACCTTGCTTTTGGGGCTCATTGAGGGTTTTGGGGACTGGCCACGAGGACACGCTCCATGACAATTCCCCAGGCTGATCGTCCCAGCCCAGGTGTTGTCACTGCTGGAGACCTTCTGCTGGAAAAGGCAAACTTTGTGTCAGGCAGATGAGGTATTGGGGCTCCCTCCCCAAAACTGCTGGGGAAAGGGTGTCAGAGGGTTGGAGGCTTCCCTGTAGCTTGCGGTGCACCAAGGCACGTAAACGGGAGCACTGGTGGAAACTTTCTCCAGCCTTTCCCTTGGTGGAGGGGAGTTACGGCATCTCTCTGTGTGCCCGTTGAGATACGACTGTTTTGTTGTTGTTATTTCATTGCTAAATAGAGTGGGTAGCTGAAATGTGTTTTATTTTTGCTTCTCCAGACGTTTCGAGAGGAAATAAGCTTAAACTGATGCTTCAAAAACGAGAAGGTAAAGAGACAGCAAATTGCTTTCCCTCTTTTATTTATTTATTTTTTTTTCCCCTCTGATTCAGCTGTCATCAATCACAGCTCTAAAAGTGTCCTCACTGCTCTAAGAGAGCAGCCAGAGGAGCGCTGTATGAGCACCTAGCCCAAAGCTGGCTGTGCACAAGTATGTGTGATGTGACTCCTGAGAGCACAGCGCCAGCTCTGTGGTGTCTGTGCCCACAGGTCCCTGTGGGTCCTGCTGCTGTCCCCTTGGGACACCTTCCCTAGGTGTAGGTCCTTGTGTGTTACCCGTGAATAGGTGACTGCTTGTAGCAGCAGCCATTCCTGCACTCCGGCATCTTTTGGCTTTTCTTCTGTCTCCCAGTGAGAGGAACAGCCCAGGGGGAAGCTCCTTGCAGGCAAGATGTTCCTCCTACCTCTATGCACGCTCCTGGTTTCTCAAGAAGCCCACCCTGCCATCACATGGCACTGTGCCACTTTGATGAGAGGATCATCACTGTGCTTAGCAGGGGAGGGGCTGTCCAGCCCTCACCAATGCACGTTTTGGATATACTTGCGCTCCTCCAGCAGCAGCAAACCCCTTATTTGTGAGCCTGGCATGCTGAGAGCATTCCCCCACGTCCCCTGAGCTATGCGTTTCTCCAGCTGCTTCTGGCTCTGTAACTTCACCTCCTGTCTTCCTTCCCTCTCCTGTGGCTGCAGCACACAGAGGCCAGTCTCCTGTTCTCTGTGTGGGTTATTGAGTTAAATTCCACCCTTAACATGTCTTCGGGCTCAGAATAGCTGTTACAAAGTCCAAGAGAATAGGAATAGCTGTGAAACTGTACTGTATCGCCAGTCCCTGTTTTTATTACCGCTACATACTCTGCACTGCCAAGGACAGAGGTAATGAGCACAACGAAATGTTTACAGTGGGGTACATTTCAGGCTGATTAAAAATTTTCCTGGCGTGTCTTTTGGGGGGGAATTAATTCCAGCCCCCGCCGCCGTGAAGCCCGAGGTGTCGGTGAAAGAGAAGGCGGCCAAGGAGTTCCTGAGCAGCCTGAGACGCCACAAGCGGCAGCTGTGGGACCGCAGCCAGCCCGACGTGCAGCAGTGGTACCAGCAGTTCCTCTACCTGGGCTTCGACGAGGCGGTGAGTGAGGCACCCCAGGAACGTCAGGGCTCAGGGTGAGCTGTTCCAGGGGCTGCCCTGCTCCTGGTCACGAGTTGGATGCTGAGATTTTGTTCATCTGGTTTAAATAGCAAACGTTGCACAGAAATATAAGCTTGGTATTTGTTAGAGACTTCCACGTAGTTATATTAACAGACAAAACAGTGTTAAAATCCTGGCAGGAATTCTTGCCTTCTACCGAACTTAAGCTTAACAGGTTACAGACAAAGCTTGCCTCGAGAAATAGTCGGCCAGACGGGGTAATCAATTGCGTCTCAGGAAATGAGTTTGGCAGGCTCGACTCAATCAATTTGCTTCTAAACACGCTGAGAAAGCCACACCAGGCTGGTCCTGGGTGGTGTTCTTCAATGAAATTGCACCACCGTCACCTACCTCGCATGGCTCCCGGCCCCTGCCAGAACTGGCAGCTGTGCCTTGACTCTAAATGCGAAAGGAAACCTGCCTGGCAATGTGCTCCCTTCAAATGATAAGGATGTATTTCCCTACAACAGTTAATTTGTATAAACACTGGAGTGGAAGCAAGAGTTCCCAGCTGATATGCACGCTGCACAAAGCCCCGCTCAACAGACACTGAAAGAGAGTGGAAAACGTGCATTTACTTGCAGTCCCATGTGTGGAGTAATTTGTACATAAATAAGAGGTAAAAATAGATATAGACTTTGAATTCCTGGCTTCTGTCAGCTGCATGAATGTGTTTAATGAGACTGCATGGGCACAGGCAAGCTGGAGTACATTTTAGACCTTTGTGTTACGTGGATTGCTTAGAAGATGAATGCACTCATTTTCAAAGCTGGAACAATTAAAAACAATCCTTTGCTTGGACTGCAGTAATGAAGGCTACGTTTCTTTGTTGCTCCTGGACATTATGCAGATACAAGTTACTTTTTAACAGCATGGCCATACCCCTGACACAATAGGAAAAATAACAAGCGCGGCATTGTGGATCCCCAACTGGAGACTGGGTGCAAATCCCAAGAGGTTAAGTAGCAAGGACAAGCCACGCAGATAAGATGTATTCCTCGCTGCACGTTGCTGCGTGCATTGATGAAAATGAAACGAGGCCTGTTGTGGGACACAATGAATCCACTTAGGAGCTTTTCTGGAGTATTAAGACACAGTTTTAACAATGAAATAACTGTTTGTTCCAGCCGTGCTTTAGCAAGGACTTAGGCCATACTTACCCATTGTGTATTTTGCAAAACTTTTTTTTTCAAATCTGGGCCAAAAATATTTCCAAAGAGTCATTCATATGGAAAGGCTTTGGCTTGGCAAGTATTTGATATCCTTGCATACTGTTTTTCCACTGCTGTCGTGTACAGAATCGAACTGCCTACTGCCTATAGCTGTATGTTTGATTAAAAATGGAACATGAAAAATAAAATAAGTGAGACATCAGAGCCAAAAAGTGAAGGGTTCTCTCACTCATTTTGCAATTGGAGGCCTTGTAACTAAGGACATAGGGGAACAGAAAGACAAATTTTCATATTTTTAAGTGCAAAACATTGAAATGTTTCTATAGTCTGCTGTTGAAAGGGTAGCAGAAATATTAATGGTGCTCAGCGTGTGTTCCACTGGAAGATGCTCTCAGTTTAAGCACTGCATAGAGGGCAGGGCTGTGGGGTGGTGGGTCCCAGGCGGGGCTGGTCAGGACATCAGGACCACATCAGGGTCTGGATATGTCCCATAGAGAAAGTTGGTGCAGTCATAAAACCTCTTGGACACTGGGATTTAGTTTTGTCAGATACGTGATGGATCTGAATTTCTGGAGGAACAAAAGAAAAAAGGAATCTGTCACCTTTTTGTTTCCTTTTATTCTCTTCATTGTAAAGTTTTATTCTTGGACAACAAGTATTTATATTTATTTCTTTATTATTTATTTTTCTGGCAGAAATTTGAAGATGACATGTCCTACTGGACGAGCTTAGGGCGCGGTGGCAACGAGTACTACGGTGGATACTACCAGCACCACTACGATGAGGATTCACCAATTGGCCCGCGGAACCCCCACACCTTCAGGCATGGGGCAGGCGTCAACTACGATGATTACTGATGTCATTTCGCCTCCCTCAGCTGGTATCTATAGGGCTGTGATGGGCAAGTTGGGTCTAAGTGGCCCTGCTTCCCCTGCTGTTTGTGTAGAACAGCAAGTGTAAAGGAGCTGCCAGATTTTGAAAAGAGAAATATGACTTTTTAAAACTATTGTTACTTAGTAGTACACTATATATAAAGTGTTATAGAAATAAAGTTGTTTTTTTTTTTGATAAAATAAACAATTTTTCATTATTTAGTAGAGCTGAGTAGAGTGAGTTTCATTGAGCTGTATTACTAGAGATTAATTTTTAAAAAGGCTTTTTCATTTGCTTTCCTACACCTAATTGTAAAATTACATTATGTCATCTAGCTTGGCATATAGAGAATATAATATATGCCAATACGTATCAGATGTGCTTGCTGATTCACATTTGTGTGAACAAATACATCCAATTATTCCTAGGGGAAAAGAAAAAAGAAATCCTCTCAAATGAAAGCTGCCATGTTGCCTCCTCTGATATTTCCATACCTACTGTGCACAGCCTTACAAACTTGTGTGGTACAGCACCCTTACAGTTCCTGTTGGGGCAAGGAGAAAGAGGTTCACAAAAGCTAATTACAGCATAGAGAAGCTTGCTTGCCTCCAAAGCTTGTGCAAGGAAAGGATTCTCCAGGACAAGGGCTCCAAGGAGGAACCCGGCTTCAGCCCTAGCCTAACATGCTCCAGAAACTCCACATTCCCCTAGATCTTGGAAGACTTAGCAGACTCCTGGCCAGTTTAATCGGTTTGAACTGGTTTGTTTCCTAGGGCAGAAGACCCTTTACTCCCAATCAGGAACAATCCTGTTCTGAGCCAAGCACTCCTTCGCCCAGTTGGAAAACACCTATTCCTGGAAGAACGCTTCCACTTTGTGTCCTATCAAAAAAGTGCAAAGGAGTTGGCAAAGTTTGAACCCTGCTGATGATTTCCATCATTTCCCAGAATTTAAAACAACTGGGAATTCAGACCTGCCGAGTAAGAAGAATTAAAGAAAGTGCTGTAAATAAATACCATCCCTCCCTAGGCCTTTGCAAGCCGTGTCCATTCCTGCAGGCTGACTCATTCCAGCAGCTTTCCGTGTCTTGAATGCTCCCAGTAGAGTCAGCAAGATCTGCATTCTCTAGACAAAAAATAAAATAATCTTTTCCATTACATTGTGCCCATACTGGGCAGGCTGGAGCAGTCTAAATCATGTTCCTAAGCGCCACATCCAATCTTTCCTTGAACACCCCTAAGGACGGGGACTCCACCACCTTCCTGGAAGAAGCAGGAGTGGGTTTTTTAGTCTTCCAGAGTAGCTGGGCTTCAGTTGATTTCTTGGAAACGGTGCACGGTCTTTGCTTTACATTTTTTTTTTTTTTTCCCCAAGCAACAGCTCTGAGGGGAGGACACTGTCCTTCTTGCAGAGGACCCACCTGACATGAAGTTCCAATGTTGCAAAAGTGCATGCAATAAAATAAGCAGCAAAGCAAGCAAGCAGGCGTGAGCCATCACAAGTTTAGGAAAAAGGAGGAAAAATATTAATAACAATTTGTCAACAATGCATGGAGTGCTTCACAGTTAAGTACATTAGTAAAGTCAATTGTTTCCTTTGAATATTTCTCTCCCCAAACCCAGACAAAAGTCTCCACCCTGTCCCAGATTTCCTATTCCACTGCACAGACAGTGCAGGGTATGCATCACTTCACTGGGACAGAAGAGAAAAAAAAAAGTGGGAAAAAAAATATGAAATTTGCTATTATGGGTAGGTAAGTAAGAGAAGGAAAGGGACTGTGAAGAGGAGCAGGGAACCAGAGTTTGATTTTTGCAAGAAATATGAATTGTTATTTCAGAAAAACCTCCGTGTTGATGCAGCATCACATTTGGGAGCCCCCTGCCATACAGAAGGAGCTCTGCTTAGGTCCAGAGCTTTTGCTGCCGTTCGTTGTAGCTCTAGGGAGTCAGAGCTGCCAATAAGAACTTTGACATGTGAGATTTTTTCACGAACATGGCATAAAAACGGGGTCTCGAGGCCACTAAAGGGATTCAGGTGGAGACAGGGAAATCTTGGTCACCCTGGCGCACATGAATAGTGTCTGCATGCCAAGTCCTATCGCAGTCCCGATCTTTTCCATGCCATACTCTTCTCCCACCACTTGTGATCCCAGCACTGGGAAATATTTAGAACAAAGCCACTATGGATTTGTGCTGGCTGCATTTCCACTGATTTCAGGGGCAGGATGTATGGATGTTAGGAACCAGCAGTGCTGAGTACACGCTTCCCTTACTGGTAACAAAGCATCCTTTTTCTGTGGACAAGTCTTCTCTGATCAGCCTCTGACAACCTACAGGGACTTCTTGGCCTCGAGTAGCATTAAACTCAATACTAATGAAGGCCTGGGGAGCAGCTCAATCCATCAGACTAATCAAAGCCCTGTTTTGCCCTCTTTAGCCTGTTCTCTAAGGGTAAAAAAATGTATGCAATTGCATTTGTGTCTTCCCTCCTCCCCTGCTTAAACTCTGAAAGACAATCCCAAACATATTCAACAAAAGTGAACTTTAAAAAAATATATATGTGTTTCTAAAAATTTCTGGGAAAAAATAAACGGGTAACAAAGACATACTTAGATGCCCAGAGGTGAGATCAATGGTTGCTAAACCAGAATCTTAGAGGAGCTGCAAACACCTCAGACACAAGAAAAGGGGGTTAGATGACTCTCCCCTGAGCAGAAAATCTAACCTAAAGACGTGAAGCTTCTCTAGACTGTATGTTCACAGAACTACTTACTTAAAACAACCGTCTGCTAGGCTCTCTGTAGCTGTTTGTGGACCAATAATGTGGTTTACGGAGCTTCTGAGCAGCACTGTGTGTAGAAATACGTGTAGTCCATGCGGGGAAAAAAAGTCCTACTGTGGACCTCACACTGTGATAACTTCCAGGCAGCAAGGGTGGTCCTCCTGGTGAGATTCAAGGAGCCCATGACCCTGGATGCCTTACACACCTCTCCTTCTGTAAAACTGACCTCACTTGCCAGCACTGAGCTATCCAGTTCACCACACACCTCTGCTAGCACTGCATGTTCCGTACTGAGCCAGGAGGACTCGCACCTAATGCCAGCGAACTGCCCTCTTGTGCCACTGTGTCACTGCCACTGTGACTAAATAGGGACCACGTAACATAGGTCACGTTAGTTTAAACCTGCCTGCTTGCCTGGGTGCCAACAGGAAATCCCAACTCCCAAATTTCCTATTAAAAAAAAAAAAAGCAACACGTTGTGCTTGGGCATTGAGATGAGAACATGGCTTGGCTTACCGCTGTACTCCACCGTCCTCTGTCAAAAGTGGCTCTGCTCAAGTGGCAGCAGCTGTTTCGTACCTGTGGTTCCTTGCACACCTGATGCCTTCCTCCTCCTCGGATGTGTAGCACCAGGTGGGGACAGAGAGCACCAACACACAAACCTACATGGCTTTCTTGAAGTCTCAGACCAAACAAAACTTGAAATTATCTTAGATTTTCAGTGTTCAGCACCAGCGGACTCTGTTTTAACACCCACGACTCATGCTTTTCAAACTGTCTAGAAAGCCAGCCACTGGCTTCAAACACAAAGGGCAACACCACCTCAGCTGCTGTTTCTAGAAGACAGCATACAGAAAGGATATGGGAACTGAACCAGGAACCACTGCAACAAAAGCTAGAAATGGCACAAGAAAAGTGACAGATCAATGCAGTCTGTCACTCAGTCCCAGCGGGAGGCGTACCACATACTGACAAATGGGTTGTATCAGCACCAGGCATTTGCCCTCTGACCAATTTGCCCCTTCTGTGAGGGAGGTCAGGCTGTGAAGTAAAAAGCTTTTAAATTCAGATCTGTAGCATCCAAACATTCAGAATTCCTGAGGGATTTTTTTTGAAAATGCACATTTTCTGCCAGTCTCCAGATGCACGTTTGTTCCAGTGCAGTTTACGTATTTCACACTAAAGTAATTGAACAAAATGAAAAGCAGTCCTGGAAACAGCAGCTGGTACCCAACAGTTCCTGTTTCTTGCTCAGTGGCTGCTCTAAATGCAACCCTGCATCCAGCAATTCTTGTGCACCACCTCTTCATAGATGCTTTGGTGTCCAACAGTGCAATTTGAATGAGAAGTAAATATGAGGAGAAAGAATACCTTTGCCCCAAATTGTTTCTGGAGTCCTGGGGAGCTTTGTCAGACAGCCTGGATGACCCTCCAAGCCTTGCAAGCACCAGGAGGTTCAGACAGCTTTGGTGGATGGCATGCTCTGACAGGGGGACCTAAATACCACACTGCCCCCAGAGCCCTCCCTGGGTTTGGGTGCCAGGTCAGCCCAGCAGGTAACTCCCACCTTGACCATCAGTCTGCAGACCTCAAAAACGTAAAGGAGCTGTTCCTCAAAAGCTAACGAAACATCAAGCTTTAACGAGATAAAGTCAAGTCACTTTGCTTGATGAGATTTAGGATTTTCGATTTTGAGTGGCGCTAAGCCAAAATACCTTTTAAAAGCCCTCTGCCAATTCTTCCTTCTAGGTATTCAGCCTTTGGTGTGTTGCGCTGCGGAACTGGACAATTTAATTATAGTTTATTTCTTTAGGATGACAGGCATAGTTATTGAAGTTGTAAGCATTTACTGGCAATTCAATAAATGCTTAAAATAGAAACATTTCCTCAATTAGGGAGGGTGAAGTTAGCAGCCATGGCTTAAAGAAAATCTTATACTACTGCATCACTATCAACTGCCTGAATTGAAATAAATCAGGATGTTTTTTTCCTATCCGTTTCAGCATCCCACATCCCCTCCTGTGTAGCTATTAAGAGATGAGCAATGCAAGACAAAAAGCTATTAACCTTGAGCCAATTATTTACAATTATTTATGTTACTTCCTAATTAATTACACATCTGCGTATATATTGTGTATGCCAGAGATGTGGCCACAGTGAAACACAAACTAGTAAATAGAAGTTTCAATATTTTATTAAAATAGCATATTCAACCACTGTAACCAATAATACATTAACTTTATTCCCAGAGTACGCACAACACAGTAGTGATTCAAAATATCCTTATCCATGGTAATCAATGAAAATATCTCAAATTCAAGTGTACAACTAAAACTAAACCTTTGAAAAAATCTCTCATTTAAAGAATACATAAAGCTCTCATACAGAATTCTCTTAAACTCCTCTATACTAGGCGTCAGTGTCTCTCATCTGACAATACCACTAGCTTTTTTCTTATGCATAGTAACATCTCATATTTTATAGTACCCATTTTATAAATAAATTGGTATTTTCCATCCCGTTTGTGTTTATCTTCAGCTTCACAAAGAAACCAGTAAATAAAACTGTCAAGGACAGTCACAACAAAATGATCTCACAGCAAGATATAAAACTTGAAGATACTAAAAGATGTTTCTACTCTATTTTACATAAAAAGACAGATTTAAAAAGTGCAAGGCAAGATTTGCAGGGGAAGGGGAATATTTGTTTGTTATTTTTAGGCACATCCACTTCTTTAAAGCAAGCTTCAGAATGAAATTCCAGTTTGTTCTTCATGATACCTGTTTCAAAGTCTCTTTCAAAAAAAAAAAAAAAAAAAAAAAGAAAAGAAAATTACATCCGTCAAATGTCAAGCAGGGCATTTCCTGTTCAACCAACAGTCTTCAATTATGTCTTGTTCTTCCTTTTTTCATCCTTGCAGGTTTTGGTTTGGGAATATACTGATTGTTCGCCTGATATTCAAGTTCTTTACGGAAGTAATGAATTGCTTTATTCAAACCTTCTTCCAATGGGACCTGTTCCCAAAAAATGAGAGAATCATTATTACTCTGAGTTCACAACAGCACCTTCTTTAATACAGCTATTCAAGACCGCTAGAGAGTCCTTTAAATCTTTGCCAATATAAGTATTAACAGCACCACATACTGGTTACATCTCTGCACTGCTAATGCATCTGTTAGCTTTCAAACATTAGATGTATTTTCTAATGTTATAAGGCAAAAAAACTAACAAACTTAAATCGTATCAGACAGTTATGTTTTGACAGATTTACAGAATTTGAGCATTATACATTAAAAAAAGAGAAGTATACAGAAATCTAAGTCCTTTCTGTTTTTAATAATTAAGGACCACCTTTTGAGAATCTCACAGAATGGTATATACCCTAGAGAGGTATAAAGGTGGAAGGATTTGTTGTTTGCATCGATATAAAGAAAGAAGGGATACAAATTAGCATCCAGTGTCATTTGATATCCTTAAATCCTATTAAAATAATTATATTTTTTCATATTCTATGCCTGTATTTAAACACTGTGATCTGTAGAGCAGAACAACAGAAATATTATCCACTTTTCTCAGGAGTCATATGCTCTGACATGCTTGCTGATACCATCTTTGATACAGGAGGATAGAAAAGCAGCACAAAAACTATGTGCCTGAAACTCAATGTACCCATACTGTGCTGCTACTTCAGAGTCAATGTTGGTGCTGACGGCACCAAAAACAGGTCAGAGGTATAAAAGTCCACTGCTTTAAGCCTTTTATGATCATAACACCTTTCACCCTCCTTGTGCTTTGAGGCACGGTCTGTTAATATCTGGTGTCTCTGAATAATTTCAGAAGGGTCCAGAGCTTTTTCTATTAATAGCCTTGTACTTACTAAATGGGTTCACAGGTTTCCTGTAAAGATTTTTGTCTGAAAAAAATCCAAAAAAGCTTACAAATCATTATGCTAGCTAGAATGGGGAGCTGGCTAAGAAAGTCATGCTCTTTCTATGGATTGAATAGGCCTTACCTCACCACCAAAACAGCTCTTATCATCAACTCTGCTTTGCTATAGATTTGCACAATTAACTTCACCAGAAAGGTTGAGAAGGAAAGTAACAGTGATCATGGGAATTTTGCAGTTCTTACATACCAGCTGTGCAGAATAATCACTATCATGGCCACCTCAGATAACTAATAATCAAGTTTCAGAGATGGACAGACAAACTTTATTATGGATGGTAAGACAAGTTCAACTAGCCCCGAGCATGTTCCAAGCTTATCTACACTGAGAGCAAGCCCTGAACATCTCTACATATGATACCTGTAGCCCAAAATGAGAGCTTCTTATTCTGGTTTAAGTTCTGTCCACCAGAACTTCAAACAATAAGGAAGAAAAAAAGAGCATCAGCTCTCTCTGATTAGGTTCATATTTTGCTTTGCCCGAGTTCCACATAGTTCCCTTTAAATGAACTCAAAACTAAACAGAACATCCAATTCTCATATTTCTCCCCACTAATCCAAACAAATGTTTTGGTTGCAATGTTGTTATCAATCTTCTTAAAAAGAGTCTTACTCTGTAGATTTTCTAAAAATATTCTAATGAAGCTAAAAGCAATCTTTTCCTTCCATAATGCACATTACTCCAGGAAAACAGGAATGAAGGCAGCAACAGCAAACTCATTAGGCTCTCATAACTATGTACAATATATTTCAAAGAATATGTCAGGCTTACAGGAGGCAACCACTTTAGAATATACATATTAAAAAGCTAAAATGCCTATGATATTTTGTTCCTACTTAAGTTTGTTAAAAATGCCAGTACTAATATGCTCTTCTGCATGGCAAAGGGCATGCAATCTTACCCAGCAGTTCATCAATCATGATGAAGGGCAACTTATGACAGACTGTAGGCACTGTACAGCCTTTTAAGAACTGTCCTGGAGATTGCATTAAGCAAATATTCTGAAAACTGAAAGATATCCTTATCACATGGTACGCCTCCTTGTGTTTTCGCACACAAAGACAGTAATGCAGCTGTACATACCACAGGTTCCCAGCCAAGCAATAACTTTGCTTTTCTGATGTCAGGTTTTCGTTTCTGAGGGTCATCCTGTGCTTCTGAGAGAAACTGGATTTCACTCTCACTGCCTATCAAACAAGAGACTGTGTATTATCATCTGCAATTCATGATGCTTTGCATTTATCTTTTCTACCTACTGAAGCATTAGGTCTTTCTGCTGTTTTCTGCTTCATAATTGTACCACTGAAACACCTTCCACAGACACAGCTGCATTGTATGCAACAGCTGGGTAAGCCAGCTGCCCTACAACAGCACGGATTCACAAAAACATTTCACAAAGATTTCAGCATGGTTTCACAAAAGGGAAGTCATGCTCGATCACTTGAATAACCTTCTTTGATGAAATAACTGCCTCTGTAGTTAAGGGGAGAGCATCCACTTTGACCTGTGAGGCTTTTGCTGTTGTATCCTGTAAGATCCTTCTAGACAGGCTCTTGACGTACAGCTAAGTGGCCAGATCCAGAGGGTGCTGGTGAGTGACACAAAGTCTAGCTGGAGGCCCGTAACTACTGGTGTATCCCAGGGGTCAATACCGAGTGGCTGGTACACCAATACCGGGACTGTGCTGTCGTCCAGCATTCTTGACACACTAGAAACAGGCTGACAGAAACCTCACAAAGCTCATCAAAGGGATGTGTAGACTCCCGTATGGGGGAGGATCTGATCAATGTGGTTAAGTATCTGAATGGAGGGTGTCAAGAGGATGGGGCCAGACCCTTCTCAGCCGTGCTGAGAGAGAGGACAAGAGGCAGCGGGCACAAACTGAAAACACTGGCGGTTCCTTCTGAGAATAAGGAAACACTTTTACTGTGAGGGTAACTGATGAATGAAACAGCTTTCCCCAAGAGGCTGTGGAGTCTCACTCCTTGGAAGACTTCAAAACCACCTGGACACAGTCCTGAGCAGCCTGCTCTAGGTGGCTCTGCTTGAGGAGGGGGGTTGGACCAGATGGCCTCCAGAGGTCCCCTCCCACACCTCAACTGTTCTGTGATGCTGTGAGCGCTTTTGCCTTGTGAAAAGACTTCACTTGTTCTTTGCCCATACTTCTCAGTCTGATTGTTAAACACCCACAGTACTTGTCTTACCTCATGACAACACATATAGGACAATTTATATAATGAAATCTAGCAAACAGTTTACATGCCACTTTACTGTGAGGTTTTACGGATGTAGAATTAAATTGCCTCTCCAGGCAGATTGAAACAAGTCAAGCTGTTTGTGAACAGACAAGGTAAAGATTATTTCATCTGCCAGGTGGGTTTGGTGCTGTGATTTTCAATTTCCCTCCCTGATCTGTAAACTCAAGCATTTTCCAGTGGGGATAGTCCTCTATTAGAAACATCACATGCATCAGCTTCTGTACTGCATGTTTGAACCTGTTTTTTTCAGGCACCTTTAATAGATCCCTCAGAAGGGCTGGTAGAGTCTACAGATAAAAACCCCTTGGCTAATGGCACCAGCATGCTTCATCTCACGAGGAAGCCACATTAGAGGACTGCACACAGCCATTTGCTTCCATTCTTGAGAGCTCTGATTCGCTACAGATATCAGAGCAAGTCTGAAGAGAAAGCCACAGTATTTTCTTCCAAGCCACAAACAAGGGAGGAGCTGGCAGTGCTTGCACAAGCCACTGGTAGATCAAAGAAAAGTAGAGAAAGACTGTCACCACAGCATGAAGCTTTTTAATAGTAATTGAAGGAGAACAGCCTGCATGATTGTGAAGAACCACCTTGCTGAAGTATCCATATTTCAGCTAGGATGTAAGATGTTTTCACAGCATGCAGTGAGGAAGACTTCACTTTTGGGTAATTATCTAGTAACTTGCATAAACATTATGTAAAATTACTGGTATAGATCATACAGATACACAAAGAATGTATTCATTCAACTATTCATGCAGTCTTTTACATTCAGTTGAGAGGATTTGGATTATCTAGTTAGTATTTAATTATATGGTCAGGATACGATTGACTTTGATAAAGTTATTAAGAAATCCAGAGCCCAATTAAATTATCCATATATTACATATACTAATCAAGAAATAATAATCTTAACAATGAGTGCTTCATGAGCTTCATTGAAGAATTACTCATACTCACCAACAAGTTTTTTAATTAACTGGGCAAACTCTAGGATAGTGTGCTCTTCTGGGTTTCCCTAGAAAGGGAAGGAATATTCATTAAAACCGCAAGTGAACACCTTAAGACACGTTAGCTTTCTGATATTACACATTTCTAAAACAGGTCGTGTTAAAATGGAAAAGCTCAACATTATAACTCATTTCTATTCTAACCTTGACCAGCTGAATATTCATTAGAAAAGCTGCCCTCCATCACATTTACCTTGGTAATTCAATGTGTGAATGGAGGTACCCAAAAATCAATATGTAATGAAAGGGCAAATGCACCTCTTAATCAGAGTAAAGCCATGTGCCCCAATTCTGGAACCCAAAGAACCACATCATTGTCTCAAAGTATGGACTCAAGAACTTTGCTGAGTTGAGGACAGACAATATAATGAAGACTTCATTTAAAGAAGAATACCAAGTTCTCAGTTCACCCAAATTGGAAAAACAACCAGTTTCACTGCAAACAATTGCTTCTTAATTCACTGCATCTTGCATAAAAATAATTATATGATCTACCTGCTTTCCTATACAATGCTGCCCTTCTTAACTCTCACATTTTTTTTCAACAAACCTGCACATAAGAAACATCTCAACATTTCAGAATAAAACACTGAAAGCTTCCTGCTAGCATTAGCTCATCTTCATCAGACTCAACTCCTTCCATTTCTAGCATTCCTTGCTTTACCACTCCTTTACTACATATTGTTTGATTGACAGCTGAACAAGTAGCTACACAGAGATCTAAATGTTGATTTTTTTGGAGACAAAATTTGTGATGGGGCTAAGGAATATAAAAATTTGGATAGAAACACACAAATGAACCTAAAGCCACAATTAAAAGAAAAAAGAAAAAAAAAATCAAGTGAAAAACTGCCCTGCAGAGTTGAGTACTTGATCTGGCAAAAATTGACATACGTAGAAGTGATCTGGTATATGCATCCTTTTTCTACTGTTACATCCACTGCTGAGGATAAGGTGATAACAAATGGCACAAAGCAAATTTCCTATTTAAAAAAATTAATTTCTAAGCGACCTTAACAATATTAGAAAATTACACAATCAAATACTATCCCATTTTCCTCCAATCAAAGCTAGTATGAAGTGATTTCCATTTGTTCAGAGATAAGAGCTTCAGTGTTTTTAGAGTTCAATTATTTTCTTGGTTGGATTTGGCATCCTGCTCTATTTTTTTCTTTCATATTCTAATTATGTGAATTTTCTTGCTAAACCAAAAAACAATATAGCAAATTTCTCATCTTCCTGAAACTATCACATCTCAACACCTAGGTGCTCATTCTTCATATTTATAAAGCGAACACAGGGTTTATTCATAATGGAAAGAGATTTTTTGCTTTGTTTATTTCTTCTAGAAATCAGCATCAGTAACAAGGAGGAAAACAGAGGATGTTGGCTCCTGTACAGTAAACACAGAAGAGTGGAGATCTCATACTCACCAAGTTGACAGGACTGCTGACATTGCTGTTCATCAAGGCCACCAACCCATTCACAAGATCACTATAAAAAGGGAAGAACAGATTGAGGCAATTTCCACTTCCCTATAAATAATATTCTTGTCTAAAAAGAGAGCTGCCTCCACAGAGCTCCAGTAAAGCAGATCAGTCAGCTGAGAAATGCTGAAATCAGATTTACAGCATATATTTCAAGGGGTGCATGTTTCCTTAGTTATTTATTCCACAGCCCCTGTTGTAAAATATGCTGAATTACAGGTTATTTTCAAAGGGTGATTATGTCTCTGATATAATGGCTACAATTCCTCTGAGCACACGAAAGAAAAATCAAGAAAAACTACGTTACTCAGAAACAATTAATACCTTCTCTTTGCTCCAGTACCCAAACTTCTTAGAAGCCTATTTCAAACAGAGTAAGTTGTTAGACAGTGGCACATGACAGCACCACTACTTGCTTTGCAGTTTGTTTTTTGAATTGTCTTCTCACAAATTTTAAGACAATTTTATTAAGAAGAGTATTTTGGTGTTACTTTCCCCCAGAAAAATAACCCAAAGTTATTTTGGATTATCAGCTATTTATCAGCTTGTTCCTTACAGCTTATAATCATGAAAGGAGTGGACGCTTTGAACTGATACGGGTTTCCATAGCTTCTATCAACACTGTTACTACTTTCAGCAGAGGGAAAGAACAACATTTCCACCGAGTGCAGCATGATGAAAGCAACCCAGAAGCCTGGTCCTGAAATTTAGCTAGCGAGACAGAAGATTCTAAGGCCTAGATTCACTTTTCATTAGTTCAAGTACATTCTGGCCTTGCTTATGCTACAAATGTTATCTACAGCAATATCTCCTCAGCCTGTTCCTTCCCTCAGAAGGGAATAATAAAGCATATGTAACACACATATAGCACGCAGAAAAACACAAGGTGGCAGTATTGCATTAAAACCCAAGGACTTGCAAACTGCTCAGACTTTAAGTAGCATCAAAAACCTACCTACCAAGTACTTGCTCTCCCTCTATGGGAAAACACATTAATATTTTAACTCAAAGCTCTGAACCAACTGATGTGTTATTTCCTTATAGTTTAAAAAACTTCAGTGTCTCCCTTCTAAAAAGTAAAGCTTGCCTAAAACTGAAAATAATTTCTTTTGTCGATTTAAATGAAGTACAAACTATGCAGCCAAGCTCAAAGAATCATCAAGTGAAGCAAATAAATACCAGCAGCATAAACAAGGCTTACCTGACGTACTGGAAAGCCCTTGTCTGAGTTCCAGGTCCATAGACCTAAAGCCAGATGAAAATTAGAGAAGTTACAGAAGTATAAAAGTCCTCTCTAGCACAATTATCTTTTCCTGACTATCCTAGTAAGAAGTCCAAAGGAAAAGCACCTGAAACACAAGCTTTGTGTTTCAGAAATGGAAAAAGATGTGTTTGCAGAGTTTTGGCAAAGCATCAATTCTTTGAAGGTCTTTTTGTTCTTGGAAGAGTCTCCGGTAAATATACCCTTCTGCATCTCATTAATGCAGACTTCGGCATGTAGGAAACATTCTTAGCAGCTGAGGACAGAGTGATGCTTTGTCCTCTGCTGGAACGCTGAAAGAGGCTGTAGCATGCACTCAACCAGAAAAGAGCACCAAATATTTAAAGCAAACCTCAGAATACTAAGATGTGGTTATGACAAGCAATTTATTTGCTCTTTAACAACGGCCAACTTCAAAGAGACCACCAAAACATTTGTGGTCTTAAAAAAAAAAATAGTAAAGAAAAAAATAGCAGTAAGTGTTTCAAGGAATCAGGGCACCACCAAAAAAAAAATCACGCAGCTCTCTAAATATTACTATCTGGAGGTGGAATAATTTCTAGTGAATATGACTCCCAAAATCATCTGTACCGATTTTTTTTCCCCCCAAACCATGGTATGTGTGTATGTGTGTGTTTGTTCTCTGGTTATGTGTTAACACTTTGGAGCAAGAAGGTTGTTTAAGTTCGAAACAGACATTAAAGCATACTTAAAATGCGCATAATAGTATCAGACTTTTTTTTGTTTACAGCTTAATTGTGTGCTGTACTAAACATAAATAACAAACATACTTAAATTCTGAAAGCTATGTGCAGGCATACACAAATGGCGAAAACACTTAATTTTAAGTGAGGACACATACATCTCACCACCAAACTGCTACAACAGAAAAGCTTTTTGGAAGGACAGAATTGAAAGCATGTTTGTTTTCTTAGGGGACGGGAAAGACAGTACAATTGGTATATAAGCCATCATTTGTTGCTTGTTAAGCCCACTGTCTGAGGCAGATTCAAAGTCCAAAGAATTCACATTTCGGTAGGCACTGGGTAAGATCCGGAGGACTTGGGGGTTTAAGCATTTACTTAATAATCCATTGAGAGAAATATAGCAAGAGAACACACCAACAGCTTGGTAGCCTCTCAAAGCAAACAGGAGTTACGTTTTGTGTACATATAAAGCTTCCTGTTTGCCTTGTTTTGGCTCATGGGGTAAGTTTTATACAACTAAGTCATTTGTGCATGATTTGTGCAAAGTCACCCAATGTGGCTACCTCTCCTACATGCAGGAAGCGCCTGGAAAATACGATGCAGTTTTCCCTTTTTAGTTTCTCTTAATAAATCCTTCCTTCACAACAATAAAATGCAATGATGGGCATGTCTGCATAGGCTGTAATTTCTTAAAGGCAGGTAGTTAAAAAGACGCAGTTAAAAAGACTCTCACTTTGTGACATCAATTTACTCCACTTGAACAACTGCTTTGAACCAAGAGATTGAGTACATGTGGTTTCTGAAAAGGTCAATACTAGATATTCCTGTCAGCCAAATTCTGTGATAATACAAGGGTATACATATTTTTTGGTCTCAAATACTGCTCCTGGATAATAATTCATTTTATTTGACCTGGTTAGCTAAACAACTCTTCCCTTAGCTCTCTTCTCATGTACACTCATCCCAAAGATTGCATGTTTTAAAACATGATAACTGCTCTATATTTAGTAATGGAGTAAATTTCTAAAAAAACAAACAAACAAAAAAAACCCCTTCCAGGTAGTGTTTTCACTCAGTTCTGGTTACAAAAGATTACAGGCTTACTTTCAATAAAAGCTGAGCAGTTTGAATAAAAAAATGTTTTAGAGGCCAAATACAGCAACAGCTCACTACATACATGCACTACGGGAGCAAACATAACAGATGGAAGTACCTTCTGATCCTTTACAGGCTAGATAAGCTTTCTAAATATCATTTAGTAGCTCAAACTTTATGCCCCAGGACGTTATCCTGGAAGCATACAGTACTGGCAAATAAGTATATGGTTACACACACATATTTTGATACAACCAAGTCAGGAGTTGGACTTGATGATCCTTACGGGTCCCTTCCAATTCGGGATATTTTATGAGTCTATGACTCTAAGTCCCTCAACGATCAAAAGTCTCAAAGCACAAAGCTCCATCTTCTTGTCTGCTTCCATTTCATTATTGTCTTGCAACAAACAGAACCACCCTCAACCTGCAGCTTTTTGGAGATGCCTGAGTGGGTAAGAAAATTAAACTCTCTACAGGAATTTTTTGGATGAGGGAATTTTTTGAGAGGGAAAATAATCCCATGTGGATTTTTGTACTGTGCACTTGCTTTGGTTTAAGTTACTGTGATAGATGTGGGCAGTTTGATATGAAGTCTGATGGACTGCCTGCTGCACTGTAACGTCAGAAGGATCACATCAAGAAAGGACTGGTTCAGGGACTTGCTTTTTACATACATTTCTCCTATCCCACAAAGCATTACAAATCAGTCCCAAATCTAGGGCACCATCAAACAGATGGAAAGAACAAAGCAGTTTTCAGGCAACTAATTACCCTGGTGGTATGGTGGCTGGCACAACATTCATGTTTGAAAAATGTATTTCTGTCAAAGCCTTGCATTTTTCATCAATAACTAGTTGTTCCTGAGACACAAGGAATGAAATTTTGAATGCTGCAAGCAAAAACAAAAAGGAAGCATCCCTTTAATTTCTTCCAGACAGACAGCCTTGCTAACGGATCCTCCAATCCCAAAGCTTACTAATTAATACACACCCTCAGTCTAAGCAAATTTACTGCCTGGAAAAACATTTATTCCCAAATAAATTACAGCAGCTGTGCTAATGTACAGAGAGGAAATGGAGTCTCACTATATCATAATTCACTTAATTCTTGCCATGATCTGAGGTGTGTGAGGGGGATCAGAATTTATTGTTGCTGTACAACACTCACATATTTCAGATCATATTATAGTGCAGTTTTGCCACAAAAAGAGCCCATGGGGTTGCTCTCTTGACATGAGCTTTCAGTAGTACAACATGTAAAATTCCAGCCAAACAAAAAAAATATGTAAGAGTTGACTACTTATTTTTGATGATTATTAGCAAATAACATCTCCTTCTCTGATTGCTTAAGATCACTGTCCCAGCACATAAACAGCAGAAATTATGTTGGAAATGCTTATTTCCAAATAGGTAGGGCATAAATTTATGTGGCAGACTCATTTCCCCAGCACCCATACTAAACGTGGTTGTGCAATCAGCCTATTCAGTGCTGAAAAGACTCCTGTCAGTACAGGCTAGGCACGCTGACTCACAGGTTTGTCACCTACCCCAGACTGAGCCCTGGCATCCGCAGTCTCAGTGCTGGCTTATACGATGGTTTCAGGTTTTGCTCTACAAGAACCAAAGTAGCGGGAGTTGCCACAGAATTTTCATCCTTTCCCTCCTTGATTGTTTTCAACTTCCTAGAGGAAGTCCTGGTTGAACTGTGGATTTTATAGACTCCAACAGAAGGAATGCTATCTCAATCTCAAGACAGTTGTCTGGTGTGTGTGTGTGTGTGTGTATAACTTTTTAGTTATTTATCAGACATTTATCAGTTAGCAGGTATTTTCAGTGATTAATCAGAACAAGAGTTCAGAAGCCTTTGAGTGGTGTCCTGGCACTTCACTCTTCTAATCTAGGCAGTAGCAAGAAATGAGTGTGAAATTCTGTTGTATGTCTCACACACTGCAAATGTTTCCCTGAGTTCACAGCCTATCTCAGATTCCAAATTACTTCTCCCTATTTCAGGACGTCTCCTCACATTTATTTTACACATATTTAATACTTTATAATAATAAACTAAACAGGATTAGGACAAAGAATCATTTAGGTGGGAAAAGTGTTCTAAAATCATCAAGTCCAACTGTTAACCTAGCACTGATAAGTCTACCACTGAACCATGTCCTGACAGAGGTCAGGCACTGTCCGTATTGCTAAACTACCAGCAACATCTTTGGCAGAGTTCTGGCCCATGCCAGCTCTTACTCTCCCAAACAACGCTATGACATAGTTTAAATATTATTAAGAGCCAAGAACCATTCATTGTAAACAGTCTGAATGTGGCAACTTGTTTTGAAGGCATGAAAATTCAGCTCTATAGATGCAGGCCATCTATACTACACCAGTTGTCAATGGTAACAAAACCCAGTTCTGGCCTGCTTTCGTGATGATGTAGCTTGAAGGCGTTCAATGTTATGTTACTCATAGAAAATTTAGGCTGATATCCGAGCTTCCAAAAAAGACATTTTGACGCCTAACTTCCAGAAATGGTTCAGATACAGTTCTTCAAAAGGAAAAAATATAAAACCATGACTCTTTAAACCTGACCACATGGAAGAGTTGTGACAGATAAGAGATTCAAGTTCAGGATGAATAAAATATTTTCTCAGATTGTATCTGGTAGCCTTGTTTTTTCCTGGGAAAGCAATATCAATACGGAGCACACCCTTACACGTACAGTTCTATACGCTCGAGCTTGATATATTGAAAATTTGTATATTTGGGGGTGGGGTAACCTCCATGTTTTCTAAAATCCAGACTCCCTCACAGCACACCAGCTTACGATACACAGACACAGAACTCTTCACATCACTGACAGGTCATTACTTACTGTTAGTGCTTCTCCTTGGAGGGCCTGTAGGATAAAATTACTGACGACTCTACCATCATTCATATGCATTCGAGGGCCAAAGGTATTGAATATTCTGGCAACCCTGACTTCAACTCCTTCCTGTGGGCAAAGAAAAAAGAAAGTTAACTACCTTCATAAGAGTCTCTTTCTTCCTAAAATGCAAATTTACTCTCCCCTATCCAAAAGATTTCCTAGAATCCTTCCTACAGTTTTAAAACCCATTGTTTTCTCACAATGAAAGACTTCTAACATCTCATCAAGTCTACTGGAAACTGCAGTGCATACAACAAGACAATTTATGCTAGTTCTCGGTATTTGTAATGCAAATTTTAAATCAGTGTTAGAACAGCTGATGATTTCAGCACAAGCATTTTCTTCTAACAAGAACTTTATGATTTTCATTAGTACCCGTCCAACAAATTATTCCACCTGGGTCTTATGTAGTTGTTGTTTTTTTTTTTCTCAGGTAAGTGAAATCTCACAATCATCAGATTATAATACCAGGGTAGCATTTCCAAAGATTAGAAAAATTGTGTGCCTCAGCTTAAGTATCCTTACCAATACTATACAGTGGCTTTGTAACCACAACCATAATGTTGCTTAACTCCCTGCTACTTATTAAGCTGTGTAAATACATGCATTATAATCCAGGTCTCTTCGATACCTTCGTTGGTTTTTTTTTGTTTTTTTTTTCCCTCCTCCAAAACACATTTCTATTTCCCACCTTTCTGGAGGATATTGGAGGATATTTCGCAAAGCTTCAAAGCAAAATGCAATAAACATGAAATTGGAAACCGTCTGGACAAAGTGTTTTAACAACGGGAGACTGCAGGTGAGAAGTAATCTCTCTCCAAGTATTTTCTGTTTATTGACACTTACTCACTTGGACAAGACACAGTTCATGATAAAGCCTACAGGAAGGATGCTTGGCCTTTGTGAGCTAAAGCAAACTTTCTGCTGCTGATTCAACCAAGCCAGTTGCACTCAAAAGCACAAACTTCTGAGTTACAAACACTCAGTTTTTCCTTCGGATGATACACACAACATTTTGTATTATCTTTTGGAGTTCCAAGTGATTCATAACCAAATTAACACTCAAAACAATTCTGTGAAAGCAGTAGCATTAACATTTTACAAATGGGAGAGTCAGAGGGGCAAAGGCACGTTCAGTGCTTTAGATATTACTTGGTGTTGACAAATGGGAAACACCAAGTAGTAAAGGTAAAGCCCAGCATCCCTGGTATGGAGAACACCAAGCAACATCAAGCTCTGCTTACCTGCAAATAAGGTTTCATGAACAAATGTTATTTATATTTGCAGGCATATTGTAATCTAACACTAACCAAGCAGGTAACTTGTGCCATACGAAAGGCTGCAGTCTTGGGTCTTGTTACATGTCAAGCTTGCATCCACAACAGAGCCAAAAAAAATAGCCTCACGACACCCACTTCACCCTGCTGAGATACCCTGGGAAGAGCAGAGTCCCTTTCCACACAAAATACGTCTGCTGGGAACATGTTCTTCATTTGCAATTAACAAATAAAAAAAAAAAAAATGTCAAAAATATACCTTCAGCAGCATGTTACAAAGCCATTGCCTCCACTGTACCTAAAAATATACTCTGATGGAGTTTCTTGTTCTTCTGCTTTCCCCAGCGCTCAGTATTAAAAGGAGACCGACTCCTCCAGGGAGGGATTGTATTTCACGTAGGTTTTCCAGATATTGCCATTACTACCAAGTACTGAAAATGAGACACTTGGAAGCTAGTACTCAAGATAAAAATAACTCATTAAACAATGCTGCCCAAAAAGCCTCTCTTGTACAGCACAAGCTACAGAAGCAGCCTTGTTTTCCAGTATTGGCTGGTAGCTAGTGAGGGATCTAGAAAATGAAAACAACACATGCCATATAGGCACTTACTCATAGTCAAAGCAAATCCAGTACTTCCTCTCCCTTCTATTTATTTTTTTCTCCATAAAAAGCTGTAATGTCTTTTAAAGTGAGTAACTTTTTATTTATAGTGTCATCTCATAAAGCTTTTCTCAGCAGCATACGGCTCTGAAAATCTCTTTTCTATGCGGCAGAACATTCATTTGTGCCTGTAAAACTGATATGTCTTCTCAAAAGAAACTCTTCCACAAATAAATTTTGGAGTCAATACCTTAATAATTGTCCTAAATTTTCTTTTCTCCTTTGACATGATCCTTTATTCATGTTGAGTACTTTTTAACCCCTTTTTGTATTAATTGCCTACAAATACTTGTGGTACTCTCTTACCTATGTGCTGTTACTTCGAATAGCAACAACATAGTAATTTCAACTGACTACCTCCCACAGTATTCCCACCACCGAAGTCAATCACTTCCTTGGAGTTCTGGCAGTAAGTCAGGTATAATTTTTTATTACAGCCTAGAGAAAGGAGGAAACTTCGTTGTCCCGTGTTTATACTGCTCAACAAAAGAGAGCTTGAGACTAATCCCTGACACCGAGATCAAATGTGGTCAATTGGCTTCTGTCCTCACTGCTTAAGACCACGTCTTCTGCCAGCAGATTATTCAGAGAGCAAGTTCCCTGAGCAATCTGAAAAGAGCCTGGGAGCAAACTTATCAAATGTAGCATTGGGGACTATCAAGACACTTCAGTTCACTGTATTATTTACCATCACAGATGCAATCACAGAGACCACGCCTCTAACAAAGGCAAGAGAAGACAGAAAAAATGCAGTAAAGACTGTTTTGGCTGACAGAAATTTCTCCACTGAATTGATGTAAAAGCAGTGGAATACAGAAAACCAGGTGGGTACAAGCTAATCATACTGAAGGACCCACCCCAAACCAAACCTCAGACTGTTTTACAGCTGTCAGTCAAAAAGCAGCATTAGTTATGCAGTTCCCCCCAGACACGAACAAACTTTTCCATAGTCTTCAACATGAGTCTTTGCCAGTTAGTTCTGGAGAACATTGCCCCAGAAAGTTTCAAGGTATCAAGGATGCTATGATAACAATTTAAAGAGGCCTATTTTAGTTTTACAAGCCTTTTAAGAAAAGTTATCTCCCTGCATTGACTGTCTCAGAAAACAGATCAATACAAAATGTAACTGAAATGCCAAGAGGTTCTGTTAACTGAAACAAATGCTGTGCCCAAGTTCATAACAGGCAAACTTTTCCCACTAAAAATGTCAAACACTTTCTTCTTTGTGAAGTCTGTGGATGTATCTGAACAGCAAGCATTAATTAGAACTCCCTGCGTATTAAACCAGGGGAAGGAAAGCTGAAATTGTCTTCTCTCCATCAGACAATGAGATTCACTGACAAAAAAAATCTCCCAGGGAAGCCTGTACAGTTGCACAAATACCACTGTGACCTGACAGAAGTCTTTACCAATATTTCAGTTAAAATTACTAAAATTGCTGCCTGCATCCCTTGTTTTATTAGTCGCTTTTTTAGCGATTCTTTTTCTCTCTCATGTGTTTCAGAGATCATTAAACAACTCTGATTTTTTTCCCCAAGACCTGAACTGTAATCACAGCACAGTAAGAGAGCTCACCACAGTTCATCCAGGATGTGGTTTTTAACTTCTAAGCTACCTTACATGTACGTATTTATATGTATTGCCTACTGCATGAACAAAATGAGGATTGTTCCTGGGTAACAGCAAGATTTTTAACTGTTTTGCAAACATATACTGATTCTGCCATCTGAATTTAATAAAAGGTAAGCTCCTAGATGAGCTAGGAAGGGCAATCACAATCATCTGACTTGAACACAACCAGGACACACCTTCGGTACGGTTGAATATTATCATGTTTATAGATCACTTCCCATACTAGAGAAGCTACTGCATCACTTCAAGGTCTCTTCATACCATTATTTTTTTTATTTCCCTGATACATTTTAGCTTTAGCCTCAGCTTGCATACCTTTTGTATGTAGTGTACATGGCCAATGTAGACACAGGTCTGTTCTAACATTTGGATGGGAGAGATTGCCACTGAGAAGAGATGTGTACCCACTGAAGTGCATTTATTTATTTAGCATATTCCCTTCAGACAAGGATTTTAACTTTAATATTTTGCTGAACAGCGTGGCTTTGGAATGTAAGGAAACAGTTAACAAACACTGAAGTAAAATCCAGTGAATGAGAGCTTGAACACAGCTGCCAATAAGGGTCAGAAATACCTGCAAACAAGTAACACTACATATTCCAAACAACTTAATTTTAGTTTTCTGCTTGATGGAGAGTTTTGCAGAGCTATGTTCATGAATTAGTACAACAAGGACAGTTAACAGGTAAAAGGCTTGTCCGTGGTTTCAGAACAATGGTGACTGAAAGAGGAAGATGCATCTTATTGAAAAAAAAGAAAAAGAGGTGTACCAAATTGAAAAAAAACACGTCAGAAACAACACAGTTTGCATCAAAAGATGAATGTTGCCACGGATTTATTCTTATTCAAACATTCACTAAACCTATTGATGTGAATAGATCTATAAAAATAAATAATAAGAAAAAGCTTAAGGTTTTCCTGACTTCAAAGTTCAGTTTGCACAACAGTGCAACAATAGCAGGAACAAAGGACTAAGTTCTCCAATTACCTGAAGGAAATCAGAAAATGGGACTTCTTACAGCACAGCAGGGAAGGGAAAGGAAAGAAAAAAAAACACAAACTTTGAGCACAGAGACCACAAAAAGCATTCAGACTTTTCTTAGGAAACTGCTTTGTATTTGTTTAGTCCATGGCTTTGACCTTGTCTATGGCACAAAGTTATTTTGTAATTTTTACCAGCAAAGAGCGCATACAAACAATAAGGATACCACAGCACTATCGAAGCCATTTTATGTGAACAGGAGCAAGAAGACCAGACAGTTTTTTCCTGCTTTATTTTCATGTAATCTGGAAAAATGGTGTTGTTGCACTGACAGAAAAAAAACTCCTACTGTATACATGCTGCCTGTATAACAAAGTTCTGACAACTCAGATGGACTACTATGATTTAGAAACATATTCAGGAAGGAATGTAAGACGGTGACATTAACAAACAAACAACAAACTCTTAGCATTATTTAATCTCTAAAGTATTACTTCCCAGGACTTGTCTTTATTGGAGCATAGGAAAGTTATGATTATTTGTGGTTTCTCTTTTGCAAAGTAGAAAAGCCTATTTGTGAATCACTCAGTTACAATGGTTGAAAGCAGCAGTTTCCTCTTTCACCATGTAGTTGGTTAATAAAGAAGACAGAAGCAACCAACTTGAAAATTTTCAAAGGAACTGCTGCGCTTATTGAGAATATTAATACAACCATGAGTGTGTGACCTCTCAAACTTTGCAAAGGAAAGGAATTGAGGATTTTTTTCCTTTATGAATTTCATTGACTTGGTAGAATATAGGAAGGTAGCTGTAGTGATGACACCTGCACTTTGGGGGGTCTATCAGCAGTGAGAATAGCTGTAGCATTTCACCTCTTCTTTCCTACATTTCCTTCTTTCCTAGAGGCAGTGCCTGAGGTGGCTGATTGCCTGTATCACCTTATAGACTGCTGCACCAGCCTTTGCCTCACTAGTGTTCCTGCATGTGAAACCCTTCTGCATGGCTTCTAAAAACGTAAAGAGATCCATGATATTATTTATCAATACAGTTCAGTATTGGCCTAGCATACAACCACCAGTAACCATCATCTGTGGTATTAAAGGACGATTCTCTGGGCTTTTAACTGTTGACCTGATGATATCCAACAATTTCTCTTCTCTTCCTGTGGCCGAGGGGAAGCCTTTCTCTTTGGCAAGCCATAAGTCCTGAGGAAGACAGCCCCAGAAAAGGGGCCCTTAGACCCCCCAACCCTCCTGCTTTTACCACATGAGGGCAACAGATGGCAACGTGGAACCCATGGATGGAAATCAACCGGAAAGTGGCATGGGACCTCGGTGGGGAACTGGATGACCCCCTGGCTTGGCACCCTGGCCGGAAAACATCCCAGATGGAAGGCATCCCGTGTGGGCAGTCCCGGGCAAAGACTGGCTTGTCCTTCTGCCAGACACCGTGGAGCCCACAGAGATGGATCCACCAGCAGATGTGGACAAACCAACGGAAGTGGATCCACCGCGGCCAGAGCAGACCTGGAGCTACCCCGGCACGTCTTTGCTCCCTACCACCTGAGGGCACCAGCAGCGTTGCGGCAGAGCCCGGGCAGCTCCCTACTCGTTGCGCAGGCTCCATCACAAGCACTAGCGTGGAGCCGTCAAACACCACAGACATCCCACAGGCTCACCTGCAGGATGTCCCGGCAATAAACAACTCTTGCCAATTCTCAGGGGTTATGAGTGTGCTTCTTTCCCAGGGTGACATGTGGCATTCCTCCTCTGTTCAAGGAAAGGTTGGATGTGGTGCTTATGGACGTGGTTTAGTGGGTGACATTGGTAGTGGGGTGATGGTTCGACCAGAGGATCTTGAAGGTCTTTTCCAACCTTAATGATTCTATATCCCTACGGTTCTCTCTTCCCCTCATGCTGGCAGAACCACAATTTCCTGTAAATCCAACTCCATCAATCCACAGAAAGCATCAATTCTGCATTGTTTCTTAAGCAAACTGCTAGCAAACTTCATATGGCAACATAAAAAAAAAGAATGCTGAATGCTTTAAAAAAAAAAAAAAACACACTATAATGAGTATCAAGGAAAGAAAACAGCCAGCAATAATTAGAAAATGTAGGATAAACTCCCAGAATACATTTAGAAGAGAACTTCTTTATTCTAACATAGCTACGTGTTTTCTATCTAATTACTCAATAACTACATGGTTATTCACTATTGATTGCCTTTTCAATTGCAATTCAATCAACAGTTTTCATTACCCCTACATTTCACATCAAGGCTTTTTATGATTACTAAAACCAACTCATTTTGTGAATTAAAGATTAGAGAAAAAAGTGCAACTCAATATACAACAGGAAATCACCCTAGAGTTGCAATTGCAATGCACTTCTATAATTGATTTCAACATCCGTTTGTGTGCATTATTCTCTCACATTACTAAAACAAACTTTACCTCTAGTTTGCCTTTTTCTTCTTGAATCTTCACAGTCCTGACTAGAGTATTATATCAAGTAGACCATAGCCCTCAACCACTTAAAGAAGGTAATACTTAATATTTGGTTGCCATAATTCAGTTCACTCTATACTCTGAGGAGGGCGTTTGACGGAATTCTTAATTGGAATTCTAAGTTATTCTAAGGCAATTTGGAAACTATCATCATATCTTGTAAGCTAAGTCCATCTGCTACCACTGAAGCTTGTAAAGTTGCAGTCAATATGCAAAAAAAAAAAAAAAAAAAAAAAAAAAAAAAAGGAATGAAACAAATGGAAGATGATTAAAATTTTCCTGCACCACTCTACAGTGAGCTGAAGTAGAGCTTCAGATCTGGAGAATTTCCTACCATATGAGTAATATAAGAGGAGGTATTAAATTTAGTTCACAAAACACCCTTAATATATTAAGCATTTAAAATGGTGCGTGTTTGTATTTACAACATGTTTAAGCAAATGTACCAGATTCCTGCCATGTAGATAGTGTCAGATTCTGACTAGTATTTAAGTCACAGAGTTGGAGCTTTCACAAATTTAGGACTTGTAGGCAGATCCATAATTCTAACCATATTTTTATAAAAAAAAGTTAAATGCACACTGAATGACAACTCCTGAACAAAGCACAAAATTTACACTGCAATATTATGTGCTTAAACTTCCCCCTGGCCTCTTCCCCATCCATATTTCATCATGAAATCCTGTAAATATGATTGTTTTACGCTAGGACACTCCTACCTGACACTCTTCCCCACAAAAAGCAGAATGCTCATTTTTCATAGTAGAAGTCAGACCTTTCCACTAGCGAAGGATATTTCCAAAACTAGTAACAGTGTATTATCCAAAAAAAAAAATCAAAAATACTTCAGAATATTCAGCAGGTGTGACATGCTTGGGCAGAGTGCTAATCTATAATAGAGTACAAGCTATATCTCACAGAGCTAGCCACGGGGTAGAGAACTTAGGTCATGAGTTTTCAATTCGTGTCTGTGCACACTGCAGTTCCACTTTACAAACCTTCATAACTCTTTATAAATCCTGCAAAGAACTTTTGGGATAGTATTATTACTTATCCTGTGGCTTTAAGATGCAAGACCCATGGTTTTATAAATGACCGACAGTCTTGCCCTTCGAAAAAGAATACTGCAGTTCATACCACAAACTCACAGAAAATTCAGTACCTTACAGAACAAGAATTTCTCGTTAAAAACTGTAATATTCATCATTTCCAAGCCCATGAGGAACATTTTTCTACAGTGAAATATAGATTCTGAACACAAGCAGTACAACCACACTGTACTTTGATTTAATATTTTAAAATGTTTAATGATTTAAAAGAGAGCAAAGTAGACGTGAACCTTAAGAATTTCCTTTTGTCTGGATTAAGAGTTAAGTGAAAATTGCTATATCCTCTGTACTAAAATATCACCTTTAAATTCTTAGCTTTTAAGTTTAATCCTGTTTTCAAGGTGTGTGTTTGTTTTTTTTTTTTTTTAAACAGCACTTAGAATTTTCTTAATTAAAGGTTTAGGACTCTAAAGAATATACTCTGATTGATTATTTTTACCTTTGTATATTGAAGCTGCAAACACCATGAAACCGGGGTACAGTTTTCTTTAATGTGCCACATTTTCTAATTGAATAATCTCCCAGAGAGCAGTAGAATAGCAATTAAATAAGATTCACATGCACGTAAAGAGTCAATGCTGGGTTGGTTAGTTAGGAGTTTCTACTCATTGAGTATGAAACCTAGGAAAATTGCCACATGTCATTTCAAAAATATATTTTAAACTCCATTTTAATCCTCATGTTACTGTATTTGGCTGAAATAAGGTCTTACATAACTGAGTATTCATATCTTTCATTAAGGGCTATATTAATACCTACCTATTTTTAAGGCATTTCTAAAGCAATTTAGAATATACCGCTCTTCTATGTGTACCCATTAAAGAACTTCCTAATTTTTACCCATATATTCTGATTTCAATTATGCTCACTAAACGTCCCACGTTTATCAGTAATTGCCCTATTCAGCAAAGCATTTCAGCACAAGACCAACTTAGAGCCACTCTTATCTGGCTCCCAAATTAGTAAGGTCATCTTAGTTTAATCTGTCTAAAAACTATTATACTGAGAGACATAATAAGTCTATCAAAAAGACTAAAGCACATTTTCTTGAAGAACACTGCTCATCTGAAATAATAGAATATGGAAACAATAAAGCTTCTGCGTTAAAGAAAAAACAGATTTTGTAGCCACACGATGAACATTCCTGCTCAAGACATTTTCTTTTGCGCTCCTACACCTAAATACACATACTGGAGTTTTGCCATACATTTGGTCTTCATTATTATAGAAAGTCCACCAAATCTGATACAAATTTAATACCTGCTTCATGTACGCATAGCACATGGTCTCTGCAACACGCTTTCCTTCATCGTAGCAGGCTCTTGGACCTATTGGATTCACGTGGCCCCAGTAATCCTCATTTTGAGGGTGAACTTCAGGATCTACGGAGGAAGAAACACCTTAAATTATCTTCTACCAAAAAGGTGATTATATATAACAAAACTTCTGGTAGATCACTGATGTTAGACAGTTTAACAGATTCTCTCTGAACTATGCATTAAAAAATATTAAGCTTCAATTAAAATACACTCATTAAAAGTGTATTCACTAGAACCATGAAAGATGACAATTACAGAACATGCAAGACTCTAGTAAGATAACCAAGCATAAGCAAACAACAGCCCTGTGCTTTTCGATAGAAGAATGAGAACAGAGGGTTAAATTTAACTTTTCTGTGCAAAGATTACCCACCTCAAAGGCACAAATAAGACCATAGAGAATTCCATTAAAACTTTATAGGTTATACAGAGAGAATTTTTTTACTGTATTTGCAAATAAATAAAGCAAAGCAACTTCAAGTTTTATAAAATAAGAGAAAACACAAGAAACAAAAAATTGGCAAGATGGAGAAATATTACATTTTCTAAAGAATGAGTAGAGTGATATATCACAGGGTACATGCTATGTTTCTTCTAATTTATCCTAAGCACTTTTTTTATTTTTTACTAGCCATCAATGGTCACAATCAGGCTAGACAATCCTCTGGTTAGATCCAGTGTAGGAGTCAATTACAAAAAAAAACAACCGGAGTGCCCTAGGAGGCTCCCAGCGTGTGTCTGCCTGTAGGCTCTATATATTTGAAACAATCCAATCACTTTGTTCCATTTCCCCACTTTGCTATCTATTACTGACTTACCCTTCTGACTGGGTTTGAAGTTTGCATGCATTACTACTGAACTTTCAAGTGTCGTAGGCCATTTTGCCAAAAAGAAAACTCAAACAATGATGGTCAGTTCTGATTCTCTTCAGTTCTGATCTCTTGCTTAGGTATATGCTTTGATTCTTCTTGACTGAAGTTATTCCACCCAAAGCGTACACCTTGAGGTATGTTCTTTGTCCTGCTGTTTTTCCCCCCAAAATCTGCACTTCATCGTTGCATCTTGTTACAGAGATGAGTACTTTTTGTTTGCTTGGCTATTTTTTAAAGTCACAACTGCTAATGTTCAGCAGGTGCCTGTGCTTGGTATCTCCATTACCCTTGCAACACTGCTATTAGCCATGAAGCAGGAGTTCACAACAGCAGGAAGTTTCTCTGTTAGGCATACAGTCTATTGTACAGTGTAAGAAATTAAAGATTTTTGTTGTATCCAACTAGCAGTTCTATTGGTAATTCTCTCACTACTTTACTTCTTAGTGACAGCAAAAGGAAGAAGAGATATGATACCACTGCTGAATATTTTAGGAAACACTGCAAGAGCATGTGCACAATCATTGTTTTCTCAAATTGGAGTTTATACCCTTGTCTTTTGCACTAGGGCTGTTGCTGAATACTAAGAATATAATTTGTAAGTACACTGGGAAAAGAAATGCAGGTTTGCTACTGAAATGATCTTTCTTCACAAGTTTTCACTATGGCATCTGGATCTTAATTAGGGTTCAACACTCAAAATTCTCCTACAAGCCCCCTTGAAAAAGAGCCATAAACAAAGACATAGGAAAATTGCAAACAGCAGTCCAAGCCTTCCTCCACTGCTCTTACTAGAGATATTTAAAGCAGGTACTAATGCCCACATTTTAAACTGATAAGTACATCTGATGAAGAATTCAAGCTAAGACAGTGATAAATATTTATCATTCATCAAAAGATCTGTAAATACTCTTCAGTATTTGCATCTCAAGAGCTCTGATTTTTTTTTTACTTCCTTACCTCCATACACCTCTGATGTAGAGGCCAGTAGCAGCCGTGCTCCAACACGTTTGGCTAATCCTAGATTTTGGGAAACAGATAAAGAAGAATGCAATTTGAGCAAGCACAGGAATCTTTCAGTCATGTTAACTGCTTTATTGTGATCCCAATTTGCATTGTTTTTAAAGAGAATTCGATTTCTCTCACTAGATAAGTCTAGCTGTAAAACACATTTACAGCTCCCGATCTCAAGCTAGGAGACTTGAGAAATAGCAAAGCATCCACATGTGATGGGTTCAATTCTGGTTAACTAAAGGTTACACCAAGCTAAGATCCAAGAACTTAGTATATCACACCTAAATGAAGGCCAAGGAAGCATAAACCATTCCAAATATGAAATCAGAATCTAGAAATATAACACGATTAATGAAATTGAAAGTTAGGCTACATAAAGAATCTTATACAGAATAACGTTATAGAACAAAAACTATCAGTTTCCCTCTTCCATTTAAAAAAAAATATATATACATATATATAATTACTGCTCCATTAAACAGCCTGGGTGACCTTACCCAGCTATTCAGATTACTCTGCATTCCATTTCAATGGCCTTATGGCCTTCAACTTGGCGTGGCCAAAGATATCTTTCATCCATGCTGTACAACAGTCCAATACCACATAGCATCTAAATCATTTAATTATCTTAATTGTACCCACTAGCATATCAAATGTGAGATGGGCTAGGGCCCAGCAGTCTTTTTTGTCTCACTCTCAGGATCACTGACAGCCAGTTCAAGTTGCAGCACATGCCAAATGGATGAAAGATGGGAGGAAAAAGTAGCAAAGGCTTGATGCCTTCTTTTTACAGGCCCATCCCCAGCATCAAAACCAACAGAGAAAGCTGAAAATGTTGCCTTGCAATTATCTAGTATGAAGCTAGACATTAAATGTCCTTTCAGTATTTGCTAGCCAAGATGTGCAGAAGAGGATGCAGCTCTCTTGAAATCTGGGGCTTACAGAGCAAGCGCAGTTCCACCTACTTCAACCTCTGCTGTGGTGGAAAGGTCCAGTCACTTGTGGCCAACGTGGCACTGTTCTGCAGTCACCAAGGTGAGAACTGCAGTCACTGGCACAACTTCACTACAAAAATCCCACGCTCTTAACTGCACTTTTTGTAATTATGGCACAGGTATTACTCCATAGCCAAGTTACAGGCATGAAGTTCTGTTGCTCTGCCAGCTGAGCTTGCTTGTTGTCAGGGTTCATAGAATCATAGAAAATCCCGAGTTAGAAAAGACCCATAAGGATCATCAAGTCCAACTCCTGGCACACATAGGTCTACCCAAAAATTCAGACCATGAATTCATTTGCAGATGCATTTAAAGGAAAAGCACAAAAGTCATGTTTGACTCAAGTGTTTCATCCTCCCCCTAATACCGATGTACAGGTTATATTAATGCAATAATCTTAAGTAGGAAGAAAAAAGATTTCCACTTACCCAGCATGTTTAATGTCCCAATAGTGTTGGTCTTTAATGTCTTTATAGGATTATACATGTAATTGGGAGGAGAAGCAGGAGACGCTAGATGATAGATCTGGTCCACTACAGAAAGTCAGAGAGGGGAGAAAATATTATTATTTTTCCGTGTGATATATTAAATGAGAAAGCATTAGAGTTGAAATACAAATACTTCTTTCTGCATTTCCTTACATTGGAACTCACCATTTCATATGTTGCTACCTACAGATGATGTGTTTGCAAACCTGTTGTACCACATCAAGACTTAATTTTTAGTAAAACAATAACATATAATTCATACCAACATTGTTGACACAAAAAACAGATATCTTGAGATTTTTCACTTCACAATTTTAGCAATGAGTACTTAGTAACATTTAACAGCTGCAGAAGTGAATGCATTATTTTCTTATTCTCAAGTTTTTAAGTGACTACCAACTTCGGATTTTTTTTTTTTCATGTGAAATCCCAAACAAAGATGGCAGAAACATTTTTTAATGCTATGAGGAAATTCTGGGGAAAAAATATTTTTTGTAAGCCACTTGTCAGTGAAATATTATCGGAATTAGTATCACATTTGTATTTTAATAGTTACACAGTGAGGGACATGCCTAGATATGGGCATTTATTTTTTCCATTTTCCACTATCCACTGCGTTTGTTCCACAAGTATTCTATGCTGTACTATGGATAACACAGGATTTTAGATTACATTACATTTAGATTACATTAGTATGTGATTAACATAGATAATGATGAAGTCTTAGCCAAATCTCCTAAACCTGAGACCAGCTTCACCACACCAGGCTGCAAATTTCACTGCTGAAAATAAGAACACAAGGTTGGAGATATTACAGGGGTGAGAGGTCAATTATAATAAAAACAGAGAAATAAAAACTGGACTCATTCATACAAATACTCATTCATACCCCATAGTCAATAAACCTCAGTCAGCAAGCTTTTCACAACACAGCTAATGTAAATAAAAAGTGTCTTTCTGTCGTCTGTGTAACATGAATCACAGTTAGTTAGTGCTACTTAAAAGAGAGAACATGGATAAGCAAATGCCAACAATATTATGATCAAGTGAGAGATAGTGATGCTTAAGAAAGAAAAGTAAGTCCCCTACACCAAGCTCATCCAAGTAGTCAAGAAATGAAGTAAGAATTAGAACGGAGGATGGAAAAAAAGGTAAATAATCCCTTTTGTGTTACAAAAGGAAAGGTAGGTTTGTTTGTTTAAAGAGGAGCCAGCAGTAAAGCACTCATTTTTTTCAAGCAGGTACCACAACATATAATCATTTCTTATAGAATTGTAGAGTGGTTTGGGTTAGAAGGGACCTTAAAGATCATCTAACTCCAACCCCCAAATATGGTTATGTTGCCATGTTTTTTTTTTTTTTTTTTTTTTTTGGCTACAGACTGTAATATTTACAGGTGATCAGCTGCCTACAAGATGGCAAAACAGACCAGAGAACTAGAAGGATGGTATTTTGGCAGATGTAGTCACAATTGTGAGGACTTATTCTCACATTAAGAAGTGGAGAAAAATACAACTTCATGTAGCAGAGCTATTTGCTCTCCTGTCAATAAGTGTTTCCATTCACTAGCAAATCCGGTGCAGTACCAAAAGAGAACTTTCCACAGCATGCAGCCTCCAGCAGCAACAAGGATAACAACCAAAGATGGCCTGACACAGCAAGTGCTGGGAGACAGCGAGCTCCCACTTCAGGCTTGATTCAAAGCCCTACTTGTGCTGCTAATGCTACTGATGTTTTTCGGATGCTGCCTGCCACGTGCATTACTCCCTGAATACAAACAAAATCCATGAATGTCTCAGAACATAAGCATCCCCTCCATGCAGTGCAGTACCACTGCAATACCAAATAAGTGTAGACTGAAAGCTTATGAAAGAAACACCCAGAGAAGCCATTCACTGCTGCTCTCAGCAGCATGCACATTGCTTCCAACGAGGTGGCTTGGAGAAATGAAACCAAGTGACAACTAAAGTCACCACGAGACTTGACCTCTCACCTCAGTTTGATGCCATTTCTCTCCACCTTATTCCTTCACAACCCTTTCTAAATCTTTTCGACAGGTTTGGTGATACTGTTGTGGAGGGAAAACATCATTTCAAAAGCATGGAAGTCCCATAACTTACTGCCCAGTCCTATTTTGTCAAACAAGTAGTAAATACTTTCCTGCCTCCCTACCTCCATATCGGTAAATGCTTTACAACATCCAACTGTGTGGCTACAAAGCCTCGAGATGACTTGGCAATTAATTCAGTGCATTTAATTGAAAATGACTGGGTGAAAGAATATGCAAAGTTTTACATAAATGGGTATGGACCAAAAAAAAAAAAAAAAAGGAACAACAAAAAAAGTTAAGTTCTGCAAGTTTTTTGTAACTCACATCAGGCGTTAGAACTCTGTCAGCAACTGTGAGCACAGCAGCAAGAAGTATTTTGGCAAGCACTTTACCCGACCAGTGATAAAGAAACATTGACCAGGAAAGGCTTAAACCGGAGAAAGTATGTTTACAAGGTTAGTTTGAGTTACTTTGTGACACATGAATTCTAAAGGGCAAGTTTTGAATTTCTAAAGACCAGATTCTTTTCAAGCAAAGCAAGATATTGAAAAATAGAAATACCTTAGTTACAAGTGTGCCAACTGAATAAAAGCTTCACAAAACAGAAATCTGTTGTGAACAGGAACTGCACCTACTCCAATTAAAGTATCTAGAAACTTAAGCTCTTTCAGTTCAACTATATGCTTGAATTTGTGTCAATTTTTAATTCTCATTGATTTTAATATTTATATAACACAGATTTGGGGAGACAGTGTTGGATTTAGCCTCAAAGTGTCATTTTTTTTGCCTTGCCTCTTCAGGGCGAAGCAGAATATGTTGGTGGTCACTGAACAGAGGACAGTGTTGGAGACAGTGCAGGAATGACAACCCCAGCCAGCACAAAATATTCTGCAGCAAAAATACGTTGGTGGCACTGGTTTAATAATGTGGGCTAAGATCAGAGCCCCACAAAATCATTTTGCATCTGATGCTTGTACAGTAAATACATGGCTCTAACCAGACCTGTCTGATTCATTGTCAACATTAAGAAAATGAGTTGGAATTTCTAGCCATTTATAGTTAGCTGTAGGAAGTTGTTTGTATGCTTGTTTTAAGGCTTCCAAAGGCTGCTGAGGAAACAGGAAGAAGAAAAGCCAGTGGGAGAAGGATACAGGTTATGCATTCCTGTCCGATGTTTTCTTATTAAACTCCTATAGTTACTGTCTACAATGTGTGTGTACCTAAAGGCAGCTGATAATCAGACCTCAATCATGAGGATGGAAATACCAATTGCTTTTAGGTGCCCAGTCTGTGGTGGTACTACCATCTTTTAACTTCACGTTGAAATCAGCTGCCTCTGCCCCATTTACACAAGTAAAATGACATTTCACAGCAGAAATACATACTTCAGAGAATGAGTGAAATCATTTTAAAATTACAATATTTTTTCCCCTGCAGACACGCAGTCAACCCTAATGCAAAGATGAGTATCAACAAGACAGCACTAATCCTCAAATCCCTGTGTAAACTAATTAAGTACATTATTTCTGTCCTATACACAATTAATCTAAAATTTGATTTAGTGGTTTTTAATGTAATTCTGTTACCAGGAAGTGGGATAGGTCGCAGTAATACCAGCTCATGCATTCATTCTCTTTTGTTCTCCAACTAACAGTTATGTCTCTTTACACTAAAGTTTACAGGAAGATGATCCACAGTGCTCTCAAGTAAACATCTTACAGAGCCTGTAATATTAATGAATGTAAAGCGTAAGAGGCAAAAAAATTAAACAAAGATGAATTTCTATATATTTTTTTTCATAGAACAGAGAAGATTCCTTTCTTTATACATAACCCTTTAGAAAAGGCAGTTGTCATCTTTGACTAAAAAAACCACATTTACTAGTGGATTAAACCTTGTTATAACAGTTCGGCTGAAAAAAAAGTCTCTTTATAATTCCCAGGTACTTCATGAGCACACAACTCAAGTACAATAAAAAGTGTTCACGCAATTATTATGCAAAGCTTTACAAATTTTCTTTTCAGATTTTGTTTTTGATTATTTCTTGCCTTTCAAGATTCTTAAACTACCTTCATTATGAAATTCAGCACCTTTGCTTTTCTGCTTGAAAAGGTCAAGTGAAAGCTACGTGGTCCTTGTGAGTTCTCTGCTGACACCTTTCCCAAACACTACAGCAACAAAAATTCTACTGGAGGAATACAAAGTCATTCAGCACTACAGTTAACAATAGTTATCACAGGGCTACGAAATGAAACATGTATCTTGGTGGTTTACCACTTTGGCCAGCCCAGATCAAGATCCAAGAACACTAAGTGCCACCTCATGTGTCATGGATCAAAGATAATGACTTACAGGTACTACGTAAGCATCACTATGAAGCTAAATAATTCATCAAGATATTTAATGAAAGCTACACATCTTGAAACTAAATTCACTTTCCATGTCAACAGCACAGACATTGTTCTTTCTAGATCAGAAATGAGGTCTCTTTCCAAAATAAAGTACCGATTACTTTTTCTGGAATTCAAGCGTTAAACATCCTTATATAAACTTGTTCAAACAGGACAGCATATAAATAGGAGTTCTTTAGCTGAAAACCTTCAAGACTTCTCACTCATTCCAATTTCTATTTCCAAGTGAAAAGGACTACCAAGGACTAAAATAAAAGGTATTTATCCATATGTTAGAATAAAAAGAGACGACTTTTTAATCTGTGACAATAACTATTCCTCATTGCCTCAACTTGTTTTTTCCCCTCCTTTCCTATGCTGGACACCAAACCCCAAACTGTTTTTAAACTTGAACAAAAAATTATCAAGTTGCTATACTGATATACTGATGTTAATTTTATCTTATTTTTTAGCCAATTTTATTTTAATATTTAGCCACACCAGGTTTAATTTATGTTGTTGGAGGATAAGAAGAAATTCAATAAACTGCCTACTGAATAATGTTATAACTTGTTATCACTGTAACAGGAAGAATTAATACTTCTTTATTACACAAAGAATGGGACATGTAGCAAAAGGATCACAGAACTCACACTCAGTGCCCAGTGATTGAGCATCTGATAACTGAGTTTTCTGAAAAGTTCTTGAGTGTAATCAGTTATAAAGAAGGTAACATAGGGGAATTAGGAAAGCCATCTGGCTGAGGTATAAACCACAGTGCCTGGAGCCAATAATATCCTAGTCCCATTATCCCACCAGTGGAAACAAAACTTTGAAATAAAGTAACAGACAGTAACTGAACCAATGTGTTATCAGAACAGAGAAGGAACACGTTTGCAGAACTGTTTCAGTAGTGTTGTCAAGAATTCATCACTAGCAGTAGTACAAGAGATGCAATTACTAGAGGTTTTTCCTGTGAAATTTGACCCATTAGACTACAGCATGAGTAATAAGTGGGGAAAAAAAACAGCCTCAGATCCATTGTTTTAACAAATGAAACAATTACATTGCTACAGAAGTCTAAAGGAAGGGAAAAAAATCAACATATCTCCAGCAGAATTACAGTAACTTTCTCGTTAACTTGCTATACATTGATATATTCCCAAAGAAGACTACTAACACATATCTTTTAAATACTGCTGTGTTAGTGTCATCTTACAGTTTGGCATAATAGTTTGCGGCTTATAGTAAGTTTAGGTGTTGAGTTACTTCTACATCTTTGAAGCACCACATTTTTGCATTTTTTGTTGAGAACTGCAGAAATTCAGTGCTGTCATTTTCCTATTCCACAAGCTGTGGAATGCTCATACCTATACTAGGAGCACTATTTTCCATAGAAGAAACATAAGGCAACTAATAAAAACAAGTTGACTTGCTCTGTGAAAGAGCTCATGTTCCTCTTAACTGACCATTCACAGTTGCAGATATATGCAGTCTACAGTAACTACGCTCCTGAATTAAGCTTCTCAGCTCATGAGACAGAGACGCCAGGTTCCGTGTAAGCGTGTGCATGCACACAGGGACATGGGGCAACGGATAGGAGAGACAGACTGACCTATTGGCATCTTGTCTTCTCACAAAATCAGTCATACAAAGGAGATATTAAAAACTTCCTCCTCCAAATCAATTAGAAAGGAAGGATTGATTTCACAGACAAGTGTTCTTAACCTCTCACCCCACACCGGCCACAAAAATCAGGCTAATAATAAAGTATACAGGTAACAGAGAATCCAAAAGTCAGTGCCCAAAATTAATTTCTTTACAGGCATGCTTATCATCATAAAGCACAGCCAAGAGCAAATACCAAGGCAGAAACTACTCACCTTCAATGTACAGGGGCTCAACGACATCGTGATTTATCAGTTCGAAGTTCTCATGACCAATCCAGTGCTCCACATTTCTTTTCCTGCCCGTAAAGAAGTTGTCCACAACTGTAACCTCATGGCCATCCATCATTAGTTTGTCAGTAAGATGAGAACCCACAAACCCTGCTCCTCCAGTTATCTGCGTTAGGACAGTTGGTATAAATTTCTTTTTCTTTTTACAGAAACACCAGACAAAGTCTACAGCATGAAAACAAAAGAACAGTAGCTTTCAGATCCTTGCTTACTCCAGGGGAAACAACTCCATTTCCATGTTCTTTTTTTTTTTTTTTTTTTTTAACCCAATAGGGCATCTAGAATTTCAAGAAATGCTTGACATGCTTCATCACTGTCAGCCTACAAGTTCAGCTAACTATTCATATCAACAAAATCACTTTTTGTCAGATTAGAACCTTTTCCTTTTTTTTTCCTTCAAAATGGATTGTGCCCTTTTTATGAGAAAGAAATCTAAAAAGACACCAAAAGGTAAGAGAATTCTTTACTATTCCCATTTCTGAGAAAAAAAAAAAGTCCATGCTATTTTTTGTGAAAGATCTGTAATGTTAGAAACATCAAATCCAGCTTCTGTCTGCTTTAAATGGAAGGCATGTTGGGTGTTTTAAGTACTACAAATTCTTTCACCTCTGAGAGGCGTAAAAAAAAACAAAAACACAAAACTATTCCTTTTCTGTTTTAAGGCATCCACAACCCTATTATGACAGAATGTGTATGCACATCCTATCATTCTATTTGCAGCCTCTCATACCACTTAGTCCAACACACAGCACTTGCCTGTCTTGGAACTTTATGATATTTTACTGTAAAGAAATAAGCAGAAATAAAATATTTTAAATATAGTGGTCTTGTTCCATACCAGAGCTAAAGTATGCAAGTTCTTTATTTTTCCCCCCCTTTCTTTATTAAGAATAAACAGCAACAAAATCACTAACAGAGTAATCAAGCAGTCAACATTGCAAACAGTAGGCCTCCGTGTTGCATGACACATCCCAACAGACATAGAAGCAATCACTTTCTCTGCACTTCATAAACTGTTTTTAAGAATACACAGAGATAACAAACACTTTCAAAGAATGAAGGTAAAAGCTCAATGTACTATCAGCTATATTATATGACTACATGATCAAATTTACATTTTGAAAAGGTGATTCAGCTGTTCATTTCCACTCTTCAGTTGCAGTGACAACTAGCCAAACAAAAGGACACGGTGAAACTGTCAAACAGGTATCTAACGCACAAATGGTGTGCTACAACAATCAAGCCCTGTGCACATGATTATATAAATGCCTTAAGTTCTTAAGCTTTGAATATTGCAAAGTGAAAATGTTTATCCTGCCCACTGCCCCTGTCCACTGCTGAAAGCCAGATGAGCAAAATTTTTTTAATTTTATAATCAGGAAAGAAAAAAAAGGCAGATAGAAAAGTAACAAAATTTGAAAAGGAAAAAAAGAGATTGACATCTGTTTTCTTCTCAAAAACTCAGCCTTCTACTTCTTATTTTCCCACACTTGTTTTTTCATATTTACACCAATAGCCCTGAGTTTTTAAAGACATTTTAAGTACCCATTAATAAAAGAACCACTTAATTGGCCTATTTGGTATTCTTTTGGGTTTGTCAGTGCTTCCAGATTCAGTATGCGATTCAGTTCCTTAACAAACCTGAAGGAGAAAGCAGATTCAGGAGAAACCCTCCTTAAAACAAGGCAACGATCTCAGAGCTCCCACAATCCCATAACAGACAGGAGGGAGGAACAGGTTTGTGGCAGAATGCTATGAGCACAGAAAGGGCTGTAACTGACCGAGAACAGCCCTTTGCCAGGTACTACCACTTACTAAGGGGAAAAAAAATGCACAGAAAACCTACTGCCATAAGGTTGTTGAACATTTCAAGGGGTTTGGCTTTTTGTCGTGACCAGGACCAAAGTTTCTTGTAGAGTTTATGAACCTATTCCTTCAACTGAGACCAAACAAAATTCCCTGCTGCACTTTTATTTCCAGCATTCCAGAGAGGACAAATTTAATGTTTGCTATATACCTTCAGCATGTTTTGCTACACTGAAGGTGTCTTCTTCCCCGTCTCCTAACCCAACCAAACACTGCATGTAGCAGCACTCTTCTGTTATATGCAAGCAAAAAAAAAAAAAAAAAAAGAAAAAAGAAAAAAAGCACAAACCAATTTTGTTCGGAAAGAAGTTTACAATTATTTTAAATCTGTAAGTCGTTTTTATTATAAATCTGTATTAGTTTTATTAACATGCCAATTCCATAGGTATTGGTAATGAACTACCTGGAAAAGGAGCTGAATTTCCCCTGGAAAAGTAAACAACTGCACAGATTAATTTTTATTGTTACTTGAGGCTATGTTAAAAAGATGACTTTTCACTGAAGTTCTCAACATAACCTTCCTGTAATTGCTTATAAAAGCAAGGTCAATGTACTTCATTTCTAAATATGACTTCCTGCAAATTACAATGACATTAATCTGCAAAATCATATACTGTACATGAATCATTTCCATATCAGAATTGAAATAGCAGCACCTAGGGCATAAATGAACATTCTTTAACAAAACTTTATACAAAAATATAATTATTCAATAGTGCCAATATGCTTTTTAACTTCAGCATCTGTGGAAGGGCACAAACATTACTAATGATTTCCTGCAGTAGACGTGTTTAAATACTTGTCTATTTCCTATACAGGTTTATTTTTGCTCTCCGCAATCAGATTTAAAACATGTAGTGTCCCATATGGAAATTGCATTAATTTTGTTGTTGTTTTGTGTTTCTACTGGTCTACCATATTCAATTCAGGAAAAAAAAAAAAAAAAAAAACACACTGAGCCTGCGCCCACACTTTCATCCATGATATTACCAGAAATCCTTCTCTTGCATAGGAAAGCCTGTTGCCTAGTCACTTCAGAGAAGTGAGCAAGCAGAATAATCACACACCCCAGGACAAAGTTCAATAAACTTAAGCTCTTTTGAAAGAAAGTGCTGGAATATCCAGTCTTAGCTGAGATACCACTGCTACTAGCAATCATCTGCAAATAGATTCAGAATAAGCAAAGAACTCCTAGAACTGCTCACATCAGTGTTGTGGGTATCTGCAGGTTTGCAGCTGGAGACTGCATTCAGGGAAAATACAAATTTAGGATAGTTTAGGAGATAAAAACATAGCATCAACAAAATATGAAACAAGTCATCTACCAAACGTCACTTGGCTCACCAGTTCTTTCTGTTTACTCCTGACAAAGTTTGAAGTGCCATGCAAGGTCTACACAAGTCTTCCATATGCTGAATTTAAAATTTTTCCTACATGACACGAACATTATAAATGAATGAAGCTGCCAACTTGAGCAGGTTTGTGAATGCCAATGAGTGCGCATTGAACTAATTCCCAACTGCAATACATAAGAAATGACTATGCAACTCACTCATCCTTTTGGCCAGCTCTCTCTTTAATAATTTAATCTCTACAGAATGCAGACATCAAAAAGCTGTTCACCTCCAGGTCTGCAGAAAACACTCCTGTTCCAACTACTTGCCATCTCTGTTGAATCAACGAACTTCAGCAAAATATCCAATATCTTCAAGTGGCAAAGTTAAAAAATAGTAAAGAGCTCCACAATCCATAACAGCTTGCACTGATAATTTTCTTGTAAACACCTTATCATACCAAAAACAGTACGTTGAGGTAACATTGTTACAGTTGTATGCATAAGCACACTATTTAGGACTTTTCAGAATTAACACTGTTACTTTCCTCATTGCACGTTCCAATTTCAACAAGGAATCGGGGAGCCTAAAAATCTATCCCCTTCAGGCAGCCACAAGCAAATGAAATTAAACTAAACTAATAAAACATAGTAACACCTTCTTTACAAAGTTTTTCAATAGCAATGAAGTCATTTGTTTTTACTTATTATTTACGTATCTTGTCAGTATTCTGTCAAATTTTTGAAGAATAAAGGCAAAAGAGAACATCACAAAACTTAAGCACTTTTGTGGGGATTTGTCGTAGATTCTGCTCTCTACTACAGAGGCAGAAGCTCTTAATACATATCTTAGGTAGCTATACTTCCACTACCTCTCAGAAATGAGGACATTCTTTTTTTTGCCCAGGACAGACAAAAACAAGAGAAATTTTAGGATGCTGCTAACTTCAAAAGTGTTTGTAGACAAAACTGCAAAGCTGATGTCACAGCAGTTTACTGAATTTAAAGATGCCTTGTCCTGACTTAAAGGATGCCTTAAAGATTCCTTGTCCTGACTAAACCTGTCCTCCTCTCCAACCTCCTAAAATGTCTGTGATGATTCAAAATATCAGAAATAGGGAAGATAAGAGATACACACTCCCTCAGTCTAACTGCTTCTTCTTAACAGTACTGCAGAGCAGCTACTCTTCTAGCCTTATGACTTGTTCAATTCAACCACACAAACTTTCTGCCAAGATGGGCCTGAAGTTTCCTAGTCTGCAAGTTTAAGCAACCTGGGAACAATAGCAATGCAGGTCTAAGTTGCTAGAAGCAGAGAACAGTAGCTTAATCAGCAAGTCAAACCCCTAAACCACAGCCCAAGTCTAAAATCTATATGCTGTGTTTGAGAACATCAGCACAGGGTAAGCAAAGCACTAGCCTATACCCTGTGCAGCACATACAACACCTGAAGTAATTTACTTTAACCCTGCTCATGGTTTTAATTAATTCTGTAAGACTGTATGTAAATACCACCAAATGCTTATTTCCCAAGCACAACCCTTGAAAAAGTTCAAACTTACCAGGATTCTTTTACGATCTTTTTCTGATAAAAATTTCACCGGTGGGTATTTCTGGGTGAAACTAAAAAAAAACAATTCAAAACAAAGAAGAAAAATTATGTAAGTTTCAGCGTTGCTTCTTTGAATTATGAAACATTATTCTGACAACCCCCAATGCTCAAGGTAAGGTGATGCTTACTCCTTTTATTTAAGGAAGAATCTAGACCAACATGAGAAGTTACCTATGTTTTGTTAAAGCACCATGAAAAGATATAAAAACTGATCTGCAAGAAGTGCCTTTAAACTTACGCTTAAGTGATTTTCGAGTATGAATCACTTGGCTTCTTCTATCTGTTGCAAACAGGACTAGAGCCAAGCATGACATCACAAGAGAATACAACCATAAAACGTGAGCAATTAATTTTTATTTTTTGAAGTTTTAAAAAGCAAGTAACTGTCTAAAAAAAAATCTGGAAAAGAAAGTAAATTCTATTAATTTACCACATTGATTACACAGAAACTTTAAGAAGAGTTAAATCAATGTAATGTTTACAAGCAGAACACTGATAGAACTCTTTAAAATACTTCAACTTTTGTTTCCAAATGAGTCTGAAAGCTAATCTTAATTTTCTTCTCAAAAATTACTAGACTGATGTTGTTTTAATGGTCTACAAGCTATTTTCACTTTTTTTCCCCCCCCCACAATCTTTAGAATAATTCAATCAAAACTAAAATATTCTAAAATAAAATTATGCGACCTATGAATCACAGGTGATCTTTTAATTTCAAAATGAATGCTCAGAACCTTAAATGATTTTACGGACACAGTAACAGAATTATGTTCTCCCACGCACCGGCATTAAAAAAAGTTAAGTAAATTAATTAAAGTTAAGTAGCATTTTAGTCCCAGCAATATTTCAATAGCTCATGTTATTCTTACTAAATACCAGTGTGACACCTGATAGAAATCAAACTGTGGTTACTCTTCTCCAGGAAGCCCACGTGCTAGAGATACAATCAGATGTAGCAAGCAGGAGCCACTTACATCAGAAGTTCACACTGAGATTATATTTGCATGCCCTCACAAAGACTCTGATTGAACTGACTCTACCCTTTCTGATTCTGAAGCATCTCCTCTGGTTCTAGCTTGCAGCATTGGCCCAATGGAAATTCTTCAGTGAGAGCACAGATGCTTCGGTATTTGTGACAACTTTTCATCCCAGAGTTAAAGCCATTTTCAGTTTCGTGAATAGGTGACATGTAGCAGAATCTTCCAACATTACCCATACAGGAAAACTGAAAGAAGAAGCTACCTACACTTGCTTTGTACTGTATCACTATGGAGGTCAATAACAGCAACCTTATTTCCTTTATTTAAGGTGAAACAACGTATTATGCTTATGCACCGCTGTTTCTCAGACATGTAAAACAGCCTCCCAGTGAGAGAAGGGCAAATCCACCAGTAATGAGAGTTGAAAACACCTTGAAAATTTACCAGTTTTTTTAAAAAGTTAAGTGTCAAGTTAACTGGATGTGAGGTACAAGTCGGTCCCCTCCATTTTTAAGGCCAAGGTTACATTAGCCTGATGTGAAGTCACACTGCTGCCAAAGGAATGTCCCAACCACTCTTGCACCTTCTGTTACACCAGGAATGGCTCAGGGGCAGCATGCAGGAGTCTGGAACTGATCCAGCAGAATGCTCATCTTTTGGCAACAGCTTAAGTGTAAGATTTGCTCTGATGAATACACTAGGCCTAGCAATGCTTTTTGCTGTGCAAGTTATTACTAAAAGCTTTCCAACTTTAGCTTGTTAAACAACCTTTTGTCATGAGACTAGCATTAAGGAATTCTTGACTTTCCTGCTTCCCAAATGCATGAAGATGGCTTGCTTTCAGATTCTAATCAGCTTATGAGGTAAAAAAAACATTGACACTAGAGAATAAGTTCTGCAAGCAGGATCAGCCTTCGGGCATCTATTAGTGAATAGTTGCATACCACCTCTTTATGTAGATACAAAATTTGAAAATTAGTACCAGCAACATCTTACATGCAGTTGAACCAGCAGATAATATAATTATATAAAACTAATTGTTTATTATTATAATTCCCAGATAGTTCCTGCAGAGGTAAAAAACATTTTCATTCTTTCTGTTCATTGCTAGTGACTTGCTAGACATTTGAAATAAGAATCATTAATGCACTGCACACGCTACTCAAAGTGAAAAGAGCATTAAGATGGCTCCTGACAAAAGCTTGAACTTAATGGTTTTACCCATTGCTCACTTTGAAAAATGCAACAATTACAAAATCAAAAAAAAAGCCAACCAGGATACCCCTACCACAATGGCAGCAGGAAATACCTGAATTACTAACAACAGAAATTGAAGATATACTGGGCTGTCAGTAAAGATTAACCAAGTCAACTGAACAGAGACAGTGCATCAAAAATTTAATCTGAACACAAAATCATTTCTCTCTAATTTCACCACTCACTGCATGAATTGTTTTGTTTGACCCATAAAATCTATGCTTATATAAAGAGATCAATGATCAGGTGTTCTTACTGAAATGAAACAGCAGATAACCACCAGTATGCCATATGTAACCATCCAGGCTTACTGCCACTGGTTTAGATAAGGCCAGACCTGGCTCTTTGCAATGCAGCATTTTCAGCCAGCTGGTTGTTTAGGATATGGAGGGTGCCACCCTAGAAACAGTATCACTGTCAAAAACACCGGTGTCCTGCTGCCAACAACTGCCAGTTTTCCCAGACTGGAGAACTCACCTGGCTGAAAGGCAAACAGGTTGGAGTGTGAGGGACCTACTTGTGAAGAGACGCTGAAATGCCTAGTTTCCCCATCCAGTTTACTAACAGCATTCAAATGGCTCTGGTGCCACAAGAGGGAGGAAATGGTATTGCAGAGTGGACACAAACAGCACAAGAAGTGGTGGAACTAGAGCATAGAAATCTACCACATTTACCATCTGTGGTTCACCAAAAAGCTTGTCTGCATTTCTCAATTGTATTATCTAATTTAATTCAAGATATCACATTCCTTTACAAATCCTAAAAGAAGTCAGTCTGTTAGACTCATCCAAAACACATGCACAGAACAAGATTCAAAAGCAAATCATTTTACGTTAGCTGAACCATGGTAAGTGATCACAAGCAAGAGAAATGTAAGGTAAAGCATCTCCAGTTCTTGTAGTTGAAACCAATGTATTTCAGCACATACCTGTACAAGACTTACTAAACCATGGTAAACTGTTCACCGGTAGCACTAAAACCTGCAAATTCCTTCACAGGATTTGACCTGGACAAGAATTAGTACTCACAGCTGCTTTGATGGGATTATTCAGCCCTGACTACCCAAAGCATTAATGTCCTTTGGCATTCAAGGGCCCATCCTAACGTAGATATGACAAAAATCCAAAAGTATTGAGGGCATATGCAAAATATATATCTCAAACCTACAAGGTACCAAATTCAATTGTACAAAGCAGAAATTATGCTTTTAAACTGATTCCCAAACCAAGAAAAGACCACATACCTTTTTTCTAGATCTCGGATTTTCTCCCTTAGAGGTGCAACAGCCTAAAAATAAAGGAATGGTATTTAAACTTCAAAGAAAAGGTAAGATTTATATCACAAAACATTAATATAGACTTTAGAGCAAAAACCATGGCAGTCTTTTACAGAGAGCTTCACAGAAGATAATCCAATGAACTTGAATCTTAAAGCATTCTTTATGTCAAAAAATCCTTAGACAGTTTTCACCAAAAATCAAATCACCTAATACCCTTAGCTTACCACTAAAAGCAAAGCATCTTCAAAGCTAATGCAGCTGCTCAAAAGAACATCTAGAGCTATGAGTACCATAGCCTTGTGATATGAACATCCAACATTATGATTCCTATTTAAGTGGATGTAAACACAGAAGCAGAGACATTAGCACCATTCCAAAGGTTACAATTCTCTCAGAGCATGCGAATTTAAAGAAATATCACGTTTTACATTACAACTTGAGGAAATGTTTTTAGTTTATTAGTCATTTAAAAATGTTAATAAATGGAAATTCATTAGAAAAAATAAAATTCACCTACCAATACTTCTGTTTGTATTTTCATCGCTTTGAAAGAGGGAATCTTTAAGTCAGCATCAGTTTCAGGTTCTTTATTACAGGACCTGAATTTCTAACATTCCTGCCAAATATCAGCAAGCCCCTGTACTCCCATTATTAAGCTTACTGAAAGTTTGTCACAAAATTTACTATGCAGGGACATATGTAAATTGATAACTATCAGAGGGTTATCATTCAAAAAGGTATTAAATAGAAACGTATCATCCCATTAGTTTTCCACAGATACTGACGGTTAGAGCTAGGCAACTCAGGAAATTCATGAACTGAAATAATCTGCATATTCACGTTAAGAGGAAATACTGCATGGTGATTTAAGCTCCTCAAGCATCTGGCTCTGTGGAGCAGCAAACAGCTCCTGAAACAGCCATACTTATTTTGACAGTTTAAAGTACTGTGTACAACTACAGCTTTAAAAACAAGATCCAGACAAGCCTGACTTCTCAGAGAAGTAACTCTGATCCCCAAAAATGTCACCCACTAAATTTCAAGCATTTCACCATTCTCAAACAACTGAGATTTTCAGAATGTTTATTGTAATATTTACCAGAATTAAAAACAAAACAAAAAAAAGGAATGCAACAGACATGACCTAAGAAAACAGTCCTTCCCCAAATTTTAAGCAATTTCATTAGGCTTCTTTCTGTATTCAGAGGAACAATTGCTATATAAAGCTGTAGGAATACAAGACACTACACAGACCAGACAAGCATGGTCACACCCACACACGCAAAAGGGGTGGCAAGTACTAATCTCAAGGTGAGTATCACTAAGATATATATAACACATATAACTATCTGTGTAATACTTTGTTTTGTTATTATATTGGAAGCCTAAACTCACCTGGAGAAAGATCTGTTTGTGAACTTTCATAGTATTTCACAGCAATCTGAGGTTGAAATAGAACTTCAGAGATGCTGATGAAGAAGTTCAGAACCACCACCATGCTCAATACCCATGCCTATTTTAGTACTTGTATTGCCAGTACTTGTCCTTAAAGCATTGTCAGTGTAAACTAGTCCCAAACACAAATACAGCCACATTTGTTCATGAGTTGACAACAAAGCAACGTATGTTTGTAAGGTTTCAAATTTTGACTTAAACTTACATATAGTTAATATTTTGGAAGGGTGATAGAGGAAAGAATCTCTGCATGTCCTATACTCAAGAAATTCAGTTCTCAGGAGGTCTCTACGAAGTCTCTGCAGCACACAAGACTACCTCTAGAGCTATAACTTCCAGAAAGATTTAGAAGGACCCTTTTTATTTCCAGGAAGTCATATCTACATGAATCTGTAAGAGTTCAAAAGCTGTTATGCATAAATCTAATGCTTTGATTGGTTTTAATGGAATGGAAAGTAATGACAGAAATAGTCTCTTTCAATATGACATGAGAAATTGAGTCTTCAAAAGAGAACAAAAAAATATTAGAAAACTAACCTCCTCTATCTTACTTTCCACTTTCTGATCCCCATTTTCTTGGAGAGACCTGTTAGCAAGAAAACAAGAAAACATAATTCATACCAAAGCAAAGTTAGCTCCACTGCACCAACATCAAGCTTTTCCTGTTAAAACAGTATCTTCAGAGCATCCTAAGTTAGTATTATTTTATAGGCATACTCGGAGTAAATGGAAGTGCTTGGTCCAATTCCCACTGAAAACAGCTACAGTCTTGTCACAAAATTTGGCAGAAACAGAACCAAGCCCGCAGGAAAAGGTAATAAAAATAAAGATGACATTCATTTTACAGAAAAAATTAAACTAGAAAAGTGTCTAATCATTGCATCAAGGTAGCCTCAGCAGAAATGTTTTCGTGTAGTTTTACAATCTGAATGCCTAAGATGTTTTCTTGAGGGTCCAAGTTTACTGTATGCTAACAGAACATTTCCTCTCAATGCCACAACTGCAATTTCAATCTAAAAGAGAGAAGGGGACATGTGCCTAGCTTTGACTGAATCTTCACAAAACAAAAAAAAACCTATTGTTTAGGTTTTTCCTATAGGAAAAAACCTATACTGAAACTTACCTTTGATGGGCAATACTAACTTTTTGCACATGCCACTCATCTGAAATGAATCCAAGCTTATACTTTGACATCCTTCAGTGTAAGTTGTGAAAACAGAGCATTGCCTAAGAAGTTGATGTCTTGCATAAAATTATGTGGTCTTATTTAGCACATAATTGTGTAAAATATCTTAATTAGTATATCCATTCTTCAGGTAAACTTCAACAACTGTAGAATATTTTACTTCTTGCATCTAATCTATATAATTTTCCTTAAGTTTGCATAATTCCTTTTTTTTTCCTCCCCCAAACTAAACTTTCTGAAAGGGGAATTATTTATCAAGCCTTACAGTAGCAATTTTTTGCATACTAGAGGATTCATGGGCATCCAACATAAAATGGAGTTCTTTCAAATAAAACAGAGCTCCTTTACTTGGGACCTGCAGTCATAACACCTAAGGAAACAGAAGGCCCTTTGTTAGGCAGATATATATATATGCCACACCATTAGAAGTCGGAGCAATGATTCCCTTCATAACCTTCGTTAAAACTCTGTTACTAAAGTCAGTTCAGGCTATTACTAAGGCAAAAACCTCACTGAATAGATGTCATATCAGTAGAGTGCATTAGCAGGCTGAGACAGTCCCTGAATCATATTTTCAAGATGTTTCTTTTCAATAGCAGCAAATAATATATTCATACTGTGTTACCTGGAGTGTTTTTATAAATTCATGTGAATGCTTCAAATGTTTTCCCAACGAAAAAAAGGTACCCAGTATTTTTTATTCAGAAATCCTGTAGCTTAAGGATTGGCACTCCAGTTTAGTTTTTAATAAGCTTTTCCCCCCGTAACAAAGGCAATGTTATTGACTGAGTCCCAACATTAGATCTTATAGAAATTTTTCTATAAGGGACTCCTCAAATAAGAAGGCAGATGCAGATAACTGCAGGATTTCTGAGGACAGCTTGTCAGGGAATCAACACACTGGATCCTATGGCAGCCTGTCCTCCTCAAACCGCAGAGGTTTTGTCCTTCCTTCAGAAATGCTCAGCTGCTCACCTAACAGCTGCTAAGCTGCCATAGTTGGGTGACCATGAGTTAACATGGTAATCTAAATGATATCTCCATCTGCAAGCCACAGCAGCTCAGCAGCTGTTTGACTAACAGCTGAACACTTCTTGTAGCAAGGGTGGGAAACTGCAAGAAAAGTAAAGTTGACAGCCTGGGACAAGAACAAATCCCACAGCAAGTTTTCCTGGGTAAAGCAGAGTCCACAGAAAACTCACTGATTTTCTTAATTCACCTCAAACTTCCTTTATTCTCTGCCACGAAGCACAGTAACTGAATAACTAAGCCTTTTAATAGCAGAAAAGCGCATTGAAATATTCTGTCCCCTGTGCGCAAAACTTTGCTGTAGGGAATGCAGTGTCCTCATATCCTCTTCACCTTTTCCTTTTGCATCTTCCAAGAGGACGCCTGCATTCAAGCAGCAGTACCGTGAAATCTGCATGATTTGCATTTGTATGTTATGCCTTCCTATTTCTAAGGGCATAAATTCTGAGGGACATAGAACAGGACTTTTTGTTTTTCAGCAGTTAAACCACCAGCTTCTCTCCCCAGTAATTATGGAGGGGAGAAAATCCTCAAAACTTAATTTCCAATTCTAGGCACCGAATTATGGTAAACAGTGGATGACCTGCTACTTTTCCATGCTTAAGCCTGTATTGTCACTAAGATATCAGGTCTATGATGAAGGAAAGCAGAATCGCAGCCTATGTGCCTAGCTACACTCATCAACTTGCCTGAAAACATCTCCCAGTTCAGAAAATGATCTCATGCAAAGGAAGATGTTGAAATGTGAGAAGACCCTCGGTGAGGTTTTCAGCAGACATGCACTGCACCCCTTTCTGAGACTGAACACCCTGTATTTAAGAAATGGTATCAGTTGCTTAGCAACCATCCAACAACAGCCTGAGCTGCTCTTCTGTTTTCTCCCTGCTTGACATTAAGTGACACATTTTGATGGGAATGGTACCCATTTTATTTCAGTTAGGTATATTAAATACAAAAATAATAGACATTACCTCATATTGACAAAGTTTCCCCACACAGCTGGAAAATAAAAAGAGGGAGAATATTAGTGTCATGTAACAGTATAAGGTAGTTTTTTCCTATCATCATCAGAAGGAATTTAAAACAATATTAAGTGTGTTCACCGCATCATCTAAGTAAGTTACATACATATGCAAACCAAGTGACCAGAACACAGTTTAGGAGTATGGGAAGAATTCTGATGATTTCATGAGACTACAAAGAAGGAAAATAGAATATAATTTAAGAGGACTTGTCTATTCCAGTGCACACCTGGAACTGTCTGGCCTACAAATCAGCAGATACACTTATCTGATAGTTTTCCCCATACTGTATTAAGTAGACAAAATATACAAGAATTCTCTAATTTGTCACTGCAAATGAGAAATATGTTTATTACATATATTGAAAGAATGGCAACAGCAAGAAAGAAGTCCCATAAACCTGAACCACGAGAACTGGAAACTGCAGAATGACAAGGATAAAAGGACTGGCCACTACAGGCAATAGCTGAACCAGTTCAAAGAAGTAGCACAACAGTCCTGCACTAAAAGTAGTTGCAAGTGCTAATTTTGTATGCTCATTCACTTTCAAAAAACATCTAATAATCATGCAAACTCAAAAGGGACATAACCAAATGCCTCACTATGCAGCAATGCTTTTATTACATTTTTTGTATGGAAATGTTTTAAGACAGACAAATCACAGTATAAAATGATGCAACAAACAAGTATCAGCTGTTTCTCCGTGTTCATGAAAAGATTCATTTGCTGAATCTATTCCCTACTAGAAAACATCTTCTGAAACTATTCAGGGTTTAAGCGATTACATGACCACTATCAAAACACAGACTTTCCTTTTCACTTCCAACTAGGACACAGAATGTAGCTTAAAGTGGGAGGAAAAAAAAAAAAAGCTATAAAGCAGGCTACAGAGCTGCCAACTTCAGAATGTCAAGACAAATAAGGTTAACGTGGGACAGTTACATAAGGGACTCTGCAACAATAAACAACACAGAAAATACACCCCAAATATCTTCAGAAATTCATTTCACAATTGTTGCAGCCTACATGCAGTTATGGTATTAACATACATATGGAAAGCTTCTGAACTGACCTCAGTTTTCGCAAGCTCTGCTTCAGGCCTCAAGTAGCAGCTCAGTGAAGTACTTTGCCTAGATTGTGGCCTTGCAGATACACTTTCATGCTTATTATTTAGCGATCTTAAGCAAAGACGTGTTACAGAGATGAGAACAAAAATACAGCTACAGTCAGAGGCACTTTCTGGGCAACAGAAGGAACAAAATATACTTGGGAAAGAGGCACAGGGGAGGACACAAGTGAGAATTCAATAATGCAGTTACTGTTCCACCCTTCATGGGATGGCAAAGCTACTGGACTGTGTTAAACTACTGAGAGCTGCCGAGTAATTCAAAGAGAATTTCAAATGAATTTTTGACCATCAAACTATAGGAGGGCACTATTATATCAGTGGTGGTATCATATCCCTCCTGTCTTCTTTGGGGGAAGAGAGAAGGAAGCTTCATATTGGAACAGGTGATCAATACAAATAAAAAGCACTGTGGATTTTACATTGATTAGATAGAGTAAATTCTCAGTGGGAAAAGAGACAGTTTTGGGCACTAATGTTAAATTCAAGTTATTTACTGTGTGGCTAGGATTTTACAATTATTCCTGATAATATTAAAGGCAAAGCTTTTTTTTTATTTATTATTTATAGTGAATGATGATAACTCTAATAACTATAGGTACAGAATTCTCAAGCTACACATCACTCAGATATACTTATAGTTGGTTATTTTTCTGGGCTACTGAAACCCATACAAGTAATATAAGGTATTGTTTGTGCAATGGCAGGAAACACCTGGGCTTAGTTGGTGAGGCAGGAATTGACAACAAAAAAAGTCACCAACTGCACCACAAATACCATCCTGCTGGTTTTGTTGCAGCAAAAACAGTGCAGCTACACTGCATACAAGAAACTGGCTTCATAAAGAAACCACGTTAACTGTGCATGCTCGGTTTCCACAGCAGGGAATGGGAACTCAGAAAAGCATCCACCTACTTCCAAAAATACTACGCTTGATATCACAACTCCGTAGGACTAAGTGACCTTCTTACAAAAATAATCAAACTTCCTGGAAGTTTTAACACTGAAACAAAAATAAAAAATACAAAATGAACTACATAAAGGAAATTCCACGCAGAGGGATCTGAATAACACTGAAGCATCTCTCATGCACAGAGCTGCCACAGAAGTTTGTGTGGACCTACCATCCTCACAAAGGGTTCTGAATGTACGGCTCTACAGAGATTTTCTTTTGCTGCTGGGCATTCACATCTAGCTTATGTCAAGTTTGAAGAGAACACAGGTATGGTTTTGCAGCATGGATTTATTTATTTTTTAAATGCACATCACAGATGTTTATACATCAGTCTTTTACGGCTGCAGAACCAGCAGTATGGTTATGGCTTCCAGAGGATTTCCTGGACTTGTCACTTCCTTGCCCTAAAGGTTACTCCAAGGCAGGTCTGACATTCAGCAAGGAACGTATTCTGAATGAGGAAAATATAATAAGGCTATGGGACCCAAATCCATGATGCAGAATTACAAGCCTAAATCTGAAACAAAAATCAAAGTCATCATAAAACCCATGCCAACCAGGTTTAGGCACCAAAAGCTGCAGATGTGGATCATTAAAAACGCTTCCATACCAGGTCATGAATCAGACAATATGCACAAACCTAGCTTTCAGAAGCATCAGACTCCTAAGGGACATAATCTGAGCAAAATCTAATGTAACTGAGCACTTCAATGTAAAAGCCAGCCTAAAACAAAACAAAAATGAACCAATGCCACCACACCACAAGAAAAATCTAAAGCTAGATCTCTTAATTCAGGATGTACTTATCCAGGATAACAGATGCCAATTCTCGAGCCGTAGAGATTTAATATCCTCTCCCGCAACAGCCATGCACTCTGTGAAGAACTTCCCATTCATCCAGCCAGAGAGCATTCATAGTCTTCCTGCCACCCTCTGAAACTCTGACAGAGACAAATTCAGGATTCACTGGACTAGACAGACAGGTGCATGACTTGTAATCAGTGTCTTAATTGCTTGGTTACAAGAGAGAAGAAAAAAGTTCCGCTTATTTTCTCAAAAGTCCATTTTTAAACCTCACCCAACAACTGATTGAGGCAATAATAAGCAGCCATTAGGCAAGAGATCTGAGTATTTGTATTGCTCAGAGACGCATGAAAGCTAGGTTTAATGGTCTGTAGGAGAAAGGTGCAGTCCTATCTTGATTCCATCTGATCTGCAACATTTCCCCCCCCGCCACTTCCCTTCCATAAAACAACGACAATCACTCTTATTGTAGGGGTTTTGCAAGGATTAATTACACGTACCATGAAAATTAGAAATACGTTGGAGGCATTAATCACCCCCACAGATATTACACTTTTAAGACACAGCTTCCAGAGAAGAATGTCATGACTTGGATGTGATAAAGAGTTATAGTTTTAGAAAAATGGGATTTGTGTTTTAAAGCCTTAATCACCGTATTGTTACTAAAGAGGTCAGCTAGATTTAAATATTAAACATTAATCACTTGTGGTCCCCCCCCTCCAGCACCTCCCCTTTTTTCTCATCCTGCCGCTGAGAGATAAAGCTGCAACTATTTGGCAAGCTTAGCCTTATGGTAAAAACTGTTGAATATCTCCAAGGCTTCTTGAAACTACCTTAAACAAAAGGCAGCCAGTTACAGATGAATAAAGAACGGCTTTCTTCCTACTGTGTACAAGTGTATTGCTGGAAATTTAACAATTTGTTTAGTTTTCCTGAAGAAGACCATTTCTGAACCTACACTGGATGTAGAGCAGTGCAATGATTGGGCTGCTTTCACCAAAGGAACATTTCAAGAGCCATTCTTCAGACACATTATGCAGGCAGGGTTAGCTGGAATTGAAAAAACAAAAACCTAGTAAATCAGGCACAAAAAAAAGTACAACAAATGCCAAGCATTTTATGTACAGCATCCAACACTAAATGGACGCTTCCCTGCCTATCATAGCTCTAACCAGTTGTTTCCCACAGCTGGCAGAAGTCATTCTTTTAGATCCTGAGAATATGGGAACAGGATGCACATTATGATTTGATTGTCCTTTGAGTCTGTCAATTGCAGTAATACTTACTGTATACGTTCTAATAAAACACAGATTACTACCCTGAGAACTTTGCATGCCTTAATTAACTCATGGACAACAGGCTGAAGAGCCAGAAGAGCAGCACTAACACTATCTGAAGGCAGGAAAAAAATCTCAAAGGAAATTTGTGCCTTCACCCCAGGATGATCTTTCTTCCCTGGGTCTCTTTAAGTGACATTAAAATCAAGTCATAGTCTATCACAAGGCACCAACAGTAATTAACACTCATAATCTTAAATTATTAGTGACAGCTTTATTTCAGCATCATGTGCATTTTAAAATAAATGTATTTAAAAGCAGGGGCCATAATGCCTGTGAAGATCCATTTGCACTACAGGAAACAACACATGCAACCCTTTTAAAACCACTTTCTTCACACTGTTTGCATTTTCAAGACACTTCTCTAAAAAAACTTTTATATGAGCTTTAGCCCAAGTAGATTTAGCTGAAAACATGAGAATTTTCCCCGTATTACCCTCCTTACATCCTCTGTTCTTCAGAATAGGAATAAAAGAGGATGTTGGTTACAAAGGGATTCTGCGATCAACAGAATCAACATGTGGGAATACTATGAACTGATACTCAGTTGTTACTTGAATTTCTAGAGCAAAATCTCAACCTTTGAATGTCCAGAGTGAATTGCTTCAGCCAAATTTATTTCAGAGAGATGCAATGACGTTAAAAACAGGATTTTTTTCTTAAATCATTCTCCATAGTTACTCAGCAGCTTCAGTCTCCTGGTAGAAACAAGCTTTTTCTTTATATAGGAATACTAGACAGAATGGAAAAGTATGCACAGAGCTCATGAAATGTTGATTGTTGCAGATGCTTTGAAAAAAAATCTTAATTATTCTGCAGATCTCAGTTACATGTGGAATGATATAATGGATACAATTATTTGGCTAATGTATTTTGAACTGCATTTTAGAGTCAATATTCTGTAACAATAAAAAATTGCAGTCATATCCTAACTGTAACTCCAGTAGTTTTTAATTTGCTGTAGGAAAGTATCATATTGATGAGAATATGTTGCAATATTAGTAGATATAACACCACACAATTACTAGTCACAGCTTTGTATTAGGAAACGTCACCTGGATGAAATTTAGGATTATGCTTTTGGGGAACGTATGATGTATTTTATTTTATTTTTTTAAATTCAAACTATTTTAAAAATCTACAACTCTAGTATGTCTATACAGATTTCTGTACAGCAAGTAATTTTTCGCGTTTGATTCCCTGAACCAAGGTCTTGTCCAACATCAAAGTCCCTGCCCCATATCAAAGAGGGCGGTTAGGAACTTAGCTTTCCCTACATGGGAAGTTCCCAAGACAACAGGATAGAGCATACGGCTCTTCAAGGACTTTACCTTCACTTGGGTAACAAACATCGTTCTATGGCATTCCTCAGCTATTCATCCCCCAGCAAAAGAACTCATCACAGTTACTAAGTTTCCATAAGGATCTTCCATTTCAATCACTACATATATTTGAGTGTACCTGGACACTACAAACTTTTCCAGATCTGAAGTTGTTAAAAAAAATAAATAAATAAAAAGTGGTTTACAGATACATTGGTTGCCTCCAGAAGGTAGGAATTCCCCAGGGAGCCAACAGAAGGACTTTCACCTATACCTAACTGGGTGCAGTAATTACATTCCAAGTAAGGTCAGGATTGTTTTGACAATATGAAATTTCAGTGATCTAAACTGCTAGTGCTCCTGTGCCCCCTTTTCATCTAATACTAGAGAAAGAAATGAAAACCCGTCTTTCCTCAAACAGCAGCTGCAGCTCAAAAAAAAAAAAAATCCCTATGAAATGACATTTACCTCTAGATAAATCTGATCTACACAATTCAAAGGCATATTTTTTTTTTTTTTGGATAAAAACAGTTTCTCCCTTTGCTTTAAAGCAACATGTCTTAACTGCAGGTTAAAAGCAAAACAAAACACCACCAAAATCACCAGAAAGGATAAAGGCTAGCTTTCTGTTCCCACAACACTCTACCTGATACACTTTCGAATTTGATGAAATGCTTCCTAAATTGTGGCAACAGTTTTTATGAACTGTACCTGAGTAGGATCATTGTCTTCCTTGGTAAAGCTTGGCAGATCTAGGAATAACTGTTTTATACACCTGAAATATGCTTAAATAAATGAAATTACAGCACATCTAATATAAATGTGTGCACATGTATTCAGTGCATTTTAGCAAGTTGTTCCAGTTATTTGAAACTGCCTTCCATCTGCTTTCCCCCCTGAATTTCTGTGAAGGAGAAATGCTTGCTTCTTTTTAACATTGCTCATTTTCCTTCTTAAAGGCTGATTGACCAAAGCATAGTTTAGCTTAAATTGGTGGTTTTCAACTTCTGGTCTCCCCTATGGAAGAAGAGGTGGGGGTCACTGTGTCAGCTTACCTTAACTTACAAACCAAATTCTGCTTTGGTCAACCAACCTTCAAGAAAAGAGATAAGCAACATAAATGACAGGGAAACACTTTCCCTTTGAAAAACACAGAGAGAAAAGAAGATGAAATTCCTAAGAGTGTTTGTCCTGGTGTAGAACAACGACAGCATCACTCCTGCACGTGCCATGTAAAGACAAATACTAAATGGAGATATGTGGGGAACTGTACGGGTAAGTTTCTCTGAGATACCAAAACAAACAAACAAACAAACAAAAAAAACAAACAAACAAAAAAAAACCACAACACGCTAAAACCATCACGGCTAGCAAAGCAGAATAGAAATCCATCTATTCCTGACTTAAATTCACAATTGCTACTGGACCACAAATACATTTTTGTAAGGTACACAGCTACAGCTTGCTGGAAGCCTAATGAGCAGGGAACTGGAAGCTGCTGAAGACAGTAAACTGATTTGCATAAACCCATAGATGAAAGGCCGCTCTGCCGGACATAAAGCCAGAAAGCAAATGTTTATGGTTTGTTTTCATTTGCTGAAGAATCCGTGGCATGCTGACACAAAAAGCAGGCGAGCCTGATGTCACATCAGACCACTCCTGAATCATCCTCGGCCTGTCAATCCTGCTGCCTTGTAAAACAGCTGGAGGAAGAAGAATGGCTCCTGCTATTCTCAAAAGCAGTGCTAAATAACTTTCAGACAGCTAGCCAGAAGCAGTAAAACAGGACCAAATTCACAGCTATTCTTCTATCATGAGAAGTGAAAGTAACAGCTTATCAGAATAGAACATTAAGTGGCATTTCAACTTCATTTTGAACAAATGCTATACACACAGCACACAAGAGCCCAGTAAGATTTAAACCTAGAAGCTCCCCCACCCCTTGATATTCTGAGAAGGGGACATTACGCTCTTCCTAACTGATGGATATCTGACAAAAACAAATGGCTAACCTTATAAAACAAAGCGTAACAATCGTGGAAGAACACAATGATGGAAGAAGTCAAGCTACTACACCACAAGATGCACTTTACAATATTTTGACATTTTGATTTTAAGTTGTTTTAGTAGCTGTTCTTTGATTTATTTTATAAAAGTAGCAAGGTCTTAATCTCAGATCTCATGACAGCACCCTACTATTCATTTTTTTCCCTTGAAAAATGAGCAAGGCTACTGACATACTTCCAAAGAACTATTTGATCTGTGAACATGCAAAGAAAACCTGCTCTACTTTAACAGAGCTCTTCCTTTATTTTCAGCAAGAACATGCAACTCCCTTGTTATACCAAGACATCAGTGGACTATTTACAGTAGCATCAAGATTAAAGCAAACCACATAGATTGACAAACTCTGGTCTTTAAATCCTGGCTACAAGATTTTAAAGTCTACATCCACCAGTTAAATAAGGGTCTGATTCTATGAAGACAGCCTCACTGAAGCACCTCAGCATGCCTGTATAAAGCTGAATGACCATTTAAAACTTCAAAGGAAATGAATTTAAGGTATCTATGCATTGACATACCAACCCACAAAAAGGTGGGCCTTTTTATTTTATGGGCCTTTTTATTTTATTTTTAAATTCAGTCTGCACGTAAATAAATTGCTCAGTGGTTACACTGGATATTTTTCCAGTACCTTTTTAATTGCTTGCTGTTTTATGATGTGTACGTTTCTCTTGCTATGGACAATAAAAATCAATTAAATCCATTTCACTTGCATTTATAATTACCTCTTGTTCTTAAGCTGTGGTTTCACAATGGCTTCAAGATGATGCAAGTGCAGCCTGTGACTGAAAGGATTCATTCTGGGGCCACCCCCACATTCCCCCCCCTCCTCTCTCCTGGCTGGCACTAGCACTCCTCCAGTACCTTACAGGGGATCAAATAGGAGCAAAGATGTAGCAATAAAATTTTGTTCCTTTAAAAGGGCAAAGACAATTCAACCTTCAGGCAAGGCTTCCCATTATATTTAGCACAGTATAGCAACACTGTTCACAGAAGGAGACAGCAGTGCAAGTGATTCAAATAAGCTAATTCTGAAATAAATAAATAAATAAAGCAACATTCTACCAGATTCCAGAGTGATTCAGACAGCTCAGTAACTATAGGATCTCCAGATTTATCACTTGTGTGATAGGGAACAAAAATCACTTATTTCACTAAGGACCTACAGATGAGATAAAGTAACAGCAGTGTTAGTTAAACTCTGTTCACTTCAGTTTTGCCAGAGAACACTTGCTTAAGCTACAGGTTTTTAATGCCTGCTGCTTAGGAATGCTCCATTTGGGTTCTGTTTTTATTTATACACAAAAACTGTGTACAGCAGGCTGTTTCAAATGAACAATGATTTTTTTAAATTAAAAGAAATTAGACTTATAAAAATGAGACATCAAACATGACTAATTCAAACCCAGATGGAAGGCAAAGACTGTTCTTGCTTAAGTGGCATTAGGGAAATCACTGCAGTCTGTAAGAATCCAAGGTAACATTGGCCTGACTGTGCACCTCACATCAAGGTAGTACTTTAACCAAATTCAACCAGACTCCTTCGATAAGACACTAGTTGTAGAACCTGCAAGGTGTGTGATGGCAACACTGTCTATCACTGCTCCCAGCTCCCCACTGCACCACCTCTCAGCTAAAACATCTGTCTGAAAGTCCACTGGGAGCTGGTTATAACATAAAAGGAAAGGCAATGCTGCCAGGTGACCTTACCCAGACCGGTTCCTTTACTTGATGCACAGGACAGGAGTTTTAAGCTCTTGTACATGGAGGAGACTGGTGGGAAGTGAGACTGGCAGCAGGGTGGAGGAGACTAGAGCAGGGACACCTAAACCAGCCCAGGCATCCAACACCACGAGCTGTGAACCCACCAAGAGAGCCACCCGACTCTTGACAGCGAGAGAGCTAAGAGCCTTTCAACCACCTGTAATAAGCTCTTGCCATAATTTGCTAGCTCCCATGAAGAAGTTCTTCAAGCACATTTTTAACAAATTTGCATTCAAAGCAGAAGCTTTATATGAAATAAGGCGCTCTTCCAAAATACACTCTCCAAACACTCTCCCAGGTTTTCACACACAAACTAACCAAATGGCACTATCAGAGAACTACCTCCTAGTTCATAAAAAATTAAGGTACTTCCAAGTATTTAATTCCCTGAAACATAATGTGCTCCAAATCTGATTCCCCATGCGCTAACACTGAATGGAAAATCATTGGAAGGATGTGCACAGCCTGAAAACACTTAGTCATTTGGAGAGCACTTGAGAAAAGAAGGAATGTATGAAGTGCCAGCACATACACCTACACCACAAGCTCAGTTTTCTCAAATTCTATGCTATTTTAGCCTCGCGTTATCTGACAGCATGCAGAGAACAGTGATGATTCAGTAAGATTGCCAGGAGTACACTGTCAGGATAGGGGGCTGGGATCCCACTCATTCCCACAGAAAAGATAACAGAAAATAGTCTCTCTACAATCTATTAGATCAGTGGCATCTCTGCCAGCATAACATACTATGCTGAAGGCACCAGAGCCATAACTAATGATTTTACTACACTGCGAGTGAAAAGATGGAAAAGCACAGCAACTACACGGTAGATTTGCAAAAGCAGATTCCAGCCAGACACCAATCTACTCCCTTTTTAAGCTACTCTTTGCCACACTGATCTGCAGTCCCTCTCCTGATTTTTAACCCCAAAGAATCACCAGAAATGTGCACTGAGAAGACTTCTATGACGTACAGCAAAAATCAAATGGCAGTGTTTCCCTTCCTCAAGGCTAGCTTTTCCCCAGAAAGCAAACGTTGTTACTGTCCACAGATCTAATCAACAGCCAGGTCCCAGTGGCCATGCCAATTGCCACTGATCCCCGGTATTTTCAGAGCAGCCTACTGACTTTGTTTTCATATTAAGTTTCATTTCTGGCAAGATATCAAACCTTTTCAAAATAAGAACAGACACTGAGCCGTTCCGGCTTTAGCATGCAGGGAACCTGAAGTCACTCGGACAAACTGTCCTAACACTCAGGTCTGGCGTATAATTGCAACAATTACAGCCGTAGGTAAATAACGAGGTCTGGCAAACAACGGCAACATATGGCAGCAAAGGGAATTCCTGTCTTGTGTTTGTGGGGTAGAAACAGCACCTTTTTTTCCGAAATGCTGTAAGTTGTAGCTCTCCATGCTCCCAAACGTGCAGAGAGGGTCCTAAAAACACCCCGCAGGCACCCACCCCCGTTCCAATGCACGTGTTTGAGAGCATCGGGCAGGCTGCTTGGCTCCAGCCACGCTGCCAAGGCTCCCCAGCTCCCTCCCCACAAGGCGCTGCCTACCCCAACCGCCTGAAAACACCCGTGTTTGGGGCCAGCCCCAAACGCCACGAACCGGGGTGGAAGGCGAGAGAGCCCGAAGCCTGACTCCCGCCTCGCAGCCCCCGCCGCCAACAGCCCTGTCAGCGCTGCCCACAGCCCCTTCCCCAGCACTTTCTGCGCCTCCCCTCGGTCTCCGCAGCCAGGCAGCCAGCGGCCAAGCCCCTCGGGGTGTGTGTGGGGGACAGGACGCGAGGCACGACCCCGCCGCCTCCCCTCAGCCCCGCGGCGGACAAAGGGCGACCCCCCCCCCCCCCCGGCCGCACTCCCCTCAGTAACGGCTCCCCTCAGTAACGGCTCCCCCCAGTAACGGCCGCCCGCAACGGTCGCCCCCAACGGCCGGCCGCCCGCTCGCCCTCCCGCTCACTCACAGGCGACGTACGCGACGAAGGCGAGCCCCGTGAGCAGCTTCATCCTCCTGCGGTTGATGGCGGTCAGCAGGCGCAGCAGCGGCCCCTTGCTCACCATGCCCGGCGGCGCGCAGCCTGCTCGGCCGGGCTCGGCTCCGCTGCCCGGGAACCGCCCGCGCAGGCGCAGCGGCGCCCCCCGCGCCCGCCTTCCCCTTCCCCCGCTCTGCCGGCCAACGGCTGTCATGGCGCATGCGCCGCGGAGCTGAGGGGAAGGAAGGGGTGGGGGAGCCCCCGGGTGCCTCATGGTGGCCCCGTGTGGGTGGCTTCGCGGCCCTGTGGGTGACCTGGTGGTCGCTGACGGGCCTGGATGTGCTCAAGCATGGCCCAGCTGTGTGGCACTCTGTTTCCTGCAGTGCATTCTGAAAGCTGTTTCATGTCTCCTCATCATGTTCTTTTCCTATCTCCACAAATCTCTCGTCTGCGGTACATGTAGAGCACTCTGCATTTGCTTTCCCCGAACAAACAGTTAATACTGAGTTGCGTTTGTTCAGGATAATGAGATTTAAACTACCCTAAAACAGCCTACATGTCCCCCTCAACTTCCACCTTGCAGCCTGTTGCAAAGTGCTGAGTTGTCTTTGTCTGTAATGGCAGGCACCTTTCTCGCACGTCAAAATACATTCTCTCAATAAAATACACTTAATCTGAAAAAAAAAATCTAACAAAAAACAGCCTCCCCACTCAGTGATATGACCTTCAAGCAGTTACTAAGGGATATTCTTTCTCACATTCATCACCCACAGGAGAAGACTACGAGAATGAGCGTTCTTGAATTCAGTGATTAGTTTCAATCATTTACTGTCCATGTAGAAATGCAGCTGTTTGCACCAAAGGAACTATGACCTCTGTCAAGCAAAAACCCACCCAGCCACTGAATTAGAGTTTAACCCCTCCTTGTTACGAAGGGTAAAAAGTCTGAGAAGTTGAGCAGATGTTTAAGACTTTGAAGGATAAGCGCGGTAAGATGCTGTTCAAGGTGACAAAGAATATCACCCTGTACCACAGCGAGGCAGTGACTTTATTCAGGAAGCCTCAAGAATCAAAATTTCCTAACTCCTAACCCTGGTTGCTGTTAGTATAAAGCCACTCCTTTCCTCTTGGCTTTTGTCTCCTCTGATTTCTATTTGAAATACTTTACTTGCATGCTTATTCCACTGCTTATATCTATGTGGAGAAAAGGGTGTAAAAATAAAAATCATCTAAAACACAATCTAGGGCTGAATTTATCCGTAGAGCAATCACTCAGATAATAACGCAGCTTTATACCAGGAGTAAATTTGGCCATCAAAAAGCTGTAGCTGAACAGTGCTGCATGAAAGCTAGAGAATATTACAGGAGTATGACTGCATCCATTTTATGAGGTGAGCCCGGCAGCTCAGACTCACTTTGTTTTCAGACAGAATTTTGAATAATGGCATCCACATGCACAGCTCCTATTCCACGTACCTTTAGGGATAGGCGAGACGTTTTTAAGTGCCTTGCCTGAAGCTCAGCTGCACAATCCATGACTCTATCAGGCTGCCTGCGTAAGGCACCTTGTTTGGCACCGTGTGCAGCGTTCAGGCTAATTCTGCTGCAGAAGCGTGTTGAGACTGGCTGCAGTCCGTGAAGATGGGAAAAGGAGAGTAAGGGAACAGAATGTGCTCTGTGGAAGCTCATGATGGAGGAGACTTGAACCCCATGGGAGGCAACCTGACCGTGCTCTCTAAAGGACAAGCTTTTTGTCATGCAATGCACCAGGGCCAGCTGTGTCCTTGTCATTCCCCAAGTGAGACAGAGCATGTCTAACTTAACATAGGCTGCAGGAGAGTGTGCTTAAATCCCTCTTACCTCAACTATAACTATAGGCACATGTATTATTAAAGCTATAAAGTTCTCCATCCACACAATAGACAGCAGCAGAGATGCTTATTTCAGGATACAGCTGGTCACAGTCACAACCTTGTGGCAAAAACTGGCACCAATAGCAGAGGTCTTGGTATATAGCAGCTGCTAACTGTGCCAAGAGAAAAACTGAGGGACGATACTCTTTTAGGTGCTGAGTGTGCTGTGCATCATGAAGCAGGCATCCTTCTGCCTTAAGTCATTATCTTTGCCAGGCTGACAGCATGACCTCAGCTAATGGCAATCCTCTCTTGGCTAGTGTGCAAGCAATAAACCCTGTCTCCTACACTGCAGCTTTCATCTTTAGTTCTTAAAATGCTTTATGAGAGCATTTTGATTTTGCACTAAACCGCAGTCTATAAGAAGATGGTCTTTAAAAAGAAAAAAAAAAAAAAGTCTTTCTTAATAATTAAAAATGTGAAGGAACAGTTAAATCGATGTCAACAACTGGTGAAAACTTAAAATTAACAGCACCCCTGCAACATACTTTCATGCCTGACACAACCAGAACTGTTCGATTTCCCAGCTGCTGTTTCACAATCAGGGAAAAAAGGACTGCCATCATATGTACAATTTCAACATGATGCTACATGAGGGAAACTGTTCTGCCATGTGTAATATAATGAAGATCATGTGTTTCTGTCCCAGTCATGATTCTGCAAGAGATAGCATTTGACAATATGACCTGGCAAACAGAAATGAACCCTGGGCAGTGAGATCCAAGCAGAAAGACCTACTGTGTGTGAGAGCAGGAAATGAATTGTAAAGCACTGCAAAAATAAAAAAAAAACGACCCATTCCGACTACACTGCTATCATCTCTGGTAAATTTGTACTCTAATTAAGGCGGAATGTAGCCAAGAAAGTAAGACTGAGTTGCACATTATGACGTGCCTCCCAGTCTGGCTGCATCCCACAGCTAGTGGTGCATACCTGGAAGGAATTATTCTGGTACTTTTATCCTCCAGGAAATCTACGCATTATTCTATGGAGTGACACTATTGTACTGCACAGGCACAACAGTCCAGTTATACAAACTCCTAGATAAATGTGGAAAAAAAAGGCATTAATCCATGTACAGATAGTAAAAAGACTAATGAAAAAAGAATATGGTTCTGGGAATGGTGTCAATTCTTTTAACATTAACATCTCAATAGAGAAAAAAACAAAACAAAACAAAACAAAAAAAACCTTCAGTGAGTTATTATTTAATATTTGGGTAGTGATGGCAATAAACAAATTAAAATATGACTGGATCACAACTCCTTTAGTATTTAGCATGAATACAGAATTGAGTCAGTCCCAGGCCTTGAAAACATACAAAGTAGGAGGCTGATCATACTTCAAATATGAACAAACAAGCAAGCAGGTGTCAAAGCAGAGTATGGAAATGACTATTTAAATACAGATTTGCTGAAATTAGATGAATCATTTCATGATTTAATCAGTTATTTATAAAGAATGAATTATAAAATAAAAGCAAATAATCATACGTCAAAAATCTTAGTGATCCACCTATTTTGTTAATCAGTTTCCTTATGTATCATGTTAGTCTCAAGATTTCATTCTGTAAAAGCTGAGATTCCTTTTCACATCCAGAACATAGAAACCAAACTCTCACGGACACCCAGAAATGTTGCCTCCAGATTCAGTTTTGAAATTGGTTTGGTGACTAGACAGAAAAATAAGTCAAGTAGCCATGACTGGATGCATTACTTACATAATAGACTTGTTCTCTATGACACATTTTTCCTCTGAGGTAACCAAAGACAGTCCTGAACATTTTCAAAGTTGGAAACAGATTTTGAGGTACTGCTACCTCTTCTGAAAGTGCAGAAGGTCATGTGCAAAGTTCTCTGGCAATTGGGTAAGAATGAAATAGCAGAGAGTGGCTAAATTGTAGAAACTTGTGAGCAGTTGAAGCTGCTGCTCCTGAAAGGCCTTTTATCACCCGTCAAAGAGGCTACTTCATTAGGCTAGGTCAGCAAGTATGTTAATAATTCACCACTCTTTCACATTTCATAATTTACCCAAGTCCTTTGGAGATTTTTAATTGGCATAGTTCTACCCTACAGCATTTGGGAAGTAGTGACTTTGAATGGCTTTATTTCAGGCTGGATTCAGTTCAGATCGTGCTGGAATTAGTACCTGGCCCATGGCATCTTTGCATGAGGGTATGGAGTAGTCACAACTCTGTGCCTTTATTCCCCAGTGTATCACTGGCCCAGAAAGTGAACAAAACCTAACCTGTTTTGGGGTCGGACGAGGATGTATGTGCATGTGAAATGCACTTGATGTAGTCGCTGAGGACTGCTTTTTCTTAAGGTAACCCCCGTGGGATTTATACTGGGAGGCTGTGCTAGCCACTGCAATACTAGGGAGAGGAAAGCTGGTTTTCTTCTGCTGCTTTACTTGCAATGATGCTAGTTGGATGTGACTTTAACCATTTTAGCTGCATGCTATATAAAAGGCCTGCTTCTCCTTTCCTCACACAAGCCCCAGGCAAAAGATTTACAGGTCACCTCAGTGATAGTGATTCTGCGTTACACGAATGTGAGGATTATCAGCTGAAGTGCCAGTAAGGGGCTGACATTGAGTAACTGGAGAAGGAAGACTGAAAGATGTTGGAGAGCACATCTGATTTGCAGGCTAGATTTATCTACTAGTATCTTTTTTTTTTTTTTTTTTTTTTCCCTCTGAGGAAGAAAATCTTAGTGGTGTTCAACTACTCTAAAGCTGTCAATAAAGCAGGAAGTAAACAAGGTCATTAAAGGTGTTAGAGAACTTGTAAGGTTGATGGAAAGGCACTAGTCAGAAGAGTCTGTGTCACAGCCCAGTTGAAATGTATTGGGAGTGCACAAATTCACACTCCTTTTTGATGTTACTCCTCTTCCACAAATTTCCCCAGCCCTAGTGTCAGACAGGTAGGATGACTGACAGAGAGAGCACACACACTCACCCATTCTGGAAATGTAATGTAAAAGCATTGTTAAGTTTCTGTAGTCCACAGCTATGAAAGCCCATGGACTTACGAAGTAAGATCTCTGACAGCTGCAAACAAAGGAGCCTCCTGTTGCAGGCTCATCAAGGTCCCATCAGCAGAGGGCCATGTGAGCCGGGGAAGCACAGGCCCTGTGCACAGATGTGCCTGTGTGCTTCAGTACTGGGATTTCATCGGGACCAAATGATTCATTAGGACCAGCCTCATTCATTGCCATGGGAAGAAACTAGGCTAAGTCTGAACAAGCTGATTTAAGCATGGGAAACAGAGCAAACATGCTATTGGAGTGCACCATCTAGGTTCATCGTTTATGTTCAAACACATAAGGCATTGCTGCACATTGCTGACATTAAATTTGCCATGACTATGTATATATACATGTGTATGTGTGTGTTTTCATATGTGTGTGTATAAGATTTAACCCAAGTGCCAGATGTCTGTCTGTCTCTCATTGTGCAAGCTTGACTGCTTTGTTCTCTGTAATGACATAATTGTAATATCATTCGTGAGGAGTGCTTTTCTGGGAAACTAAGAGAGAAAGAGAGAAAGAGAAAGAGAAAGAGAAAGAGAAAGAGAAAGAGAAAGAGAAAGAGAAAGAGAAAGAGAAAGAGAAAGAGAAAGAGAAAGAGAAAGAGAAAGAGAAAGAGAAAGAGAAAGAGAAAGAGAAAGAGAAAGAGAAAGAGAAAGAGAAAGAGAAAGAGAAAGAGAAAGAGAAAGAGAAAGAGAGAGAAAGAAAGAAGGAAAGAAAGGAAGGAAGGAAGGAAGGAAGGAAGGAAGGAAGGAAGGAAGGAAGGAAGGAAGGAAGGAAGGAAGGAAGGAAGGAAGGAAGGAAGGAAGGAAAGAAAGAAAGAAAGAAAGAAAGAAAGAAAGAAAGAAAGAAAGAAAGAAAGAAAGAAAGAAAGAAAGAGATTAGAAGAGCTTAACTTCTAATATCAAATTAATTAGAAGCATTTGTGTATTATTACCCTTGGTGGAAGAGAATCAGAATAGGGAATATCTAAGCAAACTGGACATACATAAGTCGATGAGCCTTCATGAGATGTCATTGTGAGGCCATTTTCAATTATCTTTGAATGATCATGATGTCTGAGAGAGGTGCCTGAAAATTGGAGGATGGCAAATGCCACTCTTGTTTTCAAAAAGGGCTAGACAGAAGACCAAGGGAAATTCAGACCAGTCAGCCTCATAGAATAGAGCCACAGGATGCCCTGAGAGGGAGGGATCATTGAGTGACTCCTGGATCTGATCAAGATTGCCCCAAAATCAAACCATATGTCTGAGAACAATGTCCAAAAGCTTCTTGAACTCCATCAGGCTTGGTTCACCTCAGTCTGTGGGAAAGAAATGGAACAACTAATCCTGCAAACCATTTCCAAGCACATGAAGAACAAGGGGATCAGAAGTAGTCAGAATGGATTCACAAACAGGAAGGGAAGTGCAGACTCCTGCACATGGGGAGGAACAACCCCAGGCACCAGGACAGGCTGGGGACCACCTAGCTGGAAAACAGCTTGGCAGGAAAGGATTTGGGGGTCCTGGTGGACATCAGGTTGAACATGAGACAGCAATGTGCCCTTGCCCAAATTAAGTGTCCAGTTCTGGGATCCCTGGTACAAGAGAGACCTGGACATACTAGAGAGAGCTCAACAACAGACTAGAAAAATGATGAAGGGACAGGAGTGTCTCTCACATGAGGAAAGGCTGAGAGAGCTGGGACTGCTTAGCCTAGAGAAGAAAAGGTTCAGGGGAGGGTGCCTGAAGGGAGGGTGCAGCGGAGACAGAGCCAATGGTGCCTAGTGCCAGGACAAGGGACAATGGGCACAAACGGGATCAGAGAAGGTGTCCCTACTAGAGTCAGGGTTGGATCAAATGACCTCCAGAAGTCCCTTCCAACCTTAACCATTTTTTGATTCTGTGTTTACAAAGCAAGCAAAAGCAGTGTTCCAAATATGTTGCTTTGTTTTGTGTCACTGTGTTACTCTTATTCTGCTCCTGGATACCGCTGAATAGATACAAAACCATGCAAGTGAAAGTACCTTTGTATGAACTGGCATTAGTCATCTCAATAGAAATATTCATGTGAGTAAAGACACTAATGAACAGCCTTATATGTAACCTTATTCTCTTTTGCAATTTCCACGTTTAGAAATATAGCCTATGGTCAAGGTAATTTTAGTATCAAATTTCTTTTTTGAAGTAAGGAGGATTAGTAATTTCCAGATAAGTTTTCCAGTAGCTAATGAGATTTAACCAAATAAACTTTCATTGCTGCCTTCCAAAGTTAAATTATGGTCTTACATAAGTAATACATTCCTTCCGTGAATACCTGTTAAATGAATTTGCAAATTGCGTTTCATCCCAACAAACATACAAACAAACAAACCTAACAAATGAACCCTTGTATTGTCTTGCTATACACAGTATAAATTCATTCCTGGTAAAAGCAATATGTCCATAGATTTCCAAGTCATGTACAAGCAGTGTGAGCTTTTGGGCACGAAACTGATTCATAGAAAAAATGTGGTAATTCTCGTGTGCATATTTTTACCTTGTGCCTGTCATTGGAACTGAAGATTTATTGCTACAGTGCTTATTAAAAGCAACCAACAAAAGACAAAAGGTCTAAGGCATACAGTGTTTGCCTCATTAGATCAAAAATAATTACCAGAAATTTATCTTTTCCTGTTATGCCAGTGCTTCCATGGGAAGGTTTTATAAATGAGTGAGTTTACATTTATCATGGGCTTCCAACTTGGCAGTCAAGCTAAGTTGATTAGGCCAGTCCTGGACAATAGCATATGACCTTACTGGCTCATGCAACCATCTTTTTTTCCTGTGAAAACAATACAGTGAGGTGAATGGTGAGTTGAGGAAGGAATGTGATGAAGACAAAGCCAAAACATACACCTGAACTACTTCTTGGAAGTACTCCTAGATCCTGAGGTTTCAGCATCCTGAGGGCTGTTTTGAAGGATTCTGCAAAAGGTTCTGAGAAAAGTAAGCCTTTTATCAGGAGACTTGTATCTGACGTCTGGGGATCTCTAGATCAAAAAGTATTGGAAACTTTTCTTCTACACAAAAGAGATAGGCTGACCAGGTAGGAACAGAATCTCGAACTCCAGCACCTGTTAAAATGAAAATCATTATGCCTATTCAAATTATTAATAATTTCAGCAAATGCATGGCTCAGGAGCTTGCCTACTGTACATACAGAAGGATTTCTCAGCCAAGCTGTACTGGATTCACTTCCAGACAGCACAAATGTGCCCACAGAGATTATATTGGAAAAAGACATCTCTTGCCAGGATAGCTGGCATAGCTCAGTATGATGAGCTGTTAATAGACATTTTGCCTTAATCTGTGCTGGTGATGGCTGTGAATTTTTTACCCTGTGTGCATGCATATCCATGTCTCTTGATGTCTCTCTCCGTGCTCCCTTGTCTCTCTGGTCCCTCAGTAATTTTTTAATCACTAGTTTGTTTCATCTGAGATAGCATATTTCTCAAAGATATTAAGGTTACTACACATTTATTGGTGGTAGCTGGATAGAAAAGATATAGGTTATGCTCAAGTCTTATTAAAGAATCCATGCCAGACCTAGAAACACTGTGCCTGAGAGCTTTAATCATAGCTCGTCATTTATTAGGTATGAAACAATCCAATCACAAGACACAGATTCTTTGGCAACTAGACTTCACTAGCTCTTCTGTTCCTGGAGCTATTAGTTGTTGCAAAACTTAAGAGTAAAGCCCACAATATCAGCTTCCTGGGGAAAAAAAAAAATTTAATGTGGCCCCAGAAGCAGAGCAATCTACAGGAGAAGGAGGAGAGTAACGTGGGAAGGGAAAGGGAAAAGAAAACACTCTTGAAATTAAGAATCTATCTATCCAAATATCTTGAACTACCTATGTTTCTCCCCAAAAGATTGAGGACAATATCAGGCAATATATCTACAGTACAGTTCTGAACCCTTTTTATCCCAACACCTGGTACTCCATGGCATTTACAAAAGGAAGAGGTTGTTTGTATGAGGAGAGAAGGAAGGAAGGGTGTCATCCACACAAATGGCACTCTGGTAGTGTACACTGGCTAGGCCCACCCACTCTCACCCAAAATGAACTTGGCTGTAGGCTCAAATTACTCATGCATGTCATGAAGCCTTCATTCGCTAAATCCAGCCAACTGGAGAGCAAGTACAAGTAAAACCTGTTTTATACTCCATCTGTCAGGCCATTCTTTGTCTTCTGTGTGGTTTTGTCACGTCATTGGACATTTCAAAAGAAAATGCATTTGAAATACATAGTTTCCCATTTTATATATATATTTTTTTAAAGAAAATGACCAAACTGAAAGGTGATATCAGCAAGCTCTGTAGAGAGATTAAATATTAGGGTGTTGTTCTAGAGATTCCATCAAGAAATTCCTGATTGTCTGTATTATTTATTTCAGTCTTTAGAGCCAAGTAGACTTAGTGTTCATAGCATCAAAATTAATCCTGTGTGACTCTAAAACTTGCAATACTCTTACAGGTGGCACCCTTCACATTCATCTAGCTTCAGTAAAGGCTGTACTTGTACAGTTATGGGCCATGGAAATCTTTGTGGTCTCTGAATGGAAATAACTACGGCTGAACAAAAACCATATTAAAAACCTAGCTATTAAGGACTTTTAAATGATGCCCTTCAACATGGTCATGCACTTTGGGAAGTAATTACAGTTTACTACCAGGGACAAAGAAATCTCTCTTTTTTAACAGTAGTTGCAGTCTATCTTGCATCCTGCAATTAGGTAAGATGCTATCTATGGGACCATTGTCCTTCACTGGCAGCTGAAGGACTCCCTAATACCAAATTACTGACTGTTTTCACTGTTTTGGTCTCAGACCACACATAAAATCATTGACAGAGTGCAATAACTAATACAACAACTCAAAAATCTTTGTATTTCCCAGCTTTTACTAGCCATTAGTACATCCCCCTGACAGTCTTGATGACTGGTAAGGGGTTCGAGCACTCACAGCTCCAGCTCAGGGTTGCTAAATGCAAGTCCTGGGGATGCCATAGTCAAACAGCAGGGAATGCAAATAGTCCAGGGATTTGTGTTTGCACCTGAGAGAAATTTTCTTCTTTCCCACATATAGCTAGGTTAAGGTTTTGGGCAAATATGGGGAGAAAAGCAGGGCTCTTTAAGTAAAAGCAAGACGAGGAGCTGACATGTGCACACAAATGAGGGCAGGAGGGTGCTGGAAAGGTGTGGGATATGGTTTGGGTTTGTAGCATAGGCATCGTAGCCCAGAACATTCCAGACTGTATGTGGGTATGATGAGAACACCCAGAGGAAGGAGCTGTAAAAACATGCATGACCTTTCAGCTCGCATTTACAGGCTTACATGCAACAGGGACGTGGATGCAATGCCTGGCTAGAGCTGGGGGTCTGGTCGGGCTTTCTGCACACCTGTGTGAAATGGCTCATTGCTCTTATAAGTGCTTCTTTGCCATCTATTTGTCCACTTGGCTTGAAAGCTCACAAGGCCATAGATATTCATTAGTTAAATAGGAAAAAAAGAAGGCAGAGCGGAGAGGTAGAGTGTGCTAGGGACCATTATACTGTCCAACTTGTGTTTTCAATAGCTTTGTTTGCAAATTTCTACTGGCAGCACTGAGCCTGTCTGTGAGTGTTGCTTCTGCTTGAGATGATTTTTATTTTTTATCAGCTTTTACTTTATTCTTCAGTTTTTCAAGAGTTACTTTTCCCCCAAAGGCACAGATGCTTTCTTCCTCAAACACCTTTCCTTTTTATAACCCTAGACAGCAGGGAAAGGTAGAGCCCTGAATATAGTGAAGCAACCAGAGCAGAATTTAAGCATCCCTCCAGCAAAGCCAGAGCAAACACTCAATCTACAGCTCTGATCTTTGATTTGGCCATTGAAACACTTTGCCTTGAACCGTCTCGGGTATATTATTTGAAATCATTCACTAGAAGAGAGGCAGTTAGGGAATTTTTTTTCATCCTTTTAATGTGTATGGTGCTCCCATTACCACCACATGAAAGATCTTCCCAGTGTACAGATCAGACAATTTCAAGAAGGTGAGTAAAACCTTCAGAACAATTAATACAAGTCACTGAAAAAGTGTTCTTGCCTGAGATCTTTTTAGACTTCAGTAGTTTAATTGCCTCTTGAGCTTGATGAGGTGTTGATCTGTACTAGATTGCAATAGCTGAGCCTCCTCTTGTAATAACTTAGAGATGGAAATAGGGTAATTATCTTCTGGCCATCCAGTTTTCCAAGTAAAAGTGGGAGAAATGTTATTTAAAAACTCTTCCATCAGCAGAAGGGATCATATAGTTTATATAATTCTATTTCAATCTGATAGAATTAGGAAAGGTCTATTTATAATCTGCTTATTCACTGCCTGCTCTGGATACAGAAATCATTTTTTATTTATGATAGTACCGTCTCCCTCCAATCCTGCAAGAGCAGGGTAACTCAGGGAGAGGGAAGACAGTAGCTAAGGGGCTGCTATTCAGTCAGACACATCAATATTTAATGTTTCCCCTCCTCCAGAATACACTTCTTAACAGTCTTGCTACTCCCTGTGAATTTAATGGGATCTGCACATACAAAACACTCCTTTTATGAGTATGGATGAGTGCCAAGTTAGTGAAGAGCCTCGTACAAGAAATGAAGCGAATTCCTTGAGGTGCAAGTTAAAAGCAAGGAAAAAGAGGAAAGTAAATTGCAAAAGATCCACCCACTAAGAGTGATGGTTAAAAAGGCAGCATTAAACCACATCTTTAATGATCAGATGAGCTGGTGTAGGTCCCAAACTGTACTCTGAATTGGACATTAAGACCAAAGGGTCCATGGATATTGAAGAGGAGTCTTTTCTGGCTGTCCTGAGGGAAACTGCACCACTTCTGTTCAGACTTCTTCCTGTTGTTTAAAATACGCATTAGAAAACCCAAACACTAGTTCCAGAAAGTCCTAGTCCCCTGTACTTTCTACTGAAAAATGGAGTTCCTGAATGCTAGTTGTATCCCATTTGCTAACAGCTATAGCTGCAATTCATATCTAAGCAAGTCTTGAGACTGTTTTATATTTTGTGGCACAACTTCAGCTATAACCATTTGTGTTGCAGCATTGATTGGAATCTAGTAAATTGAAAAATGTGAGTGGAATCTTCATCCACTTTACAGCATTACATCAAATGAGTGTGGTATAGGGGCACCTCTAGAAAGTCCTGAATATAGTGGGAAAATGACTTACCCGATTCTAAGACCACAGAAGACAACTTATAGTTTACTGTACAAATGGATTTTACTCAGAGTTAGCTGATTATCTCATATATTATATAAAGAACTGAAGGCACAGGACTGTAGGTTCAATGCTAGGGTCAGACATCTAAGTATTAGACTCTCTAGGGTTCAGCTTTTAAGTGATTAAGTCTGTTATCAGCTGTAGCTCAAAATACCTATCAGGTTCCCAGAGGAATTGGTTCCTTCCTGGACATCCTTACTTCTACCTGTGCCTTCCCTCTCTGGCACCAATTATTGTTATACGACTAGATCAAAACTATCTTCACCCTTGTTTCATGAAAAAGAAGAAAACAATGGGGCAACCTAAAGTACCCTGGTGTTGCAGGTTGAAGTGGTTGCACAATGGCTAGCAAAATCAGTGTTACAAGACTGAAATACAAAAGGTGGCTTCTGTAAATCAGGAGGAATGACTAATTTATACGTTCATGGAGATTTTATAATGAACTTCATAACAAGGCTATTATCTTGGTCTTTCACTAATTTTGTATATGAATTAATTTGGTGGCTTAACTTTTATTCTCCATTTCTAGAAAGTAAAGCTAGCTAGCTAGCTAACTATACATCACATCCCAATCCAAAGTTTTTAATTGACAAGGGATCAGTTTAGTTTCAACACCAAAAATAGAGACTTGTCTGTTTTAGATGGTGTGAATGAATATTGTTTCCATCTGCCACTGATAAATAGGATGGGTATCAACTAAACAGTAACGATCTCTATCCACTTTTAAAGACAACCATATGGCAGTTTGTTTTCCTGTTTTTCTTAGATGGAATATCCTGTGTGGTTTACAAGACTCCTTAGAGCTTTTTATTTTTTTTTTAAATTATAGAGCAAAGGAAATACCCAGAATCAACATTGCTCTTAAAGTACAATACAGCCTTCCTGAAGAGGTGTGATTCCACTTGTAAGTACAGCTCTATTCTCATTTCTTCTAAGAGTTTGTCAGCCTTTAGAAGGAGAATCCATGTTGAATGCTGATGTTGGAAGTCCAGAGTGTGTCAGTGCATCCCCCCTCTCCTGCTAGGATTTTGCTGGCCTGGGCTTAGGGCCAAGAGCATTCAAGGTGGGCTCACTGAGCAGAGCTCTTCTGAGGAAAGAGCTGGAAGATGCCTTGGCTAGGGGTTCTCACTGCTTCTATTCGGAGCTACTTTTAAGCTGAGGGTATTGCCTTTGTCTCACCCTCAAGCTACCTTGCAGTTTTGCCCATCCCTGGCCATGGGCATTGCTGACCCAAATCTTGATCATGACTCGTTGGCTTGACTCCAAGATTTGGTCCCAGTCCTGCTTTATCTCTATGGCCTTATGTGGTTATATGGACTCTCAGCCTAAGCTGATGCCATCACTGGACTTCCTCTCGTTGCCTCACTCAGTTACTGTGGGACTCAGTCCTTGCTGTCCTGTATCTGCCAACTGTTTCATTATGCTTGGCTCCCCACTGCCTTTTCCTTATGGATCAGCTGGACATTGCTTCTCCCTGACAGGGAGATTCATTAGTAGTAGCCTTGGTATTGCACTGTGCAATGACTGCTTGAAGAAAGAAAAGCAGTTGAATTGCTTGAAGTTGAATTGCTTGAAAAGCTTGAAGAAAGAAAAGAGGTGAATAGGGTCATCTTGTGGGATGAGGTACAGTCACACTATATAGCTGACAACTTTTATTCTTGTAATTATTATCTTCCCTGGTGATGCATACTCTTGGGCTTATTTTGAAAAGCTGTGTTCTGGATGTGTTCTGGGCTGTATGAAATGCGTGGCACCTATAATTAACATAGCAATAAATAAATAAATAAATAAAAAGTCATCCAACCTCTCACCACCATGATTAAAATTGAAAAAAAAATTATTTTTCTAGGCTCCAATTTGTAATTTTGATGTAGTTTTGCTGCAATTTTAGTTACCAGAACTATATTATTGTATTATTCATATCCTGAGAAGTGTGAAAGCTTGCCAATAAAGTATATAAAGATGTTTGCAGGTATATGCAGGATCTCTCTTTTTGTCTGTGTCTTTCTCTAAGCAGTTTTCAGCCATGCCTGTCTTTATGCTGCAGGAATACGTGACATGCAGGTGGTACAATGACACTGAAGACAATGTGCCGGAGGGGCCCAAAAGTAGGTTACACAGATGGGGATAATTCAGGACTAGTGGTTTTACTGCAGCCAGCATGGCTCTTTTCTACCCTTTTGCACAATTCTGTATGACCTTGACCAGCCTGTTGGGACTGACATTTTCTCCTTTTAGAGGTTTGTAGGTTTCACATGGAGCTTTTCTCCCTTTTAAATTCTCATTACCACTACATGGTTCTTCCACTTTTTTAAAACGTGTATCTCGGTAATATCTTGTTACAGCTGAGAAGGACTTTAATATCTTCTGTGCAGTGTTCACGCTTAAAGGACAAGATTGCCATTTTCAAAACCAATTTAGCTGCCTAGGGCTAAATATGTTTCTGACCTTATCTGGAAAAGGCACATTAGTGATCCGTCAACAGTTACTGGATTATGCTTCCACAGAAGATCATTCACATAGAGAGAGTTTTGATGATAGCAGCTTTCCAGAAATAGCCAGAACTCACACAGACCAAATCATCACTGTAACAAACTGCAAGAAAATCAGTACCATGGCAGAAATTTCCCTGTCTGACACTCTCTCTGAATTATGTATTCTTTATATGTTCTGTGTACAGAGCTGATATGGAGCAGGAGGAAATAAAAGCAGCAATACATTTGAGACAAAAGCAGAAAGAAACTGCAGTGAGTGGAAAAAAAAAAAGGAAAAAAAAAAAAAAAAAAAAAAAGAGTCATTTTCCTTTGTTTTATTTGTTCTGGTAACTGTAATTTTTGGAAGATTTTACAAGGCTACCCAGAAACCTCATCTATGTGTTGCAAGCCTTCCCTGTCTTCCAAGAGGCTCTGGGACCATATCACATGAGGGTATTGGCTAGCTCAGTGAGTTGTGCCCACGTTTGTCTGGAGGGTTCTCCCCTGACTATCTCAGCTCACTGCTCTCATAACTACTGCTAATAGCCTGTATTCACAGCTAACTCAATTGCAGACAGCATGAAAGTATGATATCAGACAATTCAGATAAAGAGTGCATTAGGCCTAGAGATGCTGCAGGTCAGCCCGATGGGATTGTGCCCATAGAAATGTTGTCCCAGCCTAAGTGTTTTAAGAAAGATTGTTCAATGAACACATTCACAAGGTGTTCTCTCATCTGCCCAGGGATGCTGTCTATGGCAGTGATGAGAAAACAATGCTTGATGTTAGTAGCTTCCACACAGTTTATCATTATTAATGCAGACAGTTCTGACAGCAAAAGCAAACAATATTTGGCAGCAAGAATACAATAAGGATGCCATTAAGGAACAGAGTCTGCCAACCAGCAAGTGCTTTGTAGTACAGTGAGCTGATTTCCCTGCCTCTTTTTTGGCTGCTAAACATAAAAATGTCATTGTAAGTATATTTGCCCTCTTGATATGCTTTACGGGTACCATACCACAGCTTACCAGAAGATTGATGTCAGTTCCTGGAAATGTGTTTTCTGTGGGAGTCACAGAGACGGAACAGAAATATGTGAAAAATCCGTAGTACAGAAGAAATTCAACAAATAATTACAAGCCTGGTAATAAATGTGTTTGAACTGGAGGACTAGCAGTACCAGAATTTAGTTTCCCCACGTTTATTGAATGTAAATGGATTGCTAGAATCAGCAAGAAGGTCCAACTTTTCCAAGCCTGTTCTCTCCAACATGTTTTATAACACTCATCTGAATGGGCTAAGAAGCTTTTCTGTGTGGGCTGAACTGGCACAGTTCTGACTTAGTTCTTTTATCTCCCATCCCCTGTCTTGCTGAAGCTGCTGCATAAAACCAGAAAGTGGAGGCTTTGGAAGATGCCTCTGTACATTTTGACTCAATTTGCTACATATCATTTACATGGAGAATCTAAGTAAACTCTCTTTCTTTCAGAACAATGTTGAAAAGAGAGATCTTGCTTCCTTGCCCAGGAACATCTGACATAGAAATGTGCTTGATTTTCGTTGAGAGATTATTAATTATGATTCCCCCATTAGAGATTCTCTTAAAATTAGCTGTTCTTCTGAACTACTCTGAAGTGAGTAGAAGTGACTTATAGCCATGTCATGCACTTTACAACAGCAAAAATAAGTTTCTTCCTGTTTGCAAACAACGAGGTCATCAGTGGCACAGGTACTTTTGCATATATTAACATGTGCGGAAAAAATAACCTATAAGCATGATCTCCTGTTATTTGCTTTATTCACACTTATTCCCTGTCACAGAAATGAAATATGCTTAAGATTAAGGGAATTAAGTAATTTTTAAAACCCTGGACACAGTAAAACATTTCCATCAAATGGATGGAAGAAATTGGTGTAACAATTACTTTGGAAAGGTTAATCAACAAAATAGCATTGTTTTGTGGTACCCAGTCTTGGCATGCAGAATACCATGCCATGTGGCCATATATATAAAGAGAAAACAATGTAGTGCTCTGCTCTTGATCTAGATTCATCTGATTTTGAGCCAGCAAGTCAGCATGTATCTGCTAGTCCACTACAGGTGTTCTACAAAAGAGAATAATGTTTATCAGTTCTCATTAAAAGAAAACAAACAAACAAACAAAACCACAAACAACTAACCTACAAAAATAAATAAATAAATCACAGTAGAACAAAGTGCAGAACCATAAAAGGCCTGGAGAATGAGAAACACTTCCCATATTTTCTTCCTGCTTCACTTTCTAATGCTTGAAATATCAGGAATTGAAATCTTGTCTCTTATAGCCGTGCTGAAATATTGATTCAACATTTAGTTGAAAGAGCAGATGTGTTGAATGATTCACATGGATTGTATTTCTGAGGGATAATTTAATTAAATAAATGTAAACTAACTCTAATTAAACAACAACAAATTGCACAACTGAAGTGTTTCAAGCAGTACAAGGAACTATCTCATTTGCTTTACTTCAACCTATTTCTTGTTTTTCGTCATATCATAGGCCTTCCATTTCTCCATTTCTCCAGCTCAAGATATATGTCAGAATATGACTTGTCCTGCCTGAAGATGCTTTTAAACAAGCACAAAATCTGTCTTTTATTTATGTATTTATTTATTTATTTATTCATTTCCCAAGCAGTTACTATCTGTAAAGATCACAGAATTACAGAACCACAGGATGGCTGAGGCCAGAGGTCACCCTGTCCAATGCCCTGCTCAGGCAGGGCCACCCAGAGTATGCTGCCCAGGACCATGTCCAGATCTCTACCAAGATCAAGAATGCACAGGAATATTATTAGTGGATGCTTTTGTATTAATTCTGGTGTGAAAGAGTTTCTCTTAAAACAATATCCAAACCTCTGTTCAGGTTTGTCCTCTGTACTTCCTTTTATCAGGCCAATAGGCCTGACAGCCTCACAGACACCACTAATTTACAGTAACCCCCGCAGAGTATGAAGGTGCTCTTATTCCAATTTTACAACTAGGGGACTGAAACAGGAAGGAGAAAAAAGGCTATAGCTTTGGAGAGCTGAGCTCTTTTACTTTTGTTGTATGCTCTTGGGTAGCATTTGCTGAAAGAAATAATCCTGCCTTTCATGCAGCTGCAGTGAACTAGACTGGGAAATGACTTGGTTGAAAAAGCACTTTTAAATAGTGTGTTATAATATCTGAGAATTAGCAGACAGCTTTCATTTAATTATTATTTTTTAAATTTTTATTTATATTTTTTTTTCCTTCACTGAATGAAACTCAACTTTGGAGTTACAAGTAGTTTGATGAATTGTTGTTTACCAACCCAGTTCCAATCCCACCAAAGGACAGGATGACTCTGTAGGAAAGCAATGTTGTCTGTCTTAAGTACTGAATGATGCTCAGGGAGCTACGCCTTCCGAGTAGCCTCTGCCTATTGCCAGTTACCTCTACCATTCATTGATGACCTTACTGCAGCTCACAACTGTTGCAGGAAATGCTGAAAGGCTATTAAGTTAGGAACACAAATGCAGGACTTTAATACTGAGCAATCTGATTCCTCTTGCAACCGTGATGTTGCTGGTTTGATAAAGACACCTCTGCAGACAGATGAAAATTCTGGGCTAGCAGCAATATTTGAAGTAATGTTAATGATGGCACTGACAGTTCTAGTCAACCAGAGAACAGTTCGCTGAAAGTGACGAAAACCTTCAAGCCTGCTCGCCAGTATAGAGAGTTGGATTGACATTGTATTAACACAGTAAACGGGGTTGGAAGAAGCCTCAAGGATTTGCCTACCTGGTTCTCCTACCTGTCATTCCTGGTGATTATTTACCTAAATTCTGATGGATCTGATGGATCTTTGAGCTATTAGGCAATTTACTGAAGTGCTTTACTAGTCTTAGTATGAGACATTGTTTCCTGCTGTCTCAATGAATCTTCCTCTGGTTACAACTTAATCCCATTACTTATTACCTCATTCAGTAGAGATGTGGAAAGAGGATTTTATTTTTATTTTTTTTCCCCAACAGTCTTTCATATTATGTGTGGACAATTATGCCTTCAATTTTCTCTGCTGCAGATAACAATTTTTTTTTTCAGTCTTTTTTTTTTTTTTTTTTTCCCCCCATAAGTCTTGTATTCTAAATATATGGTTCTTATTGTCTTCCCTTCCTGTTCCTTAACCCATGAAGTTTGCATGATTTCATGCAAAGAGGACCCAAAATGACAGACAGAAATCATTTTTTTTATCTAGGGGGTTCATATTGCCACATCATAGGCATATCTAAATATATTCCATGTGCACAGACTCTATTTCAAACTTGGAAGATGTTTTAGAGTCTATGAAACTTCTGTCTTACAGGGAAGGATTTTTTATTATTGTACTTGGTTTGGCTAGGATGGAATAATTCTTCATAGCAGCCTGTATGGTGCTGTGTTTTGGATCTGTGACTAAAGCCAAGTTGATAACACACCAATGTTTTAGCTACTGCTGAACAGGGCTTTCACACCATTGAAGCCTTGTCTGTCTCTCCCTCTACCCCTATGGTATTGGCTTGGGGTGGTCAAGAGGTTGGGAGGGGATGCAGACAGGACAGTTGACCTGAAAAGACCAAAAGAGACCAAAGAGAAGTTCCCTACTATCATCATCACTGAGCATCATGCTCAGCTATAAAACTTGGGGTGGTGGTTGTTTTCTAAGGTAGCTGTTTTTTGGAGACTTTTGGGGCATTGATCTATTGGTGGGAAGTGGTGAGTGAGTTCCTTTGCATCTTTTTATTGTTTCTGCTGATTGGGGTCAGTACACCACAAATATTTAGGTTTATTATTTTTTATAGGCTATGTGTCTCTGTACATAAAGCATATTTACAGTGTAAATTTATTTTCTGACAGAAATTCCTAAAGATCTTTTCCTAAAGATAGACATATTTAACTGGTTGGAGACTCTGCTAGCCCTAGGTGGGAAGACAGCATTATTTCCAAATGTTATTCCTAATCCAGATTATCCCAGGATGACTGTTGTTTCCCTTGAACCAGCTGCTTTCCATCCAGGATTGCTTTCTGTGGAGGGAGCATTCAGAAACTCCAGTAGTGAGAGCAATTCCATCAGCACAGAATGACCCACACTGCAGCAGCATGGCTAAATTCGTGGTTTCTTATAATTTATGCTATGGGAAAGAAGTGAAAACAACAAACCCTGTAAATCCCTAGTGGCAAGAATTTCAGAGAGGAGACAATGTTCTCTTGCAAACCTATTTGAGTTCTGTTGCAGAGAAAGAATTGAAAGCTGTTGCCAGGTCCTCTCCTCTTACTCTGTTTTATGGGCAAATTAGAAATACCCAACTGGTGAGAAATAGCCAGTTGCTGAGGAGCTCAGCAAGGTGGACACAGAGATCTCCAGGACCAACAGAAAAATGTTTTAGTGCACTAAGACTCCTTTCTCCTCTGTACCTTCACTTGAACTCTCTCTTCAAGACACTCAGAGCACAGGCAGCTATTACATATAATTGCAGCTTGGCAATTACTTCTTATTTATTTATTTTGTCCAGACACTGGATTCTGGAAGTTCTTGTGGCTGAGTAGCACTTAACTAAATCTTGTCTTTTTCAGAATGAGGTGATGTACAAAATTTTTTAAAGAGTTTGGTATTGGAATTGCAAAAGGCAATTCTTTTATTATTATTGCAATAATAAAAGAGATGGTACCCACAGAAACTGTTGTTTGTTTCCTCATGGCATGTTTTCCTCTACAGTTAAGTCTCCTTGATTCCAATATAGCCCCAACTGTGTTTTATGGTCTCTTATCTTGATCAACCATCTGAATAAATGCTGGGTGTACCCACATGAAATACATATTGGAAAATAGAGTCATGGTTGGGATTCTGACACAAGAAAAATAAGAACACAGTGACTTTCCATGAGGCTTTACATTCTGTTTTCTTGATTGCTAAAATATTTAATTTCTTGAAAGATAACCCAAACAAACAAATAAAACATGTATTTTGCTTTTCAGGACTTCTTCCTCCCCCTTCTTCATACAGTTCTTTTCAGTCAGCAGGAAGCAGCTGTGAAGATTAGTAGCACTTACTTTTTGATGTTTCCTAGAATTTTCTTCCCAGCTTCTATGCGAACTATCTTGTATTTCTTCATAGAAGGGTTCCTCTATGTAGTCTGTTAGTTAAACTGAAAGTTTATCTTATGTTCATAGATAGTTGGAGAATGTATTGACCAAGTATAAGCTTGACACAATGATAACACCTCGCTTTTTATAAGGTAGGTGATAAGAAGAAAATAATATAGAAGAAAAGACTTGCTGCTTAGTCATTACTTTCCACTTTCCATCTTGGCCTTGTTTGATTTGGCATCAGTTTCTCAGCACATTTGGCCATGCTGAATCAGAAAGGAAACAGAAAACAACGAAGTCCACTTGCTGATGCAGGAAACTATTTTGCCTAGTTTCCCAGCTTCTTCTGCTCACAAAGCAATTTTATCCTGGGGCTTTGCAGATAATGGTGAAGCAAGTTTGAATATGTATTTCAAACTGTAGTTATGTGGGACTGATTATCCAAATTAAAGCAGAAATTATGAAACTAGGTATATGTGTGTTAGTCTCAATTGTAGACTAGCATTATTGACTGGTTAAGACCAAAATTAATGTATTTTTTATATAACCTAAAAAAAAAAAAAAGTCATATATTGAATATGAAAGGAAACATGACTCTACAGATCTAATAATACAATCTGATCCTGGATTCATACAAAAGAAAAGGGAGCTTGCAAATTTGGGTTTTGAGTTGCTGTCTTGAAGAAAGAAATTGTAATTCTGCAAGCTCTACTTAGAATTTGAGAATTTTTATTTTATTCATTCATGCAGCTTTCCAGGTGTATCCCAGGAGAAGAAAAATAGAAATCTTTTTTGTGGAATCAGTAAAAGGAAGAGTGGACCACAGTTTGGATTTTGTTTCCAAACTGAGAAAGTTTTGTGAAGACAGAAAGTTCTTATGGATGAGAAGGTATTTATTTACTTTTTAATGTGACAGATGTAACTAACATGCACAGGAAATAACAGCTAAATCTTTTCAACAGAACACTGACTAAAGAAATTATGCAGTTCCTCAGAGATTCTGTTCATTCTGATTTTAAAGAAATTTCCTGGCAAGCTGAGTCTCCTCCTCCCCTCAAAAATTTTGCATTCTCATATGAATATTTTAAATTCCTGTCAAATATGGAAAGTGCATTCACAACAAAAAGTTATGTTTTTCAATGGTTCTGTACTAACTATCCTGATTTAAAGACAAGTAGATCATACAAGACAATACTTGATATTTGCTAAAGTGTGTTATGGGGATCTACGGCTGCATCTACATTGGACTTTGCCTTCATACATTATTGAGGCTTTGTAGGGAATTTCTCCAACTATACTCAGCTGTATACTTACCAGTTTGACCTTTGGAATTGTTGGCTGTGTGCAAAATAGGTTCTTTTTGAAGAATATTAAATCAGAAGCTGTGCTCCTGTTGTGAATCAAGTGCACCTCAGCCCGTAGAAGACTTCAGGGCCTGAACCAATGATGGTCGTTTGGACAACTTTGGTCCACAGCCAGGGGAGCAGCTAAAATCTGATCTGAAGTAAGAGCCCTGCACCAGATAGCTATATAAGACAAGCATTGATTGCTTTCATGCTGAGCTGCTTCTCTTACAACAACTACTTGCTAAAGCTGGCATTGCTTATGATTCTCCACTTTTGATGACATATTTTAATCTCCTTTCATTTTCATCTCTTACACACCACTTTATTACCCTTTTCTTCTTATATAAACCAGTCCCTTGCCATAATAACACATATTTTTTCATTTTTGTTCTTGGAAACAAACCAGTAGTCTGAACAAGTCCTACAGTTTCAATTTTATTTGTGCTGTCTAAACATAATTTATCAATTTCCTTTTTCTCTATTTATCCTTCCTGGAAGGTTTTCCTTAATACTTTTGTGCCTTTGAAATGCCCATCCTCCTGTTAAGTGAGGTGGCATGAAGATGGGGAAGCTGCTTGCTTATAAATTAGCTTTTTTCCCTTGACTTACATTTCCAACACATTTTTCAATAGCTAGTGTTCAGAAGTTCTCTGGGAACATTATTACAAGGACTCTCAGTGGATTACTCATGGAGCTTAACACATTGCATATTCCAGTAAAGCAAAAGCATAACAAAGACATAATTCAGTAAATGTTATTCAATGTTAATATGCTTGAAGTGAAGCTGCAGCTAGCCTTCATCTGTGCCCCTGGCTGGTTTTTGTTTATATGTCACTCTGGCATGGTTATGGTCTGGGTAAGATGTTTGTTCTCATGCCTATTGTACTTCTGCTCTAGTTTCTTTCCCACAGTATTCCTTTAAGATTATCAGTGTCATTAAGTGTTAGATTTTTACTTGGGCTCAGGGGAGGGCTGGATTTATTACCAGATGACAAATGCAAAATATGGGATGGGGTGTGATAACTGGGAGAGATATTAACACCTGCTCAGCCTGCTCTTATGCACTCTCTGGCATCTGTTTCTCATCAGCCAGGACCATTTCAGCCAACTTCGCTGTCCTGTGGATGTCCGAGGTCCCATGACAGTTCTGGGCTCTGCCAGTAGCTCTCAGCTGAAGCTCCATCCCTCTAAGTTTGCACTTCCTCACAAACAACTTTTTCACTCCATTTCCTTTTTTTCAGAGTATCTTTAAGGATGCCCTTCTACCCTTCCCCCCCCACATCTTCAGAAGCAGATAAATAAAATCCTTGTAGGAAAGAGATGTTCCTTGGATAGGATGAGGTTGACTTCATTTAGCAGCGAATCCCTTTAAATATACATATATATATTTATACATATGCTGTGTGGCTAATTTTTAAGTTCTTGTGACCGTTTTCCCATCAGATGCTCTGGAGCTTTCATATATTGTAAATATGCAAAAGTTCCAGTTTTGTATGTAGTGTTTGTATAGTGATAACCAGCCACAGCACATTCAGGCACTGAAACAGCCCCGTGTCAGACAGGTTGTCCCTGATAGTTAAACTTGCTCTGCAGGTCTTAGATTGATCTTGCAGCAATATCAATATTTGTATTTCCAGGTATGCTGGGACCTCCCTGTTCTAGGATTTTAGAAATGTGCTGAAAAGAGAAAAAACTCTTTCTTCCTCGCTGTTGTGTTGGAATGCACAGTAAACAAATGATCAAACAAAACTAGCCAAACAACTAAACAAACAATATACAAGCCCCACTGCACTATTTTTAGTGCAGATCCAAGCTAAAAATGCTGGCTAAAAATCCATAAATCATATGTGCATATATATATGTGCATATGTGCAGAACTTTTGATGGAGAGCTTATGGTCTTTCTATTGTTTGGTCCTTGGGGTTTTTCTTATGGGAAAATAGGAACCCTCAAGTCCCGAGTGCAGATGCTGAGACAGCAGCAGTAAACAGTTGTTTTACTAAGTGCCTGCTGTCTCACTGAACACCAACAAGGAACAGGAGCTCCCTGAGAGCACTGCACTGCCTCTGCCAAGTACACTGACCTGACAGCAGTCTTCCCATAATATGAGTTAGAAGAATGACATTATGATGGCAATGTGGAGGAACGGGGCTCTGTTCAGATCCTCTAGTACAGGTGCCAACTTTGGACACTGATTTGGTAGAGCCTCTATTCACACGAGTGGTCAATACAGATGGTCTGTTGCTCAGGGCCTATGCTCTGCATGAAAAGAAATTACTGCACAGTGGAAGTTAGACCCACAATGTGGTACTTTGAAATGTCTTTATTTTTTTTTTTTTTAAGTTCCCCCTGTAGTCCAAGGAATGAGACAGTGACCTCCTGTTGTATTGCACACTCACACAAACCTCTGCAAATGCCTCCTTCCCTCTGTTTGCAGTAAGGGGAACCAGAAGGACTACCTTTGATGCTTAAGGAATTCCCACTAATGGGAAAAATGCTCACCCTCATAAAGATGGAGGGATAATAATATGTGAACTTTAGCATGGAAGTCTCTAGCAGAACCCTTTTGTTACTGGGATGGCAGCTGTGTACCTGCTGTCACGTTCCCTCATTTAAGGTGCTCAATTTAGACACAGCAGCTAGCATGGTGCCAGTTCAAGAGGCATAGACCCAGTCAGATCCCTTCACTGGCAGGCCCTGACTTTGTGGGAAGAGAACCAGCTACTAATGTGAGTATTGGGAAACAGCATTTTCTGTCATCTCAGCAACATCATGGACAATTCCAGGATTTCTTTGAAAAAATAGTTGGGATTAGTAATGCAACATTCACATCCAAATTAAATACTGCCAAAAGTTTTGAGGATCAACGCTGCAACAGATTGAGTAACTCATCCTCATGTGGTGTGAGCAAAATGCTTCAGAAAGAACTTAAACCCCATAAGATTTCCTAACCTAGTAAGCTGTTTGCTGAATCAGCGCACCACCTGCTTTGCCACCTTGTTGAGATATTTAGTGTTCCAGTTATCTTGAATAAGATTGCCATAATCTCTGTGACAGAAGCAGATAATTTCATTATAGGTAGTGTTTTAAGAACCTGCTTTCAATAACCAGACTGATAGAGAGTGAGTGCAACAATTTATGGTTTACTTAGTGAGTTATTGTTGAGCCAAGTACAATGTGGCATATGTGTTCCCTTTAATCATGTCAGTGATATGTTGACAGTTAACCTTTGATAATTCAAAAGCCCTTTCAAATAGCTAGTGTGCACTATCAGTCTATATTTAGATCAAATTAAAACTTTTGTTCTGAACATTATTTTCCCTTTAATGCCAACTGCATTACTGTATATGTTACACATGCAATCATATAATTGAATTGAAATAGTAGCTTAAACAGAACAAATGGACAATCTGAGTGGGAAAACAATTCAGGAAAAAAATGAGATGGTAATTAGTTGGCTAGCACAACATTTTTGTATCATTTTTTGAAAAGCAGAACGTTGCCACATTTGGCATTTAATTTTTGCGATGTCACCTCTGAATTTTCCTATTTGTTTCTTGGATTTGCACCTTTGCTCTTTGGATTAATCTAAGTCATAACTTTTTTTCTTTCCTTTTTTTTTTCTTGTTTTTAAAGGATTTTTTTTTTCAAATACGTCTGCATGCTAATCACCTTGGAGTGTAAGTGACTGGTGGGTTGAAGCTGTTCTGATTGAAAGCAATGAAATGCTCATTTTGGCATCAGTGTTTTCAAGATATGCAGAAAGCTTAGCTATTATTTGAAACTGTTACAATTGTTAATTGTTTCTTGTGCTCTAATCTTATCAACTCTCTTTTTATTTTTTAAGAAAGATAAATTCAATTCAATGACTAAATTAAACAATATAATTTATTTGCATATTTTATTTGCTTATATGCATGTAAAAACTTCAACATACTCATACATACACCTCCCCCTTATTCTACATCATGAACAAATAAATGCTGTAGTTATCTGATAACTATAATTTAACAGTGGCTGTGGGACTTGCTAAATCCTGTTGAGGGTAATTTTTGAATGTGCATTCAATTGCAAATATTAGCATCCACATTTCATTTAACAGAGCTAGGATAACAAGGAATTAATGGAGCAGTGACTTAAAATTAATTGCTTCTGTCTCTCAGACTGGCAGAATCGGTCAATAAGAAAGCTGTACATTCATCATACTGCAGTGAGTTTTACTCACCCTGAGACATTGGTCAGTGCCAGTGGTTGGGAGCCCCAGCAGCTTTGTCCCAGCCAAGGGTGGTGAGACTGGGCTGGGTGGAGGCAGCAGGAAGAAATGCATTTGTGACACCCCAGGAAAATTATGTCAGAGGACTGCCAGGCTGAAGCACTGGGGTTTGGCACCAGGAAAAGTGAGGGAAGGCGGCATGGTGCTGAGCTGGCTGCTGCTGCCTCTTGCAGCATCTCCTGGTGGGTAGGGGTCCATTCACTCAAGAGATGGATCATGGAAGATTTCCTTCCCCTGCCTCACAAGAAGACAAATTTTTGCTCAGAGAGGTGCACAAAGGGCAGCAGGTGGACTTTTTCATCCTGGTGCTACTCACGTTGGAACAACTAAACTTAGGGAGGAGCAGAGAAACAGTGTAGGCCCAGACAGCGCTTTGGAGGTGGAAATAGATTGATTTGGGTGCCTTCTGGGACTCTGAAAATCTACTAAAACTAATGGCACCCTGAAAATCTACTAAAACTAATGGCACCCAAATGAAAAAGGCAGAAAATGGGCCTAAGTGGTAATGTGGTGAAAGGATGTTTCCTTTCACTGCAATGGAAAGGAACTGTGTTAAAGTTGCCATAAAGATGAGAGACTTATTTGTCGCTCCTTTATAGATGGTATGACTTTTCCCATATTGATACTGTCCCTTTTGTCTTTCTGTGCCTCCTGTACTTGGTACTTTCAGACAGGGAATTACTTCATGGGGATGGTACTCTGAAAAGGGACTGGGTATTTTCCATGTTTATGAGTGGGGGTTCTTTGGGGTTTGCAAATATTAAGAACTGTGGTGCACCTGGACGCTGGCAAGTTTTTCTGGCATTGACAGGAAGGCAGCTGCATTTCTAAGTGTGTTACAAAGAGTTTGTTTCATCAGTAACGCTGTTATTTATTTATTTATTTATTTATTTTTTATTTTGTTTTAGTGGAGGCAGAATGCTTGTAAAGCAGAGCAATGTGAATGACTTTAGAGTAATCTTAAAAAAAAAATCTTTGTCCTTCACTTTAGGATACTAGTTACATAGACCTTCATGGTCTACAAATGTCTGTTTGGAGGTCTCCAGACTTCTCCTCCAACAGGGGACACTGCTGAGTCAGTCAGGAGGCAGGGAGCATGGCTGGTGAATGGTGGCATGTGAGGGGACAGATCAAAGCAGCCTCTACCCAACTGTATTGAATAAACAAGCTGCGCAAAAAGATGACTACACAAATGTAACATGATATTTGAATAATTCCCTTACAGGAAGCCTAAGCTTTTATAGGACATAAACCATTCCAGGCAGATTGTGGGGACAGACAGCCACTTGACTCCAAATTGCACATTACAAATGGTTTTCCTAAGGTGTCAGAGATCATCTTTCAAAGATTAGTCTTGCTTGACTTTCACTGTAGTGACTCCTTTACCTCAGCTTGTAGAACATAGCTACTTAAGGATGATTTGGAGGTGTAGAAAGCTTCAGGAGGAGAAGCATGTGGATGTGGTCCAAAGGCAGCCTTAGTCATTCAGTTCCCAAAGAGGAATTGGACTTGCTGAACATCATTAAGTTCACATGGGCCCACTTCTCAAGCTTGTCCAGGTCCCTTTGGATGGCATCCCTTCCTTCTAGTGTATCAACTGCACTGCTCAGCTTGGTGTCATCTACAAACTTGCTGAGTGCACTTGATCCCATTATCTATGTCATTGATAAAGGTATTGAACAGCACCAGTCCCAGAACAGACCACTGAGAGACACCACTCATTGCCAGCCTCCATCTAGACATAAAGCCATTGTCCACAAGTCTCTCTGTCTGGCCTTCAAGCCAATTCCTTATCCACTGAATGGTCCACTCTTCAAATCAATCTCTCCAATTTAGAGATCAAGTTGGATAGATGTCCAGGTAGATGGCATCACTTGGTCTTCCTTTGTCAACTGATGTGGTCACACCATCACAGAAGGACACCAGACCAGTCAGGCACAATTTGCCCTTGATGAAGCCAGATCAACTCTTGGATCACCTCCTGGTCTTACATGTGCCTTAGCACTATTTCCAGGAGGATCTGTTCCATGATCTTTCCAGGCATAGAGGTGAGGCTCACCAGTCTGTAGTTCCCTGGGTCCTCTTTTCTACCCTTTTTAAAATTGGGAGCAATGTTTCTCTTTTTCTAGTCAGAATGTGGTTATGCTTTATGACATTTTTTCTTCCACCTCACTTACAATCTGGAGTGCTAATGCTCTGGTATTTTGCTGTAATTCACAAAATCATTAATTATATGACACTTTTGTACTCCTTACTTCTTGCAATTTCACTGCTTATGCTATTATCCTAATATTGTTTTGAGAACTGTGGGAGGAAGTGTGTATTATTTCATTCCAAAACTTAATCCCAAAACTCATCTTTCAGGGAAGCCTGAGGATTATCATGGTACAGTCCATTTCCTATCCAGTCCTTTTTGCCCACTGAAAGAATCAGACTGGCTGAAGAGAAGGTAGAAATTTTATGTCAGACTAGGACCAGAATATGCATTATGTATAGAAAAGTAAAGTGCAGAGTGGATGCTTTTAAGGGAGCATGTGCCAATGAGAATGGGGAATGGAAGCTCTGTGCTAGCTTCTCCCACAATATTGTTCAGCCTTCAGCATCAGTCACCAAAATGTCTGCTACATAAAGTAATTCACACTGCACTGAAGTTATTTAAATCAGTCTTATAAAATTCTGCTTCATTAGCAATGCCAGACTAAACACTGGCTAATGATTTTGGTTTTCTCCTAATGATATTTTTAAATTTATTTTCTTTTTCAAATTAATCTGCTTCATATCTAAAGGGTAAAACTTAAATATCTCTTGAGTTATTATGGTTGATTTGAACATGTATTATTTTAAGGTACTTGCACAGCATCCTGAAAGCTGTGAACAGTACTTATAATTCAGCAACGTGTCATCAAAATCTATTTTTGCCTGAGATCTTGAGCGCATTTTCAAAATCCCCATCTTAGTCAATCAGTTGCAATCAGCCCGAGTACAAATGAATGATTGATTTAGACATCTGGAATGGTAAGGTTATTATAATACAGAATAAAGCACCTGTGCCATTAGTGCCTTGAATGGCTGTTAGGGTAATAACATTAAGTAATGAACTAACACAAATGGTTAATGTGAACAGTTAAGCTTTCACAGTCAAAGCAAAACGCTCTGAGAGGAGCAAGATTTATGAAAAGCTTGTCTCACAGTGCATAACATCATCATCCTGTATAAAGACCTACATGATCATGATCCTCACTTTCAGCTCATAATACCCAGCACTGTATTTTGCATAATTAAGCTAGCACAGACTAGCTTAATTTTAATGTTGTTCAGCTGGCATATATAGTAGTTACAAAAAGACTTACTGTATTAAGAGTTCCAATACTTGAAAATTTTGAAAATAACAAAAAGCAAGTAGTTCATATCTTGAAGTGTAAGTAGTTTCGGTCAGTCAGTGGAGCTTTACTCCATTGATATCAGGTCAGCATATGGACCATGCTATTAGTACTCCTCATAAATATCAATGAAGTAGTAATTATTATTATTATTATTATTATTTAGAAAAGCATGCCCATCATTTCAGCAACTGAATCCAGTACTGTTTGAGTCTTTTTTTTTTTTTTTTTTTTAATTGCTGTGCCTGTTCTTTTACAGTTCTCTCAACACCTAGAGTTAATCTGGAGTTCATAGAAGCATTTGTAATAATCTAGAGTTAATAAAAGCGTTTGTTCTATATCAGACGAATTTCATTTGTTTCCATTGTTGTCTTCACCCTTAGTGTTAGAGTACCATCTTGCTGGAGTCATATTTACAATCAGCTGCAACTTAGTTCATTTTTCACATCCCTGAATGTTCCTTCTGTAGGTGCCAAGAGGAAATGCTTTTCATGATGACTCTTTTCTACACCAAAATGTCAGTAAAAATGATAATTTTCTATAAATTTCTATATATTAGCATCTCTACAGAACCTCCTGAAAAACTTGCAATGTAATTGCACTAACAAAACACTTCCAACCAAATCTGTTTAATGCGTCAGAACTGCCTCAAAAGACAACAACTTAATTACCATTTATTCAGAGATTGAACGGAAACATTTATTTTGTTGATGTAAACTGCAATGGTACAGCTCTGGGCAGCCACATATATATAATAAATATATATTAATTTTCTATCTTCATTTTCAGTTCCATCACTAGGTGTACTTTGGACACACAAAAAAGAGAACATTGTTTTGGGAGCTCTAGGCATAGAGACTTTTGCGACTTAAAAACTGGATACAATCTGGATAAAACCTTGAAGTATATATGTTGCTAGGACTATATGTGCTTAAAATTAATTATATGCTCACTGAAGGGTCACTGTCCAAAGGTATTTCCAGATAGTGAGGGAGGCCTGTGTATGGCTAATTACTTTATTTACCTTTAACAAGTCTTATTCAGAAGAAGAGCAAGATTCAAATATATTGGAAGTGACATAATTCAGTATTTGCTGAATTGTGCCCAGGCAGGAGCAGGTGGGGGTGCTATAGGTGGGTTCTGTCTATCATCAGCTAGGTTGGCTGGACATCATGTTTTCTGTATTACTGGATATAATCTGTTGTCTACCCTACTGTGCCAGGGTTTGTCTCTCTCTGCTGAACGTAAAACCAAAGTAAAAAAAGATCACAGTTTTAACTAACTCTTTTTGTGGGCTGACTGTCTGACTGGTGCTCCACATTCTCTGTGCAGCATTTCCTAAATATCTTTCTCCTCTCTAAGGCAGTCTTTCTCTTCTCCTTGCTAGGCCCATCTGAATTGTTGACAGGCAGCCTGACCAAAATTTGCTTTGCATATTCACTTACATCCCTTCTTGCAGTTTGTTGAAACACCACCATAAAACACCCCTTGTCAAGATGTTTTCCTTTTAACAGGTTATTATCTGTTAATTGTCAGTGATTTTTTTATTTTTTTATTTTTTAGAATACAGTACACATTGGGGGAAAGCTGTCTGTCATTTCCTTTCCTTAAACTGCAAGGCCTGCACCAAACTGTTATCTTGCTAAACAAGCAGGCAGCTCCAAGCTTCACACAGAGGCTGTCTGGTAAGGCATGGTGTGACCACAAAGCTGCCTTCCAAGTTTCAGCATATGAGAAAAGGGGGGATTCGTCTCAGCTGGACTTAGACAGCTAATTTTGTTTATAACAACAGTTCTAATCATCTTATGCCAAATATCTAAAATAACTAGGAGCTGTCCTTTGAAGGTGCTGGTTTCTCTCTCTGGACTAGAGAAAGTGTTTAGACTGCTAGTTCAGACTGGACACCTATTTTTTAGACAAGGAGGTTAGGTGATAATCCACTAACAGCTTCTTATGTCATCTCATATTCAGTTACTTCAGCTGCTTCACCTTGTTTCAGTCCTCCACTACCTTCTTCCAGCAGTGAACTCATCTTCAGATTCCCCTAAACCTATCTATGTCTACAAATGCCTGGTGTTACCGTCAGTGTTATCCTCACACTTGTTCTTGAAAACCACAAGGAATGAGCAGCAAAGGTCTGCAAGATCCTTACGTGCATTAGCCATTGTGTTATTCACGCTATCACAAAAAGGGCAGTTTTTGAAGATTTATGCTGCATAACAGCCTTCTCTCCGATGTGATACCACTCTTCATCTTCTGATGAAGATTGCTGGATCATCTCCTGATGAAGATTAGTGACTACATTCCCAGCTTCAGAAAGGAAAAGAGAAATTTCTCACATCTGACAGAAAACAGGGTACCTCAGAAACCATTACTCATGACAAAAAGATAATTCATGGTTATGTGACAGGAAGGTGATGGGAAAATGTCTGATTCTAGACTGGCTTAAGGTATGAAAACAGTATCCTACTGACAAAAACTGCTGGCTACGCATGACTATTGTCACTCACGGAGATCAACACAAGAAGGTTAAGCCAATCTGCAAGTAAATTGTTTATTTCTGGAGACTAGTTCTCCAAGTAAATGTTATTTTTTCAAGCTTCTTTTCACCTGGAACATGCAAGTCTGCCATGGCTGTAAAATATAAAAATATTATATATGCCAGCGTTGATTAACTTCAGTGATGGCTGGACATAAATATAGGAACAACTAGCAATAGATAATCAATAATCAATAATAATAATAAATAATAATCAATAAACAATCAAATTTTAATTAAAAAAAAAGTTCAAATTACAAACACTTTTTTTTTTTTTTTTTTTTTTTAAATCTTGCTATTTAAAAATCTTTGAATGCTTTCTATTATTTGGAACAATTTTCCTTTGAAATTACTTTTTTTTTTTTTTCTTTATTCCTAGCATCTCTGAATAGTGTGCTGTGCAGTCAAGGAAGGCTCACTGGGAGTTGCATCACTTTTATGACAGATACCCCAAACTCTGCCTCTGGGTCAGTTTTCCAAGAAAGACGCAGAACTTCTAAAAACTAGGCTGAGATTTTCAAGAGTTCCTAGGGGATTTACATGCAGAATACTCTGAAATATTGTGGAAGCTGGTCAGCAAGCTTCTGCAACAATTGTGGGAAACTCTCCACATGACTTAGAAAGCAGTAAAGCACAGCTCTTCCCAAAAGCACATCTGAGCCTCTTTCCTTATTAGATATCATACTTTTAAATGTTACCCATATAAAATTACATATTTATCCTTTTTCGGAGGTGTGCAGGAGAATTATGACCTGTTTCATTGTAGGGTACAAAAAGATGTAAAACAAAATTATTTCATCATTAATCTGAAAGGAAACAGTATGTCTTCATTCAATATATTTTAAAACAATATGACAAAATAGATTTTGCCAGCAACAAAGTAATAAAGGGCTGTCAAATCTGTGCTGCTACCACTTCATAAGTACTGGTATGTCTACCTTTTTATTTACTAAAATGTCATCTTTTTAAGGAAGTGACACTTAGATGTTATTAAACTCATTTTTTACAGCTTTTGCTTTTCCAAAATCATTCTGCTAGATGACAGTTGCAGAACTCAACTTTACAGTTATACAAAACTCTTATGTCATTAATTCCAGTGTATAAATTCAATTAATTTATATATATATATATAAAGATAGATCGATAGATAGGTAGATAGATAGATTAAATAATTATATCTCAAAAGTGTACATCTTCAACCATTTTTTATAAGTTTTTTTTTTTTTCATTTATGATTTTGAACATCCTTTCTTTTATTTTTATTATCTTAGGCTTCTATTTCACTTTTCAATCACTTAGAATCTTGTTTCTGTTCCACTTTGTATATTAACATTTGTATTCATAGTTTCATATTCGTAGAATACACAATGTATTATTCTCTATGATTGTATTTAATTTTATTTTAAAAATATGCAAAATATTGGTTTTCCCAGTACTAGAACAGAAGCTGAAGAAAATCTTGACCAATATTGTATATTTTCTTAGCTTAAAAGCAGCTCTTCATTTATTTCTATTCAGATTAGCTCTGAAATATTACAAGCCTTGTATTTCTCTTCTATTCAGAACACAGTATGCTTGCATTCCTTCTACAACCCTTTTCAGGCATGACTGAATAGTCTTGAACACCTCCAAAGATGGAGCAACCACAGCTCTGTTCCAACATTTACAGCCCCTGTTCCAGTATTTGACCACCTTCATGGATTTTTTTTTTTAATTCCATTTTTAATTCTTAATATCTAATCAAATCAGAATTTCCCATGTTCCAACTTGTGTCTGTTGCCTTTCATCCTATAGCTGTGAACTTCTGGATGACCTTGACTCCATCTTCTCTCTATCTTCTGATCAGGTGGTCGCAGACATCAATAAGGTCTCCCCTGAGCCATCTTTTCTGTGTTCTGGGAAGACTCAGCTGTCTCAGCCTCCCCTCATATGTCCAGTGCTCCATCCCTTGAGCAGCTGGTTGCCTCCACTGGACTTGCTTCAGGACTTCCATGTTATTCTTATACTTGGCAGTCCAAAACTGGACACATGCATCTGAAAACATGCACATTTTCCCTTGGAAACATTTATTTCAATCTCTTTCTCCATAAGCTACCTAGGAGCACTCAATAACAAGCCTCATCTTTAGCTAGCATTGCACTAACCTCAGTCTTACATGTATAGGTTATGCTGGACTTCTAGTGGAAAACCTTATTTTGTAGGGCATTCCTTCTGCTATGTCTATTTTTATTTCTGCTGACTTTCTTTGACTTACATTTTTTGAATAATGAGATCCTGCTGAGATCTTTCCTTCTCCTGCTTACATTCTCTGGAGGTAACATATCCAATAATATACTGTCCTGACAGCCTACTAGTGAGTGATATAGAAAAGACTACATAACATTACATGAAGAGCTGTGTGGTAAGCAAATCCCGAAGAAACAAGGCCAAGGTGTACGAAATACGGCAGGCTCATTCCAGCCTTGTGTACTGAGTTGTACATTTATAAGTGGAGAAACAAGAACATCCCTTACAGTTTCACATTTTGCCATACTCTGGTTTACCATGTAATAGAAAATGTACTATCTGGGAAAAAAAATAATAAATAATAATAATAATAAAAAATATATATATATATATATAAAATAATGAAGCAACCAACCAAACAACAACAACAAAAAAACAAACCTTCAGAGGGACATGATAATTTGTCAGTTGGGTTTGCCCAGAGAGTGCAAGGACACTATTGTGTCCCTGGTTATGGCTCACACAGAGAGACAGACAAAATTCCTGCCATGTGCTCATCAGTTCCTATTGTGCTGCATTACTTAGTGGTATGGGTGTTAACCCAGTGGATGCATACAAAAATTAATAGAAATTTGCTTTAAACCTTGTAAATACGAATTGTCTCTGGGCATTGTCTCCATATATGTGTGCCTGCATACGTGCTTTCTGTTTCCACACAGATTGCTCTTTCCCTGATACAACTGTGTACTAGTCTATCAGTGAATGAATAATACTTTGAATATGACTGAGGCCTGAATTTTCCTACCAACACCCTCTCACTGAGGTGAAGCAATATAAAGTGAGTTTCCAATTTCCTGCCATCAGATTTCATCACATCCATCTCCATTACTATTCCTAAGAAAATGCCCAAGCCCTACATCTTTGTTATCATAAGATATTGTACATTTACAGAATTGCTTAATGGCTTAGGAAGTTTAGACAATCAACTTTTCTCTACTGTTTGTAATCTCAGTTCTGTGTATAGGATACTCCTGTCACACCCTAGTCAGTTTTCTGTTTGGCTTCACTTTCCCTGCTTGCCTCAGGGAAGAAAAGCTATTGGTTCTGCCTTTCTGGAAACAGACTTGGCTCCTTCTGCATAATGTAGTCTTGTGCTTATTGGTGCCATGTCTGAAACTGGTCTCTTAATTTTTTCCCCTGTGCTTTCATTTTGTCTTTACAAACTGGTATCTAATGTGCAAAGTGAGGCTTGACCTCCTGAATGCTGTAAGTCATTCAGGATTTCACTCAACGAACTGAAGAGAACCATTGTGCCTCTTCATTGTCTTAGAAGACAATATTTTACTGAAATACCTGACCATATTGACCTTGCACACTGAGTATGCTATTCCTGTGCCAGTAAGGATCTGTTTCCCAAGCTCCTGAGAAAAATCTGGACTCCTGAGGACAGAAAACAAAACAAAACAAAACAACAACCTTATTCATAGTATCATTTATTTCTTCCTTTCTTGTCATTTCTTTTTTTTGCAGCAGTAACGAAATGTAACACTGAAGGGAGAGAGCCCTGTGGAAGGTAGCCTCTGCTGCATAGGGAGGAGGTTCTGGTGGACAGATGATGTATGATGCAGAAAATGAATGTGGTGAAGGCAGGAGATAAAGATATTGAAAGAAGAGAGAAATATGTCACCTTTGGTTTGAACATGCATAGTTTGCTGTGGAAAGGAGAGGAGAGAGAAGTGCCCAGGGAAGAGAGAGAAAATAAAAAGGAAAAGGAAATACAAAGAAATTGAAGACAGGAAAGCAATAGGAAATTCCTCTGACAAAATGTACCAGCTAGATTTCTACTCTGAGCTTGCTTCCTAGCATCCCATTAAAATAAAATAATTAATTAAATAAATAAAAAGTTGGCATTTTTGGAACAAATTTAATTTATTCTCAAGTAATTGCTTAAAACAGCTCATACTCCCACAGCCCTTTTTTCTTGCGATTGCAAGAAAAAAAAACACAACCTGTTTAGGTATGGATGCTATCCTGTACACATCCAAAGGCAGATACAAAGAATACACATCACACCCTCAACAAAAGACTGATACTTTTTCTTGTGTAGTTTTGAAGACTGATGGCTTGAAATCCTCTCCCCTCCCCCTCTACTCTGCCCTGGTCAGGCCTCACCTGGAGTACTATGTCCAGTTCTGGGCTCCCTGGTACAAGAAAGACAGGGATCTCCTGGAAAGAGTCCAGAGGAGGGCCACAAAGGTGGTACGGGGCCTGGAACATCTTCCTTATGAGGAAAGGCTGAGAGACCTGGGTCTGTTCAGCCTGGAAAAGAGAAGACTGAGAGGGGATCTCCTCAGTGTATATAAATATCTGAGGAGTGGGGGACAGAAGGATGTAGCCAACCTCTTCTCAGTGGTTTGTGGGGATAGGACAAGGGGCAATGGCTGCAAGTTAGAACACAGGAAGTTCTGCACTAACATGAGAAAGAACTTCTTCACGGTGAGGGTGACGGAGCACTGGAACAGGCTGCCCAGGGAGGTTGTGGAGTTTCCTTCTCTGGAGATATTCAAGGCCTGTCTGGATGCCTACCTGGGCAGCCTGCTCTAAGGAACCTTCTTTGGCAGGGGGGTTTGAACCGATGATCTTTCGAGGTCCCTTCCAACCCCTACAGTTCTGTGATTCTGTGATTCTGTGAAATAACTGCCAGGACTGGGGGCAGTTGCTGCTGAGAGCCAATTTTCAGGGTGCCTTTTGAAGGTAATCAGCCTACCAAAATATGGTGGGCTGAGACATTGGAAAAGTACTGTAGAAAGTAAAACAAGAAAACAAGCAAGCAAACAACAAAAAAAATCAAGGCAAGCACAGAAGGACTGCACAGCTTTCTGATGACCATTGACTAGTCTTGCCACTGTTTCTAAATATGTTGTAAGACACTGATCTGCTCATTAAGACTTTTAGAAGGGTAACTGTAACTCATGGAAACCAACATACATTATGGAATAAATGACTGTACCTGAGGTGGGGATGGAGGAGCAGCACAATGCCCTGCTGGACAAGGTGACTGATGGGTACATTCCTCAGAGATGGTGGTATCTTAGACCTTATCTGTTTGATGTATACAAGGTTGAGCAGTGAGAATATGTTAAATTCTATCTTACAGAAATTATATGTATGTAAACTCTACATGCCTGGATTTCTACCAACCAGAATATGGGATTTCCTGTTTGACTCCAATGACTATTTGTATTTAGTAGCTGGTACAACAGTAACTGGGCTAAATTTTATGTTTTTGTTTGCAGTCATAAGAAATCTTACTCATTTTGCTTTGAGCTGCTGACCTTTTTTTTTTTTCTTACCTTAAATTGTGCCAGAGAAAATGCTCAGAGAATATACAGCACATTCAATTAGGTTCAGTTCTGAAAGGCATAATTCCAAGCTATTTTAGAATACAGTTTATAGAACTTTTAAAGCTCTCTTGTTTATAAAACCATACTAGAATATAGTTTTATAAATCTCTGGCTTGGATTCAGAAAACAAAATTGGACTGTAAACTTCTTTTAAAGTGTTAAGAAAAAAAAATGTTGTTCAATTTGTCATTACTGTAGTGAAAAGTAAATCCCTTGACAGCTAATGGATTTGCAGACAAAGTTGTTGGTTTTCTTTGGTATTTGCTCCGAACTCCTGATTGCAGCTATACTCAGGTAACCTATTGCAAATTAAAAGTCACACAAAGTTTGTTAAATTGTTCTTTCAAAGAAGAATTACCGATCTTGTCTATATGACTTGTAACAATAGCACAGATCTCATTTGGATTGGTGAGAGCACGGTGCCCGTATCAAGAGAAGAGCAGACCTTACAACATTTTCTTAATCCTGTTTATCAGGTTCTTTGAGCACTGTGATGAAAATTCATTCTGATAAACTTAATTACATTTTTCAGAAAGAGATTTTTTTTTATATTGCTTATAATAGATAGATTGGTATATCAGAGCTGACATATTAACTGGTCTACTGCCACAATGACATAATTCAATATATATATTTTACTTCTTTTTAAAATATCTGGAACAATGATGGTCCTGCTTTTTGAAGCAAATTGAGAACTGGCAAATCAGCAATTCACCTGTTCGGTTTCATCTTATCCACAGTGACTTGGTGTCCTACATTCTTGTTTCTAATCCTGCAGCTCTCTTTTTGCTGATGAATACTATCCATGACCAGCTTCCCTAGGGAGCAATAATGCCAGGTACGGTGAGAAGCAGAAGAGCTGAATGCCACAAAAAACAGAGTTGTTGAATTATTTCTTGGCTGGGTTGGTAGCCCCTTAATTTCATTGAGAGGTTTCCTTTTGTAAGCCCAGAGAGACTGATTTATCAGAGGATATATTCCTGTGCCCACAGCTGCATTCAGCTTGACCCATGTGTGTTTACTGTCCCGACTTCATCCAGATTTTTGAAAATGTTTGGGCATATTAACCACTGACATGGTTTTGAGTATCTGTGGTTCAGAAGCATGAAATGTGAAAGAAAAGAGGTATCCTGCCATAAATCCCGTTTTGCCTCTGTGCCAGAAGAGCTGAGCAGAAGAGGAGCATGATGCAGTCCTGAAAACAGTAACTGTCTACCACAGGGTTCCCAAAGCTGCCATCAGAAACAAAGTTTAAAGAGCCATAACAACAAAGGGCAACTTTTGGCTCCCATTTCTCCCCAGGGTGAGCAAGGTCACTGTGAGATCTAATCAAAACCAAAACCTGTGAGATCTAACCAAACCAAAACTGTGCCTGGGTGTTTCTGTCTGATACTTCAGTGCAGGGAAGGTCAGGTGGGCTGAGGGCTGCTGCAGCTCAGGAAGCATAATTAAAATGTAAAATGACAGCAGACCACGTTATTGTCAGTGGAAGGCTCACTTGATTGCTGCCTGCATGTTGCTCTGAATCACTTCAGAAATGATAACATCAGTGTGGATGCTCCCAGCAGCAAGAGCCACTGTGGAAAATGTTTATATCTTTGTTTAATTTCTGGCAGTTAATGAGACCTACAGGGAATATTCACAGAGCAGAAAACACCTTGTTTTGGCTTGTTTGCTTTCGTATGCGGAATATTTATTGGTCTCCCATCCACTGCCTGACAACACTTCCCTCTTTCAGTCTTTGGCCTCTGTCTTTCCAGACACAAATAAATAAGAGCAGAGAGGCTCTGCAAACTGCTTTCAAAAACAGCATGTCACCCGTGGGACCTGTTGGCTCCTGTTTGTTAAGTATTTGGAGGTGTTCACCTTCCTGATCTCTGGCACAAGACACCCAGGGCCTTGAGTCCTAAGCCAGCTCCTCCTGCTTCTGTGCAGGAAATGCCTCAGGGCAGTGCCCCAGCGTAGCTCATCACACCCGGGCAGTGCAGTGCCCAAGGCAAGGTGTCAGGGTGATGGCTCTGCCTCAAAACCTTATTTGAAATGAAGGCTGTGTTCTATGAAGGGTGATATGGAGAGCCCTCCCTGCCAAACCCCTTGTGCAAACTTTGATTAAGGAGGAAGATTTTCTTCTGTAAATAAGTTTACCAAATTTTTCTGTCTTCATGGGATATCAGCAAAGAGTGAATTTGTTAGAAGCCACTTCACTTAGGCATCAAATGGTTTCCCTCATTTAGAGGCCATTCAGAGGCCTGACAATGACCTGACGGTAAGTAAATGTCCTTTGTCTTAAGCTGTCTGTCCATGCATAAACCTGCCAAAAAGCTAAGTGGCTTTTTTTTTTTTTTTTTTTTAATGAAATTATTCTGTCTGTCTACAGTACTGCAGCTGGTGCTCAATGTCACTGCCACAGTTTCAAGCTAAGAGGACAGAAACCACTCAGTTGTAATGAAGACCATAAATGCTAATGTAGGTTATTGTCTTGAATAGAGGAAATATGTACAGAGTTCAATGAGGCTTTACCTGCCTTCAACGAACTTCATTTTTCACAGCTGGTTATAAAAGCTTGAACACAGAGAAATGCACTAATATAACATTAATTGTCTTTTATAGTAAGTGTAGTTAAACTGTTGAAAAAGGATCATGTGTGAGCATTCTTATTTTGATGAGAAAACAGCTCCTTCAATTGGCAAAGATAGTGGGGGAATAATTTGAAGTGTGGAAAATAGGAGTCACAAGATTTGGGTTCTTATCTGGAGAGGGAAAGGGTCCAAGAAAAGAAAGAAGAGTTGTGGAGCTGGAGGTTATGTCAGATAGTCAGAGCCATGGATGTGTGAAGGCACAGCAAAGAGGGAAAAATTTCCTCTGGCTTTCCCCATTTGTATGGAATTTTTGTAGTTAGCAAAATGAGTTTCACACTGCCTTTTGAATTTGTTCTACTACCTCTAAAGTTACTCCTTATACTTTATTTTCTAATTCATTATTTTGTTTCTTCAGACCAGATAGAAAATCTTAAAGAAAAGAGTATGATGCACTAGAGATGCTAGATAAGTATGATTTTACAGACAAATCTGCATGAAGTTCAGCAGTTTCAGTTGACTAGAATATCTTGATCATTTTTCTCCTTATATAAGTGACTTAAATTAGAAAACAACTTATTTCCAAATGGAAATTTTGGAGGGAAGTTCTTTGAAGATTTCATTTTTGACAGTTTTAATAAAAAGCAAAACACAGATGGTGCTTTGATGCCAAACCTAACTCTTTTACTTTTCATTCCAAGGTTACTCAGTACTGAGTTTATTTTTCTGTTTGTAAAGCTCAAAAAAAACCACAAACAAACAACAACAACAAAAAACTCTTTGGGGGGAAGACTGTAATAAAGTTTGAAGTGAAGTGGATGTTGCTTGGATTTGGATTGCATTGTAAAAGCTTTTCTTATCCTGTAACTACTTCTTCTCTCAAGAGAATAGTTTCCTATTCCTTCCAATTGCTAAAAGCTTTCCAGTTGTTTTTGCTTCATAAAATCTTTAGTATAATGTGAAATTCTGCATTCCATCTTTGTGGAATTATTATCCCAAAAAGCAAATAAATACAAGAAAGCATGTATGTTTTAAACTGTCAAGGTACATCTCTTTCTGGATCTATTCCATACCTTTCTTAATTTGGTGTTTCTGAGGAAGACAAACCTAACTCTTTGAGTTAGGCACCAGAAAACTCAGGAGGAATGAGACTAGTGCTGTGAAACACAGAGGATATTCAGGTCCTGTAGGATAATGCTCTGATATGTTTTCTCCCATTTTGGCAGGTTGCAAAAATTGAAAATCTCCTCAGGTTATCATACTAGATTTTATCTTTTTCTGGCATATATGAGGAAAAGAAATTATCTGCAATATAAATAACTGCAATGAATTTTCTGAGTGCATTTCCACTTCCAAATAAGATTTTTTTTTTCTTTCTTGCTTCTTTGGATGTAACACAACACTGAAAAAAAAAAAAAAAAAAAAAGCTTCTTTTCAATAGGGAAATACAAAGCCTTTCAGGTTTCCAACATTATATGTATTGCAAAAGAAGAAATCTAATCATCTGAAAAACTGAATCATAGAATCATTCAAGTTGTAGCGTCATTTGTCCACCTACTCAAAGTAGAGTCAGCTATCTATGATACTAGATTTGTTTGTACTCAGTTCAGTTAAGTCTTGAAAACCTCTAAGGACGGGGATTTTCCAGACTCTGTCACTCTTTAGTATATTTCTCCATTGCATATTACAGTAGCAATACCCAAGAAACCATACAGAAAGCATTGTCATAGGTCACAGGGAATAATCATTCCCCTTTTCTTAGCGTATGTTGTTGCATATCTGCATCTGGTTTGGGTGCCCAGCAAAAGAAAGATGTTTCTAATAATATTTACAGTTCCGTTATTTAATTCAAGCAAATTGGAAGTATTTGGCTTATCTAGATCAAGCAGCTCCAGAAATACACTGGCTTTGTCTCTTGATGACTGATTTATTATAATTGCATAGTCATAGGTACTATGAATAGCTTAGATTATCTGGTTTGATTTTTTTCTGAGATGCTGTTGTCAAAAGATATCTGGGGGTTGTGTGTTTTCCCTGTTGCTGTAAAACAAAGTACTTTTTTATTGAGGAGATTGGATTTTTCTTTATGCTGTTCATTCTTGAGAAGGGATTTATTTATTTATTTATTTATTTACTTATTTATAATTTTGATTTTGAAATATAACTGGTATGTACATAAACAATTGATTTTTCTGTATAAAATGTCAACTATTTTTGAAGACGCCGAATTTTTGAACAGGCTTTTTAGGAAGTTGATACTGTAAATAGATTAGATTAAATATCAGAAAGAATTTCTTTATGGAAATAGTGGTTAGAGTGGTGGAGTCCACATCCCTGGAGGTATTTAAGAATCTTGTGGATGTGATGCTTAGGGACATGGTTTGGACTACAAGTCTACCAAGTGGTGCACTTGGTAGTGTTAGGTGACAGCTGGTCTTGATGATCTTACGGGTCTTTTCTAATCTAAAAAAATCTATGATTCTATATCAGAAAGTTATATAACAGTTCCAGCATCCCAAGGTACATAGGGAAGGGTGTAGCCAACAGGTCAAAGGACGTGATCCTTCTCTACTCAGGCCTGGTGACACATTTGGAGTGCTGGGTCCAGTGCTGGGCTCTGCAGTGCAGGAAAGATAAGGACTTACTGGAATGATTCTAGGGAATGGTTACCAAGATGGTTGAAGGGTTGGAGCATCTCTTCTATGAGGAGAAGTTGAGAGAGCTGGCACTGTACAGTCTGGAGAATAAAAGGCTCAGAGGGATCTTACTCATGTGTATAGATAACTGATGGAGAGAGTAAAGAAGACAGATTCTCCTTAGATGATGTCCAGTGACAGGACAAGAATCTCTGGGCAAAAATTAAAATACAGGAGATTCTATTTTAACATGTGAAACGGTTGTGGGTTCTGTTGTGTTTTTGTTTGTTTGTCTGTTTTTCTGTGAGGATGATCAAACACTGGCACAGGTTGCCCAGAAATGTTGCGGAATCTCCCTCCTTAGAGAGATACTCAAACCCTTCCAGGGATTCCAGGGAAGCTGCTTTAGTCTGCCCTGTTTTGAGCATGGGACTGATGGACTACACTGATGGACTACATGATCTCCAGAAGTGACTTCCAGCCTCAGCAACTCTGAGATTCTCTATTTGAATTCTTTGTCCATTAATATAATTTGCTGTATCTCATGCTTGTTATAAAAAGAGGCATTTCCTGCAGTCAGACACTACATTTAACCATTACTCTGTGGCTGTGTTAAACAAGATAAAGCAGTGGGTGCATGTGCAGAGGCTAAAGCCATGAAAACAGCTCTATTCAGTAGAGCATTTCAGAACAAGCCTATCTTCAAGTGTTGACTAACATGTTGTGTTGAACTGGGCTCAAATAACATAATTTGAACTCAGGATGTGAAAGTGGAATTTCTGCTGATATTAAGAGTTAAAGATCAAACCCTTAATTCTCAGATTGCTTCATTTCAGGATATAACAATCTGTCTTGGTTTCAGTCCAAAACCAGATTTCTTTAGAAAAACATAAATAACTCTCAATTTATCTATTTATTTCTTAATTAGAAGGGGAATTTTCCCCTCTAGCATAACAATATTGTTTTCACTGTATTTTGGCAGCTATAAATGAAATACAGCCAAACTTTGAAGATGAAACTTGCTCACTTCCCTTTTGACCTGAGTAAAACTCTTTAAATTGTGGGAAACAGGATTATGAAATAACATTAGGAACACCCACATATGTGCCAGTAGTCTTGTCCAAGTTCAATTTCTATCTCCCTTTATACAATCAAAGAATCTCTATCTTGTTTCCGTAGCTTTTCTAGCTGGATAAATTTAATGAATTCTACAATACAAGACAAGTTTGAATTTCTTTCTTTAATCACCATTGAAATAGCCATGGCCAGAGCAGTAATCGTGAGAACTAGCACAGCTGCAGAAACATAAATCTCTCATTTTAAAGTTTGCATGAGTTCTTGGTTTTCTCCTGACTGATATTTTCTTGCTATAACATTTCTGTTCAGTTTGAATACAGAAGCTTTTGATATTTGTGGGTGGAAACATCTGACTGGGAGTTATCTGGACCATTGCATGGATGTATCTGAATGATTCCTTTATAGCCTTTCACTTTCCAACAATGAGCTACAAAGAAGTTTAAATATATCCTGGTGGCTGCTTGCACTGGAAGGAGTGTAAGCTGCATACACGGTGAGGCATGTGCGCGTTTGTATATGTAAGGAATTTCTTAAGGAACACAGTTCTCCTTTTCTTTATATTGAGATTTCGAGTCTAGCTTTGACTAGACCTTGAGACTGCGTGGATGCGGTCAAGCTGCTGAAAGCAAGTAACTCAGGTCATCAAGATGTTCATCCAAGTAATCATTTAACCCCTTAAATCCATTCCCTAGATCTTAAGATACCTGTCTGTGTCCCTATTTTTAATATGTATGTACATTTGTATGTGTGTATAGACCTACATACATAATATGTATGTAATACATATAAAATATGTGTATCTATAATTTCTGTCAATATTCTAACAAAATTCTGGACGACTAAATATTGTGTGCTACTGATATAAGAGTGGAAATCACCAGCCCCAAGTTCTCAGCATTTAACTTTTCTGTTAACAACCCCATATTCTACTGTCCTAGTGTATAAATATTATTAGCATATAACTGTTATTAGTCTTTTATGTCCCGATTCATACAATCATTTGAATACACTTGTAAGTCCTCTACCTTAAATGAGACATACAACATTGGCCTGAATTAAAATGTTTACCTGAACTGGTACCATGGCAATTTAAATTATCACCACATTTCTATATTAAAATCTTCTTCCCTGGTTCTTCTTCTTATAGGCTATGTAGATGCAAGTCAAAAATGATTTATACTTTGCAGGTCCATCCTTATCTCAAAGTGTTAGCAAAGATGAAAATATTTTTCACATTTGGATTTATATATAAATTTTAAAGGTAAGTCCTCTTTTAAGAAAGGAGGGCCAGGTTGTGGGAGCTTCAGGGCAGGGACTGAGATCTGGCCTGCATCCTTACAGCTGGGGCTTAATCTCCAGGGGGAGCGAGCAGAGTTTGGTGGGGAGTGTCCAAGACCTGGCATGGACACAGTATGTATGGACAGCTAAAGTCTTAGCTCCTGAGAGTGAAGTAAGAATCAGTCCAAACTGATGGTGTACATGCACCCTCTGATGGTTGTTTCAATGCACCTTTTAATTTTTACATTTTAGAGAGAAAGGTTAATAAGATATCTGCCATAATAAGTACTTACTCTCTATTAAATTCTTGCAAGCAGAACTAAGATATTTTCCAAGCAGAGCTATGTTTGAAAGTTAATTTAAATTTAATTTAAATTGTTTCAAGTGTGAATTCAATGTGCTGCAGCTATTGCTGATTAGCTGTACATGGGGACATACTTTTTCACAGTAATATGCCCGTTAGTGTTTATCTTAATTCATTCTGAAACGGAAAGGTCAGAAAAGGAGAGGATCCAGCATAGAGGAGTGAAATTGATTTGGTATGGCAACATGAAATGTTGTGATAGAAAAAGCGCTAAAAATGTCAAAAACATCTAAAAGGGTAGAGGCATTTAGAAAGGCATAATGTGAAAAGCGTGAAAACAGACAAAAGTAACCATGGCTGGCTGGTTTCTGTCACCGTGTTTTTATGGTCACCTGTGTCCATGTGTGCTGGTTGTGACCTCTCCATGTTGTCATGCAGGAGAACTCACAAAGTTCCGTCTGGTGGGGGATAGAGTTTTGTCTTGGTGGCCTCAGCTGTTAGCTTTCTTCTAGCCAACAATACACATTCTATCTTGTATGTATTTTTTATTCTTTTGGGATATTCTAGATTGAGAAAAGTATTTATTTTAGTAGAAATCTGTTGAAATAAATAAATTAATATTTCTTTATAAGCTCACTTTATAAAATGAATCTACTCTCACCTGATATGGATGGCCAAACCACAGCTGTCCTGTGTGTGCTGAGTTCAACTATCCTGTTAGCTTTAGTCAAAAATAAACAATTTATGTTTGTTTGGTTTTGTCAACTAAAACATTTTGGAACTTCAGTGCTGAATGTTACACTGAAGATAGTCATTAACTGTCATGGGCTGCAAGTGCACGTATCTGCAAAATATTTCCTTTTGTGTTTAAGTCAAAGAAATATTGATTCTATGAACTGTGTATCAGAATAGTATTCAACAGTTGGTTCAGCACACCATCAAATACAAATGCTTCCAAAGCCCTTAGCTTGCCACTGGAGGCCAGAAATTTCCTGGCATAGACTAGAATCATAGAATCATAGAATGACCTGGGTTGAAAAGGACCTTGAAGATCTTCTCGTTTCAACCCTCCTGCTCTGGGCAGAGTTAATTTATTTAATTAAGGATATGCATTTATACAATCATAGAATATTCTTACTTGGAAGGGACCTGTAAGGATCATCAAGTCCAACTCACTGAGTGGGACACCACTAGTGGCCAGCTGCCAGCCTGATGCTGATTTACATCCATTATAAATTCATTCTGCACCGCCATTTTTCTGAAGTCTTCTGTTTGCGTATAAAAAGTGTATAGTCAGTGTGGATAGCTGTAAACTTCAGATGCAGAAGCAGAGAAACACATGAGAAATAAATCAAAACAATCTTTCCATCTGTGTGAGGGGCTATCTCTATTTTGTATGCAGTTTGGTACAACTAAATTGCTACTCCAGCTGTTGGGATTTTGTGATGGCTTTGATGATATCCTTCACTAAGAAAGTTAAAGAAAAAGCAACATTGTTAGGCCAAAAAGCTCACCCGAAAACACCCCTTTGATAATGAATTAAAGAGACTTGTTCATGTCCCCACTGGAAGCCAGAGGACAGTTGAGTTTCCATCTCTCATGGAAAACCAGCAGCTTCTTTTGTCCTCTTCTCTGTGGCCTTAGTAATTACCTTGGTAATGCCCAGGTAGCTTTACCACATAGAGGACTTCTTTTAGATGTCCATATAGAAAACGTCTTCTCTAGGAAATAAATTCTACATACATCTTCCATGTCTCCATTGCAGCTCGGAACAGCTATGTGTTGGGGAACTCTTCTTATGAATTAGGAATAAAAGAGGTAAAAAAAAAAAAAAAAAAAAGTATAAAATTGTTGATATGTGAAGTTGGCATCTAAAATGGAGCTTTGGAAAGGGCAAGTCATTTTCATGAATCAAGCAGATAACCTGGATAACTTGACACATGATCTGTAAATAGCCAGGCTCCCTCTGTTTGAACTGTGGAGAACTGTGTGTATGTTTTTAGCCAGGAAATAAATAGCAACTTGAAATAGCTATATGAGCAGTGCAGGAATTCGAAGAATTTACTACACACTGAGAGTCTCCACATTCAAGGAATCACCACAGGTCAGCGAAATCATGGAAATTTGTTAAACCAAAATAAATTGATTGCAGATCAAGACCCCCGGTGTCTATCTTGGTGTATCTTATAGCAGATGTAACCTAGAAACACTAGTCCTTCTATGTGCATTATTTTCTATTTCAGCTTTTTTTTTTTTTTTTTCCTAAATGAGTGAATGAATGAATGAATTTCATTACCCTGTGGAGGTTTCAGAAAGCTCAGAGTAGGAAATGCTCTGTGAGACACAGGAGACATCTCATCTGAGTGCTCCATGGGAAAGGCCCCTACTTGTAGGGCTCTGCATTGGTGAATGCCCAGAAAACAGGGGGAGATCCAAGCACCAGAAAAGAGCATTGGTTGAATGGGCCATGAGTCAGTCCCAGCCTTAATAACGTAACTTCTCAGTAAAATGCATGACAACTTCTCAATAGGCAACTAATTTAAAGTATGTTGGTAGTCCATTGCATTTTGAAAGGGGAATAATTTATATGTTTATTCTACACTAACATGAATGATTAACATCATCACAGATCATTTGTTGGATCTTCCTATGTTCCACATCCCCAAAGCTTTATTAGCATAGAGGAAAGGTACGGCAGGAAATACACTATGGTGTGCTATTGACTACAGCCTCATTCATCCAGCCTGGATTTATTGTGGCTAATGGTAGTGTCAAAACACACTGGAAACTCCAGAAAACTTGTAGAAGACCAGCACTTAGAGCTAACCTTCACGTGCTGTTTCAGAAATTCCCATACAGTGGCTTGGATGCTGACCCGTACAGTCACTGCGGATGGAAGAGGAGCTCTGGGTGCACTGGGCCCAGCTCCAGGAGGAGGTAAATTGGCAGCACTGCATGTCATGGAGAGCTCTGTTCCTGGTGATGTGCACAAGGCACACCACATCAGGACAAACCTTGAGCTGAGGTGGGCTGGCAGAAGCTTTCCTCCCTTCTTGATGAAATGATGTTGGTAATTGATATTCTTAATGAACTCTTTTTACTCATTTGTATATTCTCTTCCACAGTGACAGGGCCCTTTATTTATTCCTTTAACTGCTACTGCTTTTATTTGATTTATGTAGTTTACTGATTCAGTCACACTGTGTCATTCATTGCAAGCAAAATCCTCTTGTCGCATTCTTTCTGAATAATTATTTCTTGCCAGCAGGGGTCATACAACGACTGCAGCTCCCTAAAGCCTGCTGCCCTAGTCACTGATGCCAGTACATCACTTGGAAATAAATGGCTCTCAGAGAGCCAGAGAGTTAGAGAAGTTAGAGAAAAGAGATGGGAATGACCACCTTATTATAGAAATATTTTATGGTAAACATCCCATAATATTTATACTATTTTTTTTTTTTTTTAATTTACTTTTTTAAGCTCAGACATTTTCTTTTATGGTCATATTATTAATATTAGTTACTGTAATAGTTCAAATAATTATTCATAGTCTGCACTTCAGTGTGTTTGCAGGCTGTTATTGCTCTCCCAGTGTTAATCTGCACTCACCAATCACATCTACAAATGATTATAAAACTTCCTGTAGGAGAATAAGAAAGAAGAAGCTCACTGTTGGAACACTACTAGGAAAAACAAGTTGTCATTAAAGAATTAAATAAAAACATTAAAATTTTAAGCTTTCATATTTGATATGCCTGTTGCAATTGTCTACTTAGTGAATTCTGTTTCCAGGAAAAAAGTTGGCAATGAAGACAGAGCAGCTAAATAATGAAAGGCAAAAAAAAAAAAAAAAGACAGTGGGATATAGGGTGAAACTTTTCAAACATTTAGCTTACTTGTGCACAGTATTGTCATTTCAACTACAAAAGAAGTAAGGATTTCAATAAGGGGTCAGGGTTCCCTTGCACTAGGCACTAGGCACGCAAAAAAACAGATTTGTACCAAAATACCCCAAACCAGACAGTTTCTGTCCAAGACAGCCAGAATCTAAGATTTAGATAAATCATGTCACTATGGAAATGTGAACAACTTTTCATGAATCAACTGTAGGCATGGCCATAGTAAACAAAATCCCCGGTGATCATCTATTCCACCCCCCTAGCACTTGTGATTTGGTCAGGCCAGGTCCCAAAAACCCCCAGTGATGGAGGTGTCACAGCCCTGCTGGGCAATGCCTTCCAGGGCTGCACTACTCTCACAGTGAAGCTTTTCCTAATATCCAATTTAAACTCCCCAGGCTGTTAAGAGGCCATCCTGTGCCTCTGCCAAGAAGAGTTTGGTTCCAGCTACACCAAAACATATCAAACTGTTTGAGTGTAAAAACAGCTGTTAGCACAGACCTGAGCACAGGTAACCTGCAGGGATATTGTTCCATCCCTTCCAAATGAAGGATGACTTTTACATGGTCCCATATGGGTCAGTAGCATTGTCATCCTAATGAAGTCAGATGGATAGATAGAAAAACTGGTTAAAATCTTTCCCCTGAAAATTGATAGCTATTTAAGAGATTCATAACTGCATCTCTTACAAAAATGCCTGAATGTAGATACCCCTGGATGTTACCTGAAGGCTCACTGACTGTACATAGGCTTCAGAGGACACAAGGTGCTTTTGTCTCCTTCCCCTAAATCTTGCCTAATGAAAACTATGTGAATGGCACCTTTGCCTACTGTGCTGAAATTTGGAATTAAATTTGCAGGGAGAAATGTCTCAAGACATGACAACACTGCAGAAAAGGGCAGGACTTGCAGGGGTATGTTGTCCTGCACTGCCAGGAGAGCTGCATGGCTCCTCTCTGCATCTTTGGTCAGGGACTCACATGCAGATCTGAGTCACTAGCAGCTTGGTGGTACTGGGGATGGCCCATGCCCTTGTCAGCACATCTCTGTAGGCTTCAGGATGTGTCTAAAGTCATTTTCCAGCCCTTAGCTGGATTAGACTAGGTTTAGTTTCAAACCAGTGACATAGAAATATGTTACAAATGAAAGGGGAGCAGAGACAAAGGATTCTAGTCTATAACTATAAATTGCAATTTCAGCTACTTGATTGCCTACTAACACTTGTTCTTCTTTTGTAGTGAACCAACTGATTAAGATCAATAACTACCAGGAAAATAAAAATGAGAATTTTCAAAGAGTGAGAGCTTTTTAACCAACTTTGAAAATAAACAAGAAATGAGAAGATGAGTCTGCAGACCTGAAAAGACAGGAGATGGGTCAGTAGCATGCCGAGATATACATGCTCAGTAATTACCATAATGACATTGCTAAGCAGAGATGTATCAACCAGTCTGTAGCAGAGGGAATGGGCTCACTATATGTAGGTAAGACTAAAGCCTGATTTGCTTTATCTGCATGTAGCCCTACTTCTTAAAAAGAGTTACAAATGAGTAAATCATTTTCATATTAGACCAAGAATTTTAAATTGGATATTAAAATTCACATTGTGGTCATCATTTGTCATTTATGTGAAGTTTTCATAACCTTCAATTATCCCCATGCAGATGGTCTGAGAGCTATTAAAACAGATGTAGAGATGCAGTGAGCATCTCTCTTTTATTTAAAACTCTGAAGTTTCCTGTGTTACCTTTTACAACCACTGAGACATTGAAGTACAACCAACTGGTGAGCTTTAAATATTAGACTAAAAATTGTAAAATGTATATAACTAGTTGATACCTAGACAGATCAAAATCTAACTTCTTGGAATCTTATTAGTATTATTCACTTTCTTCTATCAAACAGCCAATAAATAATGTCAGACATTGAATGACCAGGTCATTCCAATAATAAATTTCCAGCTGAAATATTTCCAGATGAAAATGTTTCTTTGTATGACAAGTGATGGCCTTTTCCTGGTATAAAATTAAAATAGATATTGTAATATTAGTATGTGAGATCCCTTCTAGCTCTGTCCTAAACCGCAGGATACCCATGCTCGAAAAATAATGCATTCACCCACTAAGATTATGCCATGTTTAACCTAAAAAAAAAGTCAAACACACTTCCAAGGGAGGTTTTTGTGCAATAATCCACAGCACTGCATTAGTGTCATGAATCTGTTTCTACCTGATGAGAAGTCTCAAACAGGAGGTCTGTCAAAATGAGATTGTGAGAAAATAACTCATAAACTCTCCAAGTGTAGTACCACATAGGAAATTAGAAAGGAATGAAATACACACTGGGTGTCAAGTCTTAGGTAAATGTTTTCTACCACTCCTGCCTTCACTGTGATTCAGATGGACATAAAACTGCTCCTCAGTGTGGCAACACCTCAGAGATTCTGAGCAACATGAAGTGAACAAGAAGGGCAAATAATGTCATCTCTCCTCCAGTGTTAATAGAGCAGGACCCTTGAAACTAAAAAGATCTTTTACAACAAAGTATGAGTAGGAACCAAAGTGTCATGGATCTTTAAGTGCTCTGAAAGAAGCTAAATCATCATTTCTGAAGATGAGCTCCAACTGATAACACGGCACTGTTCAGCATTCTGCAGCAGCATAAATTTATAATCTAACACCATCCAGTATCAAACCTCAGTTTATAAAACAGCTTCTAAGATTCTGTTTCTGAGGCTGTCTCTAGAGCCCTCTGTATCTGCTGCATTACACCATGAACATCTTCCCTCAGAGTCCTGTGCTTTTCTGACCTTCAAATAAGACTTCTATAGAAGCTGATATGACGTTAGTTGTGTCTGGTGTCTCATGGTCTCTGAGATCACTCAACCCCCTAAACAGTTTTGTGCCTGTTTTGTCCAAATGAAATTTCCAAATTCTTTCTTACTGTAGAGACGTGGAAGTAGAGCCTGAAAAACACTCTGTGCCTCAGAAGTTTTGAGTGAGTTTTCCTCATTACAACCTCTTTGTAACATTTTTTTTCTCGACACAATGCTATTCAGATGTCTTTCAGAGGATAAGTGTGTGATGATAATGACATGCAAAGGTTTTGTCAGTGCATCTTCTTAACAGACTGTTAGTGTTTAACCACTGCTTGAGGAAATGCTTCATGAGTTTGTAAATCTCACTCTATCCAGAAGAAGCTGAGAAGACAGTACTTCCAGATAAATTCATTGAGAAAGTTTGGTGAATTTGCCTGGGGAACTGTGTTTTGGCACAATGATATATTTGTAATAGGCACAATGCTGTATTTTCCTCTTATATCATTCTGCAAAAGGAGGTCTTCAGATACCTGCCTTTTTGTTGTTGCTATTGTTCTCTCCACTTTTCTTTCTTATTCTGAAAGCAAAATAATCTCAACTCCTTATGTTGAGTAGAATTTAACTGGCATAAAAGCTGACCCAGACTGAAAATTTTGATTTCAAAGTTTAAAATTTGATTAGCGTTTCTTTTGTTGTTGCAAATACATAAACACTTACAATATAGTCTTTTAAATGTCTAACAGGCAAATACTTTACAAGCTTTCCACAACAGCAACATCTTTTGGGAAGATGTATTGAGTGTCAATGAGACTGAGCCTGTGTAGGCTACTGAAATGCACCGTATCTGCAAGGATATAACCCGAAAAAGGTAATGGAAATGTATGCCACTCAGCTCTTCAAAATGCAGTTCCCCGGTTGAGCATCTTGACCTATTTACAGATTACAGCACTTTTAAATCCTTGACAGTAATTTAGGGAAATGGAAGATATTTTTGTGCATATCAAATAAGATATTTTTTGTGCATATCATTTTTATACTACTTGAAACTTCTTACAAGAAAACAGAATTGTGAAAACAGTGCAGAAATATAAGATTTCAGAATACATTGTCCACTTTCTGCTCATTGTACTGTGCGTTTTGCAAGCCACGAGGAAAAAAAAAAAAAAAAAAAAAAAGAACAATACAATGTGTACAGCTTGGCCTGCTGTGCTTGTTTATGAGTATTAATAGCATATTTTTAAGAAACCTAATAGCGTCACTTCTCTTTTGTTGAGAGAAATAAACAATTTATAATTACCAAGAAGGATCTCTCTTTGTTTCTGAAAAATTTCAGAAAAATCTCCAATCTATCTAATATTCAATCACACTCTCCTCCTCAGGTTTGAAGTATCAGCTTTCATAGTAATACACATTCTGGGGGGGGAAAAAAGAACATTAATTGCAGCAGATGAAAAAACAGCAGGTGGGAACCTATGACACTACAAGTAAATTAGATGAGTTCACAGACTAGTAGGGCAGGAAGAAAACAAACACTTCATGATTGAAAAAATCCTATAAAGTATCTAAAATGACGTTTGTGCAAAGTTTTATCTGCATAAACAGAGTTAACACTACTCTTTTAGGACAACAAATATATTTACATGTACCTAACAAACACCTGAACACCTGGGACCAGGCTAGACCCACTTTATGGAGGGGCAAAAAATAAATAAATAAATAAATAAATAGACAACTGGCATTCCGCAGCAGACCGATAAAGTTATATATAAGAAGTGTTCCACCCTGCAACCTGTAGTGTCATGAAGTCTCTGGCACTGAGAACTAACAGGGGATGAAAAAGATATTACATGTACATTGTGCAAGACAGCTTTGTTGGGGAGATCCCCTTTCTTAAACAGTTTCTTTTGCCTTTTGATCTAAAAAGCAGATTTCAATCCAAACTACATCTTTTAAGACTGAGCTGTTCATTCTGTCCATCGTGTTCATCCATGAGCTGTTCATTCTGTCCATCTCCTCCTTCTTCTTGGTGTTTGAGTTTCATAGAAGTACAAAATAGTACCAAAAATAATAATGAATAATAATATATGAGTAAGGATGGTGCAGGAATGCCATGGCTTTGCCTAGAAATAATAATTGCATCAACGACTGGAAACTTAAACGTTCTATTTGTATCTTGAAATATTTGAACATAAAGTTGTGTGCAAAAGTTGAGCAGGAGTTCTGAGAACTTGGCAAACACGTTACATTGAAACTTTTCCTTTCCCTAATGTCTTATGCTGAGAATAAACGTGGTGTTACACTGGTGGGAGTCTTTATCCAGCCTTCCCACCAAAGTTCCTGATTAATGCTGTTTTGAAAAACTGTTTTTCACATTTTTTATTTTCAGATGTCATAAATCAAATTGTTAGCTGGGAAAAAATATTTTCCATTCCTAACGATGTCCATTTGAAAATTTTTCTCTCTTTCTGAACAGAGCAAAACCATTTCCTTAATGTCCTTTGTGAGACAAACTTATTTTTAGGTAATTTAAACACATCACGTTCTTTCAACTATTTTGAGCTTTTTAAAGTTTCAGTTGGTGTTGAAATTTAGAGAATTTCCAGAGGGCAATTGAACATATACAGTTTAGACACCTATCTTAGTGTGAGGTGAACAGTTCTTGGAAGTTTTTATCTGTTCCTATTGTCTCTAGATAAGAACTGTTCACATGTATAATTTCAAAGTCATTAACATCATCAGAGAGGAAACCCAGACATTGGTATAATTTGGTAACCACTATGTTATGCCATAAACTTGAGGGCTGTAGAAATCTTCTGAAACAAGTTTCTGCTTGTCATTGTCTCAGTCTCAGATGTGAGTGATGTTAAAAAGGTCCCTCTTTTTTGTTGTTGTTGTTTTGTTTGTTTGTTTGTTAGTTAGAAAACATCCCATAGTCATCCAGAAATTTATAATTTACAAGGACAAATGAATAAAAAGTGATATTTTTTTCCCTACTTTGCTAAGAATCAGTGGTGAATATAGATGAGAAACTGTTCGACTAAACAGCCAGAGAGAAAGGTTGACTGAAAGATCATTATTCACTGTTTACAGTGCTGCCCACAGCATGTTAAGCACTTTTCAAGCAAAAGAAAGCATAATCCTTGCTCTCTGCAGTCCACATACAATGCAGAAGAAAAGGGTTTCATATAATGTATATAATAGTACAATAACTGCAGATAAACTGCAAAGTCCACTGTCTAGTCTGTTTTAGATCAGAAGCACAAAAGATAAAAAGCCGTATTCAAGTGTGCATATTCTAAACTGCTGTTTATAGTTCAAGTGAAGTATTGAATGTTGAGGTGAATAAGAAAAATTAGGATATGAAAATACGAAGGAAAAAAAGGTGCTTACTCAGTTTTCACCCAGTTTCTTTGCGATGTGATTTTCCTGTCTTCTCAACTTATTATGAATTTCAGAAAAGGAGAGCTGTAATGAATACTGTTTCAAAAAAGCTTGAGATAGCAAGAGTCTGCCAAAGGTCAAAGGAAAGTCAAATAGGTAACATTGAGACTACGTTGAGAGAAGATCACTGACTTCCTGAGATTTCTGGGAGTGAAAAAATGCATGTGAATGATCTCTTTTAAAAACACAGAGTTATCTGGAAGATAACAAAAGTAAAAAGAGAGAGAAAAAAGAAAGACCCTGTAATGTTATGAAAAACCTCTCCACAGTAGTAGGTCAGGGTAGACCTGTTTTCAGTGACAGGAAGAAAAGTCATAAATTCTTCAGAGTAAATCCATATAAAAGGTTCATGCTCCAGCTCCTGTATGAAGGCAAGATTATTTTTTCCCTTTAAAAATCAGACTCTTCTGATGAAAGAGCTAGGGGAGCATAGAAGTAGAAGGGCATAGAAGGGCAGAAATCACAGTTCAGCTATAGCAACTTTTTGAAAGTATGATTAATATGACAAGAGAGTATAGACTAAGAAAGAAATGTTAATTTTTGTCCTCCTTTCCTAGCTAGTGGTTTTTGTTGTTGTTGTTGTTTTTAGCTTTTTTTTTTTTGCTTGCCACAAAACAGAAAAATAAAAAAAAAGTTAATTATAAGCAAAATAAAAAATGGTGCCTATACTCACACAAAAACAGCATTGAATGACAGTTACTGTCATTATTCATTATTGCCTGACCCTTTGAATATTGGGGTACATGAGCTTATCATGAGCTTGACAGCTTGGTGGCAGAAGTAGACTTATCAGTCTTTGGTGGGAGGTAAATGGCCTGCTTTCCCCTAACATCTGGCCAGCCGTCAGCTCACCTATGGCCAGGAAATTTCCTTTATGTTCTTCATGGTTACAAGTTTTCCTAAATCTATTCAGAGAATAAGTCTGCCTATTAGTAGTCATATATATGTCTTCCACCCTACCATAGGATTTTTGAAGAGACAAGCTTTGTTTCAGCCCTGTCTTAGACAAAAGCTAGCAGTTTTGACATGCAAGTCTTGCTCCAGAACCAAAACAGAAGCAGCAAAGCTCAAGCTGAGTGCTGGCTACAGACACCTGCTCTGAGTTTAAAAAAAATGTATTATTTGAGAAAGAACTTGTGGTTTAGGAAAAGATGTTAGTGAAAGAAGAATTACACCTTATTAGCCTCTGAGGGCTACATACAAATACAGATAGGTAGCACTTGTGGAGCAAAACAGTATAAGTAAAAGGCAAAATGCAATGGGAAAAAAATGCAATAGATTATAGAACCAACTTTTCTATTTAATCCATGGTTTTTAATGTTCAGTGTCATTACGGCTTTTAGTTCCCCATCTTGTATTTTTGTTTACATTTGTATCTAGCAATCTGAATTCTTTCTTGAAGAACACTGCATTATACAGACAGTTTCTGAATGCGAAGGAAATGTCAAAATCTTAAAAATCTATAGTTTTGAAAGTTAAATTGAAAAAATCTGCAGCAGTTCAGTGCTTTTCTATCCTATTAACACATAATTTCTTCTTCTATTATCATTGGATAATTTCAGCCTCAGTCTAACTTATTTTGACTTAAAGGGATCTTTCCCAAGAATGCACTTAACCCTACATACTATGGTTGAACAACTATGGTTGAAGCTTTCTGTAGGAAGCATGAGGTAGATTCAGAGATGCTATCTCTGAGTATATAACACATCAGAAGGACACAAGTAATTCTCAGAGGGAGGCCATTTGCAAGAAGGAAAGATGGGTGGTAAGAGAAGGAGGGGAAGTCTGGAGCAAATGAGAGTAATGACAGAATTTGGGAAGGTTGTGGAGGAAGGATGGTGTCTCTTTTCCTCCTACATATTTTCTTGATATTAAATTATTGCAGTGCCCTTAAAGCAAGTGAGATAACCTGCAGTGCCACCTACTTTGGAATACAGCAACCTGACAGTAGGGTAAGAAGTGTCTCAGCAGGAATATATGAGACTGACATTTTCTGCCAGATAGGACATGAAATTCAGAATGTCACTTTTTCAAAATCTTCAGTGTTCTGGGAAGTGTTCCTGTCATTTTGTAAACTTACTGCTAGAATAAACATTTTTTGGGAGTACCCAACCTATGCACAAGCAGAAGGGGCAGGTAGACGGATGCCTTCAGGCAGGGGTCTGCATCATGGATCAGGATCTTCAAGTTTCATTTACTATCCTGCACTGGGTTTTGAAGCATGGAAATGCCATAATCTATGGATTTAATTATCACATCTCTACTTATTGTATACACCGCCATATTTATCCCCATTAGACAGATATCTGTAAGAAGCCCTCCATCTGTGCAGTTTGTGTTCATTATACATTACTATGTAAAATTATTTCTTACTGTGGGCAATTCACAACTCATTTTATAATCTTCCCTTGAGGTAGCACATTTTAACTCTTTTCCATTCATCCAGCAGGAAGACGAACACAGGTGTTGGAAAACTAAGTCACAGTGATAAATCCTGATTAAGGTGATTTTGTGAAGCTCTGCGTGACAGAAGATTGAATTTTCTTCTTGCCCCTGTGGTTATGTTTTCATCCACATTTCTTATAATATCAAGAGTTGCATTCAGTTGAATTACAATTTCTTTCAGAAAACTATTATGATAGGATGAGAACTGCATGGAAATTCATCAAAATTCTCTTGAAAAGAGCAAAGATTTTCTGCCTTGAAAAAGTTGTAAACTCTTCATGCAGTTCCTGGTATTCACAAAGAGCAAATCCGTTCTCTGGATTTCTCCACTGTTGTTGGATCAATCTCCTTTCTGCTCTTTGGCTCCTTTGGTCAAGCAGAGAGGATGTTTCCCACAGTGCACCCAGCATGTAAGTAAGCAGTAAGCCTGGAATAGATATACCATTATGACTTCTCTAAATGTTTTCATAGATGCTGTGAGGTAGAAAAATGGTGCTCACCTCCAGATATACCATCCCTTTCCTCAGCTCCTGCCCCTAGTCGTAGGTTTTGAGAGGTCTGTGTGGTTCAGCTACTGTTGGTGCTTTCAAACTGACCATTGGGTCAGATATGATGGAAAATGCCCAGGGAAAGGATGGGGAGCTGTGCGCCAAGCATGGTGGCATGGTAGGAAGGGCAGAGGCTCACCGCTAAGTGAGCCTGCAATCACTTCTGGTTTTACTGTGCATCCTTTACCGGTGTGAGCTAGTTGTGCCCAACAGCTGTACCTGGACACTACCAGGCGGTGGTGGTATGGTGTTGAGGGTCTCTTCATAACTGGGTGGGAAAGGGGCGCATTTTTATCACCCATTCTGGGAAAGGGAATGTGCCATGAAGAAGTGGCAATGTTGGCTCCTGTTGGTTATTTTCCAATCATCTGTGTTTGCCCAAGTCTCTTCTGTTTAAATCTCCTTAGCACCAAGGGTCCTTGCAAGCATGGGTCCCATGGGCAGCTCTACACTACAGCTGGAGGTGTGAGTACTGCCCAGAAATGTGTACTCAGGCTGTTTCTAGTCCAGTGAGCCCTGGTTGGCAGTGGTGCTCTGGGCCTGATGCTCTGCTGACTCATTTAGCTGAAGCTGAAACCTATTCAGATATGATTTGATTTCTCACGGGGTTTAAGCTAGCTTGTTTAAAACAAGGTCATATTTGTTTTCAGTTCTTCCTGTGGAGTCATGTCACTTTCTCCTTTGTGAGAAGGATGCTAAGGAGCCTTTTTGATCTTCTTCAGAGAAGAAAAGGGTTTCAGGCCAGCCTAAATGCTAAATATAATGAAGGCCATGCACAAAACAAAGCAGCTGAATGGATAGCTTTAGCATAAATATAATGAGGGTCTAAGGTAAGGAACGTCTGGGAGAAGCATCCTGTTGGGAACAGCAGGGTCAAGACATCTTGCCAGTTTTAATGAGATCTTGTTCAGTGAATGACTCAGACAGCTTGCAAAAGCAGGGCGTGGGTGAAATCCTTCCTGGAGCTAAGCATGAGGAGACGGATCCACCTCCTTAGCTGTAACGTAAGGAGGTACAGGTAAAGAAAGGGTGAGTCTAAAGCAAAGGCAGAGGAGCAGCTCAGGGTAATTCTCCGTTATTAGGCAGACACTGAAGCCAAATGTTTCTGTAGTTAAGGGGTCAGAGCAACTTTTATTTTGATAGCTTGTTTTCACATCCTCATAAGGATTTTAGTTTAAATTCATTGTTTTTATATAGCTCCTATATGAAATTATTACAATTTTTAAAGCTTAGAAGAAGGTTTTCTGAGCCATATCTGAGTGTAAGGAAATTTTCTCCATCTCAGTAGGCTAAATTTGCAGAACCAACTGTATTATTGTGTTGGTGTGAGCAATGGTCACAGTTGACTCACTCATTTCCCCAGTTTTGCTTTCATTAATTAGGTTTCTAATCTTATGGACTGGTAATTTCTTGTTTACTCTTGAGAGAAGAGAGTAGCTAGCATGCATGTTTAGCTATTACATGGTCATATACCATATAGCATTGATAAACAATGTGGCCAATGATTAGACAACTGTGTGGCATATGCAGCCTTTGTACAGCTGTTCCTGAGTGGAATTCATTGTTCTTATGCTCTTTTGTGAGCTGAAAAACAAACCTCAGAAATCTCTAGCTCTCTAAATCTTTTCAATAGCAATTGTAAGTATGATTGTAAAATCCACTTAGAAACTTATATTGATAAATGAAGTGTTATTTTGGAATTAATTTACCTTCATGTTTATGTTACTGTGCACATGAACTACCATACTATAATAAAATCACTGAAAAAAAAAATTATGTAGTCCTAATTATGAATAATATAACAGCATCTGGGAAGCTTGGGTAGGTGCCAACATGAGAGCTGATGTCATTTTGGTTTAAAAGGCGGAACAGTGGTTTCTGAATACAGAACATCTTTCCTGCATATTTTACAGCTCTGGGAACTAGCTTTGTCAAACCCATTCAAAGCTTATGACTTACATAAATGTTCATGACATGAATTGGAAGGTAAGATTTTTAAGAGCATGTTTAAAGTTAATTGCTTTAGGTTAGATACCTTTCTACAGGACATTTAGCAATAAATGGATAGAGGAATTTTAGTGGCAGAATGTGCATAATCCCAAGAGACAGACTGTCATCAGAGAGGCGGATCAATTATGCAAGGCAATTCTAAACAATCACATAAACTAACTCAGTCTGTGCCAGGCAAAAATGCAAATTTTGACCAGAGTAAAAACAAACAAACAGAATAAACTAACCCTATTCTAATTGAGCAGCTATTCAAAGCTACAGCTATTCATGAAAAAATCTTTGAATGCCTTTTATTTTCCAATGTACTCTGAAACAAATAATAAAAAAGAAGAGTATTCAAAGAAGTAAATACAGCTTAATACTGTTTTTGATTAAGTACCAGCCCACTAGCTTCATCACACAATTAAACATTTCATAAAACTTGCATGATTTTTTGTATGGATTTCCAGGCATAAGCACAGAAATCATGTCATTAATAGTGACTACATCAAAAAAGTTCCCAGACTTAGAGATAAGAAGTTTCAGCAATCTGTATGTCTATGCAGATTTTTGAAAATATAAGGGAAAGCAAAACAGTGCAGAATCTAACTTGGTTACAGATCTTGAAGTGGAACAATGAAACCGAAGTCAAATTAGTTTACATGCTTCATTTAAATAAGTGACATGGCTTCCCTTCTGTGCACATGGAAAACAGTGATCTGTGAATGATGATCACTCCAGGAAAAGTCTCACTCCTCCATGTATTTTGTCAGTCTTTGTCTCTCAGATCTACTAAGTAAAATCTATTCATGAAAAGTACTCAGGTAACTTGGGTCCTTCTCATCTGGCACTTGCTCAGAAGAGAAGAGTTTTTCTTTCTAACCAGAGTGTGATGGAAGTGGCAGTGGCAGAGGAAGGAAAGCAGCTCCTGCTCATGCTGGTGCACACGGTCATGCAGTCCTGGTGGGGTTTGTGCTAACTGAAGGGCATGTAGGGACTGGCAGGGGGCAACATGAGAAGGCAGAGGCAAGGCACCATCAAGGTTACTGCCTTCCATTCTTCCAGGTTGCAACCCATGCAGTGAAAACAGAAGATCTGGATGGGTGTTATACTATTTGTCTGTGCCTCAACAGGACTAACTGTTGATATTTTCACCATAGTGGAGATCTACTTACTTCAACAATGTTAAAGGGCTTATTGTACCTGTTAAAATTTCTCATGAGAAAGGATAAGTAGGAATTCTCAGGACTTTCAGGACTTTACATACAACTTAAAATGCAACAACAGTTAGTACTTTCAGCAATTTAGTTCTTCGAGTATTATCAAGCCAGTGCCAACACAGAGCCAAAAAATAAATTAGCAATTTGTTTTATTTATTTGTTTGTTTGTTTGTTTATGGCTGATAAGTACAAGAATGTAAAATATTAATTTGAGTAATTTTAGTCCTGAGAGTATACAGGCCAAACAGTTCACACCTTGACTTCCTACTCCCATGTTAAGTTAGTTGGGTTTGTAGTTAAAAGGCAGACTTTTGCTTGTAAACAATGCAGAGTTGGTAAGAAATCTTAGAACAACAACAACAACAACAAAAAAGATAAAGAAAACAGACAACAAGAGTAATATTTTATCTTGCACTTGTTTGCTAGAATCATATGTTTATCCAGTTTTTTTTTGTTGTTGTTGTTGTTTTATTTATTTATTTATTATTATGATCTGGCTGTATAATTAAGCTAACACCTCTCTATGTCTCCATACTAGCAGATGTTGTTGGATTTACCAAAACTATTTTGGCTTCATTAATCACATATAATCTTCACACAGAATAAATGCAGTAGCTTATAAACTTGGACTGTTTTATCAGCTGAGAAATATAAGAAATTTGAGGAGAGGAGAGGAGAGGAGAGGAGAGGAGAGGAGAGGAGAGGAGAGGAGAGGAGAGGAGAGGAGAGGAGAGGAGAGGAGAGGAGAGGAGAGGAGAGGAGAGGAGAGGAGAGGAGAGGAGAGGAGAGGAGAGGAGAGGAGAGGAGAGGAGAGGAGAGGAGAGGAGAGGAGAGGAGAGGAGAGGAGAGGAGAGGAGAGGAGAGGAGAGGAGAGGAGAGGAGAGGAGAGGAGAGGAGAGGAAAGGAAAGGAGAGGAGAGGAGAGGAGAGGAGAGGAGAGGAGAGGAGAGGAGAGGAGAGGAGAGGAGAGGAGAGGAGAGGAGAGGAGAGGGAGAGGAGAGGAGAGGAGAGGAGAGGAGAGGAGAGGAGAGGAGAGGAGAGGAGAGGAGAGGAGAGGAGAGGAGAGGAGAGGAGAGGAGAGGAAAGGAAAGGAAAGGAAAGGAAAGGAAAGGAAAGGAAAGGAAAGGAAAGGAAAGGAAAGGAAAGGAAAGGAAAGGAAAGGAAAGGAAAGGAAAGGAAAGGAAAGGAAAGGAAAGGAAAGGAAAGGAAAGGAAAGGAAAGGAAAGGAAAGGAAAGGAAAGGAAAGGAAAGGAAAGGAAAGGAAAGGAAAGGAAAGGAAAGGAAAGGAAAGGAAAGGAAAGGAAAGGAAAGGAAAGGAAAGGAAAGGAAAGGAAAGGAAAGGAAAGGAAAGGAAAGGAAAGGAAAGGAAAGGAACCAATAGCTATCATAATTAATTAAATCAAGTACAAGGAGTGCTGAGCTCTGACTTTTGGTAGCAGACCGCAGAGGCAAAAACACATTCCTTCAGAGAATCTCATTCTAATAAAATTACCTCTGAGTTTTTTTCCTTCCAATTTGATTATAACAAGTCCTTTTGAATTCTGCCCATGTTCCCTGAAGAGGAGCACAGGGCTTCTGCTCATGGTAAAGGCAATTTCAGAGACAGAGCTAAGAGAGACTTAGTTTTGCAAAAGATTTCAAAGTGATATATTTTTGACTGAAAATTGTATTCATTTTTGTCTGCTGGCAAATGTAACACTGTGAAATGAGATGCAAAATTTATTTGGTTAGGTACAGTACAGGCAAAGTATACAACACAATTGGCCCAGCTGATAGGTGAGATGTATTTATTAACAAAATATGAAATTCACTCTGTCCCTTACCATGTTCCCTTTTCTGCCAAGGATAGAAGCAAACTGTGAATACATGGTAAAACTTCCTATCTTATTATAAGGTACAGTCATACATATAGAATTAGATGCCATATAGAAGTCTGCACAGAACAGGGAACAAAGAATCTTTCATGGAATCACAGAAGCATAGAAACTCTTGGGTTGAAAGGGACCATATAATTCCACACACACACACCCCGCAACAGGCAGGGATGTCAACCACTAGTTCAGGCTGCCCAAAGCCCCATCCAACCTGGCCTTGAACAACCCTGGAGATGGGGCATCCACAACCTCTCTGGGCAACCTGTTCCAGTGCCTCACCACCCTCTGAAGGAAGAATTTCCTCCTAATTTCCAATCTAAATCTCCCCTCTTTTAGTTTAAAACCTTTCCCCCTTATTCTATCACTATCTGCCCAAGTAAAAAGTCACTCCCCATCTTTTTTATAAGACCACTTTATGACTCCTTTAAGTGCTGAAAAGCTGCAATGAGGTATCCCCAGCTCCTTCTCATCTTCAGGCTAAATATCCTCTCAGCCTTTCTTCAAAGGAAAGGTGTTCCATCCCTTTGATCAACTTCTCTTCAACTTTACTGAAGAGAATTAGCAAGATTCCTAAATATAATAAATTTTATATGCACAGCCATCCAAATTTTTTCTAAATTATTTTTACCTAAGAAAAAATTAGCAAATATTCCAAATAACTATGGAGCTTCTTCAATACTTTATTGCACCTTTTACCATAAGATTTGCCCATGCAGTAGAAAGTTTCACTGTTCTTTATTATTTGATTACAGAGACATCTATTCTATATTTCATTACAAAGTAACAAAAGCAGCCAGTATTGAAAAAACAAATTTAGTTTTGCTGTGATTTTCTGAAGCTGGAGAGGGAGTTCTGCCTTTCTCTTCTTTGATTAAATTTTTGTATTACTTTCAGATCTTTATGTGTGTATGCGTGTGCATGTAATAGCAATATTATTCTTCCTTACTCTTTGCATAGAATTTCCTCTTGCTTCAGGAACAACAGCTGCTGAATTACAGCCGTTCTTACTGTGTTTATGTCTGAAAGATTAAAAGTCTCTGTGGATCAGGGGTAGTACAGATCTACAGGCAAGCATGAGAACTGAAATCAGCGCACAGTGTCTGAAATTATTTTAGTTCCTAGAGGCTTTTCAAATCTTTTCAAATATAAAATAATTTCTCCACTGAACCATGACATTTTGTGATTAATTAAAATGCATTCTGCAGGTCCCTAGAGAGTTTATCTGTCAGTTTACTTACTTACCTTCAAATTAAAAAAGGCTTTAAAAATATGACATCCTAACAGATTTTAAAAGCCAAGGATATTAAATATTTATATTTTTCAAATGGATAATATTTGATCACCCCAAAAAGACTCTGACATCTCTTATAAAATTGCTGACTGCATACTATACAGTCAGGGACATTTTATAACACTCATAGCTTTGGGAAAGCTCTCAGTGTACAGATCTGTGACACAGGGGGAAGATTAAAGACCTAATTATTTGTAGTTTTGCTTGCAAAGGAAGAAAAACTGTTTGCATTATACTTTGTTAAATAATACATACATATATCTTTCATACAGTGGCTTTACATATTATATGTATCATGTATGTATTTAAGTGACTTAAAAGCACTATTGGATAAATTAGGCCACTGGCTGAACTGAGGAGAGACAGGAAGAATGGGCAGAAAGTAGCAATAGGAGACAAACAAAAGAGAAAGGAAAACACCCCTCTGGGTACTTTTCTGTATTGAGAGGATGGGAGATATGTCAGAAAAGTCCTGCCACTCTGCCACTGCCACCAGGGTGAAGGGAGCTGCTGTCCTGGTCGAGATTCATGCTCTGGTTTGGGTGTAAATGCCCAGGTAGGAGACAGTAGAATTGTTCCTGCATGACCACCATCAGGTCTGAGAGAGTACCCTTGAGCCAAATGAGGTATATCCTAAGCATGAACATTGTCATGGAGTGGGAGGGAGAAAGTAGAAAGGGCAGGTGTTAGCTGAAGGGCAGCTTGTGCATCACTCTGGTCCCTGGTGTCAGGGTTGCTGATTTCTCTTGCTTCCTTAGACATCTTCTGTCCTCCAAGACCTCAGAAAGCAGGATGCACAGCCACACTGCTGACTGTGAGAGAGGTGGAGGCTCTGCCATGTGAATGCAGTCCCCAGCCAAGTTGGCTGACTGACATTTTGATCCTTTGTGGTCAGAATCACAGGATTACAGAATTGTAGGGGTTGGAAAGGACCTCAAGAGATCATCATGTCCAACCCCCCTGCCAAAGCAGGTTCGCTAGAGTGTATAAAATTTATAAATTTATCCCATCCCAAGATGAGTAGCTGAACCTGGAGGTACTGTCTTTCTCAACTACTGTGAAGGCAGCTGGATTGATGGATGGAACTGAGCACATAACTAGGATGGCTGAAGACAGCTGAGGTGAAAGCATTCCCTTAAGTGCAAAAATGACCAGACACAGAAGTGCAGATGGGACACTGAAGCTAGACCTCTTTTTGAATCAAATCTTTCATGCTCTGCGGCTTCATGTAAGTACAAAACCTGTACAACCCCAGTGTGTTAAATTATCGGGTCAAAAGACATCCACCTCTCCTACAAATTAAGATGAACAATGCAATGACTATCACATCTGCTGAATTTCACAGGCCTTATTATAGATCTATACTAGTTTCCACTTACACCTTCTCAGTGCAGGCTGTACAAGATGAAGATGTTTAATTGCATATCTGCAGCAGAGAAGCAACTCATATGAAATTATGCTGTTTTATATCCCCCAGGATAAAGACCACCATTTGTATAATTGACATAATCATGCCGGTGCCGACAGTATCTCACTGATTCAGCAGCTCCCCTTTCCTACCTCCTCTGCCACTTTGTGTCATCAGTCACTGATGCTGTACACAAAGAGGATGGAGGAAGGTTACTTGAGAATAAAGAAAACACTGCAGCTTCCACAGAATTTTAAATTATTTATTGGGGTAAATTACTCAGTGGGGTAGAGTAACAAGAAATAGTAAATTATTCTGGAATATCTTTTTTATTTTTATTTATTTTTTTTTTTTTAAGGAAATTTCTGGTATTTCATAACTCTGTCCTCTTACAATGTTACTAGCTCTGGGCCAGTGCGATGGGTGCTTCTGCATCCCTTGGGTAACTCCTTGAAGAAGAAAGCAGCCCCCTGTGCTCTGTGCCACCCTTGGCAGGGATGGGGTCTGTCTTGCTGTTGTTCCAGAGCTCCCTACTACTATCCACCTACCCCGTGCTTGCCCACACTCCTCCTGGCCATGCAAAAGCTTTCACACCCCCTTGGGACTAAGGTGGTTGGGGCTGGCCCTCCTTGTATCCGAACCTTCCTGCAGAAAAGCCAGCAATTGTTTCCCGGCTCCTCTGGCACAGGAGCACCTCATGCCCACCCACATTTTCAGGGACTCTCAGGGACTGCAGTGTTGCTGTTGGCATCCCTTCCAGGAAGCCATCAAACTTTAATGATCTTTAGCTGCAATGGAGAGAGGAGCAGGGAGAACGCAGGCCCTGAAGGAATGCCTCATCGTTGATCTTGCTTCCTGCTCTGCTGCTGAGCGTGACATTATCTGAAGCGCAGGCAAGGAAGACAGGGCTGGGTGAGGACACGCTGAACTGCTTCTGAAAGAGCCTCTGGAGCAGAAAAGAGTGTTACTTAGCTTGAAAACAATAAGATGTCTGTTTAATCAAGCAGGACTTTTATTACACCTCAGGTGAAGTTAATAACTTGAACAAAATAACATTGTTTCTGCTCAGTGGAGTGTGTTAATATTGGCTATGTTTTCTCACTGATATGTGAAAAATAGCTTATTTGTATTGAAAGGGCTATATGGTTTCTGTTATAAAACAAAACATATGATCATGTTTATTATTTTATTTTATTTTATTTTATTTTATTTTAATTTTCACTTATGGAAAATATGTCTAAGAATTCACATGCCAACAAGGTACAAGAAACCATCAGTGGATTACTTGAACCAGGATCAGACAGAAAACAAGCTGAGTCCTTTTGGAAGATTTCATGGCAGAGAATGAATTTCTGCTAGTTAAGATTATGAATTTCTTGTACAGGTAGATTTACCTGGGAAAGCATTAAGTACATTTGCATTAGCTTTTGTAAGAGAAATATACTTTGCAGCAAATAAAAGAATCAAAGGAAATTTCAACACCCCCCCTATACACACCCTACTCCCCTGACAAAACTGGGGTGAGTGGCTGGTTCCCCAGAGGGCTGTACTGCCATACAGAGGGCTGACAAGATTCTCATGAAATTCAACAAGGAGAAAGGCAGAGTCCTGTATGTGGGAAGAAACAACCCCAGTATGCTCTGGTGCTTCTCAGCTCGAAGAGCTCGGCAGGAAAGGATCTGGATGTCCTTCATAGAAGGTTCAGGGAGCATCTTATCAATGTGTATAAACACCCAAAGGGAGGGTGTGGAGAGGAGTGAGCCAGGCTCTTGTCAGAGATGCCCAGTGCCAGGACCAGAGGCCCTGGGCACAAACTGGCCCCCAGGAGGCTCCCTCTGAGCCCCAGGAGCACTTCTGTGCTGTGCGGGTGAGGAGCCCTGGCACAGGCTGCCCAGGGAGGCTGTGGGGTCTCCTCCTTGGAGGCCTTCCAAAGCCGCCTGGAGATGGGCCTGGGCAGCCTGCGCTGGGTGGCCCTGCTGGAGCAGGGCTGGGGCCTGGTGGCCTCCAGAAGGCCCTGACAGCCTCTGCCATTTCTTGTGATTCTGTGACTGAATGACAGTAGGGACTTGATAAGGGTGTCTATTCATGTAGCAAAACCTGAAGGACCACTGAGCCAGAGGCATGTGTGATTAGGTAAGATAATATTAAGATACCATACCTCAAATGTATAGTTTCTAAACTAAAATGTTCTGTATTATTTGAATACTTTTACAAATGAAAACCATATCTCTTCAACAGGAAGAAGTTTGCTGAATTTTGGATTCAAGCTTAGCTGTGTTTCCATAGCACCCAGGCTGATGAAGACAGGCACCTCATCATTTGGAGTTGTGCACACAGACCAAGAATAAGAATGAAATCTGAGGAAGGAACAGGCACCCTGGGTCAACAGGACATTGCACAAAGGAGTCCTCCTCCCAGATGTCACATGTCCAAAATAGTAATGCTTGATAACACTGTGATGTGTGATGTCCACTGGGAAAGACCAGCTATGGTGCAGACATCTACTAGTGATTAGATGAATCCCATCTGGTAACCTCATGAAAAGGAACAGAAACGTCAGAGATGAGATACAAATGAAAATAATAATAATTCTAATAATAATAATAAAATATATATATTTATATAAATCCATCACAGATAAACACTGACCCCAATACCAGGTTGGAAAGTCTGCATCTCTTCCCCTTTTTTTGTATTAACATACAGACAAAAGTGTTTGTGCTGCACAGAAACATCTAGTCCTTTTCTAAGTTCTTAGATATATCTGAATTTGTGTACTCTGTAGTGTAATTGTCCACTTGAAGCAAAAATATGAAGAGGTTAAAAAACACTAGCCAGCTCTCACAGCAGAGGCAAATGCGTGCTGATGACAAATGGCTTAAACAGCTATTGGTGCTATGAGACAGGCTGACTTTTACTGAAATATTCTGCTTTTATAAAATAGACTTCAGGTGATTTATCACAGCTGTTCTGCAAAATGATTTAATCATAAAAACAACCATTGTAATTTCCTCCTGAGTCAAGGAAAACATTGAACCTGCCGCCACTGCCTCTCTATTATTGGAATATTATTTTGCCATATTCAGACGTATTTATTGTGGGTAGGAAGAAAGCTAACAGCATCTGTAAAGATCAATAATGTTAGGGGTGAGATGGGGGACACACTCACCTGCATCATGTGAAGCAAGCCCCATTCAGTGGGGTGGTTGTGAACTTAAATATTTGTATCATACGGGAAGAACCCTTCAACTGCAGAAGGGAAGAGCTACACCTAATTTTAAAATCTGGTATTTGAAACTAGCATCGACACTGATTCCATTAACATGGGCAACTTTAAGGTCATGGCAGTACATGTAATTTACAAGAAGCATGTTTTTCCAAAATATTTTAAGAATTGCTGGACTTTCAGCTGTCAGATATCTGTGTTGTACAGCTAACTGTTTGTTTATCAGTGTCATTGTGCTATGGAAGAGAACAACTGTGAAAAGAAAAATGAGAGAGTATTTTGCAGGAAATCAAGTTCACATCTGGATAGATCAGAATCCTCTTCAGAAAGACAGGTTCATCCTGGAGGAAAGACTAAAAACGCATTGATGTTAAATGATTTTTGCTGTCCTGCAGCTATTCCCAGTACTATGGAGGTGAGTTCTTAATTTATCGGTCAAACAGACAGTAACAACTGTCTGTGTATACACATCAGGGCTGACAGATCCCCCGTCCTCAGGGACTGGATTGGCAGGCCAGAAGATTGTCCTTTGCAAATATGCATACCTGCACAGGAGGTGAAATCAGGGCTTCCTGATCTCTTGATGATCCAGAGTCATGCGGTATTGAATATAAATAACCATTATCCACTATATAGGCCTGTATTGTTTCTTGGTAATGTCCCAATAACTGCCCGTGTACTACAATCCCTAATAACCTTAAATTACAGATATTGTTCACATCAAAAACAAAATTCAGAAGTTAGGATAATTTTGTGAAAAGTAAAATACAGAAATATTGCATTTGGATACTAATGTCAAAACAGTCTTCAGGTGGAGACATCAGCCCTTTTCTAGACTAAAATTCAATTGTTATGAGAATGAAGTCAGATATACATGTACAAAGAACATACATGTACTTTAACTCAAGCATCCATCTAGAATGACTGAAATATATTCTATGATATGCTATTTTGTGGTTTACACATTTATATAGGATCTGAGTCAAAAACTGTTAGGCAAATCAAGCTCATGAATATCAACTTTGCATGGACAGACAAGTGCATTATAGACTTGTCGCATCAAACACAGGTCATTGTTGGGAAATGAAGGATAATAGACTGTTTTTATGAGTAATTTTAGACAGAGAGGAAATAAATCCTATGTTTATTTAACAGTGCAACACTGCTTCACTGTTGCATGTTATAGAATTTTATTCTTACCTTTACAGACTTCAGTATACAAATTAAATATGCTTGACAGCATTTGTACTGTTAGTTCAAAGGAGACTGTTGCCAAAGTTGTTCATGTTTCTAATATATTTAGTAAAGGACTTCAGTTTGTGGCCCTGACTTCATGAAAGGATTGTACAAAAAAGGAAACTCCTTGTTGTAGTCTGACTTTCTATCCATTTAGTTCATTACTCACAGTTGATAAAAATTCATATTTAATATTTTTATAAAGTGCCATAATACCAGGTGTTGATGATGGAAGCTTGTCATCCTGAAACACCTGAAAGCTAATCTAACGTTTGATGGCTTATTTCTCTAAGTGCCATTATGATTATGTTTAAAATCATACTATTGCTCTGTATTGTATAAAACAGCATGCTTCTTCCATTCTGCACCTGTGGGTTATCTCATTTCCTAGCTAATACTTGTGTCATGCAGAGCAAGTGAAAAGGAAGCTGTGGGAGAATGCATATGCTAAAAATTCAATTCTGGAGCCCACAGTCACATATCTCATCCTGACCCCAGCTGTGTGCATAGCTGATTGCATTACTAGTATCTGCAGAGTTAGAAAAGTCAAGTAAATTACCTTGTGCCTCACAATTGAATTGTTTATCTCAAGGTGGAAGTGTATGAAGCCTAAAGCTGTGATAAAAGTTGAAAACAACAGTTAAGTGGCAAGACTTCTGTGCTAGCTCAGCTTCCAAAGGACTGCATCACATCTCTGTGCAGTGCCACTGCTGGGACAGCCATGAGGGCGCAGCCCAGCACAGGATGTGACACCTCCAGCTATGGGATCATGCTGTCCCAATAGGGACCCCTTTGGTGGGATTTGGTCTGAGATTAACACATTCTTCTGTAGTAAACTCTGTGTGGGGCACCTGCAAATACATTGTTTTGGGTGTCTTCATACAGGTAATGGAGCTCCAGTCAATCCAGGCAGTAGAGCCTGGAGCACAATTCAATTCACCCTGACTTAGACACCTCATGTCTACTTGCCTGATCTCATCTCCAGTGACTCTAGTGATTAGGGTCCTAGTCTGGTTGACCATATGTGGGAACCCAGAGTCATCTAAGATGCCCTGGGATATCTAGGATATATATGTGCGGATGTAATATGGGACATATAGGAAACTTTTCTACACTGGTAGCATCTGAATTAATCATAGAAGCTTCCAAAGCAATTGAATCAATTCACTAGTGTGCTGTAGAAACCACTTATATAGCCCTATGTTGAGTCTTAAACTTGACTGATTACTACCTTCAAGCAATACCTGTATTCAAGATGTGCACTTCTTGTGGTGAGTCCCTGCCTGTCCAGGATCTTCTCTTGAGCTCCAGCCCATGAACCCCAGCTTGCCAACCAGCTACACAAACTGCAGGTAACAGAGACTCTTGAGTGGGAGATTACAGGTTGGGGACGCAGCTAGCACAAACTACAGGCTGCAGGACTGGCTGGTGGAGAACCAGACTTGCAAGGACAACTGGCCAGAAGCCTGTCAGCAGTAGCAGCAGACAAAAAGTAGGATTAAGATGACATAGTTTTCAGGGATTGCATCATCCTGGTTAGCAGCCGGGGTACAAACGCTCAGCATCCCTAGCCATGCATAAGAAACTGGTGCATGGTAGCTACTCCACCTGCCACTCACAGGGGAGAGAATGGCTGTACACTGCAGGTTTTTTGGGGGGGGGAAATTCACATTCACATACTGACTTGACCTTGTGTTTCCCCTTTTCTTCTCCTCTTCTCTTTGGGTGAATCCATCTGTTGTCTTCCACAGCACAGTCACCACAGTGGGAGCCTTGTTTCCTAGGCTGGGGGGTGAGGGACAGGGGTATAGAAGACAGAATATAGAAGATAGAAGATAAAGGAAAGGGGCAGAACTCAAGCTCCTCTGCCCAAGTATTTTAACACATCTAAAGACAGGACTTAGCCTTGAGTGCCAGCAGCCGCTGCCTGGAAAAATATTTCCATATACACAGGAGCTGCAGTGTAGTTAGAAGGTGGCCACAAACCTGGAACAGTCTCCTGGCAGCAAAACACAGAGCACTGCAGTAATCACTCTTTTTCCCACACACACCTCATGCAGGAACATCACACATAAAGACTGAAAACAGAAACCACATGCACTAAAAAAAATCAGGGCCACACTGTGTATCTGGATGTCAGTGAGAATGCAGTGACAGTCACTTGTTATCTCTTGTTAAGCTCCTGCAAGGCAAGACTTTTCCATGTAACAATATCTATAATATTTTAAACATTTGCTTATATGATATTTTATCATTTTATATGATTTTTTTATTTTATATGATTTTATGTTGATATTTTTCTGCCTGTGAGTTTGCACAGATTTCTATTGAAGATCTGAGGTTTAAAAAATAATAATTTAAAATGTCTCTCCATCACTGCAGATGAAGTGGAGTCATTTAGCTGTATTATAACTTAGTTTAGGGACTATAATTGAACCATCCAAGTTGTCTGCCATGACATTCTTTGGACCTTTATCTACTTGGTAGCAACTGAAAAGTAATAGTTTCATTGAATGCCATTGCAAAATTCTCAGTTACGATTGTCAGCAAGAACACATCTTAAATCAATACACATCAATAAGTACATTTCTTTGAGGAATGTTATTTCTAAATGAGATAGAATAAACTACATTACATCATGTAAATAAACTATATTTACATGAGTTTAAAACAAGTCTGATTCCATGGATTTCAATAGGCTTGTTCTTACACTGTGCTATTAACTCCAGATGAATGTTCCTACATTTCAGTATCAATATTTAAAATTGTTTTGAATTACTGAGGCAAAAACTACGAAATTGGAGTGTATTTGTGGAGGCAGGGCTGAAAATATTGAAAAGAAAATGGCTCTAAATGTTTCTAAGGCTTTCTCCTCTCAGGAAAAAAAATGCATGTAAACAGTTGATGGCCTTTCACTGCTTTTCTGCTTTCACCACTTGATAACTGGAACAATGCACTAGAACAACAAAATTAAAAGGTGTTTCATGCTGAGGTTGCTTCTGCCCCCCACAAATACATACAACAGAGTAGCCTAGAGAGAGACTTAGAGAGAGGGGCTTGTACATTCCTGAAGTACTCCTACCCTGTAAGAATCAGCATGGTAGACCCTATGGGTGGATTCAGAGGGGGAACTGGGGCTGGCATGAGCCTTGAGTGTGAATGTATAAGTGAACAGAAGCAATGCTCTCCTGCAGCTGATGACAGTGGATTGTCAGCCTAGGAACGGAAGTCCTCAGTTTTATTCATCGCTTCCAGCAAAATACTGCTTCCTTCTTGTTTGTCCTGAAAAACGATCAATTCTCTGTAAAGCTTAAAAGATAATGACAGGCAATAAAATTTTAAAATATTGCTTGCTTTATCCAAGTAACCATTTAAAACACATATTTAGCTTCAAAACTGAAAGCCAGTCGTGTCTGCAGCAGATGAAAGATATGCATATGAAGATGTATGGCATTAATGATCGTTTTCCCTGAAGAATAACCTCTGAAATAAATGAACCATATGATCAAGCCATACAGTTAGCCTGTTCCTGGCATTTGCATACAAGTAATTAGCATTTAAATAAATAAATCTCTTTGGCTGTACTGATGTTGTCTACCTGATAAGCTTTCAAATGCATAAAACTGGACCGACCATTTATTATAAACTGTGGTATAATAGCAATAATCTTTGCAATGTTTTTTGCAATTGCAGTCATTGTAGATGACAGATGTTTTACAGCAGCGTTGTTCTGAGAGAGTAATACATTAACCATTTATCATTGTTCAGGAAATTGCTCAGGTAATTATTGTCTAGCTAATTAATCCAAGCTTTGGGAGAAGAAATGAAGGGCAAAATACAGGACTGCTGTGACAGGGAAAATTGTGTTATGTTCCTGGATATTGAGTTTTCCTCTAGCACTCCCTAGTGGTTCACTAATTCATATTTTCAGCTGTTGCATACCAATGAAAAAAAGCATTTACCATCTCTGAGTACATTTTTGCACACTTGTGTATCATTAGAAAACATGGGAAAGTGTATAGCTGTGGCATAGCTTCTTCCCAGTCCTCTCCCCCTGACAAGATCCTTCTGATATACTTCTAGATTTAATTCACTTCGAAGTGTCTAAGATTTGAAATTACAAGGATAAACTTTTCTAACTCCATTAAGTTATATGGAACTTTTTTCTTTTTATTCCACCCTCTATCCCCACTGCCCCCCAGCAACCAAGGATGGGCAATGAAAAACACAGCCTTATATTGAAAGTTTCACAGAGGACTTTTTATGCAACATTTATCAAACACAGCAGGCTTTATGTAATCAATTTTAAGTAGAACTGCCTCCAAGCATGCCATGAGAGCACATGAGCAGTAACAACTGATTAATTTTTGCATACCTTAGAGAGTGTGTATGCATTTACCTTTGCTCTTACAAGCTGGTGGCTCCCAGAGTGGGGCAGTGGCCAATATCACAGCCATTCTGCCCCCAGGTCTTGCTGCAAATTGTTGTGATCAAGTACCTTTCTCCCCACCTCCAGAAATCCCAGTTATGACAAGAGCCTGCTCAGTGCTCCATTCTGTTCCCATGTGCCTTTTGCAGGCAGTGACTTCCAGCCACTGACATACCACTCCCTGCTGCTGGGTTGCCTCCACAAAGAGAATTCATAGAATCATCAAGGTTGGAAAAGATCTTCAAGATCACCATGTCCAACCATCAGATCACCAAGTACAATTATCAATTCAAATAGTTGTGCTTGTCATGATCTTTTTTAAATACAGAAGTCACTGACAACTGGAAAGCAGGGCTAGTTAATGCAACTATTTCCTTATTTCTAAAACCAGAGAAAGTGGGGAGCAAACCAGACAAAATATATTCAAAGAGCTCAAGAAGGGCAGTAAAAGAGAAAAAATATACCTTTGGAGGAAAGAAAAATCTCTCCATCTCTTTCTCTCATAAATGCAAAAATCTCCAGTACCAGGACCAGAGGCCCAGGGCACAACGTGGCCCCCAGGAGGGCACTGAAGTGCTCTGAGCCCCAGGAGCACTTCTGTGCTGTGCGGGTGAGGAGCCCTGGCACAGGCTGCCCAGAGAGGCTGTGGAGTCTCCTCCTTGGGGATCTCCAAAAGCCGCCTGGAGATGGGCCTGGGGCAGCCTGCGCTGGGTGGCCCTGCTGGAGCAGGACTGGGGCCTGGTGGCCTCCAGAGGGCCCTGCCAACCTCAGCCCCTCTGTGATTCTGCAGGGGGTGTTTCTTATGATTTGTACAGCTCCACTATTACTATTTTGGGGTGAGATTATGGAGATTTGGTAATAAGAGCCTACAGAGAAGATATTATCAAGCACTACGGTTGCTTGGACTTAAGCAAGTGCCTTCTGTGACTGCAATGCTAAAATGTTGAGTTTTCTTCAGGAGGTGGAATGCCTTGTTAGTGCCTCTGTTTTCAGTACTCTTGCATTCTTCTCTATTTGCTTCAGGTTGTTGCATTTCTTGTCTAATTAAATAAGTGCATTGTTATGGATGATTGTCCCGCTATACTGGTGCTCTTCCAAGAGCTGACTCAAGCTAGAACAGGCTTTCAAGAAATGGAAACTATCCATTCAATGACATTTCAGGTAGCCCACAAAAGCACTAGCTAAATACTGCAACATTTGTCAGTACAGATGTGGCCAAAGTAGCAGCTTCAGTTCTTATTTGTGCTTTTCTCATGTATGTATTCTTCCTTATGTGGTAAATGCCATTTGCCAATATTTTAAGGACATGTTTCCAGATGCAGTCACTATGTATCAAACATCTTCATCCTCTTTCTTAGTCTCCAGTTACTTTTATATAGTGTAAGGCAGAACTTTTATTATCATAAGTATATCCCTTGCAGCATATTCTTAAACTGAACAAGCACATGCACAAAAATAACCCCTTGCAGTTATTTATCTCTGATTCTTTGATGGGATGCTTTGACATTGACATGCAGTGTTTTTTTCGATCATTGTGCACATAGTCAAGATGTATTACAATATGTCTGTCTGTGACAAAATAAAGTCTGTAATATATGTGACAGGACTTGAAATTATATTTATTAATTGTGGATCTCATTTTAAAGCAAAAGGGATAATTCTACCATGATTCTTCCCATTCTGAAGTTACTGAACTAAAATAAATTAAAATACCATGTCTTTCAAGGGATACTTTTGCATATTTTGGCACTGAAGTTAGTGAGATTTGGTCTCTACTTCTCATAATTTTCTTCAATTGTTTGGCAGGTTGCGTATATGACAGTCAAATCTCTCTCCAGTCTGTTAGTCCTTTATCTTTATGTCTGTGGTTTATCCTGTACGTCTCATTAATTCATTTGCAATAATGACATCTCCTTGGTTCAGTTCATTGCAAGAACCTTGCTTATTTCTATCAGTCAGAAAACTCGTCTTCTCTATGCATCAGTTCCTGCATATTTCAAACAAAGTGTTCTGAAAAAAAATAGCTTTTTAAAAGAAGTCTGATGTTATCCACATTTTTACACTAATTCAGCAGAAATTAAATGCATAGAACAGGTCCTGTCTAACAACTGAAGAGAATGTAAAAAAGCAGTTCAACTGCCACCTAAAGTGCCTGTTACACATATATCAAAAATCTCTCTGTATTGCAGCCAGGGTAGATCACAAATCATCTAGCAGATCAACCTGAGTTACCAATCTCTTTTAGAGGATAAAAATTAAGTTTTATGATTTTTGTCTGGAATGAGACAGTTTCTTCCATTTCGATGTCAGACACAAAGTTTTTATATGTCCAGGGACTGTGTCCAAAGGCTAGAACCTTTTCACAATCATGAGGAATGCACCCTAAAAAGAAGACAGGATTTTTGAACCAGGTGGAGAAGCTATTTTATAGTAGAATATATCCTGAAAATCTTCCAGAATGCACTGGAAAATAAAGGCTTGCATACTTTGAAGCATCACCTATTCAGTGTACTTAAAGGAGAACCTGAATCCTGCATGCATGGATATTGGAATGACAGTAGGTAGCCATGTGCAACTATCAAACCACAGTCAGCACCTTTCTTCAGAGTAGCAGGACCTGCTTGCAGAATTGATGGTTGTTGCTCCTGATTTGCTGGTTGTTGCTCCTGATTTGTATTTTGTCACCATCCTTCCATGACTCTTTGAATGGATCTCTTTGTATTAGATGGACTTGATGATCCTTATGGGTCCCTTCCAACTCAGGTTATTCTATGATTCTATGACTCTATGGTTATTCTCCTTGTATCAGTGGTAAGGAATTCCTTAACTGTGACCCACTTTTTCCTTCTCTCCTGAAACTGCCAACAAATATTGCAGAGTCTACCAATGTGAGCTGGATATCAAATGCACAGACTGGGATTAGCCTAATTTATCTTTTACAGAGCAGAAATTTACAATATACATGTCAACATCCGACACCTACAAAAATGAGTAGCTGTTGGAAACAGTATATTGCCTGCATCATAGCTCCTAAGACTCTTCTCACTTCATAATTTGTGTTCAGGAACAGCTCTCAGACTTATTTTAGATGGCTGTCTTAGATTACAAAGATTTCCCTCCTTCTGTCATTTAGTTTACAGTGAATGAAGATAATGGTGACTTTTCAATAGATGTTTATTTTGCCAGCAGCTTTAATAAGTGGCACCATAATTCCTGATGAAACTTCATTGTTTTTAATAACAGTGTAAAACTCCAATGAATTTTATTCAGTTTTGGAATTCACTGTTCTGTTGATCTGTTGTCATTTAGTAATTTTGACATTATTTGCTCAACCAAGGTCATTGTTGGTGATATCTGATCTGTTTGTCTGGTGCTCCCGTTTGGTAGTTTTCTGGACATTATTAATGGCAAAAGCATTAACAGCACTGCACTGCTAAATGTTCAAAGCTTCCCATGCTTCTTCCAGACTCTGGACAAGGTGTCTGATGGTCCATTGCTGCAAATCACTCAGGGAATTGTATCAAAATACTGTCTCCACCACTTTACTTCCCACAATATGCAACAACTATCTCCTGTCATTCCAATCATCTCGGTGGGGATGGCAACTCTATTTTGCTGGTCAGGCTTTGGTAGCTGAGCATTCCCTGAAGCTGCCAAACCTATTCAGAGAGCAATATCTTAACAAACCTCCTCCCTGCTTAGTTCACCATGTTGGTCACAATGTTTTTGCACAGCTACCCATTTTGTTGGTCTTCGTTGTAATTCCAGGTAGGAATGTATGTTTTGGAAAGGTTGGAGCTCCTGTGTTTCATTACATTAGCCATCACCATTGCTGGTTACAGAAACAAGTCTCAGCACAGGTAACTTTCTTATGTTATTTAGTTCAGCAGTAAAACACTGAAAACCACTTGACAATTATATTCATGTTTCCTTGCAAGTTTTAACAATATGTCTGTAGAATCTAATAGCAAAGTGCATATTATGGTTATATTTTTACCAGTAAATAAAATGGGCTGTGGCTTGAGTTCATCTTGCTAGACTGTTTCCTCTACACTGTCCACTGGGAATAGATTGTGGTCCATGCTCTCCCCAGAGCAAGATAATTTATTAATTCCTTGTACATTAAATGTAGACAGGTATCCCGCAGTGGATTTGAGAGATTTTATTCTTTTGTTAGAACAGGATTCACATCACCTCTATATTACCAGCAACTTTAGGGTCATAATGTTATCAGAATCTGACTAAATAAATACCTTAAAAATATTGATATCAAAGTTAACTGATCTTGTAAATGTTTTCTCATGATGCTTGGTAATAGAATACCTTATCTGTACTGCACACACTTCCCAACAAAACAATATATTGTTAACACTATATTTATAAACAAAAAAGTGTTATATTCTGTCAAATAATATTTATTAATCTTTATCTCATTTCTCTCAGGAGAAAGCTGATATTTGTATATACTTTGGAATTGAAATACTTCCCTATTTCCACATAAATCATTGTGCATACAATTGTAGATAAATTTCTGTAACTGCTATTTACAATGCCACTGATTAGGCAGATTACTGAAACCTCTAACTTGCATCTACTTCCTTGTCTGACAGTGCTTAAAAATCCACTAAATGCAATGGGCAACTCTTCAGTTTCAGATATATGACTTGATTTATTTATTTTTTCTTCCCCAGAGTGTGTTCACAAATAGTAACTGTGCTGGTTGTCCCTTTGGATATGACCCTTGGACTCCACAGGAACTGGTAAACATCCTCACATGTCTAAAATTGTCCTCCTAGGCACAAAAAAAATCACTTTTTTGTGACATCTTGTGCCCTTATTGTCTCCTACTAGTATATTGATAAGTCTGTTTTCAGAGTCTGCAGTACAAGGTCTTGAAGGAAGTTCAACTTCTACCCCGTAGGCCTTGCTTTCAGGTTGAATCTGTGTACTGACTAGTTTAATAGGCTCTTTCAGCCGCGGATTTCCATTTACATCTGTTTCTCCCTCTGCCTTGCTCTCCTTTGGTTGATCTTTTTTTCTCACTTCTCTCACATAAAAGATGCTAGTGTTTCTAGTCTTCTGAACTGAAATAGTTTCCTATTTCCACTCAAAGCATGATGTCATTTGGTGGCATCATGCTACCATAAAAATATTTTTTATTTCCATAAGAAAGGTCACAGTGCCCTTGTTTTAGATAAGCTTATGTATTATATTACTTACTACAAATAGTTCAATCTCCTTGATTTACAAAACATGTTTAAACTAGTTTCAGGGTGAAATCAAATTTCAACTAAAGCAGTTATATCTTTCTTAAATCATTTCCCAAGTGCCATGTAGTTATCTAGTAGTATTAGGAATCATTTAAGCTTTGTTAATGTAGTATAAACAAATTATACAGCTGCTTGCCTCTATTAGAAAGCGCCATCTTTAGTGTGAGTCCTTGCAACATATGATAACAGTGGAGCAAGTGAAAAAAAGTATATTAAGAACAGAAATAGTTCGTGCAAGTATGTGATGGATATAAGCTTATACATGGTAAACATTTTTTCTTGCACATTTCTGGACAATCTATGAATAAATCACTATACTTCTACCAAAAAGGCTCAGGCTAAAGACCTCATAACTGTTCAAAAAAGTTCTGGGTCTTTCTTTTCCCTTTCTTCTCCCTTTCTTTTCTTCACGACCAATGGCAAAGAATTATGCAGAAAACCAGTTCAACCTTTTGTCAGCAGGTCTGTATATTGGACTCAATGTAAGGAACTCAGGTCTATTTTTTTTCCTACTGTCTTTTTTTTTTTTTTTTTTTTCCTAATCATCTTATCACCAGCAAATAAAAAAGTGTTTTTACAGAATAAAAATAGCAAGCATTTGGGGATAAAACTCTTAAAAACCCATCTTGAATATCCACTGCTAATTAACATGACATTATCTTTTAAAAGCCTCAGAACAAGGTGCGTAGAAAGTCATGGTGGCCATATGTGAGAAACTCATACAAAGATGTATATTTAGAAATAAATTTAAAGAGCTTTTGTTTTCCCTTTCCAGGAGAACATGGGACATGGAATAGTACGTTCATGCAACATCAGATTGCTTAGACAGCAGAGTTAAATCATTTAGAGGGCTTACAAGACATGTTCTAGTGGAAGGAAGCAAAGCAAGAATGTTTGTTTATTTATTTGTTTGTTTATTTATTTATTTATTTTTCCAGCAAGGATCCAAGATTCCTTTTGGCAACTAGGCTCTGGAATAAATGTCCAGAAGGTGTACATTTCTGTGCAACAGTTGTGGCACCTGTGCTTGCAGAGCTGTGTTAGCATGGACAGGACGTGATTGGAACTGTCTCTGCTTACTTTTGCAACTGAATTCACTACCAGAAGTGGTTGTAAAGCCTGCACAGCTGGATTCTGATAAAAATAATTTCTGCCTTACTTATCTTGGGCTCATTGATCTGATATTGAGAAAGGGTTGGGAAGAAAAAGGAAAATGGTGTTTGAGTGGTTGTTGAGAGCAAAATGAGTGGTTGTTGAGAGCATTCCTTCAGATAATACAGTAAATTCAAAGTTTTTAACCAAATGAGTTAAGCAGATTTCTGGGAAGTGCTACAAGCTCAGATTTTAACTTTTCTTGTGGAATAATTGTGCCAGTGTTCAAACTTTACTTTTGTTTGCAAAGACTGCTGTTGCTGTACTAATTTCTCATCATCTCCACAACCTTTATCACACAAGGATAAATCTTAGCCACTAACATGTAAACTGTGGCTATAGTCTACTTTGTATCAGTCAGCATCTAAAGTGCCACTAAATGTCTAATCTGAGAGAGCAGGTACAGACCTCTTGTTTACACCAAAATCTTTCAACATTCAAAAACAATGCCCCTAAGAAAATAAGAGGCAGCTAAAATAACCATGCCTGGGTATTTGATGTGTTCCATGGTGATGAGATACTCCTAGGAAAACTCAAGAGTGTTGTTGACTGTGATCTAAGTGGCTTGAATAATGTGTTGCTTTTAGCATTCTCATCACACTGACTTTCGAATTATTCACTAAACTTACTGATCCTTTAAAAATGTGTTCCACTTTCAGTTTCAAATGATGTAGCTAGAAAGCAGCAGAAAGCAGCAGCCTAGGAGTACAATTTGAATGCTGTGAATGCAGTCCTTTGTGCTTTCAAGTTGATGCAATGAGGTGTAGCTGAATTTTGTGTTTAAAAGCAATCTAAATTAAAAACATATTTTTCATTGTGTCTTCAAAAAGTTAACATTCATGTCAGCCCTTCTTTAGATTGAGTTGAACCAAGCACTGTGAAATCTGATCACCATGAATGTACTACATCATTTCCATAATTATGAAATCCACATCTATGGTAATAAATTTTAACACATAGTACATTTGCAGACTCTTTATTTTGACCATTGGCTCTTCATTGTGTACAATTTCTTAGAAAAATAGCATGAAGTATAACCTGAATTCTGTAACAAGTTACAGATCTGAGAGAAAACAAACTCCATAAGGTGTCCTGATATCCTCAGAACATACTAAAGCAAGATTTGTGAAGAAAACAACATAAAAAGGTAAAGTTGAGATTTTCTTCACAATACAAGAGGCTCAAAGTGAGCTGTGTGTGTAACATTCATTGTGTCATAAACTTACACAAAGATACTTGACTTGACAATAACAATGTTCTCAGAAAACAATCAGTATTTTTTTCTTTGTTCTCTCTCTCTCCTTTTCTCTTCTTGTCTAGATTGTTGTCCTAATGAGTCCAAATTCCTTCTGACTTCTGTTTTAAGCCCCTCATCACTCTTACTGCTTACTTTTGCAGTCCCTCTATTCAGTTAATCTCTGTAGGTAAGCAGTTCTCTCAGTGGGACTGATAGGACTCATAGTTATCACCTGATTGTCCAATTAGTCCATTTCCCTTTTTCACCTCTATTCCATAACTACATGATACATCTTTTGCTGCCTTGGACAGTGGCCCAGCCTTCTCCAGTATTTATTCTCTTCTCCTTTAATAAGTATATTGTTTGATGTTTATTGACTTTGCCCAAGGATTATCACAGAGCTGATGAAGACCCATTCTCTGCTTTTCACCAGATCTCTGGTTTTGCTTGACCTTGGAGAGCTATCAGTCTTGCCTGTCAGACAGGAACAGACTAACAGTCCTTCAGTTTTCCTTTAAACTGAAATAGCCTGCTCAGAACGAGAACAATTGTAGTTACTGGCAACTCATATAATGGCCTTATTTCCATAGCAAATAGATGAGTAATGTTCCTTTCTCTCTAATGTTGAAAAAGATTCTCTGTAGTGCTAACCTTTTAAGTTTTAATTTATCCCTATAAGTTTGCTGGGATAATTCTGGCAGTTTCCCCCACCAGTAAGTACCACACAATCAAAAGTAAAATGACAGGTTTGCTACTGGTTGAGTGCTAGCCGGCTCAATCCAAGCCATGCCCCATGTACTTTGGAAATTTTGTTTGAAGCGCTTGTTTTGCTTATCTCCTTTCCAAACCAAAATCTTAAACTGAGAAGAATGAGAACAATGTTCATGTGCTATAAATGAGTCCTTGTTGTGTTTGGTGAAGAGAGTAAAGTGTGTGTATGGGGGGAGGATGGACACTCCTGAACTCAATAAGCATCCCACTGACCATTCTGGGGTCCTTAAGCTATTTTAAATGTTGAAAGCATCTTCAACTCAGTTATTTAAGCATATCCTCTCCTAGGTCATAGGAAACCAGCATAGTTCTGGAGAACTTTATTGTGGTATAGTATCCATCAAGTCTTTTGTTAGCAGTTGTCAGAATATCAACAAAGTAGGCTTCATCATTCTGCTTTAAGGGGTCTAAAAAGTATAAAACAATTATTTTTTTTATTAAAATAATAACAAATTATTATTTTAATTATTTTTGACAATTATCTCCTAGTGAGGGCTCCCTGTCTTAAGAGCATTAGATCCTCAAGGATGTTGCAAAATTAAATACTTTGAAATTCTTTCTGCCTTAGTCACAGAGGTGCGGAGTATAAATTTAATAGTTCAAAACAAGATGTTAATTCAATATAAATCACCACAAGATCACCAGTTTGCAATATTTTGCAACCTGAGTTCTAAAACCTGTGTCAATAGCAGAGAATGAAAGAGGAGGGTGAGATAAAGATTGCTTCAGTATTTTGCAAATAAAAGGAAATGAGTTTAAAGTGAACTCAGCACAAATGGCTGATCACATACCTTACTATACAACTCCAAATATAAGTTCTAAAGACTTATGTAAAGGTCAACATTTCCTTGTATCCTGCAAAAGACACATTCATGTGGCAGCAGGTTTTCTTGTCATGTACATCAGAATTACACAAATATGTAATGTGTCTTTATTTGTCTGGCATATTGAGATAACATGCTATGTTTACAGCTTCGTTGAAACCAAAGGGGAACTGAGAGGCATGTCTTATTCCTGAGGGTAAAATGTAATTTTCTAATAAATAAGGAGTGAGGGTGGACAAAAATGTAAATCCCTCAGACATTCTGAATTCCATCATGACTTTGATATATAATTGTTTAATAATTTCCTGAGGGAAAAATGTCACCTTGTGTTTAGTGAAGAGCAGTCTGGAAGATTTGGTGTATGAAATGTTGTATAAAATACTTATAGAAATGCACTGTTTTGGGGGAGAGAATTATAAGTGCATTTTGTGAGGTAGCCTCTCTCTCAGATCCCTTTTGTTTCAGGAATAATGCAGCCTTCACAATTCAACATTACTGCACTGTAGGTTTTTGAGCTGTGAAATCTGCATAACAGTAGGGAAAAATACCAAGGGAAACTGTTAGAATACATTTAAGCAGTGCTATGTATGTGTTGCTACAGCACAGCTGAAATAGAACAGGCCCAGATCTTCCTCAAAGAGGCACTCTTGTTCCTTGGTGCCTCCACAGAAGTCAGAGTAAAATTATTTAATATTCATACTGATAAAAATGAAAGATGTGTAAGAGTATTCATACTACTTGTCTTTCTTTTTCATTCTGATTGTTTTCAAAATGAGCCATGAAGTTAAAAGTGTATCACATGTAGAAAGTGTCACAAAAGAAAGTGGGCTGTTAATCTTGTTCCATATGGTATAATAATCAATGTCAAAGTGAGATGGACAGCTCTGCCTGCTAGTGTTGTGAATTCAGGTGTAGCAAATGTGTATCAACAATAATATGGATATTTTGCACTGGAAATTCCACATAATTATAATGTGCATATTTGTTGGTATATTGAGGGCTTATTGTGCTGGGAAGTCAGCCTTTGGTGCATCTAATGTTTCAGATTGGATCATCAGTGGTGGACAAGTAAAAAGGAGTACCCATGAGACTACCTCTAAATATCAAAATGAGTACTTTTAAAATGTGCAATGCTCATCCTGTCAGAAACTGCAGTGGAAGAGCAAAACCTTCACATTTTACTCATTCCAAGACTAGAAGGCTTGGGTATGCAATTACAGGAGAGGGGAAGAATGGGAAATACATGCAGATGTACCCAGAAGGTATTGGGGTTTCTTGGGAGATTAGATACTGTACTAAACTTTTTAGAACTTTTTAAACTTTTTAGAAGAGAAGCTTAAAAAGGAAGAAACATTTAAATGAAAGCTAATAAACATTAGCTAATAGGAGAGTTATTTCCTCTGAAATGAATTGGTAGAAAATGTTAAATTGAAAAGGTTAGAGAAGAGCTAATGTTTCCACATGGAATATTTTGGGACTTCAACAGCAAAGGTGAAATATAACACTATGCTTTCAGTGAACTCCACATCAAGGTATTTGGATTTACTGAGTCAAGCAGAAACCACATTACAGTATTATGGTGACACAGTGTCTCTGTGGCTTCTGGGAAACCTGTTTTCTGGACTTCATGTCATACTCTCTTCTTTCCCCTGATGGTACATGATGGGAAGTGTAGTTAATGTTCTATAAGAACATAAAAATGGAGGATTTTATGTTGAAACTTTGCTTTTGCAATGCTTACCATATTTTCTTTCATGACGGTGTCTTATTGTTATTGGCAAGGCAAAACTGTAAACTATTTAAAATTTTATTAATATCCATATTGTACTTAAATTTTATCACCAGAATTTCCAAAATCACAATTATAAATTTCAGTTAAGGCAAATCATGAATATATGGCCAAGAACCCTCTGAAAGCACTTTGTACTATCAAAACAAGCCTCTGACAGCCTTAGATTACATGTTTCCATAGCAGATCTGGCATGGGTAGTGATAATGAAGCATACCATGACTGCTCTTTGATGTCCTTCTGGAAGGTCACAGCAGCAAAAGGCAACCCAAGCTTATTTCTTACCTCTCTGCAGACACATCAGTTTCTGAGGGAGGTATTGCAGACCTCCTTTTGTGAAGCAGCATTAGGAAGACTCTTATGTGCTCCACACTTGCCAGTAAAGAGTTACAGAAGTGGCAACTTCTAACTCTTTAGGTGCAACCTATCAATATTAATGAATTCATCCAATTCCACAAGGGATATTTGAAGTGTCCTGGGAACCACAGCACAGGAGGTAGGCTGTATCAGCAGTACCAGATTGGGGCAAAAGGGTAGGTTGTGCTGTATAATAAAATATTATGAAAAAAACTCCTCCTGAAGTTGAGTGTTAGCTCATGGGCACTTGCCAGCTTTGATCATTCTCTGTTTGTACCTATTTACAAGGGAAATTCTAAGATATTTAAACAAGGAAAAATATCTTTGAAACATCATTGAGACTTATGAAATGCTCTGTGGGAAAATCACAGGTTCATCAAGTACAATTTTTAATATACAACTTGGGTGAAATGTGCTAAACCAGGCCTCCCTGAATGACAGGAAGAGAAACACTGAATACCCAGCCACTGCCCAAGACAGGGTTCAGTGAAAAACAGCATGTGTCCGTGTAATTAAATTACTGCAGTAGTTCTTGTGTAGAAGGGGCCATAAGGACACTTTGGAGATTTCTTCAGTGTGCAGCTTTGCAACTTGCACATTTTTCATACAGATTTTTTTTTTCAGTCATCTTGAATTTCAGCACAGTAGCAGAGAAAGAAAATGAGCAAATGCTGCTCCTGACAAGATTGTCCATCTGGCATAGTTTTTCTACATAATAGTGTTAGGAAATGTCAGCTGTCACTTGCAAGTGAACGTGTGCAGGTTCGGCTGCCTAAATTTATCAAAGAGGGTGACAGACCTAGAGAAATTCATCCAAGACTTCATTTCCAACAGCTGCCAGAGCTTAGGATGCAGCATCTACCCTCTGTGTGACTCATTCACCATCCAAAATGTAGTTAGGCAGCTGCTAAATTTCAGCCAGACCTACTGCTGTGGTACAGTCCTCCCTAGGCACTTGGACAATTCCCCTTTGCACTTATGGGGCCGCTTCTGTGTGGCAAGGCATGCACCACAGATATATGTGGTGTATTTTGGCCTGGTGTGTGCAGAAAGGCAGCCTCAGAACAAACAACTGCACGTCCTGTGCCAAATCCTTGTTTTTCTTTGCATTTGTGCAGGTGACTCAAGGTTGGGTAATGGAAAAACTCTTTGGCCTCATTCATACCATGGCATCATTTAGTTTACCTGTACAGTTGGCGAGGCTGCTGCTGGTGGTGGGCAGGGTGAGCTATCACTTTGGGAGGAGATGCTAGTTCACAGTTAAAGATGCAGCACGTTCTGGCCTGCAGTCTAGCACAGAGTGTTGGAATTGTATTTCATAGTTTATTAAATAGGAAAAAATGGACCAAAACCAGTCAGTTCTCAGAGGACTCCAAATCTACTTAAATGCAATACATTCATGCATAGTATTAAGTCTGGCACATCACCTTAATTACCAGAAAACCAAGACCAAGGTCTGAAGAAGCTAAGCAGATAAATGTGAAGAAAAAGAACACCTCAGGATGTATTATGTTACAGCTTCAAATTAAAAAGTACCACCCTTTGCATGTATTAATATTTGTCCCTATTCTGAGAAATAGCTTCCTTACTGAGTCTGCAGATAAAATCTAATAGTAAATTTGACAGTGTGATAATTCCTGTATTCCATGGCATCGGTAAGAATTTATTTTCAGTATTCAACAGAATCTTTACCTCTGAAGGCCATCATATCATCATTGAAGGCACTTATTGTACTACATCATGTTTTGCTTAAAGGATCTAATAAAGCAAGATGAATTAATGCAAAAAGCATCATCATATCACTAAAATATTTAGACAAAAGACCCGCAAGGAATTCCCACAGGAAGAATTCCTGCTGTACAGGTTCAATGGAAGTAGCCAGCATTTTTTTTTTTTCAACTGGGCTTTTAATTGCAGGTAGTCTCTTTCAGGTGAGGTTAAGATTAAGCAACAATTGGAAACTCCTGGGAAAAACACAGTGCTAATTGAATAAATTGATGTTTGTCTATTTCAGCCAGAGCAGTCTGCAAAACTGAATCTACCACAGAAATGAGGGATGGCACTACTGCAGCACAGGAACTCTGCAAATCTGTTATTTTTCTAAGATGTAACTGCTTTTTCTTTAAAAAGTAAAGAGATAGTTGTATATCCCAAAGTTATGCAAAAGCCTACAACAAGGGGGGATTTCCAGTTCTAGCATCTAGTGGAATACTAAATATTAAACAAGAAATCTCAAAGAATCCCTGAAAGGAATTTGGGAATGTTAAGTAGTCAGCTACTGAATAAAAATATGAAAACTGAATAGACAAGCCAGCACTTAGAAGTATCTACGGTGTCAGAGAGTATTGCTAGTTTGGCTGATGTCTGTTGTTTCATTTAGAGCAGCTTAGTAGCTTTCCCTCAGAACAATTTTTGGAAGCGACCCAAATTTTCTTAGTGAAATTTTGTTTGCCATTTGGAAACAACAGTAACAAATTCCACTTTCTAAATGGAAAGCATCTTCTCCTTCTCAATGGCCATGCACTTCCTACTAAAGATAGTAAAACCAGTAAAATATTATCATTATTATTATTATTATCATTATTATTATTATTATTACTAAAAGCTACTAGAATTGGCAAAAACTTTCCAATTGTGTTGTGCACAAACCCCCAGAGTTTAATTTCAGGGTAGAGCCATGCTTTTTAAATGTGTAGACTTCTGATGGGATGAATTTCCATTTTCCCAGGAGCTCTAGACAGAACAAAGAGTTGCCAACCTTTCAGAATATCAAAGCAATTCACACATTGGTTCTCAACCTGTAGATTTCATGTACACTACCACCTCTAAACTGCTGCTGGTATTTCTGTGGTGCTGTAGCACACATTACAGGATGCTGAGAATTATCTTGCCATTTAAACAAGTGAGAAAGCCAAAGATTTCAAAGCCTGTTACAAGATTATTTTTAAAGCTGAGTGGTACTGCAAGTACCTTTGAAAAAAACATCTTGCTTTTTCAAAGAAGATTTTTAATGTGGAAAAAGTGATCAAATTATTTGTTTTCAGGCTTTTTTTTTATTATTATTTATTATTATTATTATTATTATTATTATTATTATTATTTTTTTTAGGGAAAAAGGGTGCATTGATTCAAATGTAGTTATCTCAAATGTTTAGCAACCAGGAGGTTGACTTTGGGTTTATTTCTGTTCACATTCAATTTGGTACAAGTCAAAAATACTTTCACAAAAATCAAATAGAAACTAGCACAGACCACCAGCAGGATATCTGTGAGGTGGCAGAAGCTACAGCACAATTCTTGTCAGACTAACAAACTACTACTTGCAAACCAAAGGATATGCAGGATTGCATATACAATGAAGATGGGACAGAGAAAATCAGCAAGAATGACCAGATGTTTGGATGAAAGAGTTAAGAACTGAAAATATTAGACTGGAAAGGAGTTAGTGGACACATGTGATGCAATTCACTTTAGCTCATGCTAGGCATTTGCTTTGTTGACAGCCACACCTAAACACCTTCTCTATAATAAATGAATAGAAATAAGCATTCTTGGGACACTTTTTTTTTTTTTTTCTGTTGTAGATAAATCTCAGACTCAAAAGAATAATTACCTACAAATGCATCCGCTGCTACAACCCTTTTATAGTAGATGCATAAAGTGAGATGAGATATACTCTGCCCTGTGTATTCATATCGGAATAAAGTTGTTTTATAAAAGAAACAAAAACCACCTTTTTCAAAAACTACAGAAAGTACCAGGCTACTTATCAGTGTAGCAGTTTATTAAGACAGTTTACTGAGCCTGCCAGGATTACCTGTAGGATATTTTCTTAACTTTGCCATAAAAGTTTTCCTCAAATTATTTGTGCCAGCAAATCTGAGCACTCTCTCATGTAGATCACCAAGCTGACATACTCAGACTTCTTAACTAAAGTGATGTACTTCAGGTGCTGCAAGCAAGGTAGCCAGGGTAAGGGACACCACAGGGGAAGATGAGCATAAATAGCCATTAAGGTATTATTCTTTTGATCTGAGCCCCATGTGGTCCCAACTAGATAAAGATACCAAGAAAAATGTACTTGAAGGAAAAGCAAAGGATACAAATAGCCTTTAGAATATGTGCTCCTCATGCCAGTGTTTATACGTGAGCTAGCATCTGTTTTCATCTAATTCAGTTGAACATAAAGCCCTTAGGGTATAAGCATCCAGATGAATTAAAAAGTATGACTTTTCTGATGTTTGACACAAAGAGAGGCATGAATCTAAGACTGCTTTATAGGCTTTTATTTTCTATTTAATATTTCGGGAATTGTCTCTGTTCAGTATCCTTCATCCTGCTCTTTCTTTCTTCTATGCATTTCTCTTAATCTACTTTGAGAAAGGAAAATGTTGCAAAAAGATACTTGCAACAGATAACACCAAAGAACAACCTTACCTTTCATGAGATTTCATACACTGTCTTTGCTCAGATGACAAAATCTGAATAACCACTAATTTTTAAGAGCCCTAATGAGAGACTTTCTATTGAGCTCATCCCATGAAGAGAGGGCTAGAGACAAAAATAAATTAAAATAAGAATGGAGTGAAAATCAAAGAAGACAAGATATGATTTAAAATAGCAAAATAATTTAAAATCATACCCTAATTTATTCTGAATTGCTTTTGCCTCATAAATTCCTTATTTATTTATTTATTTATTTATTTATTTATTTATTTATTTATTTATTTATTTTGCCTGTGCTACTTTACATTTTTTGTGGCCTCCTGCATGTTTGTTCAAAGTTCTGCAAAACATAATGTCATGGGATGGAGATCCAAGCAGCTTCTTGAATTCATTTCTTTAATAAAGCTACCCAAAGCTCCAGCCTCATGTAGTTCCCTCTTAGCTAGGGTTGTGTAGCTGACATGAGATCCTGAATGATGACTGATGCATGTTTGTGCCGAACTTCAGAATTTGCCTCAGCTGGGTTCATGGCTTTGTTTATCGCTGCTCAAAAGCAGATCAATATGCAGCTTACAGCTGTTGTATAAAAAGACATGCACTATGACCTCCTCTCTCTTTCCTGGCTCCAGGTTTTTATAACCCTCATAAAAATGACTTTAAAGCAATCTCTTTTCCAATCAACATTTGCTACATTGTCAAGAGTATATGGTCCTGCTGGAGTGCATAATCTACAGTTTCACAAGTCCCATATGCCGTTCTACAAAGGAAAGACAGTTTTATCTCTTTCTCTTTTCCCTGTCTCCCCTGAGAGACCAAAAAAAAATAATAATTCAGGCTCTCACCTCATGGAAGGTCATATCTACAGACTGTCTTCTACAATGATTGATTGTTGAAAATAGGCAAAAAATGGTGCTGGTACGAAGAAAGCATGACTGTTTTCCTGTATTAATGACTTTTTTTTTTTTTTTTCATCTCTTTTCACTTTTCTACAGTGTGAGAATCATTCTTCTTGGTATATTTATTGGAGTTGCAAATTTTGGTGCTGCATTTGCAACCTAAATAAGTAGTCTTGTAGGAAGATACCTGATATTCTATACAGAAACTGTTAACTGAGAGAATAAACACAATTTCATGTGCATTTATTCATCTGAGAGATAAGAGAAAGACATGGTACAGAAAGGTGTTTTTTTTGAGGGGAGAGGGGAGGTGGAGAGGGAATAGCTGACAATCAAAATGGGACTTGCTGTGAATTTCAGGCACCATGTCCCTGCTGTCAGTATTTTTACAGACCCCACTCTCTCAAGAGCTACTGCATACCATACACTTCAGTGCAAAGCAATGGACTTTGTAATAACACTGAGACCCTAGGTCTGCTATTCAGGATGGCAATTTTCCAGCTTACATCACTAACAAGGCAAATTGGAAACAGACAGATTTATTTATGTGGGTTAGTAAAGACTTCTTATAGCTTTCCCACAGGAACAGCTTTCGAGATAGCTGCCAAATGAAAATTGAATGCCATGATACCATGTTTATTTATGCATCTGTTATCACTGCTCTTATTTACATGATCCTGGTAAGTTTTTGTGTGTTATATGGTTCAGACACATTTTTATTGCACGTTTGAAGCATTAAGTTCATATTGGTGTAGCTAAGTGGTAAAAAAGCCTTCTGTTCAGCCTTTTTGAACAGAATATGTGTGTTCACACGTTTCCCTCAGGTGATGATAGTTCACACAACTTCAGAAGCTCTGGGTGCTCTTCTATTCCCATTTCAGAGAACATTTCCATGAAATCCCATTCTGAGACCCACTCATATCTGCAACCATATTTCAGCTCCAAATGGTGGCAAGACAGTAAATGAGAGTGAGATATCAATGCTAACATGTCAATACCTGCAAATCTTTTATAGTGAAAATTTTAAAACCCTTTGAAAGGTATTATGTCATAAAAACAGAGCAGAAACAAATCTAGGAAGGGAAATAATGCCAGCTGAGAGACTTATTTGCTCAGATACTGCAATATATGAATGCACCTATGGTTAGGTTATAGCAGTTCATGTGTTTACTGACTCCACAGAGCACTAAGACTTCATATCCATGACTTCATTCCCCTGAAGGGATGGATATCCCTTAAATATCCATAGGTTATATAGTCTAGCAAAACAGAGGCTGAGGATGGACATGACTGCTCTGCTAAAATACATCAACGTATTAGATATCACGAGAACAAATATTTATGTAAAAGTGGAAAGTGGGCACAAGTTCAAACACACAGATGCATAGTCATGAAGTGGGTTTCTCTCGGACCTTTTGAAAGGGGCAAGGCCATCCATTTGAAGATAAAGATATATCAGATTATACTAGATTTATTTATTTATTTATTTATTTTGTGGAAAGCAGGAAACAGACTTGACAGCCTCATAGATCCCTGCCATACTGACATTTTTAGATGGTTCTAGTGCTGCTAATTAATTTTCTCCGTCTCTCCAGGATTACTTTTTTTATCTTGTGCTTTAAATTATTACTTATGGTTTCATGAGAAAATATGACTCAATTAAGGGAGGTTTATTTTAGACAAATAAAATTAACCCCAGTATTGCAGTGGTTAAAAACGAAAAAAAAAAAAAAACATTTTGGCTGCTATATATAAGACAGTGAAAAAAAAAAAGAAGTCTACAGGCTGTCATAGAATCATAGAATCATAGAATATCCTGAGTTTGAAGGGACCCATACGGATCATTGAATCCAACTCCTGGCTCCACACAGGTCTACCCAAAAATTCAGACCATATGACTAAGAACACAGTCTCAATGCTTCTTAAACTCCAACAGGCTTGGTGCCGTGACTATGTCGCTGGAGAGCCTGGTCCAGTGTGTGATAACCCTCTCGGTGAAGAACCTCTTCCTGATAGGGCAGACAGTTTGTCTCAGTGACAGTATGCTGTTGAACATGTGATATCACCAAGAGAGTGGGAACTGGCATGGATGCAGGAGGTCAGTGTACCTCTGCATGGCACTTAAAGAAAAGGCACTTGAAAGACACAACATTTCATGGGAAAGGAATCTGAGATTCTCAACAGGTTTGCAGATGACACCAAGCTGAGCTGTGCAGTCAATACAACAGAAGGAAGGGATGTCATCCAAAGGGGACCTGGACAAGCTAGAAAAGTGCGCCCATGGGATCCTAATGAGGTTGAACAAATCCAAGTTGAAGATGCCATACCTGGGTCAGAGCAGCCCCTGACATGAGGACAGACTGGGAGAAGAACTCAGTGAGAGCAGCTCTGCAGAGAAAGGCTAGACATGGACCAGCAGTGCACATTTGCAGCCCAGAAAGCCAACTGCATCCTGGGCTGCATCAACAGAGGGGTGGCCAGCAAGGCAAGGGAGGTGATTGTCCTCTACAAGTGAAGTCCTCATGAGGGCTCACTTGGAGTACTGTGTCCAGGTCTGGAGAGCCCCCAGCACAAGAAGGATGTGGGGCTGTTAGAAAAGGTCCAGAAGAGGGCCATGAAGATGATCGAGGGACTGGAGCACCTCTCCTGTGAAGTATGTCTGCAAGGGCTGGGGACATTCAACCTGGAGAAAAGAAGGCTCTGGGGAGACCTCATTACAGCTTTTTACTACTTAGAGGGGCCTCATAAAAAAGGTGTATAGAAACTATTTGTTTCAGCACACAACAAAACAAAGGACAATGGTTTTAAACTTAAAGAGGGTAGATTTAGGTTAGAAATTAGGAGGAAATTCTTCACTCAGAGGATGGTGAGGCAGTGAAACAGGTTGCCCAGAGAAGCTGTGGATGCCACACCCATGAAGGTGTTCTGGACCAGGCTGCATGAGGCCTTGGGCAACCTAATCTATTGTGTGGCATCCCTGCCAATGGCAAGGGGTTGGAAGTAGATGATCTTTAAGGTCCCTTCCAACTCAAGCCATTCTATGATTCTGTGATTCTTTATTATTATTATTATTATTATTATTATTATTGTTGTTGTTGTTGTTGTTGTTGTTGTTATTATTATTATTATTATTATTATTATTATTTTATTGTATACAACACTCCAATCAATGTAAAAAAAAACAAAGTTGTCCTCAGGAAAGAATTTAGGAATCCAGGGGTGAATCCAACAGAAATGAAGAGTGCTCCAGCTGGGTTTGTTCAGGTGAGACCCACAATCTTGGACCAATGCAAGCAAAATTTGCTTTCTTTGCTGTGGTCTCCAGTACAGTGAGGAGTTAACAGGACTAACTAGCTCAGTGATGTTCATATGGTTATGACACCAGTGCTGTTATGAGAACCATCACAGGTATCTGCACTACTCTTCACTGCACTGTGTAAAGTGACTTCTAGCGTCTGAATCACCAGCAGGTGTGGGCCACTCACTGCTTAGATTCGCATGGTTTGGACAGATGCAGAAGCAGAGCCACAGACAAGTAGAAAGAGTTCCCATCAAACATATCTAAGGTCCTGTTTGGAAATATTCTGACACTGGTGGATATGGAGCAAGGGTCTCTGATTCATGCAATTTGATATTACAGCCAAAGTCCTGCCAAGCCTTTCTTTGGATTAACATCTCGTTTTTTAAAGCATACTCAGCTTCTTCTAGCTCAATGGACATAGCACTAACTCCAACAGAGGCTTGGATTTGTAAGGTGCTTTTGGAGAAGAACATCAATTGTTATAAGTGACATGAGCTCACCATGCTCTGTTGGGCTGCATCACCTTTAATTAGCAGCTGGAGTCATGCACAATCATCAAGAGTACATCTGACTAATTTATAGAAAATTCCTCTTAATAAAAATGTAAGACTGAAGCATATAATTAGGTTTAGTGCCCATTTTAGCTGTACTGCAAATGAAAGTACTGGGAGAAAAGCTATATGCGGAGAGACAGCAAAAGAAAATGTAACCTCCTGCTGATCAGATGGGATTTAGCAATCTCTGGCAGTTTTTTACCAGCTTTTATTTCTCAGCCACTAAACTGGAGCAGTACTCTCACTTATTATAGGGAATAGCATATGTCATTCTGATGGTCCTCTCTCTTCACAAGATCAACAGAAAGAAAGTATTATTCCTCACAGTAATTGGAAGTCTTGGAAACCTTGTCATTGATGGATAATCAAAGCTGCTAATGCAGATAACAGAACTTTCAGGTAGAATTTTAACACTTATTTTTTGATAGCCCAATATAATCAGGTGTGAAGTAATGGAGAAATAAGCTCAAGCAGTTCTTAACACATATAACACACTATACTATTTTCACACAGATAAAAAGATGCTTTACCTTCTGCTGTAGTGGTGAAAACATTCTAGATCTAGTAGGCTGCTAATGATGATTGTACAGTGAGAATTTAAAATTTCAGGTTGAATCTATCCAGCTCCATGAACTCTTAAAACAGCCGCTTTTCTCCAGTAGTTCTGTACCTGTATACATAGGGATATATAAAATAGAAACATTCATGACAAAAAATATTGATTGAAACATACATTATAAAGCCTTGGGAATAAGAAAAAACATCAATCTGAGAAAACTGCATCAATCAGATGAAAGAAAGTCAGGGTCTTAAGTAAACACTTGAGTGATATGCTAACTAAGCAATTTAATTCGTTCTTTTCTTTTTGGCCTGGATGCCTTGGTGTCAGGCTTGGAATTGAATGGAAAAATACCAAATATTTTGGATAAATGATGATGATGATTATTATTATTATTTGGACAGGATGGAGTCAGGTTAAAAAAAAAAAAAAAAGAAGAAGAAGAAACATGTTGAAGAAGAAACATTCTGTAACCTCTAGAAAGAATAATGTGTCTTCAAATCAACTTTCTAGAATGATCAGGATTCCCAGCTTTGCTTTCTTCATGGCTAGAGATCTAACAAACCTAATTTACAGCTTGTATTTATTTATTTATTTATTTTTATTTTTTATTTTATTCCCAATAGAGGCTGTGGCTGGCAAAATAAGACAGGCTGTATATGCTCATTGGCCATAAACTGATTGCTGGACAATGTTTTCTGTGTTGAGAATTAGTTTCAAATGGATTAACTCACTCTGTGTGCCAAGACCTTATTTTGTGAGATTATGATTTCAGTGTAGCTAACAACCACAGCCACAGACACTTTACTTTGACAGTTAAAAATAAACAAATTAAAAGCAATGGATAGCTTAGAAAACTGCCTAACATCTGTTTGTTTGAGTTTGATTAATTAGCCCTTTCACAAATCATAAGTGTGTTCATATTCCCCAGCATCCCCTCAGCAGCCCACAGCTTGACTGCTCAAGCTCACACTGACTAAGTCCTGCACACTAGTGATGTTATTCCCCATTGCCTCAGAGATGAGTGGGTGTGCAGTAAGGCCCAAGAGGAGAGAAGACCAGAGGATTATCTCATCTTGGCTGCATCACAGGGTAAGGGATGTGGGCTTCCAGCTCCTCCTCATTTCACCAGCCCCATGGGGCAATGGGTTGCTCACACCATCGGTCCCATCTGACTTGATGACACCTCTTTTTTGCTAGAGACAGCGTCACCAGCTTTAGCTGGTCACTTTTTCCTCAGCTATGGTATTAAAAGATTCTGAAACCAGGTAGGGTGCTGGTGACAGTCTTTTACCCACAGCCCCCGTGAGGGCTTTGCAGCAATGGTGATGGATAACCTATAGCTCCCAGGTGCCTTCAAGTTTTCATCTGAGAGGCATTGCAGCAAGTGAGCACACATGCTCACATGTGCTGAGAGCAGGCTCTGGTGCATTGATCCAATGACAATGAGTGCAGGCATCTACCAGGAGTCGAAGAAGAAGTATTCAGTGCACATCACCCAGACTGCATTTTAAAATTAAAATTGCAGCCCTTCTAATTAGGTTGATAGGGCTTAAAATGTCAGTAGGTACCCAGGAGGCTTTTTGAGACTGAAGACAAACAGAAAATAGATTTAAGAAGAGTGTTTTCAGTCCCTTCATCTGAATTAGATGAGTGACTGGGAAAGGTTTTAAGACAAAGTGTCAATGATGTTACCGTTATTGTGTAGGTCAGTGCAACTGCACACTAGTACCCTTAAATCCAGATACACTTAATCAAGCGCATATATTCCAGGCACCTATTATTATTATTATTATTATTATTATTATTGTTATTGTTATTGTTATTGTTATTATTATTATTATTATTAATCTACCAGAGGTTGCAAGGTATCATTTGACTGGAAATTAACTGTAAACATTTTTGGAAATCCATTGTTGTTCAGAAACTTGGGGAAAAAACATACCTAAGAAGAATGCATATTGGCTTTTGAAAATTAAGATACAAATAACAGTGCTTTTAATGGTGTCAGCTAAGTTCTCTCTCTCTCTCTCCCTCTCTCTCCCTCTCTCTCTCTCTCTCTCTCTCTCTCTCTCTCTCTCTCTTTCTCTTTAAGGTTTTGAGAGCTTCCTTTATAATATGACCTAGAAGCAAAGACAATTATGTGTATAATATTTCAGATTTCAGTACCACACCATGAGTTACTTCAGGCTGGGTTTCTGAATGTATTTTGCACCTACAGACGCAGAGATGCTTTGTGGGATTTACAAAAGTGTCTGCAGATAACCAAAAAAGATGGGTGCCAAAAAGCCACCTGTTAAGAAACCAGATTTGCTTCACTTTCCACACACCTGTGACTGAAATAATACTGATCCGCATCTCACAGGACTGGAAAGTTCTCTCAAGTTAAAAGTATTAAACAAACAAACAAAAAATCTTTATAGGTTTCACTGCAGAGAAAGCACTTATGCAGCTGTCAAAATTTCCCACTTTTAAATGTCCAAAGTTAACAAACTGTGTTTCAGGTCTCAACAGCTGGAAGTTGGTGGAAAACAGAAAGATATGTACAAAATAAATCTGACCACACTGAAAGAAACCCCACCGTGTTCCCAATCTCCCCAAACAATAGTTAAACAGTTTTAGTAAGATTGTGGAAAAAATATGTTCCCAGGATTGTAATTATTCTTACTCTCATCATATAAACACGTTTTGGAATTGCACATATTTGGCATGGATTGTAATGAAATCCTGACTACTTAATTTGAAGCAGCATTTTTTTTTTTGCTTCATCTCAAGTTGCAGCCTGTAAACAGCCACAAGGCTCACACTTCCATGCTGAGTAAAATGCTGCCATCTTTTGGTTGTACTCAACAGAAACAAGTACAGAAGACCTACAAAATGCTATCTTCACAAAGATAAGCAGCAGTTGCTAACTCTTTGGTAGTTTCTCCTAAGATCTGTAGTCATAGGCTCTAACCCTGTTATCCTTGTCCTCAGTCCTTTGGACTGTCACTCCAAAGGTACTGCACAAATGCTGCCCAAAAAGAGACCCTAACCCTAACCCTGTCCCCAAAGGAAACAATAAAACAAACAAGCAAAACCCACAAACAAATAATAACAGCAAGAGCTAAAAAGGGACAGATAGATGAGGAAGAACACTGACCCTGTGAAGCAAGCATAGTGAGATAACAGGCAGTGATTTCAGTACACCTGCAGAGTTGAGGGAAGGTTTCTAGACATCAAAGGGGTTTGCTCAGTTCTAAAAATAAGCCATACATATCTTGCTTTCTCATGTTTGTTATTAAAAAAAAAAAAAAGGCACACAATAAACAAGTAGTGGAAGAAGCGTAGATCATTGTGATAGGGACCATTCTGAGAAAGGCATATCTTGAAATTCTCAACCAACCAGTGTTGGAAAATAGTTTTTCAGGTCATTATTGGTTTCCTTTACAGGTAAAGCAAGGCTAGCACAGGCATGGGCCTTTCTCTGGAAATAGATTTTCCTGAACAGGGATTATTTTCCCCTCCTGAAGACATCAGGAATACCAAGCAAGGAGACCTCTAAAGAGAGGTCTCTGCTCAGACAATTCCTGGGTGTAGTCACTCATGTGCACCTTGTAGAGTAAGTGATTTGTGCTTTAACACCTTTCTTGTTTCAGAAAATTACCTTCTGCTACTTTAATTTAAGTGATGTGAAATCACTTAAATTAAATCACGCCTTTGAAAGGAGACTCCATCTAATGACAGAAAACACTGACATATATATACATAAGCAGAAATACTTGGGTGTTTTTCCTCTCCATTCATTTCAGAAATCAACATTTTTGCCTTTTTTATTAAGTATGGCCCTGGGTCCTTTCCCTTTCTGAATGTACCCAAATAACACCTCTCACTAGCAGAGATTTGCAGCATGTTAGAGCAAAAATATTGTTGTGTTTGAGAAACAGCAATCCTTAAATCCACCTGGAGATCAAGCACTGACCTTTAAATAGTTGCCATTCTTTTACAGACTAATGAATAGGAAAAAAAAACAAAAACAAAAACAAAAACAAACAAACAAACAAACAAAACAAACAAAAAACAAAAACAAACAAAAAAAAAACAACACCTGTTCTCTTGCTAAAATATAATTGCTGACTGTATGCTCAGTGGTAGTTAATGTCTGCCCAGCACATAAATATTTCTCAGCTTTTCTTTTACATTGTAATACTGTCCAGGGACTTACTCTGTCAAACAAACAAACAAAAAAATAAAGCGCTGCCAGGATATTAATTATTAGTTTGAGGATTATTCCTTCATACCAAAAACAAATTGTATTTGAGGCTGCTGTAGAATTCAGCTTGCTAATGGTATTAGTTAGCCTGGGTTGTGTCTACTGGGCATTTGAAAATTGATGCTGATTGGCCTCCTGTGAGCTTTTAAAGATGTTATATGATGGATTGGTATTTTTGAGACAAACTCAAAACAACAGCCACCTATATACAGATATCAAATAAATGAACTGGTGACACAGGTACTATGTTTGTCTTTTTATCAAACTACTAATCTTGATTGTAAAAACTAAAGCTTAATTTCCCACCCCTGAATCCATAAGTCAGTCAGACTGTGCTTGCTCAGCTCATGGGAGTAGTTTTATCCAAGGAAAGACCTATTTCAGGGGGAGTTAGCTAGTTGTGTGCTTCCATGTTGCTGGTAGAAACCCAGATGAGAGAAGATGTTATTCCTTTGATTCCCAGGGTCTGATCCCTTTTGCACAGCACTAGAGTAACAGCAAAGAGGAGATGGTCTGAATTTTGGGATCCTAATTCTGAATCAGAACCCGAAGAGATCTCTTCCCTTTGACTCTCAAAATCCAAAGACAACAACATTTTAATGCTCTGCTGCACTGAATTTGCATCACTAGGAAGAATCACAGAACCAGTGGTGTTTTGCACAGAGGTAGTACCTCCTTCTTGCATAGTCCTCTGAGTCTTATTCACTTATAGCAATTAAGATATATTAATTTCCATCACATGGAGAGGAACTTGTTCCTGAGGACACATCTTGAAATATTGGAGAGATCCTGCCGCACCATCTTCTGGCACATACCGGTTCAATGAAAGTATGCCCTGGCCTCCTGCCGATTCACTGGGGAGGGAAGTGTAGAAATCCTGTGCATTTGTAATTTTCAAATGTATCTCCCTAAAGCAAACTTCTGCATAATAAAACTAAATACCTGAGTGCGCTTGCACTACAGAATTAGAGCCTGCTCACACCAGTCATCACCCCAGCCTTCAGCCAGTGTTTACCACTTGGGTATTGATGCATCAGCCAACCAATTGTACTACAGATTTGCTGGCTGCTATTAAACTTAGGATGTGCACACAGCAGTCATTTGACTGAGATACCTGCTCTTGTTTTCCATAGGTGGTAATGCTAACTATAGAGCCTGACAAGCATTGGGCAAATCAGTTTTTGCAGCATTTGAATGCTGATCCCCTTATTCAATTACATTTTTGGCCAGGGTTGTCATAATGTCTTCATAGTGTTCTCTTGGGGATTTGTAATCACCAATGCCAAGAAAAAACAGCTGTCATCTTGCTAAAAAATCTACTTAATTTTGTAAGAATCCCAGCTCTTGTATGACATGGCTGCTCTTGTTGGCAGCATGTAGTACATTTGCTGTAAAATCTTGTTCTATGGTTAGGTCTAAAAAAGGAAATAAAAAGCAAATATGTATTTTACAAGTGATTCCTAGTTAAAATGTGCTTCTGAATTGGTAACACTCTGTAATCACTATAATACTCAAAACTTTAGTATTCACAATTTTGTTTTCTGCCGTGTAAGCTCAACTCATAGCTTAGATAAGTCTGAATGGCAGATGTGAAGTGTACAGGCAAATATTGATGGGCATTTTGTGTCAAAGGCTCATTTGATGGATACATACATTGTTCATGGAGAATGTTAGTGAAAGCTATGTGTAGTATTCATAGGTATAAAATAAAATTGTGGGAACCTATAGATTCCAAATTTTGAGTTTAAGAAATGAAAGTTCTCTAAATTTCCGAGAAGGAAAAAAAAAAAAGCGTACTCAGCATTGAATTTTAATTATATTAAAATTGAGACATTATCAAGACATTATCAGTTCCACTGATCATCATGTCTTCACAGACCGTCTACACAGACATTGTCTACTGGAGGTTCAAAGACTAGTAATTTAGAAGTACAGGAAATGTTACTTTTCCTGAATGGTGAAAAATATCACGGAACTGGTATTTTTGTGGGACATCATATGATATATTTTTCCGATAGAAATATTCTGAGAATGAAACAATCTTCCTCCTTCATGTTCAAAGAAAATTTTCAGTAGATATACTTTTAATTAAACTTAATTGAAAGCTTAGCCTGAAAATCAAATCCACATTTTATTCCCACTCCATCATGATAGACTTTGAAAAAATTTTACCTGAAGAAATGTTGCACAGAAGCACAAAACAAGTGAAAATTAGGTACAGACACAAGGGAAAAACAGTGGAGCAACAACACAGAGACATATGAGAGAAGCATTATCTATCTTACAGCTATATTTTTTACAAACACAGAATGCTTCCAAGTAGGACACAACATATTTTCTAATAAAGAAGCATTCTGCTGAAGGGATTTGTGAGCAAAAGAGAAAAAAGGTCTCCTTTTTCATCAATGATTGACTGGAGTGATAAGTACATGGGTTGGAAACAATCAAAAAAATGACAACAGTGGAGTTGGAAGTACTTTTTAAAAATTAAAATTAAAAATAATATAAATAAATAACATTAAAGATGAAAAATATGGCATGTAATGAAAAAGTTGTATCTCCACTCCAATTTCATTCCTGATCATGAAAATGACCCTTTATAGCACCGAAAACTCAGCAATGATAACAGCTAGTAAATTCTTAGGGATAGATGCCCAAACCTTTGTGCCCTTATTCCCACTTATTGTATAAGTACTACTCAGTGATGGTGTTGACATGTATCAGCCTGTCTATCAGCTGATCATTGTTTGTCTGGTTGTCCAGTTCAGGGTCATAGATGGGGTAATTTGGGACAAGCAGCTGATTTACAAGCTTGGTTTTCCTCTAAAACCAAGGTATAGAAGAAGGCCGAAGAGTCGTGGGCTCTCATGCTTGAGAGGAGTTTGGAGATGACAAAGGTATACTTTTGGACCTGCAAGCCTGGAAAGCCTTTGTGGCTCTGTAGCTTAGACAGACCCAGAGAGTACTATACATGTAAGGAAACCTAGAGAAATCTGTGTGGGCAGTGTGCTGCTGTAAGATGCACCTGACTGGTGTTGAGAAATAATGGAGCTAGATTTAAGAGCATTACCACAGGTACCCTTAGCAGAGAAACCGTGGTAGCAAATATTTCAGGTCATATACATGCTTTCGGGTCCAGATGGCTGATGACCAAGACAGTATCACCTACAAAAAGCTATTACACAGGACAACTAGAATGACAGGAACAGAAACAAGTGTTCACAGCTTTTTAAATTTCCCACTGTAGTTCCACATAACCTTCTAGCTTCTTCACACTACTAAACAAATTTTGACTCATGTCAATCTTTAAGATATACGATTCCATCCACTTTATTCTTTTCTTCACCCTAGTTCATTCCTGTTTAGTGCATTTTACTCTGATCTTGATGGCTTCTGCAGATGCTTCCTTCCTACTGCTGAAAACAGGTTGTTGGTTGAAGGAAAGCATAAGTCTCACCACTGGTATGAAATGTAACTGCTTTCAGAATTCATCTTTGATTCAAAAGAACAGTTAAATGATAGTTAAGAAAAGTTAAGTGCAGCACTTTGGCAAGAACACAATTAGATATATCAAACAGCTCAGTTCCCTACCTTTCTTCTGTGGCAGATCTGACATTTCTGTGCATTGGTAGCCTGGACCGATAAATTACTCAGTGCTTTCAATTAATATTTAGTTAAACAAACAAACAAACAAAAACTACTCTATCTATCTACCGAAAACAAATTACAAAGAAGCTCTGAGTGGCATCTAGTTGTCACAGCCACTGATGTGTGGCAAGATTTGTCAATGTAAGCGAAAAAAAAATAGCTCTTCATTCATCATCTCAAGAGTAGTACTCAGAATAAGAATCAGGAAACACTAATTTGTTCCCTTCTCATTGCCCAAGACAAAAATTTCCTTAAAAAAAAATCAGGTCAGAAAATTGTGCAAGGATTAAGAACTCTGGGTGTGTGCCTTACCCTTTTGCACACCACATCTTTGATAAGGTGAATGCCTGGAAAAATCATGCAACAGATTCTTCTGGAAGTAATATGAAGGCACACGCAGGACAAGGAGGTGATCCAAGACAGTCAGCACAGCTTCACCGAAGACAAGTCATGCCTGACCGATCTGGTAGCATTCTATGACGGAATGACTGCATCAGTTGAAAAAAGACCAATCTTATCTACCTGGACTTCTGTAGGGCTTTGGAAACAGTCCAACATGACATCCTGATCTCCAAAATGGAGAGACATGGATTTAAAAGTTGGACCATTCAGTGTACAAGGAACTGACTTGTAGGCCAGACAGAGAGACATGGTCAATGGCTCTGTGTCCAGGTGGAGGCCAGTGATGAGTGGTGAACCTCAGGGGTCTATCCTGGGATCAGTGCTGTTTAATATCTTCATCAATGATCTAGACAATAGGATTGAGTGCGCCCTCAGCAAGTTTGTAGAAGACACCAAGCTGAGTGGTGATGTCGATGCAACAGAAGGAAGAGATGTCATCCAAAGGAACACAGATAAGCTAGAAAACTGGGCCCATGTGTACCTAATGAGGATCAGTCCAAGTTCAAGACGCTGCACCTGGGTCAGGGCAATCCCAGACGTGATTAAAGGCTGGGAGAACTCATTGAGAGCAGCCCTGCAGTGAAAGACTTGAGAGTTTCTGGTGGACAGAAGGCTTGATATGAGCCAGCAGTGTGTGCTTGCAGCCCAGAAGGCCAACTGCATCCTGGGCTGCACCAACAGAGGGGTGTCCAGCAGGATGAGGGAGGGGATTGTCCCCCTCTGCTCTGCCCTTGTGAGACCCCACCTGGAGTACTGCATCCAAGTCTGGGGTACTGAGCACAAGAAAGATAGTGATCTGTTAGAGAGGGTCCAGAGGACTTCCATGAAGATTATGAAGGGACTAGATCACCTCTCCTATGAAGAAAGGTTGAGAGTGCTGGAGTTGTTTGGACTGAAGAAGAGAAGGTTCTGGGGAGACCTCATTTCAGCTTTTCAGTTCTTAAAGTCTTATAAAAAAGATGGAGAGCAACTTTTTGCTTGCACACACAAAGACATGACAAGAAAAATGGTTTTAAGTTAAAAGAGGGATGTTTAGATTAGATATTAGGAGGGAATTCTTCTCTCAGAGGATGGAGTGGCACTAGAACAGGTTGTCCAGAGAAGACGTGGATGCCCCATCTCTGGAGGTGTTTAAGGCCAAGTTGGATGAGGCTTTGGGCAAACTGATCTAATGGGTGGCATCCCTTCTTATTGTGAGAGAGTTGGAATTAAATGATCTTAAAAGTCCTTTCCAACCCAAGAATTTCTATGCTTCTACTATTCTATGAGGGATTCTTTATTCCCTGTTTTGTACAGACTTCTATATGACATGCAATCTTCAATGTATGACTGTATCTTATAATAAGATATGCAGTTTTACTACATATCCACACTTTTCATCTATTCTTCCTGGCAGTATGTGATGGAAAAAGGAACATGGTAAGGGACAGGGTGCATTTCATATTTTTTCTAATAAATATGTCTCACCTATCAGCTGGGCCAGTTGTGTTATATACTTTGTACTATACCTAATGAAGTAAATTTTGGACTAGGCCCTGGGCAACCTGATCTAGTGGATAGCATCCCTGCCCATGTCAGGGGGTTTGGAACTAGATGATCTTTATGGTCTTTTCCAACCCAAGCTGTTCTATGATTCTATGAAGACTTATGGAGGTGCAAGAAAGATTGATATCAAACTCTGATAAGTATATATGGTAAATGAGGAGAACTTTTGGGTGGTAGTATGGATCACTGAAGGAGCATTTGTAGTTGAGTCTGTTAGGGAGGCTGTTTAGGGACTGCTTTAATTACTGAGTGCACAGTGAAGAGATAACCTAAAGCTAAATATGGAAGAGTGAGCATCACAAATATTTCTTTTCCCTGTTGCTTGTATGCACACACAGGCAAACAACTACCTCCAAAAGGGCAACAGGAGCTGAGGGCTCAAATAACAGGGCCAACTAAAAGAACTGTCCCACTAAATGTTCATGCTGCTGTTGTGTTTTTCAAAGGACATGTAAGACAAGGTTTCCAGAGGGCACTAGTATTTTCATTAGACTAGATAATATTCTTGGAAAAACTAGACAAGGCTTATGCACACAAGCTCTTGCCTCAAATATAGATAACATCTTTTATTAGACCACTCTGTGGAATGTTCTTGTCCTTGTATCACTGTAACAGTCACTCAGTAGCTGACAAATTTCAGTACTGTTTGAAAAAATCCTTAAATTTTTCTGTAATATCAATTCTGATGGAGTCTCAAAGAGATTAAGTTGACTGCCCATAGGTATCTAGTGTCATATGAGATTCAATGGGATATTTGAAACATTTGACACAAGAACACCTTCTGAAGAGGCACACAACTCTAGACTGGTAGAAAAGTGTTGGATGATACTCAAGGACATCTCATACTCATCACATCCTTGATACAGACAGTATGTGACATATATATACATATCAAATACCTTTTAATATCAAATACCTGTATAAATATATACACATAAGATACCTCTGTGTAGGTAACTGAACCTATATTTTTTTTCTAGCTAAACTGGGTTTGACTCCCATATTCTGTGTTGGTTTACAAAACAATCTTTCTTCACACTTACAAGAAGGCCTTCCAAAATCTTCTGCCAGTGTTTTTATTATGATGTAATGTATTCTTATCTCTTGTTCCAAAACTGGAATGACTCTTTTTGTATCTAACCCTAAATTTTAGTAGTTGTTTTCAGAGTCTCATCATCGTTGTATGCTTTGTGCAGAATAAGGAGATTATGAGCAATTTCAATCTTGGACTCACATCAGCTGTTCTCTCTCCAAACTCACAAACTGTGAAATCTGTGCCATCCAAAACATCTAAATATGGAAACGAGGCCAATGCATTTACCACTTGCTGCCATTTTTTATAAATAAACTAGTTGAGGGTTTCAAGCTACAGACTATGAGATATTGTGATAATCAGAGGATCCTTTGGTTTCACTTCCTGTGTTCACTAATAAATACATTTACAGTAAAGATTTTAAGAATTCTAAATGTTTGCAGGTGTGGACAGACAGAAGGAGAGTTTCCCTTTATTGTCCTTATGGTTTCTCCTCATTTTATCACTGTCATACAAAACAAAATGATCCTACTGATATCAGAAAATACTACTTGATGAAGCCATGCTTTCACAGTAATGTGCTACCACTTTTTAGAGTTACTGTCTCAGAATATGCTAAATGTATAAACTCACTATACACCAATGCCACAGCTCTATCATTATGAGTTAACCCAATGAAATTATGATGACTGAAGTAAATTTGAAGGACTTTTTTAGAGAAAAAGACAAGATTTTTTTCTTTAAAGACCATCAGAAGAGATGTTATCCCTAGTGCTTAGTTGATCTTGAAGAAGGGTAAACTGAAGAACAAAACGCAGAGCAAAACAATCTGGACTAACTGGGTCTTTGTCAAAGAGAATCAGGAAAGTCACAATGATTGTAACTGAGGACAGTAAAAAGTGTTCCCAATATAAAAATGTATCTTCAACATCTTTTATGTTCTTGAAAATTTAAGGACAGCTGCTGAAAACAGAATACGACTATTTTTATAGACACACTCTCAACTTTGTACAAGAATCATCATTCTTAGTCTGGCCACCCAGGTTACATGTTGGTGTGCAGCCAATTCTCCACCTGTGTGTGCATCTCCAGCTGCTGCAGCAAGAGGACTGAGGTGATGAAGGACAGTACAGAAGTACCTGTTTGACAGTCATGTTGGGGGAACATGACAGCAGGTGTTCCCAGAATAGCTTCCACTTGATTCAATTACCGTCCCTTCTTCTGGCATTCCCTAGCAACTTCCTTTTTTTTTTTTTTTTTGTTAAATGAAACAAGGAGTTCAAACCAAAAGTCCCAGTTTAATTTCTGGAGCACCACCAGAACCTCAGAATTACAACCCCAAATGGATGTCATCCAGAGCACAGCAGCCCACCTGCTCTTCAATGGCACAGACTGGCAGTTAGTAATGCTGCCAAGCTGCCCTGAATCAAATTCACTGAAACAAAAGGAGATTCATAAAAATTATTCAGGTATGTAAACTGCTCAATGATTTGCTTGTGCTGACAATTGTCCTTTTTCTTTTGGTGCAACACATTTTTTGAAAACTTCAAAGTTGGCAATAGGAAACTGAACTCCAAATTCTATTTTAATTCAGCAATCTTTAGTAAGCAGTTTCATCTAAAGTTACATCAGGTAATGAAGTACAAATCAACACCTATAGAAGCAGAGTTTCATGCTGATGAGAAATCACAGAAAGCATGTGAATTTGGAAACCGTGTTTGTTTTTGCAACTAGATGCCATAATGAAGAATTTCAAAGGTACACCTTTTACAACTGACATTGAAAAAATAACACTTTTATTTATTTATTTATTTATTTATTTATGTATTTATTTATTTATTTATTTATTTTTATTTTTAGTTAGGCATCTCTAAAGGAGGTACTTTCCCACTCTCCCGTTCTCTCTCTCAATGTGACCTTAACAGGTTATTTTGGTTGTTGTTGATTTTTCTTTTTTTTTTTTTTTTTTTCTCTCTCTTTTAGTCTTTTTTTTTTCCTTTCCTCATTCTTATCCCCACCCCACCCCTAGAAAAATCAGTACTTAATTTACAGTGATAACCTACAGAGAAGAGTTATGATTTTGTGTATTTTTTGAAAGTAATAGAGGTATTCCTCATTTATTTAACCAGAAAGCTCTTGGTTTATTTCATGAAATAGTTTTACTTATGCTGAATTTTTGAATCAAAAATATTGTTAACAGTACAATGAATGATACCTGGGGCTTCTCCCAGTAGTCTTCCACTGGGGAAGAGTTTCTATGAGGACATTCTAGAGCAGCATTTTTTCTGGGCTCTTTAATGATTAGGTGCATCAGCTTTTCTATCTCTAAGCCAGAGAAGGTGAAAAAGCTGACAAATGTGATTAGATAAAAGGTTAAATCTAGCCGAGGTGTAGTAGTTTGGCTATCATGTTCACTTTACAGGCTTTAAATGAGCTCTGTAGATTTAAAAGACTCTTTTTAGTAGTTCAGTAAGAACCAGAGCTAAGAGATGTTCAGCAGAGCAAGGCACTCTCCAGAATATTTTTCTTTAGTATTTTTACCCAATGATTCATTCCCCACAGGCTTTTTTTTTTTTTTTTTTTTTTCTTCTATAGAAAGAGCAAAGCAGTAGGAGTAGTAGTAGATAGTAGTAGTAACAGAAAGACACAGCATTATATAGTTTTCAAGCCATATGCTATTTCTGTGATAGATGTATTTCTGAAAGCACAGATTTCAGCAAGCACTAGTGCCTGTTTGAGCTGAAAATGCCAAGAATACAACAGATACATGTGGAAAACATAGTCAAGGCAGGTGACTGAAAATTACACCCAAGACACGTCTGTTATATCTTTGACAATATTTAAAAAAAAACTAAATGCATCGCTGATCAGCTGCTGAACAGGTAGCTATACCTGGTTACTTAAAAATAAATTAAAAAAAATAAATAAAGATTTTCACAGCAGTAAGAGTGCAAAGAGCATATAGCCCAACCTTCTTCTGCAGCACTGCTGGGCGAGCAGAGATGCCCCGGCAGAGCCCGGAGGGCGTGCGGCGGGGGAGCAGCCCTGCAACAGGCAGGGGTCAGCCATGCGGGGGTGCTCCCAAAATGCAGGGTGCTGAGTGCCCCCCCACTGCCCTCTCTGATCCCCCCCGGCCCGGGTGTGGGCGGCCCGGGCTGCAGCACCGCCCCGTGTCTGGTTCAGCCAGCAGGCGGGAGCGGGGCGCTCGGTGCCTCGGCTTTTTCTTAATTTTTATTATTATTACTCCTATTATTCTCGATGCATTTATTCTCCCCCGACACCCTAAAGTTGGATATCTTCGCAGCCTGCCCGGGTGGAGAGGAGAAGGGAGAGGGAGGAGCGAGCCCCTCGCATCCATCCCGCGGAAAGTGAGCCGCCGTGCTGCTGCCGGGCATCATCACCCTCCTCCTGCACATCCCTGCTCAGGACGCCTTTTCCGAAGACTTAGTTGTTTTTTTTTTTTTTTTTTTTTTTTTTTTTTTTTTTGTTGTTGTTGTTGTTGTTTTTTTTTCTTAATTATTATTATTATTTTAAAATATTTTTTATTTTTTCCTCCATCGGTTGCTCTGGATGCTAGATGCAGGTGAGTTTACCCTCCGCTTTTCTATGTCATCTCCCCCCGAGGTAAGTGTAAAAAGTTTGCAAACGGCAGGAGAATTCATAACTCGAGCTCTAGGCAGTTGGGTGGTTTGGTTGAAGAAGATTTGGCATTTGTTGGGGCAGTGCCCAAAAGCTTGTGTGCTGAGAAGGTGCTCGCTGCTCTGCTGGAGGTTGAGGCTCTGAAGAGCAGACACTTCCTATCACCTCGGCACAGATCATTTGTTGGGGGATTTCTGTGTGAGAAATTTTTTGCACATCGGAGGGGCTGCTTTAACTTTTAAAGTTCTAACTAAAAGTACCTTGAACTTCAGAAGCCATGGTTCTTTTTTTTTTTTTTTTCTCTTTTTTTTTTTTATTCTTTTTTTTTTCCCCTTTTTCTGTTCTTTTTTTTTTTTTTTTTTTTTTTTTTTTTTTTTTTACACTGTTTTCCTACACCGTTAGCATTTTCCCTTGAGTGAACAGTGTGATTTTCAAAAGTGATGGATCTCATAGCATGCATGCTATTGGTTTGTTTTCATTTGCATTTCGTGAACTGTACTTTCCTAAAAGTATGTTTGTAAGTCTGTATGCAAGAGGTTCTGCCACAGACAGCAAGTTTGGGGAGCTGGGAGTTATCTAAACTTCTGGACAATAGTCTCCTCTCTTTATTATTTCTGAAGACTTACATGTGTTGCAGTGTTACTTAGGGTATGGAAAAAATAGTCCAGAACAGATGAGGGTTTTGTTCTCAGTGTTGTGAAGTCCCACATAGTTTATCTTCTTTCAACTTTCTTTGAAAAAAAGTTATCTGAGATACTTTGTCTGGTTGTGGATGCTTGTCATTAAACACACAGTTTTGCACTGGGAAGACAAGGTTTAGTGCTCACAAACTCAAAAATATAACATTATTTTTCTCTCCCCCCCTTAATTAGACAAAACACTACATATCTATAAGTTAGGCATAAGGTCATGTAATTTATACTCCTGCCATAAAATTTCAACTGGGATTGTCTTTGAAATATTATGAATATTTTTAAATTATAACATTTGAGTAGAAAGGTAAGTTCATAAATGAATGAAAATCTCTTTTTAAATTTGATTTTAATATTTACTCAGTAATGTGCTGACTAAGGCTGTGTGAATATGTAAATATAAGTGTTTTTTTAATCTCCCCTATATAAGAGAATAATGTACGTATAATGTAAGAGAGTAATGTAAGTTTTTTTTTTTTTAAAAACAAAATGATTTTGAAGTTTGATTTTATTTTATGAAATTTTATTTGGTGTTAATATTTAAAGTGAACTAAGCATCATTTTTGACATGTTGCCTTTGCAAGGGAAGACGATAATCTGCCAATCAGAAATAAAGAATGAGTTCATTTGGAAAAAAAAATAATCTCAGGTATGTCCTCTACATTCATAATTTAGTTCTTATTTTGGGCCAAAATGAGAGAAGAAAAAACAGCTTCACTGTTGCAAGATACTGCTCAAACTAATGTGTGTTGGCAAGTGCAAAAAGAAGCCTTGCACTCTCAGTATCAGTGCCTGTATTTTCAGAAGTTGATATAACATCTTTTGAAACCTTTCCTTTTTTTTTTTTTTTCCCCCAACAGACTGCTTCAGAGAAAAGTGCAAGCAGTACTGGATGTCTGTTTTGCTGTATGCTTAGATTACTAATGTCAAAATCAGTTACCAGATGAAGCTTTTAACAACTGGTGACATTAAATGAACTTTTGGCCTGTTCCACCTGGCCATATGTTTTGTATCACTTTGGGTATGTTTTCCATTCCATATACACTTAAACTAATTCAAGCGAACAAACTGGATATTCATTTGTGTGTTTCAAATACAATTACAAGCTGTTTTATTATTATTATTATTATTATTATTATTATTATTATTATTATTATTATTATTATTGTTGTTTGTTCCTTTTTTCTTTTTTGAGAATTAGAATTGGCAGAATTAGAAAGGGTTCGGTCCTGCATGGTCCTCAGATTTTGAGAAACCAGGAGTGTTCAGGAGGTAGAGCTTGGACAATGGGGTTTACAATGGGTCATCAGTAAAGTGGGATAATAAAAAGTAGCCTCTACCAAAGCAAAGTATTTGGAGGAAAAAGAAAACAAGTGAAACTTCAAGCACACATCTTCAGCTGTTTTTTAGGAATAATGTGAAAATTCAGTTAGATGCTAACATTAAGTAAGAATTAGACCAATTCTTTCAAGGTAAATGGATGGGAGTTTGGAATCTTTATTGAAATACGAAGTTCCACCCAGTTCCAACACCCTGCCACAGGCAAGGACACCTCCTACCAGACCAGGTTGCCCAAAGCCCCATCCAACCAGGCCTTGAACACCTCCAGGGATGGGGTATCCACAGCTTCTGTTGGAAACCTGTGCCCCACCACCCTCTAAGTGAAGAATTTCTTCCTAACATCTAATTTAAATCTCCCCTCTTTTAGTTTTAAGCCATTACCCCTTGTCCTATTACTACAGTCCCTGATAATCAGTACACTGAGGATGACAGAAGAGGAACCTGGGTTTTGCCTGCACATGTGGTATGGGACTATTGAATTATAATCAGGTGAATTATAATTCACCCAGTGAGCAAATGCCCTTTTATGATTTCTATAAATATGAATGTTTAATATTTCTTTTTAAATGCATATATATATATGTGCATATTTAATAACTGTATGAAAAAAATCTATTTTTTATTACTTATATTTTGATGTTCATAGAGATACATATATAAAGTTACATTTCCTAAAGAGATTACAACCTTTGGCTTTGTCTAACTCCAATGCTGTGGTGCTTTAATGATAATATTATCCCGTGACAGTCCAAACCCTTGGCCTGTGATTATTCTGGTGAACTTAATTCCCACATAGAAGCATTTATGATGGTATGCAGTAATCTTTGCTACAGATTATCTAGGTGTAACCCATTCAGTTTGGGAAGGGGGAAGGGGGAGGAGTTGCATCTGTGCAAATTAATCTGTGTGTAAATCAGACTTAAGTCTCTCCAAATTTTGAAGCCAGATTCTGCAATATGGTTTGGGGGGAGCAGATAGGACTGATCTAGTTGCATCCTCAATAAACAGTCATGTGCAAACAGATTCAACAAAACTGTCTTGGAAGTAATGGGAACATAATAGATTAATTTTGTATAAAATAGAGCATAAGCAGAATTATGAAACAAAAACAACCAACCAACCAACCAAACAAAAAAAACCAACAAAAACCAGCTATAACTGATAACTTTTTCAGTTCATTTCTCTATATAGTCTTATCTTCCTGTGAATTTTTCCTTCTGAAACTCTCCTTCCACACAGTGCCACAAAGCTTTGTTCCTATGCACACACACACACGCAGCTGTCTTTCTTTTCAGTTGTGCCATTAGTCTGAGAAGCACTCAACATCATTGTTTTAATGAGTTGTTCTTTTATTTGTGTTTTGTTCTACTAAACTTTAACTCTATTCCTTTAAACACATTTGTGAGAAAAATTAAAACATATTCTCAGTTAGTCTCAAATAGTTTCCTTCTGCCTGCAACCAGAATTGTGACAGCTTTTTTTTTTTTTTTTTTTTTTTTTTTTTTCCAAAATGGTAGAAAGAGGATTTCAAATGTTCTCCCTCTTCGATTTGCTCCTTGAGACCCTTACCAATTTAAATGACCATGTGCCTCTTAAATGGAGGTAGAGGGAGTAAACAGAAAACATCAGCTGTTCATGTTCTAAACGACCAAACAGTGGAAGGTCTGCAAAGTGTATGTAATCTTTTCATCATTTATTTATCACAACACAAAGTTAAGACAGATTGCATATATTATAGTTCAAAATCACTGCAATAATGAGACATGTTTATCATAGCGACTTTGTGAAAGCAGGGAAATAGTAATAAGAAATACTTGCAATAAACATTTACCATGACAAACAACTTTGATAGAAGGAAAAAAAAAACAAACCACCCACTACATCTTCAGTACACTCTGATGAACTCTCATCTTTCCAACTGGTTAACACATTTTATTATTTTTTTTACTAATCAATTTACAAAAAGCAGTAGTTAGGAGTAGTGCAACAGATGCTGCATTTTGAACTCTCTGTAGTTGTTCTAGGAGGACATGACTCCTGAAAGAAACATTTTCATACATATGTTTTCATATTTTTAAGTGCAGCAAGCTATAGGTATTAAGTGTTTTTTGTTGTTGTTGTTGTTGTTTGTTTCATTTTGTTTTGTTTGCTTGTTTGTTTGCTTTTGTGTGTGTGTGTGGTGAGGAGTGGAAATTCTTACATATATCTATCTGCATTATTATTATTATTATTATTTTTTTATTATTATTATTTTTTTTTTTTTTTTATAGAAACACTGGTGCAGAATTAGCCAGCTTTCTGCATGGTTGCAGGCAAAACAGTTACACATTAAGCATGCTGCTGTTGCTTCACAAAATACACACACACATTGTATTCACTGTGTGAGTCTATACAAATTCATGTCTGTGGCAGGAGAGAGATGCGAAGCTCTGGATGTTTGTCTACTTTATAAATAATGAAGGTGAACACCTGTCCACTGGTAAATGTAGGAGAAGTGACATTGATATCAGAGCTTTGCCAACCTTTGTAAGCACATGGGAGCTTCAGGGACTGAGCTTGAAATTATTCTTTCTGGGTAAAGAAATAAATTCTCCTCCTAAAATTTTGGTTACAATTAAACTCTAGCCAAGACTAAAGCTTGGTGGATTGCCTTGATGTAGAAGATGATACAGCTTTTCCTCTGGAAAGCTGATGTGAAAGATCTATCTTACATGCATTTTCTCTTCTGAGGAACTTTACTGGAAAGGTGAAAATAGCCTTTTCCATGCTAAACAGAGAGCTAAGAAAAAACTGTTTTGAATAGCAAAGAAAATTTCCACAAACTGATTTTGTTGCTGTTGTTGAAATTCAGAGAAAAGACAGAAATATTTGATACAGTTCAAAGAGGAGAAACTGTACATACATGTATGTATTGTTTGGTCTTCATATGGAAAAGGTGGTTTTGTCTTTACCGTTTGTTTTCTTCTCTTTTCTTTTTCAGAAAGATGGGTTAGCAGAAGGAAAAACAGTAGCTACTCATTGGTAGGAGGGCTGCCCATTTGCTCTGAAAGAAGAGATCATGTGGAAGCACCTTTTTAAGATAGCTTCCAGTCTGACTCTCAAAAAAGATCATCTAACATGATCCTGGGTTTAAACAGAAGATGAATTTGAGGTGATTGCTTGGTTTTTCTGCCCTGAGGTCCCAAGCAGAACTGACCACTGAAAGGAAGAGTAGAAAAATATTCCTGTGCTACAATACAATATTTCATGCCTGAGTAACCATCCAAGAGATATCTCAACTGAGAAAAATTTGCAAGAAATGATTTGACCTGTAATGGAGGGACACTTCTGTGAAACTGCCAGAGGACTTCAGCACAGGGCACCTGGTGTCTCTACTCTCATTTACCTGCGGCAAAGTCCGAAATGAACCACACTTGGACATACAACCTGAGCTTTGATGCTCCTGCAGATCCTGTAGAGCCTAGGGCTGGACTCTCACGAAATGGGCACACAATAGTGGCTGTTTTTCTTGGATTTATCTTGTTTTTTGGTTTCTTGAATAACTTGATTGTCCTCATCCTCTTCTGCAAGTTTAAAACCCTCCGTAACCCAGTCAACATGCTCCTCCTGAATATTAGTATCAGTGACATGTTAGTGTGCATCTCAGGCACTACCCTCAGTTTTGCATCTAACATCCATGGCAAATGGATTGGAGGGGAGCATGGTTGTAGGTGGTATGGATTTGTCAATTCCTGCTTTGGTAAGAGTTCATTGATAATTCTCTTATCCTATTCTTTTCAACACAGGTGCATGAAGCCACTCAATGAGTTAGTTATCTCATGGTGTAAGATAAATAGAAGGATGCTTTGGTTCCCTTGTTACGGTAAACCAAGAGAAATTCATGGCTTAAAACATTTAACTGCAGGCTTTATGAAACATAGAAGAGAGCTGATAAATATTCCTTAACGTATCCTATTTTTGAAATAACTTATTTTTAATAGATTCAAACGTCATCTAGAAAGAGGCAACATACTAGAAGAAGGAGTTTGACTAAGTGAATGAACATACATGGTAGTTCCCTCTTTTTCAGAAAAATCTGTGCCATCAGTAAACAGTTCTTTCTTCCAGTAAACAGTCTGCTTCCATCACAAACAAAGCCTCATGAAAATACTCCATTTGCCATTTGCAATTATCTATTGATCTATAACATGAATTCCCTTTTGTCCCAGATAATGACAGTTTTCATCATTAGATGCTTTCTGTTCTTCCCCAAAGCAAAATCTTTATTTTAAAATTACATGATGCACATTCAATAACAAATTAACTTACAGGAATAGATGTCAGATATACTCAAAACGTTCATCAAAGTTAAACAGTCTCTCTGCATTCGTCTTCTGTCCAGATAAAACTTTTCCTGCAACAAGCTTTTGTAGTGTTAGATTTAAATTTTTAACTTAAAATAATTGTGTTAATTATTTACAAAAATAAAGAAAAGATAAAACAGAAAGAAAAAGCACAGTCAGAGGGCAGGTTTTGTCCCTTCAAGTTGATCCATCACTTTTATAATTACATTGCCAAGCAGTGAGCCTTTGTGCATTTATTCCTATATTCAAAAAAGATTTTCCAAGGCAAGACATAAGCTGTCCTGTGGGTACAACAACTAGACATGATCCTATGCTCACCTAGACTGGGGGACCCAGTTCCTTTTGCTCTGTGTTCTTGCTTTGGTGGCCTCCAGGCCACCAGGACAGGTCTGAGCACATCCTTTTTTCTTCTCCCCCTCTGAGGTTGAGGTGCATCTCATACCAGTGCTTTATCCTGAGCAGCACTCCCACGGCCCTTGAAGTAGAATCAGGCTGTGAATCCAAACACACGTTTTCCAACTGACTTACAAACTCTTGCTATTTCTAACAATGTGCTTTCCTCTGGTGCCCTTCATTTCCTCAAACTTGTGCTGCACTATTGACAGTTATCTCAGCCTAGCAGCTTCCTCTGGGAAGCTGCTGCTATGTCTAAGGTGACCTCTCAGGAGTTAGCAGTGTTGTATGATATAAAAGCATAGGCTTTGGTAATCCAAAAACAGACCCCATTATCAACAACACACTTTTTGTTTGTTTGTTTGTTTGTTGTTTTTTTTTGTTTGCTTCCTTTGGGGGGGGGGGGGGGGGGGGATGGTTTATCTATCTATCTATTTAATTATTTATTTATAAATTTGTGCAGATCAGAAAAACATATCTTTTCCTTCCGTGTTTCCTTTCCATTTTTGTGAGTCATTAATGCGATGAGATAGTCTACTGGTCCATGTTGTCTGAAACTTTAGCATACAGCTTTCTCACTGCAACTTTGAAGAAATGTATTCACATAAGATGCACAGGGTTTTGAATACATTCACCAGGCCTCTGCTACCGTGTCTTCATAACATTAACTTCATAACAGAGATGAATAATTCAGTCACTAGTCTTCTCAGGGAGAAAACAGGTAGGACTGGATTTTCTCCATCCTTTGATTTACCTTTGTTGTTTTTTTTTATTAATGGGATGCAAAGATTTTATTTGAAGAGAGGAGAAAAAAGGTATGTGTTTAAGGGAGGAGAAAAAATGTTATGTGTTTAAGGGATGAGGAAAAAAAATATGTTGATGGTGCCTTTTGAGCTTGTTGGCTTCTGTCAGAATACCTGTGTTATTGTGGAATTAAAACAGCAAATGGGTCAGCTTCTCATGAGGTGACTTGCTTGTGGAATGGTTCTTCAGGTCTACTGTATAAATCAGGTGGATGGAAGAACAGCAGGCTTCCATTCTGCAGTGACACTTGTGCCCATGCAAGAGGTTCCAGTACAGTTCCTAAAATTGGTTAGATCATCAAAGAACAAGCAAGCAGACAAAAACATAAAGCCCAGAATGCTAAAGTTGACTTCAGCTTCCCTGACTGGCTCTACTATCAACAGTGTGTCCTGGGTGGCTGGGACAGCTTGACCACTGGCAAGGATTGAACTGTGCACATGGAAACTTTTCCTAAGAGTGTTAAAAACATTCTTTTGCAATTCCATTTGGAAAGTCTTACAACACTCACAATATTTGTTAATATTTTTCTTTTACTTTTACGACTGTGTATAAAGGGTATACTGAAGAAGTTTGCCTGCAAAACTATAACTAAAAATGTTCACTGGAAAATAAAATGAATAAACATGAGTAAAAGCATAGAATAGTAGCAGGTGGCTTAACATTTAGATGTCTCCATCTGCAGTTAAATACCATTGTTCATCTGCTTTCTTGAAATGATATAATCCAAAATGTGTTAAAGAAAAATGTAGGTATAGAGTAAGTTGGCAGCATTTCAGTTCTTTACAGCACTTGAAAACAAAATTCCCAGGTGTGTGATTTTTGTTGCATTCCATGTGTGCATTGAGCATCATAGACTGAACAGGGACATGTTAAATGGAATGGTTAATTTTTTTACAGACTTTGAGATCTTATTGATAAGGGGGTGGTGAGAACAACATCTCATTCATTGTAGAATTTTTTTCTTTGTCTTCCATGGACTTTAGAAAAACTGTATACAATTTACAAAACTGATTCAGGAGCTCTAGAGGAGAAAAAGTATATTCTATATGGTAAAGTGGTTGTTTAAGATCTCACTGATTGATACCTTGTAGTTACCAAAGAAAAGAAAATTACTGAAGAAAAGAAAGTTAGAAAGTTATTTGTCAGCAAGAGAGTTTTTTGACACTTTTGTTGACTAGTTTAGATCACAGCCTTCCTCCTGACTGCTATGAATGCCTTGTGAGTGGCAAAGTGGATTAGATTTATAAACATAATTGCAAGAACTACAAGGACTACAAAGTAATGGCTACGATATTAAAGGCTACAATATAAAAGGAACATATATGAGCAAATAAATGACAAAACTATATAGACTGGGTGGAGAGGGTTTATTTGTGCTGTTTACACTTTTTCTGCAATCCCTTACACTCCTTTGTGCCTTGAGTCTGATTTTGGCTTGCCAAAGCTAAGAGCAATTGCCCTAATGCTCATGATCCATAAGAAAGATGTGTTGTAGGAAAGCTAATTAAGAAATGAAGTTTGACATCAAGCTCTGTAAGAGTAAACCCTTTAAAATATTTATTTATTTATTTATTCACCTCACAGGACAGAAGTCTGTCCTACTAGGATAAAAAACTTCATTGTAGAACCAGAATTTCAAATTATGTTACAGTAAGTTCACTGGCTTCAGTAGAATTTAACTCTCCAGTAACAAATGAAGGTATAGTACCATTTTTTAATTTTTCTTTCTAAAACACATAGTAATGTTGCTGATGATGATAAACCTGCAACCTTTAATATTTTCCTAAACCATAAAGGAGTCTGTAGTGGGTAACTAAGCTTTATGACTTGGCAAATATTTGATGATATGTAAAACACACCTACGCCAACTTCAAAATGTAAGAACATTTTAAAAAGTAATTTGACTTTTAAAGGGCTTCTGCAAAGGACTGATTTTTTCATAGCTGTTTTGCTGCCTTACACATTGTTTTGTGATGCTATGAAAAACACCTTCTTCCTGTCTAAAATTCAATTGAGAGTGAAGGTCTTATCCCCCAGGTCTATAGCCTGGAGGATACTTAGGAAACAGCCAGTGAATGTAGGAAGATGAGTTTGTTTCAAATGCAAATGCATGGCCATAGATCACTCATTTTGTTTGAAGTGCCTTTTCTCTTTTAAAATCACATAACTATTTCCCTGGGAAGTGATCCAGAAAGTGGGCCTAATTCTCTTCCCAGCAAAATCAACAGAGCAATGGACATTAATGTTGCTTACTGTGGAATCGAGCCGCATGGTGTTTACTGGGTAATTCATTGCCTACCCCAGGCACTTAAAAATCATGAACCAAAACCCAGTACCAGGAGGTTCCTATGAGCACAATGGAAAAAATATAGAGAAGGTGTAGGTGTTTTATTTATTTGCTTGCTGTTTTCCACACCTCTATTTTATGATTTCAAATCATTCTCTGAAAGCAAATGGTTTAGAAAATAATAGACAGTGCAGATGCTGATCAATGAGCATGTAATGTGGATTTTAAGGAGAACAGTAAATATCATGAGACTTGCTATAACAGCATAAGAGCTGTTGGGACTTCATATGAAGAGCATAAAGGATGGAGTTAGGGAAGGAACAATGTGGGCTGTTTCTGTCGTAAATGGCTTTCCCCTGGTGCTTGTGCCTGTTTGCAGCTCCATCAACTAGGTCACTGCAGTGGAAACTGCACGTCACAGAGTTGGGGAAATGGATGTATTTGCTAAATTTACTCCTGTTACCCACCACTTAGCCACAGTTTGACAGGCTCATGGTTATACATTTAAGCAAACATTCATGTTTGCAGGGGACACAAGGACAGGACGGACACATTTTTCCCAAATGAACTGAGTAAACTTTGCAAGCAGGCTGAAATAAAAACTGTTAAATATATCATTGAAAGATTAGGCATTAGATTTTAATTTAAGAAAAACACAATATTTAGTAAAACACTCACAAAGAGACCATATATGCACAAACTGATATTGCATCCTAAAATTGTTTGTCATGCAACTTTGACCACCTCTCACATACTCTCTCCAATGCCCTATTATACACTTCAGATCTCTGGACAGATGAAAACTTTAAGAAACATTTCATCTTTTCCCAATATATTTGCACTAATGTAGACTTTCCAAAGTTGTAGGGAAGGCAGTATTTCGGTGTGGATAACTTCTGAAGTTCATTTTCAAATTGCTATGTAATGCCATATCAGGATTAAATATTAAGTAGATTAATTAATGTAGGACAGATGATGACTTCTCCAGCCCAGGGAATCCAACATTAGATTCTGAGGCTGTACAGTTTTGAAGTACATCTCTAAAAATTTTTGTTTGTTTGTTTGTTACTTTTGAGCTCTTTGTTCATGTTTGAAGGTGTCTGCTGATTGTTTTCTTTCTTCCTCAGCCTTTGTGGTAATTAAAAGCTGTGTGATTTGAGGTCACATCTTCCATGCGGTAACATGTCCTTGTCCTGTGTGCAAGAGAGGGCTCCACTCGTAAACTTGTTCTAACTTAAGTAGAGTGTGTGTATATATCTTTATGACCACTGATGAACCAAAGTCCTATCTAAATGAGGGCTTTAGTCTTTTCAAAAAACCCATACTACCCAACTATGTAAGCAAACAATCTATTCAGTCACATTAAAGCAGTTATTGATTTATTCCCCTGTAAGCTGCCAGAGAATACATTAAATGAGAAACTGGGCTGCTCATGGTTTTGTTTTAAAGTTCAGTTTCCCTGTGACCTTAAACAAATAATTTTCTTCTTAATCTGTTGCCTTGATTTTATATGCTGTGTCTTAAACACACTTCACTAAACTAAAGTACTTTGAGTATAAACATGTAATATATTGTAAGCTTTCAGCTCATGAGATGCAATTGAGAAATTGAGATCCCAAGTGAAGTGAATGGCTTTTCTGTGAGAATGAATATGATGGTTTTGTTTGTTTGCTTGTTTGTTTTCCCAGGGGTGAAAACATAATCTTCCTTGACTTGATTCTGCAAGAGCTCAAGACTGAAGTTGTCTGAGCCCTTATAGAGTAAGTTCTCGTGTCCCAGTGTGAAATACTCTTAGCAGCTCCTTGCTTGGCTCATGAATGTGGATAGCTCTTTTTCCAAGTGGGCTTAGAATGGGATTTAAAGTAGTATTCCTATAAATAAAATTGTCAGGAAACACCACTTATCAGTAATGTTTAAGGAAACTTAGTTCTCCATCAGAACTCAAAAAAGTTCTGTATTTTAAATGAGTAGACTTTGTTGTGCTTGTAATCAACAGGACCTATGCAAACTTTTCTAGGTAGTTCTTTTCTGTTCGATATCAGAATTTTTTTGCTGTTTCAAAGAGAGGGGCTAAGAAAAGTTTGCCTAATAAACTGGAAGGCATAAAATGTGCTTACAGTTCCTTTATCTAAAAAAAAGGACAAACAATATCTTTACTTAAGGGGTTTTACTGATTTTAGTATAATATTACAACTGATGATTGGTTAGAAACTTTTCTGCATAATTTCAGGCAACTGATATTCATTAGGCTGTATAGTAAATGGAAACACAAAAGTACTTATTCAGGAGATATGTAATCTGAATTCCTCTTTGGCATCCCCTCTCTCAGAAACTGAAGCTAGGCTGTCAATCTTTTTATTTAAATAATTAATAAATGAGGTAACCACATATTAATAAATACAATTCTAAGAGACATATTTACATGGAAACATGAAATGCCGAAGACCTTAGAGATGGATGGGAATCATCTAACTGAAAACAAGTATTTCCCAATCACTCAGTCTTCTTTCATAAGAAATAATAAAAAAAAATTTGCACAGTCAGCGTACAAATTGCCTGACATACTTCAGATATGGTCCTTAGGGTGATATAAGCTGTGTCTTAGAAGTGACTCTGTCTCCACTAGCTTTGAAAGGAGCCAAGGATCACAAGATCAGAGGTGGATATTTGCTCTGTACCTCCCTGCAGCCATGAAATGACCCTTACCGCCAAAGTGCTTATTGTTTCTTATGGCTTTATGCCATTTTCTTACTTTTTTTTTTTTTTTTTTATATAATTTCCTTCTCAGTTCAGTGTTCTTTCCCTGAATGTTGAGCTTATTTCCTAGTTTATTTCTAGTTTCTCTGGGCATTAAACACCATCCATGTTGAAATCACTAGTTGCCCAAGAATGAATATTTGGAAAACATTTGTCATGTTTCTATGAAGAGGTGCCCAAATCTCCTTTCAGAACTTGGCCACACATTCATCATGCAGGGAACATGCTGTCTGCTCTGCCTACAGATAATTTGTATTGTTTTATTTTTTAAAATTTTTATTTTATTTTTTATTTTTTTATTTATTTTATTTTTAATGCAATTTGAGAACTTGAAGCAGAGAGTCAGACCCAGCAAAAATTGTAGAGAACCAATTAAAGAAGACACCATCACATGCATAGAAAGTGTCTGTATTACCAGGAATGGTTCCTTCTCCCTCCCTTGGACTGGGCAGCCCCAGCTCTGCACCAGCTCAACACCTGCCTGCAGTAGGAGCTTGATGTGCATCAGAATCCTTTCTTTTCCCTCCCTCTCTCCCTTTCAGCCTTCAGCACAGAGCAAATACAAGCACGTGGCTCAAACAGGAGCCGAAGTGTGCTCTGAACAGGTCACTGATCCCTGGTGGCCCTTCAACATGCACCAGCAGGCACACGTAGATTGAGTCATCATGCTCTCCCTTAACTGCCACAGCTAATATTTTCCACTGCTATGTTTTGTTGTGTGATAATCTACAGGCTATTCACCTAATGTCTGACCAAAAAACAGACAATAAAAACCATGCAGAGATTTCAACAATGAAGGGTGGACAGGAGTTTGTGTGTGTGTCCCTGGGAGGAGGGCCAGAATAATAGCAGAATTCTCTAGGGCAATCGATAACTTCCTTGGTAGCTTGTACACATAGTCATCAGTTGTCCATATGATGCCAACTTCTGTTCTGGAAGAAACACTCTGCCCATGCCCAAAGTCTGTTTCTGTGTGTGTGCAAGTGACTTCAAATATCTGCCTATGTTTAAGACTTTCTTATCAAGCAACCATACCTGTGGTTCAGTTGCATATTTTTAGTTCTGATACATGGCTCTACATAATAATCATGTATTACAGAATATTAAGAACTTTTTGCAAGACAAGATACAAAATAAAATCACTTTACATAGAGACCTGGAAAGGGCTTAAATTGAAAAAAAAAAATAAAATAAAATAAAAAAATCAGACCTTGCAAAATGATTCTGATGATGAAATGAGTCTAAAAGGTCAGGGCTGTAAGCTGTGTTAGAAGTGATAGAAGAGCATTTCTGTTAGATAGGTTTAATCATATGCATTTGCAGACCCTGTTCCCTAATCCTATGTCAGCATTAACCCAGACCATGCCGTGCCTGCTGTTATATTTCTATCACTGCAAGAAAAAAACAGAAACTAACTGTGTCTGTAGTCAGGACACATCCATGTGAAGAAATATGTTATTAAAATATATATGTTATGACTGGAGTACTGCAATGCCTGGCTATAAGCTCTTTAGAAGGGACAGGCAGCACAGAAGGGGTGGTGGTGTGGTTCTCTATATTAGAGAGTCTTTCGAGGTTGTAGAACTCGAGGCTGGGAATGACAAGGTCGAGTCCCTTTGGGTTAGGATCGGCAGGGACAACAAGGCTAGTGTCCTGGTCGGGGTCTGCTATAGACCGCCGAACCAGGATGAGGAGACGGATGAGGAGTTCTACAGGCAGCTGACAGAAGTTGCAAAATCATCAGCTCTTGTACTCGTGGGGGACTTCAACTTCCTTGACATATCCTGGAAGCACAACACAGCCCTGAGAAAGCAGTCTAGGAGGTTTCTGGAGAGCGTGGAAGATAGCTTCCTGATGCAGCTGGTTAGTGAACCTACCAGGGGTGGTGCCCCGCTAGACCTTCTCTTCACAAACAGAGAAGGACTGGTGGAGGATGTGATTGTCGGGAGCTGTCTTGGGCAGAGTGACCACAAAATGGTGGAGTTCACTATTCTTAGCGAGGCCAGGAAGGGGACCAGTAAAACCGCTGTATTGGATTTCCGGAAGGCTGACTTTTAGCTGCTCAGGACACTAGTTGGTGGAGTCCCTTGGGAGGCGGTTCTGAAGGGCAGAGGGGTCCAGGAAGGCTGGGCGCTCTTCAAGAGGGAAATCTTAATGGCGCAGGAATGGTCTGTCCCCAAGTGCCCAAAGACGAGCTGGCGGTGAAGAAGACCAGCCTGGCTCAACAGAGAATTGTGGCTTGATCTTAGGAGAAAAAAGAGGGTTTATAATCTTTGGAAAAGTGGGCAGGACACTAGGGAGGACTATAAGGATGTAGCGAGGCTGTGCAGGGACAAAATTAGGAAGGACAAAGCTCATCTGGAGCTCAATCTGGCTACTGCCGTTAAAGATAACAAAAAACGTTTCTATAAATACATCAACACAAAAAGGAGGACTAAGGAGAATCTCCATCCTTTACTGGATGCGGGGGGAAACTTAGTTACAAGAGATGAGGAAAAGGCGGAGGTGCTCAATGCCTTCTTTGCCTCAGTCTTTAGCAGCAATACTGGTTGTTCTCTGGATACTCAGTACCCTGAGCTGGTGGAAGGGGATGGGGAGCAGGATGTGGCCCTCACTATCCATGAAGAACTGGTTGGTGACCTGCTACGGCACTTGGATGTGCACAAGTCGATGGGGCCGGATGGGATCCACCCAAGGGTACTGAGAGAACTGGCAGAGGAGCTGGCCAAGCCACTGTCCATCATTTATCAGCAGTCCTGGCGATCAGGGGAGGTCCCAGTTGACTGGCGGCTAGCAAATGTGACGCCCATCTACAAGAAGGGCCGGAGGGCAGACGCGGGAAACTACAGGCCTGTCAGTTTGACCTCAGTGCCAGGGAAGCTCATGGAGCAGATCCTCCTGAGAGTCATCACGCAGCACTTGCAGGGCAAGCAGGCGATCAGGCCCAGTCAGCATGGGTTTATGAAAGGCAGATCCTGCTTGACGAACCTGATCTCCTTCTATGACAAAGTGACACGCTGGGTGGACGAGGGAAAGGCTGTGGATGTGGTCTACCTTGACTTCAGCAAGGCTTTTGACACCGTCTCCCACAGCATTCTCCTCAAGAAACTGGCTGCTCTTGGCTTGGACTGGTGAATGCTTCATTGGTTTAAAAACTGGCTGGATAGCCGGGCCCAAAGAGTCGTGGTGAATGGAGCCAAGTCCAGTTGGAGGCCAGTCACTAGTGGCATCCCCCAGGGCTCGGTGCTGGGGCCGGTCCTCTTTAATATCTTCATCGATGATCTGGACGAGGGCATTGAGTGCACCCTCAGTAAGTTTGCAGATGACACCAAGTTAGGTGCGTGTGTCGATCTGCTTGAGGGTAGGAAAGCTCTGCAGGAGGATCTGGATAGGCTGCACCGATGGGCTGAGGTCAACTGCATGAAGTTCAACAAGGCCAAGTGCCGGGTCCTGCACCTGGGGCGCAATAACCCCAAGCAGAGCTACAGGCTGGGAGAAGAGTGGTTGGAGAGCTGCCAGGCAGAGAAGGACCTGGGAGTGATGGTGGATAGTCGGCTGAATATGAGCCAGCAGTGTGCTCAGGTGGCCAAGAAGGCCAACGGCATCCTGGCTTGTATCAGGAACAGTGTGACCAGCAGGGCTAGGAAGGTGATCGTCCCCCTGTACTTAGCTCTGGTGAGGCCGCACCTCGAGTACTGTGTTCAGTTTTGGGCCCCTCGCTACAAGAAGGACATCGAGGTGCTTGAGCGGGTGCAGAGAAGGGCGACAAAGCTGGTGAGGGGCCTGGAGAACAAGTCCTACGAGGAGCGGCTGAGGGAGCTGGGCTTGTTCAGCCTGGAGAAGAGGAGGCTCAGGGGTGACCTTATCGCTCTCTATAGGTACCTCAAGGGAGGCTGTAGCGAGGTGGGGGTTGGTCTGTTCTCCCACGTGCCTGGTGACAGGACGAGGGGGAATGGGCTTAAGTTGAGCCAGGGGAGTTTTAGGTTAGATGTTAGGAAGAACTTCTTCACTGAAAGGGTTGTGAGGCACTGGAACAGGCTGCCCAGGGAAGTGGTGGAGTCACCATCCCTGGAAGTCTTCAAAAGACGTTTAGATGTAGAGCTTAGGGATATGGTTTAGTGGGGACTGCTAGCGTTAGGTCAGAGGTTGGACTCGATGATCTTGAGGTCTCTTCCAACCTAGAAATTCTGTGATTCTGTGATTCTGTGAAAATGTATATGGTTTTCTTGTCCCTCGGTAGGTAAAATAAAATAAACCTGAGCCCAGTAAATAAACAGTGTTCACTCAGAACAAAACTACATTGGAGAACACTGGACTTTGCTTGTGACAGACTGTTGAATCATACTTTATTTAACTATGTATTTAATAATCTTGGTAACTCTTAAGACCATCTGTATGCTGCCAGACCTAAATTCAATATTTTTTGTTAAAACTTGAACTTCCCTTGTAGTCCTGCAATCTACCAGAGAGAGGATATTATCTCCAGATTTTTAAATCCAAGTTATAGAGCTAGTGGCTTTTTCTTAACAGATGACATATTTTCTACGGCACTTTCTTTTATAAAGCATTTAAGCAGAATACTACATCTTCCATTCTAGTATAGGAATTGGTAACTACTGGATTTTCAGTGATAAAACAATTGATAAACATTTGTTGGCATAGTTCCAAATAATGACATAGTAATAAATGATAACTAGCAATTTCATATTTTTTTTCTCCATTTTTCTCAGCTGTGGCCAATACTTTGCTTTAAAGTAATCACCTTTTCTTTTTCTATTAGTGTCTGCCACTTTTGTGATTAAGAATATCTATTAAGATGAAAAAATAATTTGTGGTAGTTTGTGAAAAGATTGTGCTGATATGGAAAAAAAAAAAAAAAAAAAAAAAAAAAAAAAAAAAAAAAAGGTTTTTTGAAAGCAGGAGCTATCCTGTTCAGATTTGCATTTTTCTAGGGATCAACAATATCTGCAAAGATGTTTCTGAAAACAGATATTCAGTAAATGTCTAATAAGTTAATAAACTACAGCCTCTATTGATTTACAGACCACTTATTGTTTCTGGTGATTTCACAGCTAAAATGACTCACTACTTAAATGAACCAAATGTCTCATATTGCTGGAAGGTGTTTTTTGTTTTTGTTTTATAATATTATTTTCCCCCAGACTACTAAGTCAAAATGTCCTCTGGCTGCTGTAAATTTTTCCATAATTGATACTGGCAGGATGAATGCTTGAGATTTGCAAACAACAAATGTAAGGGAGCATCACTCCAGGTAGCAGCCACTACCTTAACTCACTGTTATTCTTAGAACAGAATGTAGTGGAATTGTTCAGTTGGAAGGGACATATAAAGATCATCAAGTCCAACTGCCTGACCATTTCAGGGCTAGACAAAAATTAAAGCATATTATCAAGGCGTGATCCAAGTGCCTATTGAACTGACAGGCATGGAGCTTCAAACATCTCTGTAGCAAGCCTGTTCCAGTGTTTGATCAAACTCATAATAGACAAATCTTTCCTAATGCCCAGTCTGAACCTCATTAAAACAGTTTTGTGCCATTCCCACATGTCCTGACACTTGTGCCCAGGGAGAAGAGACTGGCACCTCCCTCTGTTCTTCCCTTCCTCAGGACATTGCAGAGAGTGCTGAGGTCACCCCTCAGCCAGTTCTTCAAGCTATGGAGTCTCCGTGTGCTTTGACTCCTGAGTGGTTTGGAACCTCTCTCCCTCCCTGTTCTGCGCTGGCTTAGTGTGGATCATCACCAGATGAGAGGGTGTTCCCCTATACAAGAGTGAAGCCTTAGGTTCAGAGTGGGTGCCTGACTCCCCTGAGCAGCATCTTTAAACTGCTGTGTTATACCACTGAAAAACTTCACGTGCTTCAGCTGAAGGTTTCTCATGCCAGCTATCAGCCTCAGGCTAAATTTCAGTGGGCAATTTCAGCTAATGACTTTTCCACAAATGTGGCAAAATTACATTATTTCTTCTGCTTTTAGTTTCTTAAGCCCATTTCATGTACTGCCGCCAGTACATTGGAAGTATCAGCCTATGACCAGTTACAAGCTTTTGGTTTTCATCGTGAAAGTATAGCAGCTACAATGCAAAAGACTAATAAATCACTGGGGTAAGATGTTAATTTACATATATTCCATAGTTTTTTTTCTGTTCACCACCTGTTAATTTTATAGTTTAGTTTATTTTTATTGTATTTTCTGTCTTCTTTTTTTTCCCTATTATTATTTTTTTTCTATTGGTTTCAGTAATGCTGTCCAGAGCAGAAATAATGGATAACTTTCTAATGGAAGAAAAGATCAAATGTGCAGTCTTCAAATGAGTCAATGGGCAGAAATCAGTTTAATTGAATTATCTTCATAGAGGTTTGTTAGATCAAAATCTATTCAAGACCACATGACTAAGAAAAAGGAAAAACAAAAAAACAAACAAACCACCCTGAGTTGATTGTGTAAATTTTTCATAAGAAATAGTCTGATCATCTCTAAACATAACATCCACATAAAACTTTGTTTAGATTAGGACTCTAATAATTTCTAAGGTTCAAAACAATTAATTCATATAAGTTTCATTTTGACTGATAAATTTCTAAATGTTGTCCAAGCCTAATACTCCGAGATAGTACTGAAATTGCATGCTAACATCTGGCAAGATTTGCTTTGAGCTAAGAAATGGTATGAATTTTACAAAAACAGAGATAATCCCCTTTAATTTGTACTTACAAAAATTTCAGAACACACAATGGTTGGGTATTGTTGAGTCTTCTTTAGACTTAATTTTTATATGTGCAAGCACACTGCAACATTATCATTTGCCAAATTTACAGTTTGTGGGTAATTTCTGTTCTGCACTCTGACTGTTTATGAAGTTACCAGGGGACCTCTTTATACTGACACATTTAATCACCCTAATGAATTGATGCAAGCTGCATGGGCACTGCACAGCAGGCAGAATGAGGCCAAGCATACTGGGTCGAGGAAACTACACTGTGAGCAGGAGGCTGATCAAGGTCCCTTTGGTTGATCCACCTCTACCTAGGTGCATGCTCAGTAGGATTTCATTAGAAAGAGTACCAGGGCAGGAAATAGGGTGGCAAATTACAAACTCTGCCTCTTAAGGGAAATATGGAGTATCTACATGACATGTGAAGGTGCATTATGAATATATTCTGTACACGACTTCCAGTGCACAAAACAGCTCTTCTCCACACAAGTCTGTGTAACAGGTCCAAAAAGTGCTCAATTTTATCAAAACCATGTTTTTTGTTTGTTTGTTTGTTTGTTTTTTGTTTGTTTGTTTTTTTGTTGTTTTTTTTTTTGCTACTTTTTTGGTCTGCTGACTTTTCAGGGAAAGAACATCTGGCAGCACAAGAGGACTACAGTCCAGCAACAGCTACATGAGGATGTTGAGGATTGTTTTACTGGGTATATTTCCTAAAATGGATAGTGCATTTCTATCTAAAATCCTTGTGAGAGGCAAAGACAGAGGAATAAGATGAAAGGCTGCCAGATAAATATGCCAGACAGGATTTAAATGGGCTTTTTCTAATTGTTAGAAAGCAGGTTATGAGGCAAGACAAAGCCACGGCTTAATATTCTTTGTGATAAAAGCAGAAAGTAGACATACCACCATCTGGTTTCCTCCATATAGCCTTTTTTTCTCTATTGGTCAGTGCATCAAGGGCTGTTTAATAAGGAATTTGAGGATGAGAAAAAGTAGGAGCTTTCTAAGTGTTAATATCTTCTTTGGGGCTGGGGGCACTCAAGCCTTTGGGAAATTAATATTAATAGTAGAACAAGCAAGTAGTGGTCCCTTAGTATTCTGCAATTATTTCTTCCTATTAATGTAATTACTAAATACTAGTAGTGCCTTGCAAAGGAGTGTTTATATCCATGCTAATCATTTGCCACAGTTGCACAGCCAAACTTCTACAATTCTAAACTTAAAGTTACGGTAACTTTCAGCACCCAACAACAATTTTGCCAGTAGACAGTCCCAGCAGCGTGTGATTTGTGGTGTAGGGACCTCATGCCTGAGGTGGTACTGTTGAGTCTTCCTGGATTTATCACCCAGACTGAATGTTCTTTGGAACCCTGCAAAATGTTGGTATTCACGATATAATGCATCAAGGAGTTCCACACACCAGCCATGTACTGTGCAAAATAAAGTGCCCTTTCCTGTTCATTTATTCTGAGGCTGCAACATGATATTTCATTTGAAAATCCAATTCTCATATTGTGAGAAACACTAAATAATCAACCCCCATCCACCTTTTCATGTTCTCTATTCTTTTCTCAATTTTCCTTTTCTATCAATCCCTGATGTTTACTTTTCTAAATGCCACTGAGCGTTGGTGCTTAGTAGAAGTAGTTTTCATAAAGTTCTCAGTCATAACTCTCTTTCCAGAGCAGTAAGTCAGTCAGAAACAATCACTGAGTGTTTAAAGCTAGTACAGTTTTTCTCCGCATATGGCAGTTTACATCAGCATAGCACTTCATCTGTTCAGTGACTCAGCTTCATGAGGTTGTTCTCCAGTACTTCACAGTCAGCTTTGTTGATTTTGAGTTATTTAGCACAGTATAATCAACAAACTTCACTCTTGACCACCTTTTTCAGATCATTTATTAATATGATGAATAACACAGTGCCTTGCACTGATCCATAGGGGATTTTTCTGGTGAACATTTTCCATTGGAAAAAAAAAAAAAAAATTATTATTTTCTCCTGTTCTTTATTTCCTGGCTCTAATCAATTATTTATCCTGTGAGAATCTGTTGTTGCAAGGCAGCTTACTATCCTTAAGAGCCTTTGGGTTAGTCAAAGCTTTATGGAAATCCAAGTGGGCTTTATCAAATGTATAAACCCTGACTACATGACACTGTCAAGGATCTTTAATAAATTATTCAGGCTTGGCTTCTGACCAAGATAGCCGTGACAGCTTGTCCCAGCTTGTTATTCCTCTGTATGTCCACTACTGTATTCTCTAGAGTAATGTCTATCAATCTATCCAGTGTTGCAGAATGGACTTGTTGGTTGGATTAAATCTGCTGGAAAGGGTTTCTGTCTGCATCAGTTACAAATCGCTTCTTAATGGATGTAGTAAAAGATTTCCTTTTCTGAGGTCCTTCTGTAGGTTAAGGACTGGAGAATACTGCTTCTACTCACTGTACATCCTTCTGGTAGCAAAGCCATCTTGGATAGAGATGGGAGCAGCCTTCTCCCCTAGTCTTATTTCCCACCTCTGTAGCACATGAGGTTGTTGGCCTGTAATAATCCACAAGAAACTCTTGGCTAAAAGCTGTGTAGAACCTAGTCTACATATTTTCACTCTGCATCCATATTGGCAGATATATCACCAGTTATTGACTTGCTCATAACTAGCTATTGCAAAAAGCAATTTGACCACTAAACTTTATGAAAACAACTCAGAGAAGTAAATATTTTTACGGTGTTCAATCTCTAGGAATGATAGCTGACCAAAACAAAACAAGATCAATCAATCAATCAAACAAACAAAAATTTTAGAATCATTAAAATTTTCTAGAAATGTAACTTTGATACTAAAAATAAGTGGGTGCATTCAGTGAAAAAGCAAAGATTTGTGTGAAAGAAACTGGGTGAGTGTGCTTTGGTGAAAGCTTGGCTTCCTGACTGGCATAAGACACTGTAATTTCACCTGTTAGTTAACTTAGTGCTATATCCTGTATATACACAAACCCTAAGTCTACATACTTCATGTTACATCTGTGGAGATGCTTAGCATTAATGAATGTCTCAGGGTGTTCCCGTTTGGAAAGCAAAGGAGCACCCCTGGCAGGAGATGGCGGAGGTCCTGCTGAGCAGCTTGGGCAGGGATGTGGATCTGCTGCTTTGTACCTGAGTGCCCTGAGAACATCCCCGTGCTACGGCAGCACTGTACAGTCATCCCTGCTTCCCATGTGCACACAAGCCACCCTAAACTTTTCCTGAAAAGTTGCTGTACAGGAGCTCCATCTAGTGCTGACAACGTTTTTTATTCTGACTCCCAAAGGCAGCTGGATAAATACACTCACATGGAGGCAGCCAGTTTAGGAGGCTGAATTTGCAAATGCTCACCCTGCTTTCTGGAATCAAAGGGATCCTGCATAACATACGGAAAGTGAGATTGAAATTAATATTGGTGTTTTTTGTTGTTGTTTGCTTGTTTGTTTTTGTACTGCTGGTATCATTGGGATGCAAAAGGGAATTTTATTTAAGCCACTGGGAATAAATTGTTGTTTGGTCGATGGACAGGCATGTTAATAGCAGAAAAGCATAGCACTGCCCAGAATTAAGATCACCTTTAATGTACAACATACACACATTTAAAAATTCAGTAACAGAGGAAATAAAGGAAAAAAAAAAAGTAATTATTCTCTATTAAAACTAATGCATACTCTCTATACTGAAGATATCACCAAAGACAAAAAGAAGGACATATCATACAAAGGAAGAAACAGAGAAATGCTTGCTGAGAAAAGATCAGGAAAGGTTTACTAAATAGGGCCAGTAATGTTTCCTGTCAGATTTGTCCAAGCAGGCTTAGATGCAGCAGTGGTTTCTTTCAAGCACCATCAGATTTAAACTGTTACTCCCATTAGAGATAAGCAGGAAGAGGATTCTTCAAGGAAGAGAAAGATTTTTTACTCTATTGGACTCATGAATGCAAGTCATATAGGCAAAAGAAAACAAAATATTGCAGGTATTAAATAAATAACTATTGGTTTATTTACTTATATTCAGAGTGAATTGTTGATATTTGAAGTGGCCTGTATTATGAAAGACTAAAAAGGTAGCATTTAAAAACTGGCTGCAACTGCCAATGTGTAGCACTTGTGGGAAATATTTTCTCAATTTCAAATCGGTAGAAGTTCTTTTAATGATTTTAAAGTTAAAAGGAAATGGTCTGATGATTAAAATGTTTGAGCATTCAACTAGAATAAGCATCAGGAAATGCAAGAATATTTTATTTATATATATATATATAAAATAATGTTTTATTCTATGTTTATAACAAATTATTAATAGGAATATCCAATTACAGCCAATTATGTTTTGGAAGCACGTTCCATTCTCAGCTGCTTCTGTGAGTTATAAGATGTCTTAATGTGATTTGTTAATTCACTGAAGTATAGATGGTGAACTGTAAAGTTCAAACTAGTCAGGCTGGTACTGATTAGCCATCCACTAAGGCCGATGTTCAGTTTGAGTCTATTTATCTTTGCTCTGGAAAGTCTTCTGTGTTCATCAGTTTTTCTTTTTGACTCTGGAAATGTATGGGATCTTCTACTAAAATCGGTCAGCAGATAGAGTTTGGCCCATAAAACAAGTATAATCTGTTTTGTTTTGGAGGGAAAGAGAAATAGTAGATAATATACTAGCAGCCAGAGGGCAAGAAACAGCAGCCACTTATGTCTTCCACACTCCAGACCTGTTTGCCTTCTCTCTGAATGTTTGGTTTTGCTCCTCTTCACTTCTCTCAGGAAAGGAAAAATAAACAAACAAAAACAAAAACCAACACCCAAACTCGATTAAAAATTTAATTTGCAAAAATCCATACTCACAAGCCCTTTCTTCTTTCAGTACTATATTAACAGTTGGACTTGATGATCTTAGAGTTTCTTTCCAACCTAAATGATTCTAGTATTATATACTTATCCACCAGCCTTAGCAACTGTGGAAGTTGATAGCAGGCTCTGTTAGTTGAGCTGTTTGTTTTACACACACACACACGCAAAATAATAAATAAATAAAATAAAACTTTCAAAGTCTTGCTGGAGATTATATTTGAGATAGGTTTTTCCTTATCTTCACGATAAGAATGAATGGTATGTTATAACACTCAGAGGTAGAAAGCACAATAAAATAAAATAAGTTTTGTTCCTTCTCCCTCCACCACCCCCCCTTCTTTTTTTCCCCTTTATGATATGCCTCGATAACTTCTGAGTTTTTGGAAAAGCACATCTGCTCTGGGGAGGCCAATTTTCAGGTCAACAAATGTTGAACCCCCCTTGGCCCTCTCCCCATTTCTGCCCAGTGATTCAGCTTCAGGAATATTCTGCTTTTTATCATTATAATATTATTTCCTTACCTATAAGAAGGTCTTTGATGGATGCAACTGCTGCAGTGGAAATTACTATATTTCTGTGGAAGAAATACTTTGATCTTTATGGTACGCAGAGATCAGTAGTTTTGCTTATTAGTATTAATGTAACTAGTACATAAAAGGTGGAAACACAGGTGATAGAAAAGCTTGCTCCATGTGCAATCTCATGAAGTCTCTGATTCTGTAGCAGCTGTTATGCAAGGTACTTTGGCCCAGAGCTGAAAAAATTTTACCTGAAGATTAAGCTACCATTAGAAAGGGAGCTTGTTGCTTTTTCCTCTCCCATTGATCCCAAACCTCTCTACAAATAATATTTCATAGTTATGCCTACAAATTATATTTATACAGTCCCTGAGGGATGGTATTTGGATATTTTTTCAGAAAGTTTTCTAAGGAAATAATGAAGTGAGAATATGTTGGAAATGTCCTAACTTTTCTTTTAAGTTGCTTATATTTTTTATGTTTCATTTTAATATGTCATGTGTTTTATTTCTATAGACAACTGACAGAAAAACTCTCATTTAAATTCAGGAAAGTTATTTCCCTGAGAAACAGCATCAAGTCACAGATCAAGCTAATTTTGTATAACTCAATAACATATTTATTTAATACCAGTTGGTAACACAACTTGGAATTAAACTGGAAACCTTAAAATTGAGGTACTAAGAGCCATTATCTGAAAAGGAATAGTTTATACCACTCTTGTTCGTTGTTTACCTTTAAGTCCTTGGATAAGTGTGATGAAAGAGGTCAGCTGGTAGCACCAACAGGATAATACTTCAACACAAGATTCCGCAATATTCCCAACTTGGGGTGCATTTAATCACAAAAATTTTTTCCTACTTCTAGGTCTTGCTTATCTCCATCTCATGGTGTCATAGAGCATTTGATCATATTCTCCAGCTAATGGGGCAGGAGATTTAGCAGCTGAAACCTGAGAGATTAGAGGGAAGAGACAGTAGCACGTGGGAACTCTGGCACTTATTATCCCCTTGATTTCCTTCTGGTGTTCTGTCCGTGGACAGTGGTGTCTGACCCTGGCAGGTGGTCTGATGTGCACCTGGGGATACTCAGCTGGCTCCATTACACTTTGGGTCGTAGCAGCAGTAGTATGGCAAAGTCGTAAGTATAGGTGGGCTGCTGGTACCCAGGTTTGCACCACCCTCCCAGCTGTCTCACCCCAGCCTGGTCTCAGCAGAGGCTTGTTGTGAATTACTGAGATTGGTATGACTGTGGTCCTCAAGGAAATGTAAAACACCAGAAGATATCTCAGAAGTGTTGAAATAACAGTCAGTGCAGATAATGAAGAGCACTGCTCCCAGCAGGAAAATTGAGTACAGGTTGACTCCAGCAAACCTGGAGCCAACGTGTGCTGATAAAACCATAGCACAACCACTCATTGCAAAGGGCCCTACACCACATTGAGAAGATCGTGGCACACCACATCTGCCATTTCTCTCCCTGTTAGCTCACTGTGAAAGAGATGGTGCTTGTGCAGGTAAGTATATTTCTAGCAAACACACTTTCTAAGCAAGGAAATGAAAACAGGGAGCGACAGCCTTGTCTGAGGCATATGAAGGTGAATGTAGTCAGGGTTCAATAGAGCAAACAATGGATCACTTCGTAACAGTGGACTCCTAAGGTATATGAAAGTGCTATCCTCAGATCATTTTTTGGCCAAAGAGGTACCCATAAGAAAGATGCCTTAAGAATGAACAGTCACAGCCCCTTGTTCTCTTTGCTACATGAAGGAGATCCTGGGCAGACCACTAGAACACAGACCTTTGGACTTGTCAGTTTGTGTGAGTGAATGAAAAGTGTGAGGGAGTATGAGTGGGTGAAATCAGTTCACATAGAGATTTGGTGCAACAAAAACATCTTTGCCTTTTATAAGAGTTTGCATCTAGTTTTGATCCATTAATGTCCTGAAGGTGCTACTGTATACCTACAAGCTCAGTCTGCCTAAGCTTACCTGTGGTTTCTTTTCATTTTCACTGGTCATTCTTAACCAGAAAACAATGCAGGATATACATCATGTCAAGCAATGATGATACTCCAGGACCCTAATCATGGTGTGAGTTTATGACCATCAGGAGCTTCAAGAGGGGCAAATGTACCTAAGATAGTAGTCAAAACAATTACCCAGTATGGGCTGAATCTCTAGAATTCTTGTTTTTTCATAACCTACAGATCATTGGCAGCACGCATGCTGTTTCTTATTACTACATCACAGCGAGAAGTATAAAATAGCAAAAGCTAATATGAAAATGTAATGCTCTTAACTGAGATTCACAGGAACAGAGCATAATACTTACTGCGTCCTTCACCTAGTGTCAAATTCTCTGTTGTGTTTTCAGAAAGAAACGTACAGATCTTTAAATAAAAGTAAATAATAGATAACATCCCATATGGTAGTCCTATAAATGGATGCCTGTCCTGGTTTATGACTTGAAATTTAATTTCTCGCAATCTACTCACTGCAACTAATTGCTGTGTAGAAAAGGCTCATGCTTCAGATGCTACTCATCTCAAAGTCATTTATTTCTCTGGCTAATTTTTGAGTAATTATTTGCTCTTGTAATGCAATCTGCAGTATGTTTGTATGTCATCTTTCAGTTCTGTTTAGCAAGAATCTCAGCTTTGTTCCTGTTTCTACATGAAATGTTGAGGGAGAAAATTACATTTCTCAATGCAGTTGACTCCTGTGGAGTTATTTAGCTAGGTACTAGCTCAAGGTCCTAAATATCTGTTGAAAGCAAATACTATTTACATGTGCAATTCCTAAAGTTAATTTTGTTGTAATTTTAGAAAACATTACTCATTTGAAATTAATATACACAGTGTAGCCAGTCATAAATATTGCTCCAACATAAGAATGAAATGTAGGGATAAAGCATTGCAATTAGCTTTAAAATTATAATGCTTTTCTTTTTATAACTTACATGATTTCTTTTAAATTCGTTTTCCAGTTATTAAGATTATGGAGATTATGTTCAAGTCTTTCCCCTCGTCCATAATACTGAAGTATTTAATTGCATTTGTTGTTGTTGTTATTGTTGTTTTTAAAGCTGTGATTCTCACTAATTCCTATGACTGCAATAGATGTGATGTAAAGTAGAATACGGGTAACTGCAGGACTTCTGATGAATGCAACAACAGTTAAGTGCTTAAAACATTAAGAAAACTCTGGTATACAAAGAAAGGAGGCAAAAAGAAAAGCAAGGAGCTTTATTCTACTTATCTAGTCTGGATTACAGATCTTTTCACAGTCCAGAGGGTATTGAGTAACATCTTGAGAGACAGATGAAATGTGCTCTTTTAGCATCAGAACCTTTTTAGGGTGAAGGAAAAAAAAATTCTTGCAAGGGTCAGTCTAGAAACCCCTTCCAAGAGGGCAGCTGCAACACTAGGTTTATTTTAGATGTGGTGCTTTGATGTTCTTGCACCATCAGCTAGCTCCTGCCTGCTCTTTCCTCACCTGGGCAGGGAACAAGGTTGCAGGAAAACCTTGTGTTGCAGGGCCTGGCATAGTCAACTACAGTCTTGGATCAAGGTTATTTTTGTATAATGGTTTTAGCATCATGTGTATACACAAGATATATCATCGTGTATATGCACCATGTGTATAATGCATAAGGTTTTATTAATCAGCCTGGGAGAGGGATGTCATGCCCTCTGTTGTCTCTGTTTCTCTCCCATTTAAGTAAGAAAGTGTTTTTCTTACTTCAAGGAAATTCAACTGATACTCTTCAATTCAATTAAATTCAATTTAATTTTCACTGTTGGAAAAAGCTAACTGTTCTATTTAAATTTTTATTCTTAATATCATCTTATTCTGCCTTCCAAAACATCAGTTCCAATCTTTTCAAGTATTTTTTTTTATTATTTTTTGTAAATAATTATCTTGTTTTATTATATTTAACCACATGAAACACATTGCTTTTATTGCTTTTTTTTTTTTTTTATCTTTTAATACCTCTTATGAATTATTTTTTTTCCCTTCTTGCTTGGAAAACATCTGAATTCAGTGCAGAGTGGTGCTAATATCATCATTATTAAAAAGTTCAGCTTTAACACAGAACTTAAAGTCTTACTGTGCCAAAAAGAAAGATAAATATTGATTTTTTTTTTTCTTGAACTTTTGTGGTTTGGGATTCCATATATAACATTTCTTGTCCTCAAGAGGAAAATGTAATATGTGTCATGTCAATGGAACTCAATAATAAAAGGTGAGTGAGGATGAAATGGCTCCAGCCCAGAGGTGTAATTAAGTCTCCAATCTTCTCCTGTGTGGAAAAGAAATGTGTGTGTGTGTGTATATATTTTTGCTATATATTAAAGGAAACTGTATGAGGACTTTTGTATTTTAGATTGATTGTTAATACTTGATTTATTCTTGACTAGCATTGCCTTGGTCCTGATTGAATAACTGAGCATTATTTCTACGTCATTTAGAGATGGAACCCTTCTTTGGATCAAAACTAGCAATCCTGTATTCATGGATAGTTATTATCTTCAGATATTATGGTCCTTTGCTAGGGAAGTTTGAACACCTGATTCAGACTTTCTAGTTAACACTGTACCCACAAAGCTGTAGGATATTACCAACAAAAGTATGTCTCATCTGCCACCTCATCAAAATTAGGACATTGTGCCCTCAGTTGCTGTCAGAGCTAACACAAGAGCAATATAACATAATTGTAGACAATGCATCTGGAGTGGAAAGATTTTCTGTTCCCAAGACTGCTTTCCATTAGGCCATGATGGTCTAATCTGAAATGAGTAACTAGATTCATATCACCTTACTGAGTCCTAAGTTTCAAATAAAAAATCTTTTTTTTTTTTTTTTTTTTTTTTTTCCTCTTGTACCTGTGTAAGCTAAATGTTTCTGAGAGCAAGGTGCTCTTTAGTCAAGCAGATAAAAGCGAGGAAAGAGGTAATACTAAGAAAGTATTCGTGAAGATAAATAAGTGTGGGCTGGAAGCAAGAAGAGAGTGGCAGATTCTTTATTCCTGAGTTTGTAATTCAAAATCCACTATTTATTTTTGTTCCTATCTTGAGGTATGTGTTCAGTGCAAGAGTTACGGCCAAAGGCTTTCAAGAGCTGTACAGTAACATGGTACATAGGAAATCAGATTAGATAAAAAATATCAGAATGCCTCTGCTGTCTCTAAAATAGATAGTCTAGCCTTAAAATAGTTTTAAAGCTAGACTCTTGAACTGTATACTTCAAGTAAATGCAGTGGAGCCACGTCCTTTTATAGCTGTAAGTGTATCTACATCCTAGCTCTGACTTCTCAGTTATTACTGAGAAGTAATTTTTCTCATTAATCCTGAGTATTACAGGAAAGGGTTTATTGGTTCTTGTAATAGGATCCTTATAAGATCTTTTAAGATACTTGTAGTAGGTCCTTTTCTTCACCAAAAGTCATCTTCTCACATTCTTTTACCTTTTCCTCTTCTCTTCCCCTGAGAAATGAGTGGTCCTGTTCCAGCAAGCAGTGCATGTATTCTCATTGGGTCCTTTTCCATGCCTAGTTCAGCACAAAGGGACCACAGATTGTCAGGATGGCAGGAAGAGTTGCACCTGCATCCAAATAACTAGATAATGAATACTTGAATTAGAGGGGGAAGAGAAGCAGAAATCTTTTCCTGTGGAAAATATACCATTTGTGTACATGTGGGGGTTGTTTTGCTCAGGTACAGGAGAGACTACTGCTACCCTCTCAAGTGAGTGTCAGACTCATCTCCATCCCACACATGAGAAGGAGCTCTAGGAGAAACTGGTATTTAAACTGGCCAAAAAGTGGATGTGCAGCTGTAATCACCCGAAGATTTTTTGTTTGTTTGTTTGTTTGTTTTTTGTTTGTTTTTTTCTTTTTGTTTTGTTTTGTTTTGTTTTGTTTTTTTGTTTTTTATTTTATTATGTTTTAAATTTTATTATGTTTTAAATTTTATTTAATCTTATTTTATTTTTTTTTCTGGAAGTAGCTACTACTCAAAACCAAGGAATATGTCAGCATAGATCTCAATGGATATCAATGTTATTGCATAGTTGGATTTTACCAATGGTAAAGGTCAAGAAAAAAATAATAATGAAAAAGGATGAATTGACATAGATCTATTCAAGTTTTTCATCTTAGAGGACCAAAAAGAGGGACCTGGAACCCATCAGAAAGTATGGTATTAGATTTCTTCCAACAAGTTTGTTCTGTAATAAATCCTTGGAAGTGGTATCCATTGTTATGTTAACATGAACTGTAAGAAAACTGCAAGGAGAATGAAAACATACAAAATAATAACTCAAAAACCATTGACTCATAACTAAGAACCTGACGTGCAAATCCATAAAGATTTGTAGAGGTGATGGAGATCCTGGACCTTGACAAAGGCAATACAAATGTCTTACATCCAGATTTTTGAAATTTCTTTTGGAGGATACAAGTGGTCTCTGAGGCTCAATGTTAACTTAAATCAATTTTTGACTGATTATGTGATTTATATGCAAATAAGGTTACAACACTCCATAACAGACTCATGTTGAGAGTTGTCTGTTGTTGCCCTATATGTGTGGTTGGAAATGAAGATATACCTACGTGATAGAGCAGAAGTGCAAAAACTGCTTTCATTTTCAGGCTACTAATTTTTAATATAAAGATTTTGCATTTATAAATGGCAATGCAACATTTGAAAATGGTAATGGATATTAAAAACTGAACATTTCTTAACAAGGGAGTCTTTCAATAATTTCCTAATTTATGGAGAAAGTGGATTTTTCCTCGGTTATACCAAAACATTTAACTCTTGTAAGCATGTCTAGAAAAGGAGGAGCTTGCAAGTATGAAAATCTTACAATATAAGTTAAATACAAGTTAAATACACTTTGATGTGGTGGACCAAGTCCAGGGAGGATTTAAACATAATAATGGAGTAATTTTCACTGCTGCTTCAAATAATACAGTAACCAGGGGGGAAGGAGGAAAAAAAAAAAAAAAAAAAAAAGTCTTGTTTCTTGGAACTTAAAATGGTTACTATGTAAAATGACAAAAATAAACATTTAAATTGGTTCATTGCAGGCATTGTGTCCCTGATCTCTCTGGCTGTCCTGTCCTATGAACGCTATAGCACCCTCACCCTGTGTAACAAGCGCAGTGCTGACTACCGGAAGGCACTGCTAGCAGTTGGAGGTTCATGGATTTATTCCTTGGTCTGGACTGTGCCACCTCTGATTGGATGGAGCAGTTACGGGATAGAAGGTGCAGGTACCAGCTGTTCAGTTCGCTGGTCCTCTGAGTCAGCTGAGTCCACATCCTATATCATCTGTCTCTTCATATTCTGCTTGGTCATCCCTGTAATGGTCATGATGTACTGCTATGGTCGCCTCCTTTATGCCGTCAAACAGGTAAGCTGCTGTATTCTATCTATAGTGCAAACTGCTTGGAGTCACATGTTGCTTTTCCTCTCTACTGAGTTTGGCATAAGTAGATGACAGACAGCAAAACAACAAAGCAAAAATGAATGAAAAAAAACATAGAATGTCTGAAGGAAAGGGTAGGAGGGTCTTCACCCATCTCCATAATATTTCTGGAGTTCTAAAAAGTCATAAACACCAGATAGCATCAATAAAGAGTCTGACTTTGTGGCTTGGAAATATTGCACCATAGGAAAACCATTGTATCTAGGCAATAGTTGGACTTGTAGTAAAGCCAGCATGCATGTTTACCTGTCTATTAATAAGACATCTATGTAAAAATTTCTTCCTATTTTTGGATCATGACATTTTATTAATGTCTTCTTCTTAATCTGTGGATACCAAAATCTACACTAATACAACTCTACTGCAATTTGCCAGGGGGTCAACTTCTCCTTGTAGTTCTGGGCAACATAAAAAAAAATAAAAATAAAAATCCTTAAATACTACTGTTACTATCACTACTATTACCACTGGTACTTTTACTACTGCAAAACTCCTCTAATGGATTTAAGGTGCAAATATTCCAGAATTAATTTTCAAAAAACCCTGCCAGGTGATGTGGTATTATGAAGTTACTTTCCCTTGGGAAAGTAGTGAAGTTACTTTCTCTTAACAAAATTCTTTAATAATAAATAATGAGAAAGTAATGAGGGTATAGGTGTTCTCTAAAAAAAGATTCTCTAAAATGTTCAAATGAATTAAGTAAATGTATTGAATGGAAATTTAAAAAAAAAAAAAAAAAAAGGGGGAGGGGGAGGAGATGGAGCAGTAAATCCCCGAATAGAGGTTTCAGATGGAATTAAAGGGGGTGTAATTCATTTTTGATTATTCATAAGGAATTAAGGTCATGCCTTTTTCCATAATTTGTCAAAACTTTCAGAACTCTTGAAGCCCAAATGGGAAATCTTTTCCTGGTTGAATGCTGAGCCAGTCAGTAAAATCTCTTTGATTAATCACATTTTAGTACTCATCTTAATGCTGTGAAATAGTAATAAGGAAAAAATTTCCTTTGATTGTAAACCATTAGAGTGAAGTTTCAGAACATGCCTGGTCCCTGGGCAGCAATATCCTTTATCATCACCTTAAAAAAGGAGTAGGATCTTGGAAGATGTACTGCTAATAATATGCAGAAGATATAACTTTTGTTTCTTCTTTCCTTCAGTCCTTATTGCCCTTCCTGACAAGTCATCACCACAACATACAAATACTTTTATGGATTAAGTGCCTGTAGTATATGTTTTATTTTCTAATTCTAAATGCAGACTTGTGTAATTTTATTCACCTTTTAAATCATTATTATTATTTAAATTAATTTATATTAAAAGTAGTGGTAATCTCACTGATCAGTGATAGTTCTTAGGTTGTGGTGAACATCCTGAGGAAATGAGCTATTATGGAAAAGATATACAATGTGAAGTCATTTTGAATTTAGACTTGAAAACTAGGTAGAATGAGTGGAAGACAAGTTTGATTGATAAATAAACTACCAAAAGGGGGAGGGGGGGGGAGAGAGAGAGGAAGAACAATAATATTTCTTGCAATCCTTTCTCCTAACTATTCTGTAATAAACAGGGTAGATTATGAAATGCTAAAGTATGTCATGTTTCAAACTGAAGGAAGAGATGAGATATAGGCAAATAAAAATATAGTACTTATATAAATCTATGTAGAGTTAGTATGGTGATACAAAAAATACTAAGATAGTTTACTACATCCATTGTAATGTTGTTAATTTTTTGGTGTGGGTGAAAACCAAAACAAAACATTCTCTTGTATTAAGACTATATTCTTGCCACGTAGCTTAAAAAAAGTTATTCTCTGACCATCTCTGTAATATATTAGATGAAATGTGAGAACGTTGCAAACATAATAAGTTCATTATCCCAGCTTCAGCTGCTTTGTAAACTTTCTAAAATATGTATTACATATTTTTGCAAGATATAAAAAAGTTTATATATGAGCATTGTATTGTTAATGGTATTGAACCCTGAGATCAAGAGTACAGAAGATATTCCATTATTAATACTGTTGTGAAAATTAATTGAGGTGGAAGAAATATCTTAATAGATTTGGGATAGTTAATGCAAGAATTGGCACTGAGCCTGCATTATCTCCTTGTAGGAAACTGTAATTATAGGTCTGCTTTTCTCTTTTCTTCTCCAAATTTAGTCAGGTGCTGTATCATTCTGTCATTCAAGGTATTCATAGCTCCTATAAATTCACCTGCACTCTATATAATGGTAATAGGCATAAGGATTTCATTAGCACAGGTTTTATAAAAGATCTTCTTTTCAAGGAATAGCAAATCAATATCATCCCTGTATGAATAATGTTAACGGCAAATGCCATGAAATGGTATTACAACATGACTGCGTTATTGCCTCAGAGTTCTTGTTATTAGTAAAGCTTGAAGACCCTTAGGAATTGCTCAAGTTATTTTCTTTTAAGATATGTTTTTGTTTTGTTTTGTTTTCTCCCCTCAGACTGGCTTTATCTGGATGTCTGAGTCTTGTTCTGCAGATGGTCCTTGCCACCATCCTTGTGCAATGTGTTTGGAAGAGTTGAGAGGTGGCGTTGGGTAAACAAGTGGGAAGTGTTAGCTTTGAATAGTGAAAAATTTTCAAAGGTGTTAAGCAAAGTAATGCTCAAAACAGGGAGACAAAGAAAAAAAGAAAAAAGAAAAAAATGTGGCTTCTAGAGATCTTGGCAGTGTATCAGATTTTAAGATGGACAGAAACATAAATATTTTATTAGACTTCTTTCCTCTGAGTCCATATTACTCATGCTAATCTTGTTTCCTTTTTCTGAGACCTGGTCTTCCATTGCTGCACGTTCTGAAATTCAATTTCTTCTCCAGGTTTTCCTTTAGAGATGATGTGTCTGATGCTTGTAAGTAGAAAGAGGCAAAGTTTTCTCCCTCACAAAATATTATCCATACATTTTTTATTTGTGCACGATTTTCAAAACAAGGAAAAGAAACTGAGAATGGCTTATTTCTCCTATTGCAATTAGATTTTTTCAGCTCTTGGCTTATGATGTTTCCCTATGACTCTGCCTTTGTGTTCCCACTGGAAAAAATATTCTTTATAAAATCATAGTCAGTTGTTTGCACTTTGAAAAGTGGGATCCCAAATGTGGAATTACAGAGATTAGCGTTGCGATCACTGTAGCACGAAAGGCACAATATGATTAAAAACCTCTACTGAGGCACCCAGAGAACTCATATGAACCAGCCTAATGAAAATTAGTAAAACTTTTAAAAGAGTTCTCTACAGTCTGCATTATCTCTCACTTGCACACACATAAAAAAAAAAAATAAAAATAATAAAAAAAAATCCAGCCCAAGGGCAGGAAGAGTCCCAGAACACTGTTTCAAGAAAAGTTTTCAGATTGATTTTTTTTTGAGACTCTCATCTTGGCTCATCTAATTGCCAGTCTCTTTCATCAAAAAATGTGCCTGAACAAAGCTCAGAAGGTCTTTATGGAATGTAACTAGGGCATTGAAAACAATAAAAAGAGTTGTAAGCAGGGCAGAAAGACTTAAATACCTAGTGTAATACACATCTGAGCATGCAATTCTTGCTCAGAGCAATAGCCCATGTGTTAAAAAGTGGGCAAAGGGCCAGTGGTCACTGTCCAATTTTAGAGCTAAGTTAAGCAAGGAACACCCACTGTGTTTTTCAAATTGGTTTTGCCTGATTTTCTAAAGTCTAGGTTCTTTTTTTTTGTTTGTTTGTTTGTTTTTTGAAACATATTAGATCTAACCTTTTAACAGAGAAGTTGTAGGCTCACTAAAGATGGGGTTCTGGAGCAGAAGGATTTGTGGCCTGAAGTGATAGTTATGCTGTGTTTTCTTTTTATGTTCCCTTGAGATCAGTGAGGAAAAGTAGAGATGAAAAATATTTTTAACATGTTTTGATATCATAACCTCTTTTCTACTTTGAAATTTTACATGGTGAAAAGTTCTTTTTTATTTGTTGACTAAAAAAAAAAAAAAATCCATGAAAATTTAAAGAATAACCCACTTGAGGAAGAAGATTGCCTTACCAGTATGCCTTGCCCTCCACCCATGTGGTGCATCTACTAACATTTAATTCCTCAGAGACAGTGACCAAATCATAGGTTTAGGTTTTAGGAAAACCTAAATCATAGGTTTAGGTTTTAGGAAAAATAGGAATTACCTATTTTTCTTTACAACTACTTTATTTTCATTTCTTTTGAAAAGTGCCATGTGATTTCTGATTTCCAGGTGTCATAGGAGAACCAGATCTTCTTATTTTATTCCATTTCCTGACCTTTCAGTCTTGTCACCTTGTAAAGGAACAAATACAGTTAGGGCTATGCTGGAGAAAGAGGCCTGTTCCTTTCTCTTTTACTCCTTTTCTAGACTTCATGTTACTGAATTTAATGGAAGAAAGATACTCTGGTCTCTTATTCAAGCAGTAACACTCTAGAGTGAAATTACAACTCAATTATATATCTGAAGAAACTCATTTTGATTTCTGTGTAGTGAGATTTCAACTCTAGTATATTTTAAAAATCATTTAATACAAACAACTGTGGTGATTTTGAAATCTGTACCCACAAAGAAAGTCTGAGAGAAAAAAAGAGAGAGGAGATGTAGATTTTTATGACTTCTGATTCCTTAATCCTGTTTTATGCCTGTGCTATTTGGAACAGTTAAAACTATCTGTGAAAGCAATTATTACACCATTGTTCATTAAAGTAGTCAGAAAAGGATTATAAAGTAGAAAGATCACTCCTGTGACTTTCTCCAGTTCTGAAACTCATTTGGAAATTATTGTTAGTAGGAAGACAACACATTAGGACAGAGTGCTCAATGATTTAAACTAAAAAGAAATTATCTTCACATTATACAAAGAGTAGGATGGAAAAGTAATAATTGTTCTGTCTTTCCTTCGTATGCTTCATGTGTCTATTTATAAACTCAATTTTCTGAAAACTTTATTCTAATGGCACTGAAGTTATGACTTATGTTGAGCAAACTGATAAAGTAATTATACACCATTAGCTCTGTCTTCTAAAAGCTCTAAATAAAAACAAGATGATAGTCATAGAGTTTCTTTTAGCAGCAAAGCTCAGAATCTTTCCAGTTATTTAGTGAAGCAAAGAAGAAGACCTAAAAATGTAATTCAGGTTAAGATGATGTAGACCATTGGCTCCTGTAGCTCATAGATTTCAAATGTGATTGTGTACATTTGTAGTTTGACTTAACTTCAGTATGTCTGACCCTACCCACTCAGACAGACAGCTATTCTCAGAAAAGAAAAAATGAAAGAAAAAAAAAAGAAAAAAAAAAAAAAAGAAAAAAAGAAAAAAAAGGAATATTCTTTATGTTCATAACTGTTATTTCTTCCTTTTGGGTCTTCATGTGTACTTTCTCTTTTGGCTTCTGGTAGTATAGAAGAAGAAATAACTTTGCCTTTCCTTCTTAACCCTTACTGTAAAAACATCACAGTTACATATAATTCACAAGCAAAAAGATATTAAATTAACATGTGAATAGTTAGATTGTTTTCTGTCACATCATCGGAAGGATTTGGAAACATAATTGAAATATAAACCTCTTATTAGGCTGAGAGACTTGGGACAACACTTATCAAAATGTAATGAAAGGGATCATCTAGACTATCATGTAAAGTATATCATGTAGCTTATAGCCAGCATTAGCAAGAAAATCATTTCCAAGGGTTCTGTATAGCCTTCATCTGGCATGCATTGGTCAATAGTTATCATAATCCTACTGAGCAGTTGCTTAGATTTTACCAAGTGGCTTCTGCAAGCCACTGCACAGCTGTTAACACATCACTTTTTGATTTTGATCATGCCTTTGATTGGGGCTGATTTGGGATTTTTAGTACTAAGAACAGTCTTTAAATTATGAGAGTGATCGACATTCCTATGCAATAGCATATTCTCACTGAGATTCTAGATAATTTCTCAAGGAGAAAAACAACAGCTGAAATGCCTTTTTGTAATTTTTGTTTTCTTCGAGGAAGTGGAGCATTGAAATCCATTGGGCTCCATGTAGTACATATCAGTGTTCAGTTCTTTGAAGATGTATTTTTTCTCAAATCTTCTTGGCTTCTGACATGGTGAAATTTCCCAGAACTATGTAGGTGAAGCAATATCAGGGACAACTATTTTGAAAATAATTAATAAGAAAGTCACAGGAAACCTACAAGTGAAGAAAAAAAAAAAAAGGCAGAAAAACATTGCTTTTGATATTTCTCCTCCAGAAGAGATAATTAATTGTGTTGAATATTAAATTCTTTCAGAATCAGGTCACAACCTATAAAGGATCTTAGATAAACATAAATTTATCATCATATGAACTTTTTTCTTTTTTTTCCCCCGTAAACACTCCCTTATTTAACAGGCCATAATTCCCATTGTTTCCTTTTTCTCCATGGTAACATGACACATTTTATATATATATATACACACATATATATATGCAGATCTCCTTCTTCCTTCTTTCAGTGAAGAGATATTTATAAAAATTTTCCTTTGACAGTTTGAAAATGTTGTGCGTTTGATTTTCCAATGAATTATAAAGCTGCTAGTACTACTCTTACTGACTAGAAGGAAAGCATGTGCCATTGAGAAGTAAACTGTGAGAATCCAATGAATTTTCAGCATCTATCTAGTCACATTTCCTTTCTATTGAGTAGAGAAAGGCAATTACATCCAAGAAGGTTAGTGCAAAATAGACTATTTTTTTTAGTTAAATATATGTGAAGTGAGTCCCACTAAAAGAAATAAATTGTCTTACAACCACACAAATAAACATTTTATCTTGCAAATAAAATGCAGCATATTTATTATTTTTTTAAGTACCTGTTTTTCTGGTTTTAATTATTTTCAAAACAGTGGAGCAATAGTTAAATGTTTATGCCATTATGGTATAATTATCTAATGCCAAGTCATAATATAACATACAAGTGCAACAACTTTTTAAAAATATCTGTAACATTTTGACACTAAATTTTGGGGTTCATTTCATGAGGACTTAAAAATAATTTTTTTCATTTTGACAAACAACAATTTTCATATGTCAGAAATCCAAATTTCAGTTTGGTCCATACATTTTGTTTAAGGATAACGATTGTTCTTATTAGCTGACCTTTTTAAAAATTTTACTATTTTTCCTATGAGCATGTTGCTGGAAGAAAATTTGGTTTGATTATCTCAGAGGCAGACTTATTGTCATACTTAATTTTTAAAGAACTAATTTATTCTTGTGCTTTTTCTTACCTTTTAGGGTTTGCCCAGAAGGTGAAAAGATTGTTTTATAGCTATCATGAAGGCAATGGAAGTATAGCATTGATTTGGGGGGTTCACTGCTTTCACCTGTAAAAAAGATTTTGTGCACTACATTAATACGAGTTTTTATTGAAGGACTCTTTCCCAAGCACACAAAATCCAGTGTTTTCTGTAACGGCTGAGAAAAAATGTAACCCCCTGAGAAATAAAGGAGATAGCTAACTTTAAGAAAAGGTATAGTGGTCAAATTCAATATCTTCTAAAGTGATTAGAGATTTCAGCTGCTGTCAGATCTTATATAGACATCTTTAGTTCATAGGTGATGTATATTTTTATTGAGGGATCTTCTTTGTATGTCTAATTAAAAAGTGTAAACTGACTGCTGAAGCACCTGTGACCAGATTGGTCTTCATTTTTTGAGGTCTGAGCATGCTGGAAAATAAACAGGAATGAGAAAAGATTGTGATCTTCTTTCCCCTGTGCTGACATAAGTGTAAATCATTAGTTAATTGTTTGTATTTTACAGAGAAGCAATAACACAACATTGGCATAAATCAGGTACTGTAGAAATTTGTTGTAAATCAAGCTAATGGCTATTCAGAAAATAGGATTTCATTGGATTTGCTACTTTTCATTCTTTAGATAAACTACAGAAGATAAAAGCCTGTCACAATTTTTAATAACAAGCTAATAGAAATTTAAGATCTGATGCCTTAATCTCTGGACTTATTGTCTCCATAAAAAATGTACTGTGGTCTCACAAGACTTTTAATTTAGAGCAAATGATGTATGTCAATGCCAAATGGTCATGATGCCTCAGTTGAGGGAACAGCTTAGTAAAGATTTTGATGATAGGTGAAAGCGTGTGATTTTTTGGTTTAATCACCAGTTATAAAATTGGAAAGGCTAAATGTACAGAAGGGTGTCCTCCAGACTAAAGAATATGTTTATATATGTATTTCAGCACTAGTAATGGAGTCACAGTTGTTTACCCTGTTGTAGCTTGACACCACTTAAGAGGCCAAGACGCCTTAGGCAGAACCACTGGCAAAAGGCTCAGAGCAAAACAACATGGAGCTTACGTGCATACATCTTGGAGCTGAGGTTTAATATACTATGTCCTGATCTATTGCAGAGGAGTTGAGAAGCACAAGTCTTTGGCACAAGTCAGAGAACTACATAGAAAGGAGGGAACCAAAACTGATGCAAGCTTGTCCACCTACTGGGAGTTATCACTGACATTTTCCATCTGACAAATAGTGACTGAGGACATAGTCTTAGAGACAAGGCTAACGTCTTAAAGACTAAGGCAAATCTGTGCTAGGGATCCAAGCATGTTAAGAGTTGAGCAAGATGCATGATCAGGTCTCAAGATGATGGTGATGGGGGCATGATCCACTTCATGGAGTGGTTTTATTTGATAATATAGTCACAGTTATTCATGCTTTTAAAAATATGTGCCTACTCAATGGCTCTCTTCTTCAGTGAGGTTGGCTTTTAATTTTAATATGTGTGTTAAAACTAGAATTTTTGTTTCTTCCCCAAAGGATTTTTTTTATTATTATTATTAAAAAGTTCCATGTGTGCACAGGAATCTCTAAGTTTCTGGCTTTCTTCCTTGACTTCAGACAATTGTGAATACTATTTTAAATAGAGCTGGTTGGGAAATAGACTTTCTGGTCTTTTCCCAGTTTGAGATTTTTGATGCAGAAATTTCTTGACTTGAAGAAGAGGGAAAAGAAATCGAAACCTCATTATTTTTTCACAGATCAGGAAGTCAGCAGTATTTCACATTGACATAATCCTCCAATGGGACATTTAGATGTTATAAAATAAAAGTCTCCTCCTGACCCTGAAACCATTCAAGGTCCTGGCGCCCTTGTACAACAGTTGGTTAGCCAAAAGCAATGTGGAACAAAAGGGCCTGGAAGTCCTTGGAGTCAATGAGCTAAAATGCTTGTGAGATCCAAAAACTTGAATAAAATAGCTCAGTGAGGAAATTAGGCACTAAAAGGCCAGTCATTTTAGATGTGCGAGGCATATTGTCAAGAAACAAGTGAAAGATCCGGGGAAACCTGGGTTCCACCAGAAATTTCCCAGATTTGCATTTTCTCACAGAATGTTTTCATTTTTGTGAATCAGTTTTCCAGTGCAGAAATGTCACACTAGGAATAATTTTGAGTTTAGCTGGTCTGTAATTCGACTCTGCAAATGAAACACCTCCATTCTGTTGTTGCAGAACAGATTGTTTATAAAACACTGAGAGGGTTTCTGTGGTCTAACCTAAAACTTTTTCCACCTTCTCCGCCTTCACCATTTTGTTTGGTATGCATGATGTGATATGGTAATAAATGTGCAGCTCTCACATTCACATAGTTGCTCATTACCATTGAGATTTAACAAGGACAAAGGTGCAAATATATTTACTCAGCTTCCTGAGTCTCATGAGTACAGTGAAGAAACGTTGAAAAATCACACTAATTTTCATGTGTTCTAATTATGTTTTCTGTCATGCTCGTACAGCCAATCCAAATCAGTATTATTACCTTTTTTTAATCAATATATTTTTTTTCTTTTTTCTTTTTTCCCTCTTTTCTTTTTGTTATTAAAATAATCAGTCAGGACATTTTATAGAATTCTTCCCCTTCAATAAATTGTTTTTGGGTTATCTGGGATACTTCTTTGTTGAGACAGCATTTCAGAAAGGTCCAGCTTCTTGCAGCTGAGCTGAAAGATGTGGAAAAAGGCCATATTACTTGGCCCTGACTCATGGTGGGTCAGTGGAAATTCGCTTCAGGGTTCCAGTGGATTAAAAACAGGGTCAAACCTCAATTTACTATTATCTTACTAGGCAGCTGGCTCTACTCATTTCAGCAGGCCTGATGGTAAATTAAAGGCTACTATCACAAGTGAAGAATAATGGCTGAAATAGGGCCAATAAGAATTTAAACATGGAGACATATATCAAGTAACATTTTATTTATCTGAGTTAATGAAATTATATTGGCAATAGTTCTAAGACCCTTTAATTATTTGCCTTGAAAGAATCCTACAAGACTCAATATCCACTGTAAATTAGTTGGATGAAACACAAATATAATTTTGTGTGGCTAGACACTGATACTTGAACAGCAAGTTTACAACATTTTACTGGGATAATAACTGGATGGGCTGTGTGAAGCGGGAAGGAAAAGGTTGTCTGGGAATGACTGAGGTAATCTGGCTGAAAATTAATCTTTCTTTTTACATGGAAGGTGTGGAGGCAAGGCTGGAATGGGAGGTTACCACCTTGACCGTGGGCAGGGCCATGCAGCTGCACCCGAGTAGGTCTAGGGACAAACACGCTGCTCTTTGGCAGGGAGCAGCTTCCAGCAGAGTGAAAGCAGTCTTTGTGGAATATTTAGACTAGAGGTTTTTGAGACTTTTTAAAACTAAGTACTAACATATGGCTTTTCAAAACATGTGGTCCTGCTGGAAGGAAAGAGACTGTTCAAACACTTTAAAGTTTGCACCTGACACTTCAATTTTGCAGGGAGCTTTCTCCACTGAAGGAGTGCTTGTGCAGACCTTCCCAGAAGAAACAATGCTATCACAGGACAGAGAGGGTTTTACATCACTTATTTCAGGCACTTAATTCATTTGAATTTTACTTCATTAGTAGTGCAGTTATCATATGAACTTTTCAACTACTTAATTATACAGACTTTCAGCTTAAAATCTCAGGAATCCTTATACAGTAAATCATATTCTTCTGCACATGTAAAGGCTAGGAAAGAAAAAGATTAGATTGTTAGTAGCTAATGTTTCCTTCAAGTAAATATGGATAAAGTTTATTACTGTATTCCTCAACCTATTTTTACAAAGGTGACACTTAATCCATTAGCTCCTCAACTTTTCTAATTTGTAGTGTTCATAATATCTTGACTACTGTCCTCTTTGTAGCATTAATTCATTTTTCCTTTGTTATTACAGGATAAAAGAAAACAAAAAGTAAAAAGAATTAATACTGTCTTAATTTTTAAGATTTAGGGGTTTAAGTCTTCACTTTCTTGTTTGTTCATCATCTTTTCTTCCATGTTTATCCTTTTAAAAAGTCTACACTGCATGCTTCTTAAAGAAAACTGTCACTGGATGGAGGTAGAGTCATCCTAACTTATGAAGAATGTGTAATTGCTTGACTTTTAATAGTACAACTGACATCTGCTAAGCAGTGAGATTAATCACAGCTGAGTATGTGATAGGGCTGCTTTTAGGGCCTATTCCAGACCTTCTGTTGCACTTAAGAATGGTAATCTAAATTCAAATGGGAGATCTGTCAACCACACAGCTTCTCAGATAATAAAAAAACATGTAAGGTGTTTACTAAGGGCATCTCAGTAATATTGGGTTGTTTTGCTTCTCATCACATAAGAGACAGAAGAGGTACCATATCGCAGTGTTTCAGAAGGCTGTAACATCCATTTTGTCTGGTAAAGTAACAACTCTCCTGGAACTGACTCCAATGTATGGAAAAAAAAAAAATTCCATCTATCTGAGGTTTTGCTACTTATTTCTGTTCTATTAAGGATTAAATATAAACCAAGTGTGAATGAAACCTATTTGTCCAGAAATAGAAAAGAAAGAAAATAATGCATAAAAAGGGGTGGCCAGCAGGGAGAGGGAGGTGATTGTCCCCCTCTACTCTGCTCTTGTGAGACTCCACCTGAAATACTGCATGCAGGCCTGGGGCCCCCAGCACAAGAAGGATGTGGAGCTCTTGGAACACGTCCAGAAGAGGGCCACTAAGAGAGGGCTGGAGCACCTCTCCTATGCAGAAAGGTTGAGGGAACTGGGCTTGATTAACTTGGAGAAGAGAAGGCTCCGGGGACACCTCATTGCAGCCTTCCAGTACTTGAAGGGAGCATATAAACAGGAGGGGGAACGCCTCTGTGCATGTGTTGGTAGTGATAGAACAAGAAAGAACGGCTTTAAACTAAGACAGGGGAGATTTAGGTTGGAAATTAGGAGAAAGTTTTTCACTGAGAGGGTGGTGAGGCACTGGAACAGGTTGCCCAGGAATGTTTTGGATGCCTCATCCCTGGAGGCACTCAACGCCAGGCTTGGTGTGACACTGGGAAGCCTGCTCTAGTGGTTGGCAACCCTGACCAGATCAGCGGGGTTGAAACTAGATGATCTTTAAGGTCTTTTTCAACCCAGGCCATTCTATGATTCTATGATATTCTGAGCCTAAATTTAATATATATATATATATATCCCTATGATGAATGGAGCTTTCTCTGGATCTTGATTATATGCCGATAAGACACTACCTGTAAACCTTTGCTTTGCACAGAACATGAAATGAATATTGCTGCTAGTTTCTGATCACAGATGTGCCCAGTTAAATACCAATGGCACTCTGCTTTGCTCTGATGCCTTAGTTAAGAGCTGGGCCTTTAAAAACACACATCTCTGGAAAAGTTCATCCAAACTAATCAACTGGATATTGCTTTCCAGCTTCTCCATTTTTATGGCTTGTGGGTGCTTACTAAAAGCCTTTAAAAGCCTTACCTGATACTTTTCTCTCTCTCACTTGCTGAGCAATTTCAAGATAGTAGTCCAGTCTAAATGTCAAGTTAAAAGAATTGACTTTCACATCTTTTCAATCTGGTCTTTCTGCATCAATCTTTAAGACCATTATGAAGAAAATTTGTAACTGTCGCTTGCAATCTGGTCTTGGCCTTTTATTAATTGCATGCTATGCCTGTGAGCCTTCTCTTTTTGCATGTTTTCTTTCACTCTCCTGTAGTGAAAAACCTCTTCTGTACACCTCATGCTTCTGTGCTCCAGCACGGTCAAGGCTCACTAGATGCTTAGTCATGTCAACCTGGCACATTTTGAATTTTCTCAATATCAAACTAAATGGATTTACTTTGAGCTCCACTGCTTGCTGAGTAAGTTCAGGATGTTAATTCAGTCTAAATGTCAAGTTAAAAGAAATATGATTCCAGCCTGCTGAATCATCTTGTTAACTCAGCATTCTTTTCACTTTGACCTTTCCTTAGGGAGGTACAGGTATTGCTCAATTACTTTCAGTCTTTCCAGAAGAACGTTGGAATTTTATAAGGCTACTTTGTCCTTTTTTCTCTAAGGTAATAACATTTACACTGGACATGCTTCATACTGTCTCAGACTTTATCCATCCCTACTTACTTTTTGTACTCTGAAGAATTCTTCAGGCACAAAACACAGAAATGCAAGTGTTGTTCACAAATGTGCTGAATTTGTAATATCCATATTTAATAAATACTGACTTGAAGAGACGTGAGCTTGTTAGTGAATCATTACTGGACTAGTTTATATCTTGGTCCAAACTGTCTTGGACATGTGTTAGACTCTTTGAAATTGGAATTAGAAAAAAACTTCAGAGGATTATTTAAAATACCTGTGTGTTTTTTTCTGGATGTTATTGTCAAAAAAAAAAAAAAAAAAAAAAAAAAAAAAAAAGCTAGACCAGTATACCTAAAGTAAAATCAGTCTGTAAAACAATATTGTCCTAGTGTCAACCTCTTTCTTACAGGATAAAGAATATGTTTTGCAATTGGGAGTAGTTATAATTTGCAGACTGCAATAATAAAACAATGATCTGACCACTTGTTCTGTGCCAGGATACAGGATCTCCGTCCCCAACTTACAGCATCCCTAGTAATTCTGTTACAGTATCCATTAGAAAGCATGAAACCAAATAGATATTGCAGTAAATATCTACAGAGACCATCAGCTGGGAATCGAGTGCAATTTATTAGGAAACCAAGCAGTGATGGCCAAGGGCCAGCCTGCCTTATCTGGGCAGTGGCCGGCAATGACTGCCTTAAGCCTGGGATCCTGGGAACAAGGGAAGGAAGATTTTGCGATAGTGTCAGATGGAGTAGGTGGAGTAGGCAACACCAGCCACAGTACTGCTAGGGAGGAAGAACAGAATTTTCAAGGCCTACAAAGGCAGTAGATGATAACAGCACCTGAGGTGTCATTACTTGTGTGGAGAAAAGCTACTGTAGTATTTATAATGCATGTACATGCATCTATAATGAAGGACTCTCTGCATTCACTTCAAAGGAGTCAGTTTCAGTAACCTTATGAACTAATTTTTGTGCTCAGAAAATTAAAAGAATAAATAGGATGCTGGGAAGTACTAGGAAAGGGACTGACAGAAAAAACTCCAATGTTATTGCATCATTGTGTAAACTTGAATATTGCAAAGGATTCTGGTCATCTGTTTGAAGATGATGGGCAAGAAATAGGAAAGGCAAAAAAAAGGGTACCAAGCAAAATCAGAGCTACAGAACCTTTAATACAGAAAAATGTTATTTAAGACCAAAGTTCCCAAAACATCTGTACTGATCAACTTCTAAGTGGTTACTTCAGTCTTTTTCTTACTGAAATTCTTTCTTTGTCATAATAATGCTCATTTACAAGCTCAGATCACTTTTGAACTGTCAAGATTAAAAAGCATGAGTACTAAAGCTTGGATGTGATGGGCTATTGCTGTCATTCACTGCTTTCTTTCAAAGTGAGCATGCCCATCGGAAACCAGTAGTCTCCTGCTTTTCATTTTCCATATAAATCTTATTTCTATAAGCCAAAGATAAAACTGAAATGCAGATTGCTAACTAGTCAATTTTTGCAACTTTGCAAATTTTAGTTTTAATATATAATGTAGCCCTTTTAAATATCAGCACCATAACTCAGTGTGAGTATACTTTATAATTGTGCTTCAGCACTATGGTTATTGTGCTCCTCTGCAGAGTTGACAAAAATTTAAGTATGGTGAAGTTAATCACTTTTTTTTCAAATGTTTGACTCTCTACTAGAAATACCAACAGGTCTCTAAAAGTGCTATTAGTGCTATAAAACTGCCACCATCACTTGGGGAAGACCTAAGTGATGTTGGTGTCTCAATAGAAATCACTGACCTGCCTTAAAGCAAGCTTGGTGAACTTTGTTTCAGTGAAAAACACTGGGGACCTGTTGCAAAGTCAGTGGCAATTATTCTGGAGGTACGTCCTTCTCGGATAAATGTTCTGTGCTATGGATGATTTTAACAATTGCTTGGCTTTATTAGATTTAGTTTCTGCCTAATTTCATGTTCAAGGTAATTACACAAAAACATCTCGAGGGGAAAAAATATTTTGAAGATTTTTTTTTTCTATTCTTTTCAGTAAGTGCCCACAAGATGAATTAACTGTGGCTATTGTTTTCAGAGGAGAATTACTGGATTTCCATGTCAACTACATACAGGTTAAAATATATATAAAATATATATAAATATATATATATATATGTTATTCTAGGAGCAAATATGTATATATGGACAGTGAGATAAATATGAAATCAGGAGTGCTTTTTAAGCATAAAGTGTAATATCTGTTATTCTGAAATACAAGTGCATTACAGAAGGGAGATTAACTTAAAAATTCAGGAAAACATTAGACACCAATAGCTAATGTGTTCATAACCTCTACCTTATTTATTTATTTATTTATTTAAAGTAAGGCAAAGTCTGCAACAAGACCGTACTCTTTATACTAAATTCTGTATACTGTTCCCCTGTGGTTTCATGTGAGCATAAGGATATTCCACCATCAATCTCCTGTTCTGCTTCCAACAGTGCCTAATGCAGCTGATATCTAGTGAGTGTGTGCACACCTGGCCAGTCTCTGTGGCTTATTCTTCCTGCATTCCCAAACATGCACTAATGTAATTATTTGGTCTAATATGTCCTATATTTTTATCTTAAATTGATCTAGATTCTCTGATATATCTGCTACAAATAATTCATGGATCTTCCCAGCATCTTTTGCAGTGAAAACTGATGCAAGGAATTCATGACACTTCTGTGTGAAAGCCTTCTCAACCCTTAGTACATCTTTTACACCTTTCTTATCACAGCGCCAGTTTTCTGTTTGTATTCCTGACAGATCCATTAGCTGAAAATTTTCAACTTCTTCCTTTTTACAGATATCCCATTAAGTCAAGGTTGGGCCACAGGAACAAGAAGACAGAATTTATTTACTTTATAATTGTTATTATTGGTTTCACCTAAACTCTAATCTAAATCTCTCCTCTTTTAGTTTAAAACCATTCCCCTTGTCTAATTCTTCTATGCGTGAGTAAAAAGTTGCTCTCCATCTTTTTTATAAGCCCCCTTTAAGTAATGAAAAGGTGCAATGAGATCTCCCTGGACCCCTCTCGTCTTCAGGCTGAACATCTCCAGCTCTCTCAGCCTTTCTTCATAGGAGAGGTTTTCCAACCCTCTGATCATCTTAGTGGCCCTCCTCTAGACCTTCTCTAACAGGTCCACATCCTTTTTGTGCTGGGGGCCCCAGACCTGGATGTGGTACTCCAAGTGGGGCCTCACAAGGGCAGAGTAGAGGGGGAAAATCCCCTCCCTCATCCTGCTGGCCACTCCTCTGTTGATGCAGCCCAGAATGCAGTTGGCCTTCTGGTCTGCAAGTGTGAACTGCTGGCTCATGATAAGCTTTTTGTCCACCAGAACTCCCATGTCTTTCTCTACAGGGCTGCTCTCAATGAGTTCTCCCAGTCTGTGCTTGTGTCTGGGATTGCCCTGATCCAGGTGCAGCACCTTGCATTTAGACTTGTTGAACCTCATTAGGTTTATGAGGACCCATTTCTGAAGCTTGTCCTTTGGACAGCATTTCTTTTGGATGGCATCCATTCCTTCTGTTGTATCAACTGCATCACTCAGCTTGGTGACATCTGCAAACTTGTTCAGGTGCACTCAATCCCACTATCTATATCATTGAATAATATATTATCAGTACTGGTCCAAAGACAGACCCCTGAGGGACACCACTCATCACTGGCCTCCACCTAGACATAGAGCCATTGACCACCACTCTCTGGATGTGGGTTTCAGGCCAATTCCTTATCCACAGAGTGGTCCAACCATCAAATCTGTATCTCCATTTTGGAGATCAGGATGTCATGTGTGATCACGTCAAAGGTCTTACACATAAGTCCAGGTAGATGACATTGGTCAGACTTTCCTTGTCAACTGATGTACTCACTCCATCATAGAAGGCTATGAGATTGGTCAGGCATGATATGCTGTTGGTGAAGCCATGCTGGCACCCCAGAACATGAAATAGCAGAAAAGCAGAGAAATTCAGTCCTTTGACTCCACCAGTTGCTATTTATTTTAATGTGTATCTGACAAAGCAAAATAAACGTCAAGAATGCCTGATTTCTGAATACTATAATCCAACTACTATAACCCAAAATTTTGTGGAAAGAACTGTCATATGTGACATTTGTTTTCAGTTAGCTAGAGAATACTTTATGACATGTTCATTATACTTTGTGATGCATATTTAAGTATTTCTGTTGCATTAGAAAATATTTCTTTCATTTTCTTTTCAAATGTTATGTCTAACATCAGAAAATAGACAAGATTTGGCTTTATCTAGAGCTGAAAGTGTCATAAAGTGAAGAGAAGTATTTAAAAGCAGTTTCACATCACTTTGGAATTTGGTAGGTGCTGTGTGTGATCTGTTCTTGCCCATGTCTTACTGTGTATCTCAAGTCTATGGTAAAGACATACAGCTGATGAATCTCACTTGTCTGTTAGCTGGGCATGGATAGACTCTGGTCACTGTTTATAGATATAACACTCGAAGACTTTTTTTTTCTATTTTTTTCTATGTCATATTGCTGCCCTCTGGATGCCTTACTCTATCTGATGCCTTTAGAATCTGTGCTATCGGTAAAGTGTTTTTCTGGGGGTCTCTTGTTTCTCTTTGGGGGTGTTGCAGCTTCAAAATCATGTGAAACCTCTGTTGAAGATTATGGATCTCTGCAAATAATGAAGCTTGCCTGTCTGAAAGTGTGAAGTTCATTAGTGCTGATAATCACTTCTACACACCATCTTATAGATTTTTCATGTGGTGTGATGTCTGGATGCCCAAAGTGGACAGGGTTTTTGGATCTTAGAGAAGGTTTCTGGCAGTGTATGTTTATCCAGACTGAGAGATTTCATAGACCCACTATCTTTCTGTTTTCATGGTCCCTGATATGAAGAACAATGCTACTTCATGGAGGTGATCATCAAAGTAGTATTAGAGGGACAGTCAGAGTAGATTATCCCAGACTGAAGCTGTGATGGTTCTCCTACAAGTATACAAATCCTATTAAGAAAGTCAGAGTTACAAAGACAGTGCCTGTAACATCAGACTAAGAAAACCTCTATGTAGGAATTTCTTGAAGGGGCCATATAATATGAGTATAGATGATAAATCCTCCATGTCTAATCACATATTCTTTATTTACCTATTCCCTTATCTGTTTCTTATGTTTTTTGTTTGTTTGTTTGTTTGTTTGTTTTATGTTATCTTCCCCTTGTAGCATGAAATCTTTGATCTATCATTAGATCTTCGACCTAGAACTATGAATATCTCACTGCAGTGCAACATTTTATTATTATAATTATAATTATAATTATAATAATTATTATTATTATTATTAGGAGGAGGAGGAGGAGGAGGAGAATTTTTTTTATATTATTTTCATTCTTTTTTTTTTTTTTGTATTATTTAATAAATGTATTTATTCTTGGTACCACCCAAAGTACCTCTTACACTTTGGTAATTTGGAGTAGCAACCGGAAATACAGTTTCTGAACATGGCAGGAACAATAACTAGTTTCTTTGTAGGAACATCTCTATGAATAATAAATCACAGAATCACAGAATGGCTGAGGTTGGAAGGGACCTCTGAAGATCATCTAGTCCAACACCCCTGCCAAGCAGGATCACCTAGAGCACATTGCACAGAATGGTATCCAGGCGGGTTTTGAATATTTCCAGAGAAGGAGACTCAAGAATTCAAGAACTAAAACCTGCTTCTCCATATTTTGTATACCTGCACCATATTTATTAATATTAAATAGTTTTGTTCCAAAAACAAAACAAAACCCCAAAACAAGAAATTTACATCATTGACTGACCTAACTTGGAACCATCTAAATTGTAGGTTTCTGTTTCCAGACTGTCTTCTGGGCTTCTATTACAACAAGGAGAGAGAGACAGACAGATAGACAAAAACAGTCTTCCAGGCGGTGGAAGTCCTATGTCAGGCCTGTCAAAGCCTATGTACTCAAAATTACATAAAAGGTTCCTACCTTCTGTTTCCTGTCAGGATTTACCCTGTTCTGTTAGCAAAATTTAAGTGCCAACATCCAAAGGACTACAAAACAAGTGGAAATATGGTTTGAAAAATTCCAGTGCTCTCACCTCTTTGTGGGTTTGAGGCCATCTCTATGCATATGAGTCTGACATACCTGGATATATCATCAGCTTGTGCAAGCTGACCAGGCACTGAAAAATATTTGTAATGTACCACGTATCCCTAACGCTCCCAAAAAACAAGTCCCTCCTGTCCCTGCTGCATGTGTATTTGAATCTCAGTGATGCCTGGAAAGCTGTAGGAATCATTTTGTATTTGCATATGCACTATGTCTGAAGATATTCTGCCCTCCTCACCCATCTAATGGTAGGGGATTTGGGGAGAGGATTAGAGAGTATTTATGCAAGGGCTTTAGTCTTGTTTAGTCCTGGATTATTTTGTGTTTAATCACAACTTTCCACAAGCAGAAATTTCTGTACAGTCAAAGACTGCCTTACAGGATAATGTATTGAACTCATGAAATTGTAATAGTTTGGTTCTGCTTACCTTGTCTTTTTAGTAATCTAAAACAAATAACAAACTTTACAACAGTTTAAGTAGATGTTTTGTAATGGGAAGTCTTAAAATGATACACAATTTATAGAGGACTGGCTGTAAAACACAAGCTGCAGAAAAGGAATTTATCTTCATTTTCTGTGAGCTAAGGTAAGGATATTTATATACACACAGACTGGGTATAACTCACTAAGCCAGTTTCCCCTTGCTTACCTCCTCTAGCATATCAGAGTGAGGGCTAGAGAGACCTACCTTCAGGCACAACACAGTTCTGAGTACACAGTCCCCTGAGGAAAAAAAAATAAAAATATTCGTATACCTGAACTTCAGTCTTATTGACTAAATTTAGTTAATCTAGTTTAGCAGTTTACTTGAATTTCTCCCTCCTACCTGTCTTTCTGTGCTGAAAAAGAGGATTATGTGTTGTAGGGTGATATTAAAATTCTGGAGAATTTTGGGACTCCTGATACTGAGATGGATTGAAGACCTCCAGACTTTGCAGGGTTGTTTTGTTGGTGGTGGTTTTGTTGTTTTTCTCTGTGTATTACTGAATACAACCATGCCAAATGCATAATAATTTGAGGAAAAGGGTCTGTCATGTATATATGAGCACAGAGGAGAATGCCGGAGGCCAGTTTCAGTGTAATTGCTATATCTTTAAAGATGCCAATGAGAGGAGAGCTTTGAAGCCACTTTAGATTTATATTCTGTGCACAGTCGACATAATCTGACAACAAGGTCCAAGCACACATATTAGGCTTATTTGAATATAAATAGATACATATCAAAAGCATACCCACACGTCCTTAAAAATAAAGCCGTCTTGCTTTATTTTACATGTCAGTAGAAATTTTCGGGGGATTGGGAAGTGGTCCCTCAGAAAATACTGGAAAACTTGACCTCTCCGCAAGAACAGAGGTAATTTTGATTAGATGCTGAAAGACTGCTGATGTTTGAGTGATTTTAGTGTCTAATTTCACTACTGATATCAGATACTTATACACAGGAATGGAAAGTTGACGTTCTCCCCCACATGTGATAGCCTTGGTGTAAAGTAGTGTTAAATGCAAGTGAGAACTTTATATATGCAAGCAAAATTGGATCCAGAGGAATTCCCAAGCTCCATTTTATGGGAAAATAATATCCCAAGCCCTTTCTTTTTATTCACACCCCAGTTTCAGAGAAAATATTGTTATTTAGGGTAGAAAAGGCTGTTATTAATCCCACTCTAGATGTGAACAAAACATTGAGTCATACTCGTGTCATATCTTTCTTCTCTAATCTTGGAAGACTCCTGTGTAAGATTTTTCACACAATTATGGGCATATGTGTGTTTGTGTGTGCACCTTATGTAGTATATAATGTACAGTGTATCTGTATATATAGCATACAGGGTATATAAACATGCAGATGCTATATATAGTTTATAATATGTACATATATATACATATACAAATATATATATATGCAGTTGTACATACACTGACTTTTTCAGTGAGAAGGAATGGGTCATAAACCAAACTGCAAACATACCTGAAGGGTGTGGAGAAGGTTTCAATGTGTTCTGATTCCAAATAAATAAGTTTTCTGATCTCGGTTGACATTTGCTCTGACTCTTACATTTATTATTCTTGCAAAATATAAAACACAGTCTGTTATTTCCTGCTTTAGTTATATCGGTGTTCTAGTCTTTCAAAGGATTATTTTGGGTCAGCTATGATTGAAAACACTTTTCCTTTAGATGCAGACCAATATGCACTCCATTTCCTATGTAGATAGTAACACTTTATTGCTTAGCATCATGTAGTAATTTTGAAACATGGAAGGAATTTTTCCACCTGTCAGTTCATCTGGTTTTGAAGAGTTCAACTATATTTGTGATTTTACAGATATACATTCTGCAGACAGAATTATGTTTTCATTTTTCTTTTCCCTTAATTTCAGCTGGACTGTTAGATCCACCAAAGCCATTGCAAAAGTTATTAAAAACACATAGAAGTTGGTTATTGGAAGAGTAAATCTCTTACAGGTATAATTTGTTGGCAAACTTTTCAAAAACAGGGATTTTCAACTGAATTACTGGCTTGATTTTCTGAAAGTGGTCTCAGAAACCTCCATGGATTTGCTCAAGCCTTGTAGTTCTTTCTACCAGGTGCCCAATATTGGCAGTCTTGGTGCAAAGTGTCACTTCAGGAAGTATTCTGGCTTTTGGTAATCTATATATGTACCAAAACCACCTTTTCTCCTTCACACAGGTGCAGATAGAATCACAACATCATTTAGGTTAGAAAAGACCTTTGAGGTCACCAAGTCTAACCATCACTTAACACTACCAAGTCCACCAATAAACCTGAAGCACTGCATCGACACATCGCTTAAATATATCCAGATAATAGCAAAAATCCCTATAGTTTGGGATTGACTTTAAGCTACTTTAAATGAAAAGACAAGAAAACAAAACAAAACAAAAAATGGTATTTGCTATCAGAGGGCTCTGTGACATTCAGTTCTTCCAGGGTTCTAAACTTTTAATGCTGACCCATACAGATGGGACTTTGCACCTTTCACAACTCCCTGGACCAGAGTCAACTTTGACTTGACAGTTTGTCAGGTCAAAATAGGTGCTTTCCTTGAGTAAGGAGGACTCATCCCCTCTAGGAAATGCTGGAAGCAGAGTAACATATCCTGCCTTTAGAACTTTGAAGTTCCTCTAAGCTTTCATCATCCATAGGATATAACCTGGTTTTAAGTTAATTCAGGTCAACATGTTCTCATTGAGCCCACTGATAGGGATGTCAGTGTGAGTGAAGGCTAGTTAAAATATGCTCACTAGAACTGGGCTTAGACAAGCAATCAAATGCAAAAAAGTAATACGCTTTGTGATTGCTATCAGTTTGTACAAATTAGACTTCATTGTTTCAAGGGAATGGCTTGCTATCTATTACTGTCTAGGGACTTTGTATAAATAAGGTAAGGCATGTTAGACACACAAAAAAAACAATAACCTTAATATTTTAGAGCAAACAGTTTCTTTTGATCATCTTTTTCATAGAATATTAATTATATTTTAAAGAACTTTGAACAAAACCATTTTTTTTCAACTACGTCTCCAGATAGCAAACACAACTCACTGCCCTTTCAGTTTTCATTTTCCACATATCTTATTTTCTATACATCTTTGATTTGTTTCAGGCAGATAAGTGCCATGGAGGTGACACTGCAAATCTCAGAGACAGCAGCTCTGTGCAGTGGCACCGTTACTGAAGGACATAGATACAAATAATATTTTTTAGAAGTGTATATCACCACAAATAATGTATCTGCTTAAATGAGCAGCCAGAGCTGGTGGCACTTTAGCTTTATTTCACCTCAGAAGGATTATAATTATTTTTCTTTGTAGAGCATAGAGACTCGGTACTGCTTTACTTGTTGCTGTGATGCCTTCAGACCATTCAATGAATCAGTCAGTATGGATGAGCCAGTGTCTTCTGAGGGCTGAGTTGTTTGGTGTGGGATCCTCAAAGCGTGCTGGAGGCATACAACATCTCCTGGCCCTGTACTTCCCTTACAAGGAATAGCCCCGGGTGAAAAAAACAGTTGCTCAGGTCTGCCCAGCCAGGCTGCTGCACAGGTAGACACACTTCACCCATGCTCCAGGTTGATTGGACATAAGACAGCTCCAAGCCTCATGCATCTGCATCAGCCTGTTGTGGAGCCCAGGGCACAGGCTGGCTGACTGGGAGGCTGAGTTTCATAGTCATAGCTGAGTGCAGTGTGTTCTCAGCTTTTGCACTGGAATTGGCTTCTGTCCTGCCAACTCATTGCATGGGAAGCCCAAGCTCATGTTTTTGTAACTGTCTTCCTTGCTGGGTAAGGCTCTAGAGGGAAAGAGATATCCTCCACTTGGGGAACATATAAGTATCTAATGCACTTCTTTTTCTAAAACAAGACTGTTACACAAACAAAATTATAGCTATGTGTAATGCATCTTTAATTTTCTCATGCACATTAATGCTAGAAAATCCATGGTGAGGAAAGGTCAGAATGAAATATGAGTCATATATGATAGAAGTGACACCATGGGCTGCTTGTTTGTGTAGATGCGAATGTGTTCACTGTGTAAGTCAAATTGCTGTTAAAAGCCCGTTAGCTAGCACAGTGAAATAATTCCTGCAACTAAGAGGATTATAGTGGTTCTTAAGTCCACAACAGAACTTCACTGATATTAGCAGCAATAGCTTATATGCTTCAAGGGCAGTGTACGAAGCCCTAAGTTTTGTATTTAAAACATATCTTCCCCCTGAGGCATTAAGATGACTACTCATATTTCAATAACAAAAATTCCCAATAAAGCCAGACTTGAGCTGATAAAATATCTTTCTATGGACTTCAATTTTTAGTCTTGACAGTAACATTAAAATAATTAACTGAAAAGCCCCTTGTGTGTTTTTATGGCTTCCTCCCTCTGTATTTGTTCATATTAACACATTATGTGGCCCCAACTGAGCAAAGTGCTCAGATGCATGCTTAAATCTCACTTCACCAGTGAACATTTGAGTGCAAATGCTTTAGAACCAGGGCCCATTGGACAGTAAGATGACCCAAAGCAGATGTTTCTGTTTAGTCCCTGTTTCCACAGAGACTATGCATCTCTTCAGTGCTCACTCTTGTTTTGGACTTAGCCACTGAAATGCTAATAAAGAAGGCATCAATTTTAACCCAGAGATCTGCTTTCTCATGATTGTCTTTCTTAAATAACAATCAAAGTATTTAATCTATCTTAGTATTAAACCACAAAGTTCTAGGGTAGCCCACACTGAGAAAAAGATTTTTTGGAGATTCTCTTTCCTACATAATTTTGGAGCTTTAATGCCTTTTTTTTTTTTTTTTTTCCCTCCTTGTTTTTGCTTGAGGAAAAAATCCATGAAGATGGGAGAGGAGGAAGCTCATCAGCATTGACATTTGAGTCACTGCTTAGTTTGAGACATTCCTGGAGCTTGTGGAGGGTTATTCTTACTTATATGCAAAGAGAATTTTTAGTTTCCTTGTTAGAAAAAAAAAAAAAAAAAAAAAAAAAAAAAAACAGGGAAGACGGTCTTACTTGATTGGTTTGTAAAGGAAGAAGAATGGTCTTTTTCCAGCTTTTTCCTCTACTACATCTCTTGCATTAAAAAGTCTAGTTCCCTTCTGTTCATTTCAAGAAATTGTAGTAGGCTAAATGTTCAAAGATTGGCAGACGTCCCTCAGATAATTATAAATATTTCATTTGTCTCTGGTTTTGGTAGTACTGTTGAATATTTGATTATGTCAAAACAAGCACTCATAAATGACACATAAGAAGTCTGGCAACAAACACTGCTGCTCATAAATAGCCTTCTCTTTACAGTGCAGTTTTGGAGGAGTAAAGAAAACACAGTTATTTGCATATAAAATGTACAGAGGCAGCTCCAGGAAAAATGTATCAGCCATGATAAATAAACAAAGGACTTTGCACACATTTCCATATTACTTATTTGGAGTGGGCTAGCTAAAGGATGATTACAGCATCAACTACTTAGATTCAGACTATATGATTTTTATTATCTTCTACTTTAATAAATAGTTGGAGAAAGAGAAATTGATCTTGAAGGACAACATGAATAAACACCTCCCTTTGATTTTTAGGATGTTATGGTATACATGTCCCTTCCTTGAAATTACTATGGATGCTGGGTTCTTACTATACAGTCTTTCCACTTTGTAGTTAGATGAATGGTGTGTCATATATTCTTCATAACCTTTCAAGATGTTCACAACTGAAAATGTCTGGGAGCTGTTACAATCTATGAGAAAGGCTTTATTGGAGAAAGAACATTACTGCAGTAGGTAAGGAGTACAGACTAGGGTAAATGCAAAAAGAAAACACGGGAGAATTCATGAAAACAATCAAGCTTGATCTCCATCGCTGAAGTTTCCTCCTAATAACAGCTAACTTTAACCTAACTTCCTTATTTTGTGTCTGAAATACAACAAAAAAAAACTCAGTTTGTTTCTAGATAATGGGAATATGCACAGTTGTACATGTTAGTGCCTTATAGGGGTGACATACCTCTAGCATTTGGGGTCTTGCAGTTGTCTTTAAGATGCAGCAACACAGCTGCAGTGTACACCCATTGCTTGGGTCTTCCCTGGTGCCAATGGCATCCTCTGAGCAGGCGAAATATTCCCTTGGTCCTACAATTCATTGCCAACTAAATCCACAGGGAGCTGAGGAGGGCTTGCCCATAATGATATTGTTCCTTTGCATGCTATTGTACTGTAACATTAACTGTGTCAATGTGTCAGGAAGGTGCGGGTTAGACTTCTGCAAGGAAAAAGTCAGACTCAGTCTTTTTTCTATAAGATCAGCCAAGCTTTCTCTAGGTCATGGCTTTTCCCCAGGTCCCTGCCATGACAGGCCCACACATTTACCTAGGACTGATCTGAGGCTGTTCTCTGAGGTTCATGGCAGAGTGGCCACCACAGAGAATTTTGGGGTCCTTTTCTTAAACCTCCAATGTAATGGATGTTCCACAGTTACATCAAAAGCTGTTAGCATCCCTTGCTACTAACCCCTTCAATCTCCTACTATAAGCTCCCCTTTTTAGCGGTTCACGACCCCTTCAGACTTTGACAAGTGCTGTTGAAATTTCCCATGCTCTGCACAGACCTGCCAGTTTCTTCTTTGCCAGCACATGAAACAGTACTTCATCCCATCACTTGGTGAGAAATATATCTGCTATATCTTGTCAGCTGGGAGAGGAGGGGATTCAGCTTTTGAGGTCAACTGAGTAATGTGTCACTCAGGTCCCCTTTGAGCACATTTCTGCAGTTGCCTTCCTCCTCACTGAATACCCCTGTGGCTTCTTCCGTGCTCTGTGACCTATCACATCTAATGTATCTGCTCAGCAGACTGCCATAGTCATCTAACCGTGGTGTCTTGCATGTCAGATTGAGTGGAAAAAGAGGGTGAAAGAGAGCATTGGGTATATATGCGAGATATTCAGTTTTACTACAGGGCAAAACAAGACAAGAGCTAATTGTGCCAGTCTTATGCTTAGTGCCTGAGATTAGACAAGCTTGACTGTTGCTACCTGAGGCTGATTTCTGAAAAAAAAAAAAAACAAACAAACAAAAAAAAACACACTTCTGCTACATCTCAGAATGAAACTAGAGGAGACACATCATTTTCTCATTAAAAAAGAACCTCCCACAGAAAACAAAACAAAACAAAATAAAACACAACTTATTTTCCTTAAATGTAATGCCTTCTCTACATCAGAACAGGTCTCTCAAGTTTGCAGGAAATGTCTCTGTCCCAAAAAACACAGTTGAATTTACAGCAAATGCATGTGTTTTCCAGCCAACCCAACTACATACCTTTTTACCCCAATGGTCCAGTATTCCTTGTATAATTTTAAGATGTATTTTAGATTTCCTATGTATTTAAAAAAAAATATTATATACACCCTATATCTTCACATTTACATTAGGCTTTACGTATTCTAGCACATTATTTTAATCTATTTTTGATTATCATTGCCCAATGTTCTATCATCTGTCTATCCAGACACTAAGCATTTCTGGGAGGCACTTCCATTTGACTATTGAAAATAAAATGTAACAATTGTGTTAAATTGTCCAATGCTTTCAAAATAAGAAATAGAGTCATTTTAATGTTAAATTGCCTGCTGCTTTTTCATCTGCAAAACTGTAATTTTTATGTAGCTGTATTTTGCTTGAGGCCTTCCAACATGTATAAACAGAACTTTTAAAGGTAACATCTTTTAAAGGTAGGCTGCAAAGCTGAAAAGACAATGAAACAAAAAGCGTGTAGATAAATGTAGTATATGCTTTTGAAAACAAAACTCCAGGGCCACTTCTACAGAGTAGTCTAAACCTTGTTGAAATCCTCTTGCATCTTGTGTGTATTCCAGAATTACCAGGGTGATACCACAATGTGTTGGGTTGACCTTGGCTGGTCACCAAATGCCTAGCCATCCATTTGTTCACTCCTGCTCCTCAGCAGGACAGGGGCAGAGAGTAAGATGAAAAAACTTGTGGGTCAAGATAAGGACAAGGAGATCACTCACCAATTACCATGACAAGCAAAACACATTCAACTTGAAGAAAATGAATTTAATTTATTGCCAGTTAATTACAGAGTAGGATAGTGATAAATAAAAACAAAATTAAAAACACTTTCCCCCTTTCCTTATTCCCAGACTCATCTTCTCTCCTGATCCTTTTACCTCCTTCCCCCAAGAGGTGCAGGGGAATGGGAAATGGGGGCTGCATTCAGTGCATAATGTTTCATCTCTGCCGTTCCTTCATCCTCACTTCCTTCCCCTTCCCATGGATCCCTTCCACAGAATGATGTATTTCACAAACTGCTCCAACATAGGTCCTTCCCATGGGCTGCAGTTCTTCAAGAACTGTTCCATCATGTGTCTGTACTAGAGGGTGCAGTCCTTCAGGAACAGAGGTTCCCCTGTAGGCTGTAGCTCCTGCCAGACCACCTGCTCCTCTAGACAGGTGCAGCTCCAACCTGGGGCCTGCTCCTATGTGGTTTCTCCAGGTCACATCCACCTGCTCCACCGGGGGCTCCTCCACGAGCTGCAGCATGGAGGTTTGCTCCATGTGGGACCCATGGGCTGCAGGGGGACAGCCTGCTACACCAGGGGCCTCTCCACAGGCCTCAGGGGAGCTTCTGCTGTGTGCATGGAGCACTTCCTGCCCTCCGGCTGCACTGACCTTAGTGTCTGTGGAGTTGTTTCTCTCAAGTTTTCTCAATCCTCTCTCCCACAGCTCTCCAAATCCTCTCTCAATCCTCTCTCCCAATATAGAATGAAACAGTTAGTAGGAGACTCATGCCCAGAACACTATGAAAAAGTAAGATTACTGACACTTGGGAAGCAGATGAGTTACCTAAATGAAATATAAAATACAGTTAACAGCTACAGCAGCTCTGGGCATCAAACAAAAAACTTAGAGAAGCATCAAATACATTTGGGATTCATCACAAGAGATGTGATCTTATCATACTTGTCTGCTCTGGAAAACTGGGACACCCAGGTCATTTGGGATCGAGAGCGATTATGGAAGGACATATATTATGTTCCTTCTTCACTGTTGTTGTTTTGTTTTGTTTTGTTTGTTGTTGTTGTTGTTGTTGTTGTTGTTGTTTTGTTTTTGTTTGTTTGTTTGTTTTTGTTTTTGCTATCTGCAGTTCCATACTTTCAATCTTTTCTCTGCAACAGTGAGAATAGAAATATACTCTTGAAAATAACTATACTTAAAAAAAAAAAAAAAAGTCTGAAATTCTAACTTGCTCATCCCAGGAACTGGACTGTAAGTAAATCATATTATAGAATTATAATATGAGGTACATGAAAATTAGAATGATTGCGTACCTTGGTGTAAACATGGAAGTGAAAGATTCCATGAGCATGACAGCTAACTAAATTTGCTTTCCAATGGGTTTGTCTCACGACAAATGAGTTTTTAAACTCAATTATAGAAGACTGCAGTGGAAGGTCATCTTTCATAGACCCTGGGGACACATGAATGTCCTGTTTCAGGAACGTCTGTGATCAGAGATTTCTCATTTTTAATGATCAGAAAAGGAAAACTAGAGGAAAACAAACAAACAAACAAACAAACAAACAAACAGCAGTGCTAAAATTAAAGCTGAATTAGAGTAGATTTTCTGGTATCTAACTTAAGTTCATCTCATATTACATTTTTCTTCTTGATGAAAACATTAGCAGGGATCCTTCTTCTCTATTGATATGTGAAGAATTCAGTATCAAAAACTCTAAGTCAACCTCCTAAGTTTCAGAACATCACTCAAATTTTAAGGAAGATATTGGAACCAACAGACAGACTTATTAAAACAGACACGGTGATGATATAGGCTTCCCTTCTTAAAAAACTGAGTTGAAGATGTAAAAATAGAAGGATGTGTAACAAAATTCTTGCACAATCATTTCACATTTACACATCTTTCCTTCCCTTATTTCTCATCTGTAGTTCATCTATGCACAGAGTAAACTCTTGCAAACTCTTTAGGACAGAGGTCTTATCTGAACAAAGAGGGAAAATGTGCTGACCAGTGCTGCTGCCTTTATTGAAGATCTTTATTGAGCTAGGACTTTGAATTTCTGGTTTAATAGTAAGCTTGCAACATATCTTCCCTTCCCTTCCCTTCCCTTCCCTTCCCTTCCCTTCCCTTCCCTTCCCTTCCCTTCCCTTCCCTTCCCTTCCCTTCCCTTCCCTTCCCTTCCCTTCCCTTCCCTTCCCTTCCCTTCCCTTCCCTTCCCTTCCCTTCCCTTCCCTTCCCTTCCCTTCCCTTCCCTTCCCTTCCCTTCCCTTCCCATCTTTACCCCCCCCCTCTCCCCCCTTTTTTTTAAGTTTGCTTGCATTTCATTTCAAGGAGCTGACTTTTTGCTTATTTTGTAGTTTGTAGTTTTACCTGCACTTAGTTCCCTTGGGTGCAGTTTATTCTCAAGAACTGCACTTTGAGGCAAAGAGACCTTAAAGTGGATATAAATAACATTTGTCTGAGTACAAGACTCGATTGATTTATTTTAAACATTTTAATACTTCCTGAAATCCTGCTGGCTCATCTGGGTTAGCTAAACACATGCTGGGGGGCAGTTATGGAATTAACCATAGCCTTTGGAGACCAGTTTGCTGAGGCTCTATCTAGAGCTGTTGGAGAGAGACTGGAACCAAAATTAGCCTCCTTGAAGAGTTTGTCTTTCTCTGCTGGCTGCAAAGATGTTTAGGAAGACCAACCAGTGTTCAGTAGTAGTCTGCAGGGAAATGTATTTACACCAAGGGTTAAAAATAACATCTAGACATTACTTTAATGTTTAACCTCCATCTTAGTGCTCTAGACTCCAAAAGAACATGATGCATTAGTCCAGAATAGACAAAAGAAGAATATATTTTGAAATGCGGAGAGGCTTTCAATACTTCCTCAGCAAGACTGGATGTGCCCAGCTATAGCCACACTATAATTATTGGTAAATTCATAACAGCAATATGGGCTATTGTGCCATTGCATTGAACAGATCATTTAAGTCTGTGCTTCCTGTTTACCCAGTTCCTCTCTGTTTCCCCAAAACAACAGAATAACTGAACTAAGTCAATATTTGGAATGCTTTATTTATTCATTTTTAAGAGCACACACACAAAAACAAAGAAACAAAACAAAACAAGTAAACAAAAAAACACTATTCTGACGGTTATCATGAGTGAGGCTGATTTATCAAAATGGTGAACTACCCAGAACAGATAATCTATAAAGAATAAATCCTACCACTTAAAAGTTCATAAAGTCTTGTTTGGAAGGCTTCTCTAGTGTTCCACTCTTCATGTGACCTTTGCCAACATTACAGTGGGCTAAAAAAGACTTTGATAACAAGCCTTGACAACATCCAAGGGCAGATGTACTGAGCATTAGCACAGTCTTAATGTTGCTCTGCTGTTTCCACAACCCAAACAGTAAATGCTTCTGTTGGTTCTCATGTGTTTCATAATGCTTCTCCATCTCAGGCAAGTCTTGGGGACTAGAATAACTTGAGTGAAAATATTATGCAATTATAGAGAATACCATACCTAAAGAGCAACTGGAGATGACCTACCAACTAGTAAAAACTAGATGGTAACTTCTGTTTTCGCTCCAACCTCTTCTTTGACTCTGGGTTATGCATGCAGCATGATATCTGTGAGGCTTTCCTCAGTGTCCGATGGAAACAATGAAGGTCTTCCCATTGCATTCTCTCACTTTTGGGTTCGATGTTGATTTGTTTCTGGAATTACAGTGTTGATTGTCATTGTTGATCTAAAATCAAGAGTCCCGGTGTTATTAAAACAATAAAAACAACTGCTCAGCTTCTTAAATCCTATCTTTTTTTCCCCTTCATCTTTCACTAGGTTGGAAAAATCCACAAGAACACTGCCCGCAAAAGAGAATACCACGTACTGTTCATGGTGATCACTACGGTTATCTGTTATCTTGTGTGTTGGATTCCCTATGGAGTTATAGCACTACTTGCAACATTTGGTAAGCCAGGTGTGGTGACTCCAGTTGCAAGCATCATACCTTCCATCTTAGCAAAAAGCAGCACTGTTTGCAATCCCATTATCTACATACTTATGAATAAGCAGGTAAGATATGTTATTTTAAAATTATATTTTCCTCAGGGTACGTCAGGACTTCTGTGACTACCTGTCCTGTGGATGTGTCTTTGGGAAAAGGGCATTCAGGGCTGAAAAATATCACTGGAGTCCTGGGATGGAAATGTCAACACATTATGTTGCTAAATAGCAAGAACAGATATACATCTGCTTACTGAAATTGCTCATGTTCTTCTGAGGACTTGCTGTGTGTTAATTTGCATGCTGCAGTGCTGCCAAATGTAATGGAATCTATTTACAAAAGAAGAATATTGGGGGATGTAGGTGGAAGAAAAGAGGGACAAGAAGAGGAAAGGATTTCATGACATTGAGAACAATCTGAAGGAGAAGATCTGTTGCAAACACTTAACCATTTTTCTCGACAGATACGCTTGAAAACAAAAAGTCATTTCAATTAAGTTTTTATGCACTTTTACATTTCTTTCTGTTAAATTCCCACTTCATCTATATGCCAAAATAGGGAACAATTTTATTTTCTCTTGAGGGGCAAGGCCAATTCTAACATTTCTAAAATGCCTAGATCTAGCTGAGGTGCCTTATTCCTGTAAATGGCATTTTCTGTACAGAAAAGTGAACTTAAAATTTCTGCATTGACTACTCTGACTCTGAAGTTTGATAAGGGCAGATCTGGAAGTTTTAAAAGTGTTTTCCAGTAAGGTATTTGGAAAATACACGTAGGTTATGAAAACACTTTAAACACTTTATCTTTTTGATTACATTAGTGTGCTAAACATTGATATGAATTTCCTGTTCTCACTGTGTCCATTGCTATTACATAGCAAATAAATCCTTTTTTTTTTTTTTTTTTTTTTTTTTTTTTTTTTTTTGCCTGGTGCATGCTGGAGCCTAATCTCAGTATTTATCAACAGCAGTGTTATATTATTTTGAAGCCTAGAAAAAGGAAACATTGAACATAAAAGCCAAATATATTCTAATTTAGCCACTGTCTGAGATTATTCTTCATCTACCCTAAATTATTAAACAAGGAATTAATATGCTCCTGAAGACTGAGGGAAAAATCCCAGATAAGACATGAAACTTCCCTGAAATCAGAAGGAAACAATATTTTTGCCCTCCCCAATGCTAGGACTTCTTTTCCAAAGTCTAGTTTAAGCTGACATTGGAAATACAAAGAGCTCCAGAAAGTGCTAATACTGAAACAAAATTGTAACTTTTTCTCCTTTCCCTTACATGTTACAGTTATTATGGAAACTTCTCAAGAGTAGCATCTGTCTTGCTTCTTTGTCCTCTGAGCACTTAGGTCCTTAACTTCCATGAGGTCATCTGGCCATGCTATGGCCACTAGAGCAAGCTATAACAGAGAAGGCAAGTACATTTTGGCATTGTATTCACACACAGAGCGCATCCCAGACAACAGGGTTACAGAAGCTGAGGTAAAGATATGGATCTTAAAACACATGAACTCAATGTAGAGCCTTGGGTGTCTCCATATGTCTCAAGAACAGAATCACAAGCACAATTACCAGTGGTGACAACCTGGCAGCCACAGATATAAACACAACAAAAGAAGGCTGTTTTTATATTCTCCAACTGCTCCAGGCAGTTATTGAGAACTCTGTATTCTGCAGCATCAAAGGCTTACGAGATAGTCACACTGCTGTGGGTGTGCTGAGACAGAGAGGAAAGGCTCACTGTTGGGAAAAACTTGATTAGCAAGAATAAAGCCAGGATGCTTGCACATCACAGGAATGTAGCAAGCTGTCCAAAATCACTCTTTCCCTGCAGTAGCTGTTTCTTTCAGATAAAAAGAAGAAAATTGTGAATACTTAACTTGTTTCTCAATATGAGGCTGACATTTGATCCAATTTATCATCTCTTATAAAGGAAGAACAATGCTGGATGATCTGTCTACAGGGGGAGAATTCCATTTGGACCATTTTGAGGCAAGGCAGGCAATTTCTTAGCAGCAGGAGCTGAAAAGACTTTGTAACAATTCAGGAGCACCCTGGCAGGGAACTGCAAACAGTTTCTTAAATATCTCTTCTTAGTCTTCAGTCATATGCAAGACTGAAGTATTAGACTTCTCTCTTTGAACTTTGAGAATAATTCTTCTGTTTCCCACTACCTGCTGTTCTGCAGTTGCCATCATTTAACAAAAAATGCAAAGGAACAGAGTAGTTGAATAAGTCTTGAAGGGTAGATCATTAGTTGCCAGCTGGTAGTCACTGTATGATTTTTTATTATTTTTATTTTTAATACAGCTAGCTTCCTTAGTGTTGCAGAAATCAAGACAAGATCATTCCTGAAAAGGAGCTTTGTCAGATTAGGGGTAAATACTCTCATTGTAATAAAACCAAAATAATAGTTCTCAGTTCTCATTTGTTTTGCCATTATTTATTAGCAGAAAAATAACTATTTTTATCTGAAACTGAGGAATGGTCTTCACTCACAAGAGGTGAAACATATCCATCCATCTGTTCACCTTCTTTTCAGACCAGGAAAAAAAAGTTAAACACCTTTGTCCTATGTATGAAATGCATTCACAGCATGTCAGCTACTTAGTAGCTTTCCTCATTCCTTTCTGTAAATTTAACCATTCAGGAAAAGTTCTCTTCCCAGCACTTAGCTTCTCTGGGCTTCATGTTTTGCTGAGAATTGTCATAGGAGGCTGGTGCATCCCAAAAGAAAAATTATCTAGCCTGTATTTTTCATGGTCATGTCTTGGATACAATATGCCAACGGTAGGCTATTTACTCATGCATGTTGTAAATACACCGAGAACATATGGCTTAATCTCTAGGTCTCTGTGCATAAGCTAACCTTTTTGCTTTGGGACCTGCTCTGAAGGTTGCAAAACAGCACCGGTTGACTGCAGCCACAGTGTTAGCTTCCATCTGTCATAAAGCAATTTGGAGTATCGTGGAATTGCCACCCTCGGAGCCTGCCTTAAAAGTCATCCTGCAGAACACACCTTTAAATTAACTCTTGAACATGTTTTGAGTCACTTTCTTGGTCCAGAAAGCCCAGGAAAAAAAAAAAAAAAAAAAAAAGTTAAATCTTTGTTGGTTCCTTCTGCACTGCCTTGAGGTGATAAAATAGCTGGGGTGAATTTCTTTCCAGTAGTGGGGACTCCCTCATGCAGGACCACATGGCTTATACTGCTGTCTGTTTGCTGCTCCTTTCCAGGAGCACAGAAAGGCATAGTTTCAGCTGGACCATTGCTGGTCTAAAAACATCATTCCAGGCTTTCATTAAGCTTCACTGACAAAGCTGTAAAGCATTAAGCTGCTTGAACTGCCTGAGATTGAAGTAACACCTTCAAACTTCCACCCATGCAGCTACCCCAACAAGTTATTTATGACAGCTTCAATTTCCCTCCTTCCACCATGGTGATGCAGAAACCTCCTCTTCCACATGTTACATACAAGCAGTTGTTAAGCCTTCACCAGAGAGATACCAGCTCCCCCATAACAATGGGCTTGCTGTTGCACAGATAGGGGCATCTTGCCTTCCTGTAATCCATAGGGCAACAGGAACTCGAAAAACCAAAAACTTTCTGATGGGTGTAACTGTACTTCAGGACATACTTCACTGAGAACCAGGTATCAATAGCTGGATAACACAATAGTGCAGCAGCTTTTTAGGTTAGCCTTATCTGATGTATGAGAAGTTCATTCAGTTTTTATTGATATAGAAGTCTAGATACGAATAATGAGTGCTTGAGAGGGTATGGTTATGGATGAGAAGTGGGTATTGAGAGTGAGTCAGTCTGCACTTGCTATTTCACATAATTTCAAGGTAGCATTCAGAGAAAACAGGAATTTGCTTCATTGCAACTGACAGCCAAATTTTAGACAAATGAAACCTTATCACTTAAGGATCTCTAGAAACAATCACTTGGAAGCCTCTGATCAGTTTACATATATATGTTACAACATTTGTTGATGTAAAATGATCTTGCTTAGCTGTGGTTCATGGGCTTCAGACTAATTACATGATTTCAGCAGTTATTTCCAGACATTTAGTCACTCAGGCAGTACACCTACATTTCCCTGGACTACTGAAACTCAAACCAGCACTTCTAATACTGTTTCGCATATTACAGTTTGGAAAACAAAAAAAACAATCACACACTCACACATAAATAAAAAATAACCACTCAAGCACTGTGATAATCAGTGTCCTATTTCTGGTGTCAGAAAATACCTTTGAGCAAAAGTAAGGAGGGAGAGCGTGAGGGAAGAGATGTTTTAGATGTGAATAGAAGTTACTGATTACCAGTTTGATTTCTACCCTGACTTCTTGAATTAAAATCACTACACTTATAAAAATAGAAGCAGAGCTTGTCATTTTCCCCAAGGATCTGGAGAAGTGATGCTGACAAGAATATACACACTTGTCTGAAAATAATTAATAATGTGACCTTTCCAAAGTTATCATGATTTGGGGCTTGGTGAGGGCGAATAAATTAAAATAATGAACAAACTAAGCCAACTGCAAATAATTCTGCCTTTTTGTTGTTGTTGTTGTTTGTTTCTGATGGGCAATGAGATGTGAATAATAATGTACTTAAGAGTGCTCCTCAACAAGACCTGGAGCCAGCACATGCAATTGTGCTTCTCTCTTCTCTCATGAGTGAGCACTTAGGCACATAGCCCTGTTGCTGCAACGGGGCTACTCACACATTGAATTTTCTTCAGATTTATCTTCATTGCTCATGCACATAGTGTAAAATAGCCACCTGGGCCCAAGCTGGGAGCCTCAATGGAGAGGCTATAAAGAGGTGAGGTGACAGTATTTGAGACCAATGTGTGATAAGCAGGAGTTAACCCAGCAAGGAAGTGGAGTTTCCCCAGTAGGTTAGAACTGTGAGAAAAAGGAAAGGCATTTTCATATTGTTTAGCTGCATTAAGATGAGCAATAACACACCATCCAGAGAGGTGACACTGATTCAGGTCACAAGTCAGACACCTCCCAGATGTGCTGCAGCTGCAGTGGGACCTGTACCACCTCCCCACCACTCACCAAGCAGATCACTACCAGGCCAACCCCTCTTCAAATGCATTTGTGGAACTTGAAATGAGTCCTTCTTTAGTGATAAGATTTTTGCACCTTATACACAGTTTTCTAACAACCCTTTTCAGTCCATCTTGATGCGACCTTATGCACCGAGCAGGGAGAAATGCATATGCACTTTGGGAAACAGAGCTGCACATGACAGTCATAAAGAAAAATAGAAAAAAAATAATAATAACCTTAACATTTCCCAGCTGGATACATAACAGCTGTATTTTCACAGTCAATTTTCATGTGGTATTGTGCAGTTTTCAGCATTTCCCACAAAAGGTAATGTTTCAGTTTTCAAACTGCAGGAATATGTGGGTAAGTTAATGGTTTTTTGTTGTCCTTTTTTTTTTTTTTTTTTTTTTTTAAGTGCTCATTTTTCCCCTTGGAAAACTAAGATACTTTAGCTGCATGAGAACACAGTAGGACAGATCCAGAAAGATGGTACACAATAAAGAGACAATTGTGTTAAACCTCATTTTATGGACAAACTGAAACATATCTATTAAGTCCTGAAAAGAAATCCCATTTTTTTAAGTTCATGACCTTCTAGAAGTTTTCAGACTTATCATAAGATTTATTGCTATAAATTGCTATTTTTTCATTAAAATTCCTGTAAGATGTTAATAAGAAGTTAATAAATGATTATTATTTTTTTTTAATCTCTTTCACTGTTTTCTGGTCTGATATTAGGTATATAAAGTAGTGGCACCGTATTACCTAACAAGCAGTATTATGACTTTTTAAAGTTGAGGGGCAAAAGGAAGAGACGTCTCAAGGGCACCTTTACTGCTGTCATAAAGTACAATTGCATCTCACACAGTGAGTTCAGAATTACTTTAGGTGTTTCTTTCTCAGATTATGACAAAAAGATCAGTTCAGACAAATAACCTATTTAACTAGGGTTACAAGTACATTTAGCAGCCCCAGCTAGCATCATGCTGTCCCAGGCTATACTCCTGGTGCAACCTGGCTGAATATGTTCAGCATTATCCTGCCTGTCCTGTGGATGCTTTCAGAGGGCTGGACCAACCTCAATATCACAGAAGAGTTTAGGACTTGTTTGTTCAGACCCACATGAAAAGTAGCAAGCAGGCAGCCAGGTCACCAAAAGTCAGGTCAAGCAAAATACTAAATAAATATAGAAACAATTAAACACGAACAAACACAAACACAGGATAAGTATCTGTTTACTGGGCTAGTTAGTATCAGGGATGACAGCAACAGAAATGATGTCCACTAGGGAACAGGATCTGTAGGTAGGCTGAACTTCTGCTGTTCTTCAAATAACATTGCCAGGTGACACTGAACAGGGAGCTTCTGTTGCAGTGCTCTCAGCTGCATCTCCAGGTCAGACTGAAGTTTAGCCCACACTAAAATTCATCTGGTGAAGGTCAAACATTAATTTAACATCAGATTTCTGTGTTAATTCTAATGTTTCTGCTTTTCTCTCAACATGTTCACATTTAACAAGTAGGACTCCATTTATGCTTCTATATTTGCTGCAGCCTTTATTTTCTTATTTTCAAAGCTGTTTGCAAGCATACGTCATCTGAAAAAAAAAAAACAAACAAAAAAAAAAACAGAATCTGTAAGACAATGCAACCAATTATATGAGCAAAGAGTTTAGTTGCTTTATGAAGACTATCGGATTCAACAGATGAAAAAGATAAGATTTGAAAAGATAAGTGTAAGCCTGGAGGTAATAGAAATTCTCATTTGTCTCTCTTGTTCAATCACTGAGTAATCTCTTGCGATGTAACAGTGGCATAATACTATAATTTTATCCAGAGCGGGACATTTTGGTGTATTTCATCTGTCAGTTGATATTACTTCTCAGTGTTTTACTATGTCTACCAGGTATATCTTTGCAGTCATGTATCCAGCTAGCAATTCAAGCAACAATCATTTCAGATTAGGTGATGGAGAGAAAAAAATAAAATGAGATTTCTTAATCAGAGAATTTTTCAACATTTATGTAGCTTTCTCTAAATACATATTTAATTAATTGATTTAATTCTCATTATCCTTGTAAAGCAGGTGAATATCATCATCCTAGTTTTGCAGCAGGACAAATTTGAGTATCAAAGGTTATATTACTGCTTAAAACCTTATGAACTTGCATGACAAATCTAATTCAGATCTGTAGAACTCTATGATTTAATCATGATGTCCTTCTCTGTTCAGGACAAAGTACTCAGTCAAAGTACTTACTGTACTCAAGGATGTAATGGTTTCCACAGTATTGAATATGTGACATAAAATATAGAAGCCTACTAGGTCTGTAATTCATTAGATTAAGTCCCTTTTCATTATAAACTGCACCTTTTAATCCCATTAAGAAATTTGACTATGTGAGACTGAAAACAAATTGATGTTCCTTGTTTCTTGAACTAGAAGCAATTGCAGAGCTTTATTCCTCAGGTGTCTAGTCAGCCAACTTCCAAACTAATTTTGCTTGTAGCCAGTTTATAATCCTTCATTCCTGGTTTACTCAAAAAAAAAAAAGAAACACACCTTATTCTTTGGGATGTCTTCTGTTCATACTCAGAAACAGCAGTCAGATGACTTTCTTCATACTGTTAGGTTAAATCAGCTTAGTTCTTTCAGTTTTCTCTAGTGATCAAGGCACTTCATTCTTTTGACATCAAATGTAAACACAATTAAAGATATAATTAATACTACTGTTTGCTATATCTATAGTCTCATGATACAAAATTATGTGCAGTTAATATTATGCAAATGCCAGTGACCATAAATATGCCCAGTTGCCATCACTAATATGTAGTCATAGCAAAACCAGACCTGCAAAGGTCCTGACTTTTGTTAATTGCATTCCCTTGCTCGTAGGCAATGGGCCATTCTTGTGGCATTGACTTGAAGTGGCAAAGGCAATACTCCAGCCTTCCTCTTTTATCTCTTTTATTTTCTTTTATGTCTCTTTTAGCTTTCTGAAATTTTGAAAAAAAAAAAAAAAATCAAATAACAACAACAACAACAAAAACAAAATTATAAACTTATTGATAATCATGCTCGAGATTGTGTATTTCATCTGGAAAACAACTTCCTAGCGGATCACTGAATATTAGAAAAGGACCAACGCTTCAATGCATTAGAAGTTATTTCTTGTTTATGTAATCCTATTTTAACTCCCTTGATTATTGTTATCCTCTGAATTTGAATCAAAAACAAGAACTACAGCTCTACAGTGACTTCTTAAATCCCTTTACTGTGACTAAATTATGACCAGATTTTCAGAAATGGGTGTACAGTCATGGTCTGTTATATAGGGTACAACTATGTAAATTGAGTACTTTACGGATGACTTTGTTTCAGATGTAGCATTTTATTCCTTCGGGGGAAATATTACTCAGGACTTTACAACTCAGAGAGAGATAAGACTTCTGTGTGTACTGGTTTTAGACCAATATGAATATACTGAAAGAGGAATTCAAAGTTAACCAAAATGTGTACGCCTTCCTTTTCACTTTCACTATCTTCTCTCTCAGTGATCACCAATGACAAATTCAAGGGATTTCTATGCAAGTTATGAAAAAAAATATAAAATAATAATTTAAAAACAAACAAACAAACAAACAAACAAAAAAAAAAAACAGGAAGTTTTGTAACTTGTTGAGAAATTTTCCATGAAAGCATCTGCTCTGTGCAAAATGTGGTTTCTGCAAAATTTGAAGCTGTTAACTTTGCTAACTGTATTTTCAGCTGGGAAATCTTAAGGACAAAACATTCAATTTCAGAACATATTTCCTTGCCTTAGCCTCTACACATTGGTTTCTGTAACACCTATTTTCAATGAGAAACACTGCCCCTTAACCTGGCAGATCAAGCTCCCTTCCCACACTGCATGTCCCATGCACAAATGATGCACAAATGTGGGAGAGTTGTGGCTTAGCTAGAGAACAAAATGCAGTGAAATTAGTAGTCCAGCATGGAAATACGGTTTATAGGAAAACAGGCAGAGTGAGTCTAAACTATGCCCTACAGGTATCTGCTTATAACTGGATACTTTGCCAGTCCAAGCTCTTGTCTGGATTTTTTTTTTTTTTTTACTTTTTTTAAAAGATATGTTCTGTGTTTGTCCCAGATTTGGAAGAAATTTGATAAGTATTAGATTTTCTCTCACAACTAAAATTCTGATTTCTCAACCCAGTCAGTTCTGTTGTATTATTTATTATCATAGAATCATGGAATATCCTGAGTTGGAAGGGAACCCACAAGGATCATCGAATCCAACTCCTGGCTCCACACAGGACCACCCAAAAATCAGACCATGTGTCTGAGAGTATTGTCCAAATACTTGAACTCCAGCAGGCTCAGTGCTGTGACCACTGCCCTGGGCACCCTGTCCCAGTGCCCGACCACCCTCTGGGTGCAGAACCTTTCCCTAATACCCAGGGTGACCCTCCCCTGTCCTAGCTCCATGCCGTTCCCTCGGGTCCTGTTGCTGTCCCCAGAGAGCAGAGCTCAGTGCCTGCCCCTCCGCTCCCCTCGTGAGGGAGCTGCAGGCTGCCATGAGGCCTCATGGGGAGGACTCATAATAACCTGCATTTTATCCAGAGGCAGTATGAAAAGTAGTGCTAAGGAATGCTGCTCTAAACTCATCTGACCACATTTAGCATGTAGATTGCTTTACTCTAGAGCAGCTAAAATGCCCACAAGCTGCTTTAGGTTTGTGTGTGTTCGTTTGTGTATTAGTAGAGTGTAAGACAGACAAAAAGAGCCTGAAAAATACACAATGGAAGATAGGCAGTGGTATGGTGATACAAAAATAATCTTATGAAAATAAGGAATTTGGGTTTCCTTGTGTGGTGTTCTTGGTCTCAGCCTAAGTGGAGCTGTGAAGAAATATCCTGAAACATCCTACTTTCCCTAATCGTGCATTATACACAGACTACTGCTAAGGATAGAGCACTCACAAGCCAGGGGAGCAAGAAGACAATTAGGTCATAATTTTACGAGTTCTTGTTCATATGCTTTAGTAATAACAGAACTGGGACAGGTACATAGTGGTCTAAGTCCAACACAGTTAGCTGTAGTCTTTCTTTTAATTCTTGTGGGTTGATCCATAGTCCATAGGAGAAGAAATGAAAATACAAGAAGAAACCGGGTAGGCAAAAGAAACATATTGATGATGACTATATAAGCACATACATTTTTCAAATGTCAAAATAATTCTTGTTGCTATGATTTGAACTTTCAGCAAAATGAGAGTTATTTCAAAATGATCTGGAATCACTCATCACATATTACAGTAGTAATAGACCCTTCATTTCTTCTCATGAAATAAAATGTTACTGTAGGGACTGGTAAATTTGCTGCTGCCTCTGTCAGTCAGGATCCATCAATCATACTGCAAAGCCCTAAACAATTCTGACTTACTGAAATAAGAACAGAAAATAGAGACAGGGTCCATTTTGTTGCTGTTCACAGATTTTTGCCTGTTCTTGTTCCTCACACTGCTTTAGGAAACTCTTCTTTCTTAAGTTCCTTTAAGGTAGGAGAAATTAATTTCACATAAGCTGTCCTTTTTATATATAGTATGGGTTTTAGTAGCTCTACTTAAGGCCAGTGAAGAGCTAGCATGAGATAAATATTACAATCAGTCTTTTCTTCTGCAGTAATAAACCCTGTTGAAAGCATCTGGGGTTTCTTAAAGCAATGTGCAACAAAGATGCAGTAGCATTGTTAATATTGTGCTTTCATGTGCACAGACAGCCTCCTGGAAATTCAGCAGCCATGCTGGTTGCATTGAAGTATAAGTAAATGAAAGCTTCTCTTAAATGGTTTCCTCTAACAAAATAACTATACCCAGTTTATGATCCATGAAGCTTTGGTCTCTGACTTTGTTTACTCTGTATGAGAGTGCATGTTACACAAGGACTTATCTTCAGAATACTTTTAAATGATCAGAGATTATATGAATATTATATTCATGAAAATAAGGTAATACTTCTCAGACATTGGTATGTGTTCTTTTGTTTTTGCCTTCCCTGCTCTTCTACCATGGAATAACTTTGTTGGTATTATTTTGGCAACAGATTATTGCTTTGTTTTATTCTCATCTCTAATCTTCTTGGGTTGCTTCAGGTGCTCATTAAACTGCCTAATGGCCTGATACCTATGTTCAGCCCCATATATTCGTAAAGTCTAAATTAAATCCATCAGATAGCTTACAATTTCATTTGTATAGAAGAGAACAAGCACTGAAAGTTACAGGAAAATGACCCCAAACCTCCAGAGAGGGATATTGCTATGGAAGGAAAACAGTGTTGCTTGATTCAGATGGAAGCTTCAGCAAATACACCTGTCCACTCGTCTGAAAAAACAAGCTCAGAAACAGACCCTAAACAGAACTTTCCCCACATTTTCCTCCTGGTTGGTAGTCCATACATCTGCCCTCTCTGCTCAGGATATATTTCATATGATCCTCCTGGCTCACACTCCTCATAGGCAGCAACACTGCTCCTAGGGGGTAAATCTCAGGTATTTTTAGTTTGCAGAAAAGGTATAGAATCATAGAATATCCAATTTGGAAAGGACTCACAAGGATCATTGAGTTCAGCTCCTGAGTCACCGAAGGACCACCCCTCCAAAAAAAAAACAATAAAAAAAATCAGACCATCTGTCTGAGAGCATTGTCCAAATGCTTCTTATCTCTGGCAGGCTTGTTGTCATGACCACTTGTCTGGGCAGCCTGTTCCAGTGTCCAATCACCATTTCAGTCAAATGCCTTCTCCTGATATCCAGTCTGACCCTTCTCTGTTGCAGCTTCAAGCCATTCCCTTGGGTCCTATCACTGGTCACCAGAGAGCAGAGATCACTGCCTGCCTCTCTGCTTAGCCTTGTGAAAAAGTTGTAGACTGCGATGAGGCTTCCTGTCAGTCTCCTCTAGGCTGAACAATCCAAGTGACTTAAGCAACTCCTCTTACATCTTCTCTTCCAGAACCTTTAGCATCTTTATTGCCCTCCTTTGGATGCTCTCTGTAGCTTTGTATCTTTCTTACACCGTGGCACCCAAAACTGCACACTATACTCAAGGTGAGTATACACACACAGAGCAGAACAGGACAGTCACTTCCCTCAGCCAGCTAGCAATGCTGTGCTTGATGCACCCCAGAGTAGGGTTGGCCCTCCTGGCTGCCAAATCCAGCATAAGTTCAGGGTTGACTGAGAGTTTATCATTTCTCCAGTCACAACTCTCCAATTCAAGACAGCTGGGGTCCCAGAGCCCATCACTGGTGTGGAAGACAGAGGTGAAAAATGCATTACATCTCTGTTTTGTCTAAATTTCTCACCATAATATTCCAAAAATCCTTCCTACACTCACTCTCTTAATCAAGGTTGTAGGTACTTTGGATCAGGAACTCCAACTAGTCTACAAAACATCAGAAAACCCACAAGTCAGGAACTCTTGAAGCATGTTCATGTCATGTTTGTTTGAAATGCTATAAGAAAGACTGAACTATGCATACAAGACAAAAGCAAATAAATAAATAACATAAAAAAAGACTTATATCCTTATAGAACACAATCCAGAACACCCCTGACAGACCTCTTCCATTTTCCCTAGCACCTCACCAGCACAGGAGACATACCTGCTGCACATGGTGGCTATGATGCAGGTTGTAGGCAGGCCATTACATGCACCAGCACTCCAGGATTGATTGTGGAAAAGGACACTGTTTGGAAGGTGGGCCAGCAAGATATTTTAATCAGGAAGTGCAGTAACAACCAGAAAACTGTCTGGGAGCAAAGCTGACACAGCCTGGAGTCAGCACAGGTAGCAGTTTTTCCCTCTGGCTGCTCCCATAAAATCAAGGCAGATGTGATGTCTATTCCCTGTCCTCATGAACCCTTCAGGGTTTCTGGAGTCTTTTCAGTATATAAGGAGCTGTGGCTACAGCAATTATCCCTCATCTGTCAGCACCCTGTAAGCAAGAGGGTATTTAATTTGTATATGTCTGTGTACAAAAACAGGTTACCAGAGGAAATGGGTTTTATTTCACTTATCATAGAGACAAGTATAAGCACATGGAGGAGGTTGTTCAGAGTGCAGCAATGTGATCCCATAACTCTGCTGACACTCGTCTTTTCTGAGTTTAGTTCATGGGACTTGAGTTTACAGAGAAGCTAAGCCACAGCAGAAGTCAATTACTGTTCATAACTCTACCTTAGATGTTCATTTTGCAATCACATCCCACCACACTAAACCTGGCAGCAGCAAGAGCAACAGTTGAGTTGGGTTCTTCCTTAAATGTGCAGCAAAAAATAAGAAAGCAAACAGCCAAAACCAAGTGAACATTAGGAAAAAAAGCATAAGTTCTACATGCATTTCCAACTGGCAATACTACTACCATAGTACTTTTTTCTTTTTCTTTTCTTTTCTTTTTTTTTTTTTCTTTTTCTTTTTCTTTTTTTTTTTTTTTTTTTTTTTAAATGTTTCTCTCTCCTTCCTTGGTGTACTTCTTTATTACTTGTTTCTCCCACTTCCTTCCCTTGGCTACCTTTCCTCACTTGTATAATTTTTAAGAATCCAGCAGTTGAATCAGCTATAGTTCCCCCCACAATTTATCACAATTTACTTTTTAGTTCTGGTGACTATTCTGGTTCTGGGAAAAAATAAAAAATAAAAAAAATTTACTGCATGACAATTAATTCCCTGACATTTTAATGCATCCAGTTAGCATTTCCATCAAACTTAATAGGTATTTACTTGAACATTAGTATTATTTTAGCAAAAAGGAAGAGGACATTTACTTCTACTTGCCTTGGGTAGGAAGGCATGAAGCTTGGGCTCAGGCTGTACTTCCACAAAAGTGTAGTAATTGCTTTTAAGTAATCTGGAGTAACTTACCACTGTAAAAAAGTGGAATTTATTAAAAATAAAGAAAGGTACATGAATTGAGTAGACATCAATAGGTTTTAATGTGCAGCAGATAAATTCATGCTATTCCAATGAAACTATCTAATTATCTAATTATCTACCAGTTACCCTGAAAAAATCAAGATGCTAGAAGGGCAAGTTCAGCCAAGTCACTGGTGTTAGTGGACTGTTCATATGGCTATTCATACTGATTGAAGAAGTAGTCCCACAGTAACTCGCTGCTTAATCATTGCTGCAGGTGCAGTTTCCTGCAGAAAGTGGAGGGTGTGATTACAGAAAAAGACTGGCTCTTCCACAGCTTGTCTAGCTGTTCAACAGGTTCATGCTGCAGTCAAGACAGCAAGCTGAAGCAATCATCCTTTGAGATGTGTCTTTCAGCCAGATGACAACAGGCAAGCTGACAATAAACAGAACAAAATGACTGTATGAAGCTCTACCTGTCAGAGAACCATGACCCCTTGAGCTGCTCAAGTGAAACACAGCTGAAAGACATCCTTTATCTTTTTATTTCTAAGAATATTTCTAAGAATAAACGGATAAAGGATGACTCCTTCATTGTTCGGAAAGGAGCAGTCTGATTTTGGGAATGAAACCTGAAAATCAGTTGCCTCTGAGGTTCCTTGAGATACTATCAGAAAAATAGTGTCACACCTCCTCTATAGTTATCACTGCTAAAGACTAGGGAGAAGAGTAAGATATTCTCTGTACCCAACACAATATAGTTCATAGGTTTTCACCTGCTAGTGATGTACTAGTCTGTATGCATGTGGGACATGCTGTGAGACAAGAATGTCTTCTCCCATGTCATAAATGATTAAGTTTAATAAGCATTTTATCATATGCAAGACAGCGATATTTTTTTGTGTGTGTGTGTGTGTGTAAAAAAGGCACAGAGTAAAAGCAAAGCTGAAGGATTTGAAAAGCATTAATTAGTTGCTTCTTCCGTGCATCCCAGCATTCAGTTTCCCCTAGTGTAGCTCATTGTTCTGAGTTTTCTGAGAGGTGTTACTTGCAAATCATGACATATAGTAATTATCCCCTCCATGTTGCCTGCCAGGAGGTGGTGTAATACAAAGGATGAGCTGCATGATTACTGGCTGCCAGGAGTTTACATGATGGCAATCAAATGCTTAGTGTTCTACAGATGTGCAACTAACTCTTGTAGTCTAAGTAGGCATGTACTCACTGTGACTGTCTGGGATGAAAAAAATTTATACCACCTCTGTTAGCCCAACTTCAGCCACTGCATAATTCAAAGGCTACCAAAAGCAGTGGAATGCCTCACTTTAACGGATTTACGCAGACTTATATTGGTTACATTATATGGTATTTCATCACAGACTGAATAGCAACTTATGCTTTCCCTTTGATAAGTTGTTTTTCATTTATTTCATAATCAATTAAAATTTTTATTCATGCTAATACATGATGCTGGATTCTTTGAAAGGATGGCACAGCCACTTAAGTTTATTAGCAGCATCAAGTAACCAGAGCACGGTCTCCTTAGAGGGCTTGACTATCCTAAGAAGTTGACTGTCAAAGCTATAGCAGCATAATATGTCCACCTGGGGGAATCCTAGAGCACCTGTTCAGGTAGACACATTCATTTTAGAATAAAACTGTCTTTACAACTTTTCCCATTTTCCATAGCTTACTGAAAGCTAATTGCCAGCCCATTTCAATTTGAGATCAATGTAATTTACTTTCCCTGTTTCGTGCCATCTACAGTTCAGTGTCCTTCACTCAAGCCAGTATGAAAAGACCAGTACTCTTAAACAAATGAAAACCAATGTTTTATTTACAGGAAAAAATCTGTACACTGTGCATACATAAAAATATACAAAATCATAATAGAAAATATAAAAAGTGTTAAAATGTATACAAACACTGCTTAAAAATGTGACTCCTGTAAAATCTTAAGCTTTGTTATTAGAGTACACATTCATTTAAAAAAATCATCATACAAAATAATTCTCAAAGCTATTAAAAAAGTACACAGTCTATATTTGAATAGTTTGATGACTACATATCATGAGTGATGAGATGACATGGATAAATGTAAGGCTTTTACACACAATGCTTATTTCAAGAACAAAACTCTGAATCTGATCACTAAGGCAGAGAGAAGAAATTTATAGTGTTAAAATTCATTTAACAATGCAGGTATGCCCAGACATGGGATACATTAATTTTCAAACAGTTAAATCAGCTATCCTCCTTGCATGTGAGAGGATAGCTTCCAGGAAATATCTAGATGCTTTCTAATTACAGTCTTCTGAATTACTTATTTCAAATAGTAATTTAATTTATTTAATATTCATCAATTATAGAAAGCATGAACGGAAAAGCAGTAGCCATTTATTTTTGCAGTCAATACATTCAATATTCCTTTCACGGTACAACTATGTCACTGTCCAAGCGGTATTTTCTATCCTTAAGAACTGCTGAGGAGGAAGGAAATGGGAAAAAAAAAAAAAAAAAAAAAATCATTATGCATTGAGCTGGTCTACATCTATTTTGAACTCCTATTTAGATCAATCCACCTCTAAACTGATTGAGTTCCGTCTGTGCAACCATGTAGCGTAGATACTTGTCTTAATTTAAGTAAAAAACTCTTTGTTTTGTTGAGTTTGCCAAGAGATCTGCAGGAACAAGTTCAGAATTTGGATGTTTTCATCAAACAAAGTGTCCTGATCAAAGACGAGCAATGATTTAGTTAAATTTGTACAGAGAGATTGAAGATTAGAGTGTGTAAACAATCTCTCTCTCTTAATGTTTGTTAAAATTTCTTAAGATTTAGTAGTTTAATTTAAGGAATTACACTGAACTGAAATGTGAGTTTATGCACAGGTTAAGTTTTAGAACTATAAAGGAATGGAACAATTAATAATTTATTGATAGAAAGATTTTGGCTCATAATGAGGCAAAATCTGTCATTTTTTCTTTAATAAACAGAAAAATACCTTGACTTAACCATCCAAAGGCTGAATGTATGAAAGGATAGAGCACCACAAGTCAAAAAAGAATTCACAGTGGGAAAAAGAGCATAATGCAATTCAACATGAACTCAGCATATTTACTTAGGATGCTGCTGTGTTTGTTTTGTTTCAACTAAGTGCAACTTCTGTCCGCAGCACCAGGGTACAGAAAAGAGTCTCTAAAGCTTTTGAAGGCAATTTATTCCTACTTGTCAGGAAACCTCCATACATTTAAAACCTGCATCATTGTACCATGTCTGAAGGAAACTCAGGAATCACCTATCATTTGCTTTGCTGATGACACATGTCAAGAGCCAGGCTTGTGCAGACCTCCATTGCCTATTGTACTATTCCTCTCTGTTAGCATGCAGTAGCCACACAGAAGAGCTACAAAGTCATGCCTATCTCTATTTTTAAAGAAAAAAAAAAAAAAAAAAGCAAAAGAAAAAAAAACACACCACACAACCCTGTGATATCTGAGTGGGAAAATGCATTTCCTTTCACATTGTCTGCATTTAATATAAGTATCTAAAACCAGCACTCTCACATGTTACTATTATTAAAAGATTGTGGATTCAGTGTTACTACACACTCACTCATCGTTTCAAGTTGACTGAATCTTTGTAAAGACCTCTCTGCCCCCTTGAGGGACAGTGAAATGCCTGTAAATGCAAAAATACATGGTGAGCTCCCATGAAAGCCACCAATGCCAAAGCCACAGAGCATATGCACTGGTGAAGGTAGCACCTCTGAAGGTTCTTTATGTTCCCTCTTCATTTCTGCCCCTTCCCCTGTTGCACAAAGTGGAGGTGAGCCCTTGGTTAGCAAATCAAGTGCGCTTGCACTTGTGTCAAAAAAAGGACAAGACATGGTAGAGCGATAAAGTCTCTTTAAGCAGCCACCAGGTGTTTGAGCAGACAGACCAATGACATCACAGTGGAAACCAGTCCTGGAGTCCTTATTTTTTCAAGAAGATGGGCATCACAAGTTGGTCTTCCTCCGTTGCAAGAAAGTAAGTGCTGGCAGCACAGCTCTGTGGCATCTTGTAAGGTGATGCTACAGCACCCACACAGCACTTGTGGAAGGAGCACTGACTGGTATAGAAGTCAGGATGCAGCTGGTAAGCACACACCATGTTCTCCTGGAAACAGTTGCAGTAATTATCTTCAAAGGTTAAAGAGTCTTGGCATACTAGCAAAGAAGAAGATTCTGCTGAAAGGGCTTGAATGTACAAAGTCCAGTAAATTAAAAATATACAGTTAATTTTCTGATGTCTCAGACCTGGTTCTGCATCATTATTTAAATGATGTATTAAGTAAGTATGTTCATCACTTGTTACATGAGACCTTGTAAAATTCACACTGTTCTGTACAACAGTTACGTGGATTATTCTGACAGATTACTGATGAAGTAATGCAACATAATCCTACTGTGGGTAGTTCAGTAATACAGTTAGTATTTTTCTTCTTCATCGAAAACAAAGTTTAAGTTAGTGGTTGCAGACCAAAGTGATTTTTTTTTTAGAACTTAATCATTTCCTATTTATGGAAAAATAGTATATTCATTAGTCCTAGAAAGGTAATCAACTCCCTTTCTTCACAAATATGTTGTAGCTAATCCAACATACTGGAGAGAGAGGCATATTTGACAGTACTGGTTCAGACTTCAAATGATTTTCAAACAGGTTACCAAGCATATGGAAAAATAGGATAGCTCTAAGTAGGTTATCTTTTCTCTGCAAGATTAAATTACAATGTTATTAAGAATAAAAGCTACTGATTTATAACATTAAAAAAAAAAAAAAGGTATGTAATATATCCAGAGTCTAAGACTAACATAAATAAAAACCATTCATTTCAATATGTAAAACGATTCATGGACATGATTATCCACACAGCACAGAAGTACAGTTTTTAGACCATCTAGACACACTTTCTGTCAACAAGAGTAATCTTAGAGGATCATATAGCCCAATTTATGAGGCTATATAGGAAAAGAAAGCTAAGCCCCACAGAAGACATTTTATTCACTTCTGAGGAGTGAAAATCATCAGTCCCTAAGAGCAGAGTGACAGAAAAAGAATTATCTGGTGATGCTTACATTACTATCGAATAGGAAGTAGTCATTAATACCATTTGTGCTCTTTAATTGCCTTCCTGTTGCTCAAGACAAAACACAAAAGATACTTTCCACCACAACCACTCAACTCAGCTACTCTTTTGCCTCTTTGAATTGTTTGCATTTTTACTGAACGGACATGAAAAGGATACAGCTGTGGTTTTGGACACACACTTTTCTACTGAATTTGCCCTAAGAGAAAGGGTACAGTTGTGTGGGGGAAAAAAAAAAAAAAAAAAAAAAAAGGAAAAAGCATAACACAATGACAATATCAACAAATCTTCCAGCCTATAAGAAAACTTGAAACTGAAGTCGTACTGTTTTAAATGTGTTAGTGTTCAGGTGGATTTTCGGAACAGCCTTAGAGAATACTCTCATTGTGTGTTACGAAGGAAAATATTAAATTATCTCCATATGCAAACCACTGTCAGTTGTTTTTTTTTTGTTTGTTTGTTTTGTTTTGTTTTTCAGGCATTACAGCTTCTCTGGGGTTTAGCCTTTCAAAGGTTAAATAAAAAATAATAAAAAAGCTGACATCCTCTTCTTTTGTCAGACAACTCCCTATACTAACAGCAGTAACTTGTGAGCAAGTGAAATTGATTTGTATCACTATGAAATGCCTAACAAATGATGTCTATAATCTTGAATGCTATCTTTGCTGCAGAAAGTTTTGCTTTCAGTGCGATATGTCCGCTACACAGCCTCCCTTGGCTTTCTTTGGATAGTTTTTATCTGTGCAGACCAGGGGAAGGCATCATTTCCCTCACTTACACTTTCTTCATGGGCCTCTCAGGGAGATTTTTTTTTTTCCTGAATGAGTTAACAATATTTGTTGCTTCCTATAGAAACAAGAAATTTCTCATTTCTCTCTGCCCCACACAGTGTGAGCAATGTTGTGACCAAAGCAGTGTGACCAAAGCTACATCCAGTAGTTTTACTGATTTAGCTGGTTTGTGAGTCTGCACTGACTTTATAGCCAACATAAGGCCCCCTATACTGTTGGAAGCCGGTAACTAAACCTGTGTGTGAATGGGAATTAAAATCTCCTCTAATTAATGAACGCACAGCTCAGAGTAGCAACTACTTCATTCTTGGTGAGTGTGAAAATCCCGTGGAGCCATGAGAAATGCTGCATTGTTCAACTGGCAGCTCTGTACACGAACAATACAGGCTGTTTCACAATGCCAGATTTAACAGTTAAATAAATTCATTTAGAAAAAAATGTTACAATTTAGCATATGTGGCATAAGAGACCACTGACGAATTCTGACAGTCACACCCACAACAATACATTATACTTCTGCCTAAGTATGTCCTCTGCACCTTTCGTAAGCTAAGCTTTTTTTTTTTTCTTTACTTATTTGCAAAGCAGTAATAAATACTCAGGCTCAGAAAAGAAGTATTTCTCATGCCTGCTAGTTAATTACAATTTATAGACTCAAGACTAGATTGGTCTAAGATACATTTTTCAAGTATTCTCTCCTTGTTTATAGTACGACAGTAGTACCTTATTGCACATTGTTTCTGAAGGACTCTCTTCTACAAGTGTGGGAAATTATTTCGTTTGGGGCACTTGACAGATTTGAATCCTGGCAAAATGACCTTCCCCTTCCGATATAGGTCATCCTGCAAACCTTTGTTCATTCTCTGCACCAACAGCTTCTCATAAAGCAGCGGGTGATAGGCCCCTAAGGTACAAGCTGCATCATAGTAGAGTTCATGGTAGTGGCATAGATCGGTCTGTCGGACTGAAGGGATGTACTCGTACACATGCACTTCGTCACACATGGACATCATGATGAGGATACCTGGAACAGAGTGAAAACAAGAGTGAACCCCTTATTTCACCAGTCTCTCAGAAGTTGCCCTACAGTCTTCTGTTGTTTGTTTTTTTTTTGTTGTTGTTGTTTTTTTTTTTTTCTTCTCGCTTTTCTTCATTGTTGTACACCTTAAAGTATTACTTCTCTTAATGATTTTATAGAAGTTATAGAAGTGTAGTTCTTTTTATTAGGGCAGCATTTACTTGTTACCAATATATAAAGATTGTGATGACTGTAGAGTTAACTGAGTAATACATTGAGAACAAGGAAAGAGTAAAAAGCCTATAATGTCTTGCATACCAGCATGCCTCCCTGAATGAGGAGACTGCTTTCTCCCACCTCCCCCTTTTTACCCTATCCTGCTTGTCCACAAAACATCCCTCAAGAAGACCTAAAGCACCTGCATGGAGTCACCTGATGACTTTTCTTGTCTTTCCTGTATACCACGAGTTCTTGAAGTTATTGAGCAAGACAGACTAGGTCTTTATGTTCCCTTGCAGAATACAGATCACATGCATATACCGTAGAGCAGTTATCTGTTTTTAAGGAGCTCTTTGTATTTCTACTGTTAACCTCTGCCTAATGCATAAAGGAGATCTAAAAAAAAATAATAATAATAAAAAAAAAAAATCCAGATATTCCTTTTCTATCTTCCTGTGTGAATATTATAAAGTTGGTCTTTCTCAAACTGGAACTGAACCAATTCCACTTTTTCCATCCACTTCCTTCTCTATAGGCAGGAAGATGTTGCCAAGAAGACAGCCTAAATGCACGCAGAAGGTCATAAATGAGAAGCATCAGCCATGTATTAGTAGCATGAAAGCCCACAGATTCAGAGAATTTTCCAAATGGGTTTCATGGACGGAGGCTGAGGAAAGTGAATTACCTCTTATAGCAGTGATGTTGATAGGAAAAACTCCATACAACCTCCTACTCAACAAGGAAGAACCCACAAAATACCAACTCATTCTTTCCTGCCATGTGTCAATAGCTGATTGTCACCAACATTGCCAATAGCTGCTTAGAAAGGTGATAAAGAATTTAATTTCCTGTTTAAAGCTATCCAAAGGTTAGCTTTAACCTTACGTGCATTCCTAAGACGCTGCTACTCTCCTTATCCCATGCTCAGGATGAAAAACAAGATCAGGACAGATTCAGAAGGAAGACAGGTGTGCTTGTGCAGACTTTGCTTCCCCACGGCACAACTGTAAATCTGTACTAACAGAAGGTCTTTATAGATTTGAGATGAGAGAAATCTTAATGTTGCATTTGCACATTTTCAAAGGGACTATATGAGATATTGATAAATAGCACTGTCAAAACTGCAACACTTTCACATCAATCACAGCTTATAAGAGTCTTTTCTGTTTCATATAGCCACAGGAAAGGAAAATGACTGAGTAAGCCTTGGACACCAGAACTTTTTAAAGATGTCGTTTAAAAATCAAAATATATAGCGAACATATTGAGGCATTTGTTGTAGTACTGGTATCCCTATCTGTTGAACGTGACTGTCAACTCCCAGCTGTCCTAATTCTGCTCACTTGGCACTTACAAATGAGAACTGAAGTGGGTTTTTTTTGTTTGTTTTTGTTTTTGTTTTGTTTTGTTTTGTTTTGTTTTTAACAACAGCTTTGGAATCATAAAGCATCAAAGGTGTTTTGGGTAATTCTCACAAGTGAAATGAATTAACATAAAAAATTATTTTGGTTCTTTAATTAAGCAAAGCCATTTTCTGAAGTTCAGTTTGCAGTTTGGGAACACCGAGATTTCAATGGCTTGCTAATGAAAAGAACCTTATGTTCTTCCTGCTGTGTATCATTAGATTATCAAAATGATTTTTTCCCTGCTTGATGTGTGAAGTAACTGAAAACCAATTACTTCTGTGATTAAATCTTCTTTTATCATAAATGAAAGGTTCTGAAAGTGTTTCAGAATGCTCTACAGCTTTACGTGCTACAGAGACTATGGTTTTAAAAAAGCTAAGCATATCAATTTCAAAGAAAACGTCCACAAATTTAAGTGAACTTTAATCTTAATCAGCAAGATACGTAGACTCAAGGTGAAAAATGTATAACCCTCATTTGGGCAAAAAGAATGAGCTTAATGAGCCATTATTTCCTTGCCTCAAAACTGTTATAGAGATGCTCTGAATTTTAGCCTGCCTAGCGATTATGTCTAGAATTGTTTGTTTGTTGTTTCAGTTTTACAAATGCTTTCGTCTACTATTCCATTGTCAACATCCTTCCTCCACTGATGGAGAGCCCACCTGCCACTCTAAGGTAACTGTTATCCAGCTGAATCAGAGAACAGACGGTGGAAAGGTGTGCAATAATGAACCACGTCCAGAAAGAGACAACAAAATGACTTCTCTCCGGCACCCAGAACCAAGCCTGGAGCCAGTTTCAAAAGTTTCACCAAAGTCGTAGAAAAATCATCTCTGATGGAAAGTACAAGCCTTAACCAGAATATGCTTCATTCCACTGCCACACTAATCTAGCTAATCTTAAAATTACTAAAGAAAAGTATCATTTGTGGGATAGTAAAAATGTCAAAAACAAAAACTGGGACTCTGTTATAATTTTCTTAATAACAATACAAATGGCCACATCTCTGCAGTTCAAAATAATGACAAAATTTTAAGCAATTTGACTTTCCTGTAAATTGAAGTTAATGAAGCACTTAGAAGTGGTAAAGTTTTAGTTCTCAGAGATCTGTGTATCAATACTCTCCCAAATCAATCTAAAAAGACATGCTGGCCTACCTAGGTTAGCTCTTTGCCTTTTCTGCATCATTCCATAAAGCCCACTTCATGGGATTTCTGATTAGGTTACTCAGGTAACCAAAATTTCCAACAGTCCATTCCAAATTTTTGCTCATACTGGATAATGGTTTGAGGGACAAAACAATGACTCAAAGGGCTAGTTTCTTAGGTGTAACAGCTAATTTACAGCACATTTTTGTGTTTAAGTCTAGAGTCAACAAACTAGACAATAAGCTAAGACAATGGGTAGAGGCTACCATATACAGAGGTGTCTCTGTACTAGAGAGGTTTATCTGTCCTGGTGGAAATGTGAGCAGTCCTGAGTCTTCCAGAGCTGATGCACAAGTCAAATGCAGAAAACCTGCTTTGGGGAAGAACAGTAGTCAGTGCCAGACTTTTTAACCTTTAGCACCTCTAAAACCACAGCCAAAGGGATCAATGGTGTGGTACAACCAGTGCTCTCATCTTAACAACCTATTGGTGAAATCCCACATGCAAGCTAACACTCTTGATCTAACTGAACTGAAGGAAGTAGGCCCTTCTCCTTAGCTGCTACAGCCCCCAGATTCTCTTTTGGAGTTACCTGCTCCCACTGTTGTGGAAGCAGCAGTTTAGGCCATGAGGACATTATACCAGTATCAAGACGTATCCAGTTTTACTCTGTTCACTTTTCTAATGCCGTGTCTGGCTTGTTCTCCTGAAGGTTTCAAATTTCAGCCCTTGTTTTTTTCAGTACCACTCTTTAACTTGGTTTCTTTCTCTGCTTGGTATTAACAACATTGCAGTGAGTTACTGGCATCTATATCCAGCAGGTATAGGTGTGCCAACCTGTCCATATCTTCATCTACCTCACAACTCAGTTTCCTCATCTTTCATTCTCTTCTCTGGTTACCTTCAATGATCTTATACTCTTCAAATTAGCTACAACTTCACAGCACCTACATAATCCTCAAAGTATTTTTTACGTTATGTTTGAAATTCTACATTTTAGATGCAATTTTGAAAATAAAGAAGTACACGCCTGCCTGCTTGCTGACTTAATCTTGCTTATGTTATCATGTTTTGCTTGTCAGTCTGTTCTGTAAAGTACTACCTCACTTCCCATTTCTTATCCCATTTATTATCTTTACACAGCTTTGTGTTATTGCTTCCTTGGTTCTTCCTCCGCAGCTGAATCTCTTTGCATCTCCTCCTATATGCATTAAACTTAGTTTCCAAGTGTCCTTTGTTTACTTCCTTTCCTTGTGTTGCCCACAGAGTACATACCTATCTACTTGTTTCTTTCATTTGTGTACTTTTCACATCAATGCCCAATGCAATATCATCTACAAGTTTGTTTCATATCTCACCATTCCTCCTTGATTATCAGCATCAGTATGAATGGAAAATAAGTTGTCTGTCAACCTGTAGGGTGAAGAATTCCCATATGACACACTTCAATAATTGTCTTTCCTCAAAGTCTTGAAGCCAGTTTTCAGTCAATATACAATTACTGGATATAAAACAGCACAGACTGGTTTACTTGGGACTTAAGGAGGCATTAATGAACTGGGTGAAACAGTTGTTATCTCAACAACTTATAGCGTGGCCAGAATTAAACTCACTAAGAAGTACATGCCCATTTCTGAGCTAGCTGGTCTTGAGAACTCTTTACGGACAGCGCTAGAGACAAGCATTTCTAGGGCACAATTCATCTGCCTTATTTTAGATGTCTATTTTAGGATGGGATTGTTTCCTGGAAGTGTTGTTCCTCTCCAGTGACTAGGCAGAAACTGAAATAAAGTATTTCTCTTGATATCAAGCACCTTCCCCTCCCCAATTCTAGATCAGAAGCTTTTGTAGTTTTGACAAAATTAATGTAATAACCTTTTTCAGGAAAACTGTGTAAATAAATGAAAACAAGGTGTGATTCATCTAACCAAATTTGCCTATTGGTACACATCTGAGATAGTTATCACAGACTCCTTTATTGCCAGTGAAATAAAGTAGGTACTCTTAGGAAGCAGTGCATGTCTACTCATCCTAGAGTAGACATTTTGAAATGGATCATATGAATAATGCCCAGAAATTCCTGTTTCTTTCTGTTGACTATGGAAAAAGCTGTGTGGCAGCACAGATAACTTGTATTTTGTGGGTTATACCTCTGCTAACAGAACAGCCTGAAAAATTCAACTGTAGATGAGAACACAGGTCTGGTAGCCATATTTAAGAGGTGCCTTACTTTTGCTTTAATGAGTCTGAGGCTGACTAACACAAACACAGACCTGTACTGGAGGCATCTACATCTAGGTGGTATGAATACTGCTCTCTGACTGACCTAGCTGTGGACAGAAATCAGTTTGATGTGCAAGGAACAAGCTGGAGAGAGATTTCTTTTTTACAACCATAAGGATTAAGATACAGGAATAGGAGTGGAAGCAGTGAATTATAAAGTACTTAGGGTATATAAGAAGATATGCATGACTTAAGAAAAAGTAAAACCTGAACTGGAAAGTCTATAAGCTATCTATAACATGCAAACACCAAAATAGAGTACTCCTTAGAGTGAACACCAAGGAAAGTTCATGGCAAAGTCTGCCTTTTATCAATGGGCCTTAAATAAGATCAGTAAAATCTAGATTAAACAGATACATCTAATTAACATAGTAGTAGCAGTATCACTAACGTACCCAGGTAATTTGGCCAAGAACTTGTTAAGCTCCAGTACAAAGAGTACTTGTCAATCTAAGTGAGTACTGTCAATCTGAGTGATGACACTGCCATGACATCTGTAGAGGGGTCTGGAGGGAACTGTGGGGTAGTTCAGAGGGGAAGGCATCTCCGAAACACATTGGGTCCAATCAGAGCAGGGACGAATTTGAAGTCAGGGCAGGTTGTTTACAGTCTCGCCCAGTTTGATATTGAGTACCTCTAAGGACAGAGAAGCTAGAATATTTTCAAGTTTGCTGAAGCTTGCAAAAATAATATTGTAGGCATGACTGTGGAACCAGCAAGCAGGCATAAAAATGACTTCTAGGTCTCTTCCAAGTCTGATGATTATGCTTTAAAATTTCTAGATCTAATCAAAATTTCATAGAAAAGAAAAGGTCATCTATCTGGCATGACATTGCTTTGGCAGACATGATTGGTGCTACCACATATTCAAAATTGTAGCTGAAGATATTTCTCTATTGAGTGGAATATTCTACATTCTAGTCTATGGTAATATCCTGGCTGGATTTTCCGTCTTTCAAAAATCCTTACCATGTATTAAATATATAAATATTGTATATTAATATTTCAAAATGCTCGGAAAGATGTGTTACTTTTTCCCTATTCAGCAAACACCTAAGGTGTTAGGAAGTTTGGGACATGGTTTAAACTCAGTCCAGTTGGCACAAATAAATTTTTGGATTTTTAAATCTGTGCTGAAAATCTTTAAACCAGAATTAAATTAAGATTAAATTCCTTGCATGGATGGCTTACACAAATGAACATGTATTATGGATTCTAATTGAAAGGAGAAAATGTTTCTTAATTTGTTCTTGAAAATTTTAATGACTTGAGAGGTTTTCGATTTCCAACACGGATCTTTTATGCAGTACAATTAGGCTTTGCAGTTAGTACACTAACTTAAAGAATGTTCTCTAACTTATAAATAAATAAAATAAAGCTCAATATACCTGAATACAACAGATGCTGTACAAAAACATCTAAAATAATGAGTGTAATTTAAACATTTATATAATTCAATATCACTTTAACAAAATGTAAGAGAAACTGAAAACATTTAAATCTACATAATCTGATTATTACATTCATAATGTATCTCATTTCACACAACCACAAATACAGTTATGGAAAAAAAAAAAGCTAGATGCACCAATAAGTCTATATTTGATAAAACATACACTTCAAGGCATTACAAACAAACATAAAGCATTTAGAAAGTATAGTTTTCTATATGTTAGACTACTTCTATAGCGTCTATTTGTCCTCTCTTGAGTAAACAAAATCAGCTTGTTGGATTTCAGATACCACAGGAAAATTTTTTATTCCTTGATACTGGGCCAAATGTGCCTCAGTTCTTTGGAACATGTAGAAAAAGTAGCTTTCACTTTTAAAAATACTGTGTTTCTTAAAAGGGTTCTTTTACATCTGTTTACTTCATGAACTATGATAAATATTAACTGCAACAGAGCCTAAATTTACAGAAAAACAAATTTTTATTAAGGAACTTGTTATCAAATGGACCTATGCCTAAACTCAACAAATCGTGTAACACTCATCATCTTATCTTTGATGTATATACACTAGCATTATATACTAGACCTAGAAAATGACATATCTATCATTTAATGTGGAATGCAAAAATCTGTAAATTAATCACAATAATATACTCTGTAACATGAGCATAGACAGGAAAATGCTGCCTAGTAATACCATAGATGTTTAAATGTATTATTCAAATCTGGGTGATGTGGAAGAATATTAAAGACTTTTTAATGCAATTTGGAGTGCTTTGAGAGAAAATTTTGCTCCTTTATCTCTGTATTTCAGGAAGTAGGAGGTGCTTACATTTTGTAGTGTTTTATATTTAAATTAAAATAATTTAAAGCTTATATAATAGAAGTATTATTTATTTGCTTGATAATACTTGAACAAAAGTGAGCTGAAAGAGTAAGCACCATTCTGTTCCTTAAACTGCTGACAAACAGCTGAGTAAGTGACAGTAATAAAAGCAACTCTTATTAAGTCAAATTGTTTCCTTCGGTTCACGTGAGAATATTTTGTCTAAGCAGAGCTGAAGCTGTGTTCTATTCAACATGCTCCGTGAAGCCATTTTAAATTTAAGTTCTTAGTCATACAATGATCTGCTAATGTTGCAATGTAATAGTAGTCTTCTTGTACTATTGTCCCAATGCATGCAAATAGATTAAAATTATGTTATCAACTATTAATGATGTATAACTGTTTTAAAGCTGTAACATCAACTCTAAAGCCCCAAACACGCCTTTCTTTCTTCAAATTAATCTAGGCTTAGTTAATGTTTTTTTTTTCAGTTGTCCGTAAGTTAGGCTTAAAGCTACATTGCAAAGAAAAGATTACCACCTACGCAGACAACAAAAAGTGTAGAAACCTACACAGAGCATGTTCTGATTTGGGAGGAAAAATAAATAAATAAATACAGTTAGAGCTTTCAACTAGCTTTTCAAAAAGACAAAAGCTGTTGGCAAAAGTTATGGTTATATAAATGTGAATTTGAAGGAAAATCATCTCAGATGAAGTAGCTTAGCAAAGCATACAAATGGACTACACTAAACAGGAATTCATGCCAAATTCAGCTAGTGAAAAAAAGGGTCAGGGCAAAAACTTCATTAAAAACATGTATAGAATCTAGATAATATTAAAAAAAAGTCATAATGGTGATGTGCAAACCTACCCAATGCACGCAGAATGCTGCTATTAAGAAACTGAAAGAAGCAGTTTTAGTTTTGGTCTTCAGATGATAAAATGGCAGGTCAGAATTAGTTTTTTTATACAGCCTATCAAGGAGAGAATAGGAATAGCTCTCAAAACAGAATGGTAAATGTGGAGACTGACAGTTTATACACAACCAACCTCAATTAAGAACTAAACTTTGATATGTTCATAAAGAGGGGAGGAAGACCGAGTTCTTATTTCATAGAGAAAAAACTATGTGCCTCTACAGGATATCTGCATTAATGAGAAGCAAACAGGTTCCACTTATTGCAGCTGCAAAATCAGGGCAAAAATTTTCCCTAATAATAATGATGTTTCTTCAACTACCAGTTTAGGATTTGCCAGTGGAATCCAAATGTGAGATCTGGTGGTTGAATGCTTACACTTCATCATGTCTGAAAAAAAAAATGCACCAGATCAAAGTCCAAGACTGGATGTAAACATATCAATACTCATTTAACAAACCCAATTTTCAAACAAATGTGAACCGAAGTTGGTTAATTTGAAAAGCCACCAAGGTAACTTGTTGCCTACTGCTAATGCAAGATGATGAGAATACCATGCAGTTTTGTTTAAAAGCATAATGGTGGCAGCTGAAAAAAATATGCAGGAAAGGATGCTCAAAACTCATCTAAGTATTAGATTAGGTACACAAAGAGTAAATCATTTATAATGAGGAATGACATTAGCTAAGTGGCACACCACATAAGGCAAAGTTACAAGCCTGGCAAAGTACTCAGCAGTGTCTCAGAAAACGAGCCAAAAAAGACTCCCAGATTAAAATAAAAGATTGTTTTACCCCAGTGAAACTTTGCCCATTAAAAAACAAAAACATAACACTCTGGTTTTGGTCCTTATTCATAGCCCTAGGAAATACCAGACTGAGACTGAAGGGTGACTTGTCTGTGCCAAATTCGTCCTTCACAGAGATGGTATACCCCTAAAAGGAGCACTTAACGAACTGGTCACTATTTTCTGCTCACAGTTTTACAGATAATGTGTTCATCTTGTTTTAAATGATGTCTTGACCTGTTATTAAGCAGGACAGAAAACAGTGTTAAAATAATAACAAATTTAGTGGAAAAGACTGCAGTCAGATATGGGTTTGTATGTAGCACTGTTACGGCACAAAATGGCATCTGTGATGGATGGGTTGCTCCAAGCTGACATCTTGCTTACAAGAAAACTGAAAACAGGAACATCTACATGCTGGAGGCTGATGGCAGAGAAACAGAAATTCTGGATGAAGCTGATGTGAGTTGGATAGTACTCATCTCAACTGATTTTAGACCTCTGTAGTGTATGTTAGCATTTCAGAAGTGGCTGGAAGCAGTTACGTATGTAAATTATAGTAAGATTTAAAGCTATAGGTGAATGTACATAAAATGTGATATAACCAGAGCATTCTAGACTTACGCCTTATTTTATGTGGCACATGTAGAGCACATCTAAGGCTGCTGCTAACCATACTTCCCTTGCCATCCTCTTCTCTCCGCTCCTCTACAGCTGGGATGCGTGCCGTGTTTCCCACAACATGCTGGCACTGAGCTAATGCAGATGGGGTTTTGGGGAATCTGTGCCTCCAGGAGACACAATCTCCTTTGCTGTGATTGAGATAGGGCATCCCATTCCCCAAAGGAAGCACAAAACACGCCCTCTTTAGCTCCCACGTGGTGGAGAAACCAGAAGGTCTTGCTTCTTCCCACTCTCTCATTCCCCTAAAGTCACAAGACTACCTCTTCCCCACAAATGAACCACTGGCCCATTTTCAAGAAGTCGTAATAATATTGTGATTTAAATACATTAACATAGCTATTAACAGCATTAAAAGATTCCCTTGGCATTGGTCACTACTGAAAGATGGTGACTCTGCTGCAGAAAGACACCATGAAAACACATTCCACCTGAAAATCCTTCCTTTGGAAAGACTTAGTTTTTATAAACAGTGCTAAGCAGCAGAAATGGATACAAATTTCAAATGAAAAACATAATAACTGAAGAAATACTCTAAGACCACCCTAAAATATTCCTGAAAGGAAATATGTTGATGTTTCCATGTGCTAAAGAGGGCTAAAAAGCCTGAAACAAAAGTTGACCAAGAACAGCCTCCCCCCCCCTTTTTTTTTTTTATAAATAAAAAAAAAAAAAAAAACTTTTCCACGTTACTGGCACCAACAGTAGTTTGAAGAACTACTGCTCTTTCTCCTTTCTCCACAAGTAACAGCAACACACGGAGAGCTATGTGCTGCCTGACTTTCCACCAGGGCAAGTATGGATGACAAAGGTTATCCCTTTATAGAATTCATATTCATGCTAATTGCAGAGAATTACACACCAACATACAATAAGTTATTCTAATAAAGTGGATGGAATCACTGTTGTCCTTGCTATAAACAGCTTAGATTCAAAGATACAGGTCCCTCTGTCTGTGAAAATTCATACACTACTCACAACGCTGTACCGTTTTAACAGACTGGACATTTAGTAAACCATTTTCCCATATTTTGTTGAAATTAAGATACTCATTTTATGATGGCCGTCACTTATCCATTCCTTAATTTTATAGAAGATAATTTTATAGATTTTATAATAATCAGACAGAAGCTCGATATTCAATATATGTCTTTCATGCAGGTGCACTCGGCTGTGTCTGCCAGCTTCAGTTCCAACTGATTATTTGCTGCATGAGTTGTTGAGAGATACCTGATCTGAAGACCAACATGACTTTTCAGATTTCTGCCAAGTTGCATTATATTTTTATGCTTTACCTTGCCCTTTGACAACACAGAGTTGCAGTTTCAGTGCTGTTTCCCAGTTTATATTACATCACATGTGCAACTCATAGACATACATTCAATAAGGTTACTAACATAGGGAGCCTGTTTCTAACAAAATATTTAAAATACTTCCATCAGAACAGTAGCTAGTTATCAAATGAGGTGGATATGAGTCTCAGTAAGTTTGTCTAACTGACTTATCTCGACACTAATAATAGCATTGGCAAAATGCCTAAGCATCTTCTTTACAAAATAACAATATGATTATATTTACATATAATAAATAATTTACATAAGTATGAAAGGTGAATATACAAATCTGTATCTTCACATACAGAGTATATGTACCTGTACAGCTTTTGTTGCCAATGTTTTTGCTTCTTTATTGATTAGTATTTTCAAAGTGTCCTCTGCTTGGAAGATATCTTTAGTCGAGAACATTTAGATTTGGGGTTAAAGATTACTAATCTACTTTTACAGTGAAATTAACTCATGTGATTTCAAAGAAACCTTTTGAAGTGTTTCTTATATATGGTGGAAGTGCAGATTGACAGCACAATAATCCTCTTCACTATTCTTATGATCAGCAGCTGTTATCCTATTTTTATCAACAACTTCATTACTCTAAGAATTGCTTTTGCAAAATGTGAATGCTGCTGGTGAGATCATTCCACATAAGCAGACTTCTCTTTATGAATTTTTACATGCAGGCTCCAAAAATCTCACTGCAAGAAATAACCAACTGTCAAGCCATGCTCCCCCAACACAGGTCACATATTCTTTCCACTCATGCTCCAGATAAGCACAACCAACTCAGGTCATCAGTGGGCATATTCCAGACACCTTTATGACATCCCTCTCAGAGTCTCAGCATCTACTCTAAGGCCCTGGGTGAGCTCCACAAAATCATGTGATACGTGATACTACTACTGCATACAAAGCCCAAATTAAGTGCTCAGAACTTCCACCCCCCCCATAGTTGATGCAGTCTAAGATCTCAATGCTTTCAGATTCATATAAAAAGAATGACAAGATCATCTTCTAACTGCAGCAAATACATATACCACTATCATAATGTCAAGTAGGAAAGAATGAGTTTCCACGTGGAAGAGGGTATTTTGAACTCTATTGCCCTCTGTGCCTCTAGGTGCATCAGTAAGAAAGACCTTTGACTCAGTCTTACTACTCTACTTGTATGTACCCTTTCAACATTCACAATAAAGACCTGTTATGTGCCAGATAATGCACGTGTATATAGGTATGATGTTATGCTGTATGAACTGTCACCTTAGTGTCAAATTATCCCCAAAGAAATACTAAGAAAGGATGAAAAACTATGGTAAAATTCTGTCTCTTTGAGTTTAAGAAAAAAGGTGATGCTCTGGCCACTTTTAGACTGAGCACTGGAATCTGTGACAGGGCATGGGAAATCCCATTCCTTGACCTGTGGAAGGAATACAGTCTAGCCTGTCAGACGTCATCAGTGATATCGCTCTCACTGTATTATCTGCTGTATGCTTTGGTCTGGTGCATCTCTACGCTAAAAAGACAACAAAGAACTTCAGAACTGAGTAGGTTATCACTAGGGAAATTAAATTTGAAACAATTTATATATTAACATAGAAATTAATATCAACAGAGAAATGAATATAATATATGTATGCATTTTAGAAATGTGGTATGTATAGTATGGATGTGAAGAGCAAGAAAGAAGGACATTAATTTCATCCATTGATTAGATAAATGTTCATAGTGTGCCTTTTGGCTAGTCATTGTTCCTGTACAGAACAGCAAGAACAAACAACACATGTACGGACATGATCCTCATGCAGTCTACGTATTTATTTATTTTAATATCTAACATGTCTACTGGACCCATCCTTGATACACGTACCAATAAAACCTGAAGAAGGAGGGTTGGGCTGTATCTTCTCTTTAGTGTTCTCCTGAATGATGTCCCAGAGCTGCCATATAAACTTTGGATGGAGAATATAAAATGGCTGGTTTGGATTCTTCCTGCGATGCTGTACATAGGGAGTGAACAGATTGTAGTCTGGCTTCTTATACCACTGGGAGGAAAAATAAATAAATAAATAAATAAATAAAAAGACCTTATTTTGATCCTATATTATCCAGTGTATTTTGAAAACTACATGAAAAATAATGTGAATGAGTTTAATTCAGGTTCTTCAGAATAGAAGCAAAGCAGCCTTGCACCAGTGCACATTTGTCCTAGAAAGCCAGTCCTCAATCTGGGCCAGATCTTTCTCCTTTCTTCAGAGATTCCCAATAAGCAATATAGTGCAGTGGGATGAGCCAACCCCAACTCCCACTCAAAGGCCCATGTTAAACAAGGGGCTCAAAAAGTCTCAACGCAAGACCTGGGCATGGAGGTGAGCCTTTCTCTGAAAGTGTCCTTGTCTTTACTGACAAAGGCAGCAGCACGTGAAACAGCCTGGAGGCAGCGGGTGTAGGAGGTAGGCAGCTCCTGGCATCTGTTGCTAAGGGAGTTGAGCAGAAGAAGGTTTACTTTCTGCTTGCATCCTGCTCAGCTCCCAGCTCCCCCTGCCAAGAACCATCAGATCAACTGGTCCCACTGGAGCTGCAGCACCCGCCAAGGCTGAGGCTCCCGGAGTGACAAGCAGATGGATGTCTGCTGCTCTCAGTGAGGGGGTGAGCAGCAGGACACAGATGGCTGTGGGGGTGTGGACACAAAGGGAAGACTGATAGGGAGGAGGCCTGGCAAGTGGGGAAGGTGCAAAGAGAGATTGCCATTGGGGTGTTGTATTTTGTCTAGGAAGGCAGAGGGGAGGGTGGGGGAAAAAAAAAAAAAAAAAAAAGGATGCAGTTCTTCACCTTTCTTGATAAAGCCTCCTTCTGAAATCTAGCAACATCCCTCCTTCACAAATACATGGAAAAATCACTGTTATGTGAAAACAGCAATATTTTTATCAAAAAACAAACAAACAAAAAAAAAGAACAACAACAAAAAAACAATCTTTATCATCCATTTATCCTAGCATGTCAGAGCAGATCATTCCAGTACAAGTGCTGGCTACTAAGAAAAGTTTGTAATCAATAAACCATTTTTGACCAATTCATGCATAGTGTTCTCTGCTCTTTAGATAAACATTTTGGAGTTCATTGTGATAAGTGAGAACTAGAAGACTGAAGTACTAGATACATGAATTTTGTCCAGTGTTTTCAGACAAGTTGGGAAGAAGGGATCAAGTAGGCATCTTACCACGTTCAGATTTGCAGAGTAGGGGGCAGGATCCCAGGCTACTAAGATAACATCTTTGTACAAGGAGCTTTCAACAAAGTGATGGTTTGGGTTGGTGAGAATCTGCAAACACACATGTAAAAAAAAAAAAAAATGCACAGAGTTAAAAGCAAATGGGACCCAGAAAAATGGATAAATCCTTCTCTAAAATGAACAGTCCTCCTCACTCTGCTGTTTGTTCTACTTTAATTCTGATTGATTTTAAGTAACTTCTTTTGTTAAAAAAAAATAATAATAATCACAATAATAAAAAATAAAGAGCTTAGTCATAAACAGCACTCATGACAGTTTTAAGTACCAGTACGCTGAATTACTCTCCATCTGCGAGCAATGTGATGAGACCACTTGAGATGCTGCATAATTGTATATCAATATTACTTTGTGTTCTGGAACATTAAAATGAAAGCTACAGTATTTCACACTGTCTGTAGGATCCTCTTTTTGGACGCAGAGAAACGTTCTTTGAAGTGCTGAGGCCCCCAAGGATGCTCTCGTCTTTGCATTTTTTTTTCCCTCTGTTTTGGTTGTTTTCTCATTTCAACAGCATTAGGTCTCATGAAGTACCTTCAAAAAGGCAAATTGGACCATAACAGTAAAAGCCTGTATACCTAGAAAAAGAATTCCAGGAACAGGCATGTGATAGTGCTTTTATTTTATTTTAAAGTAACAGTGATAATTGTTCTGCTCTCTTATAACTCTCTCCCACATCTACTGGTACTCTGATCCTCCCACCCTAGGTTTCCCTTTTACTCCTGCTGGTTTCTTGTTTCCCAGACCCTCCATGCTTAACCAGATCTCTCTGATCCCTAGTGCATCCAATCTTGGGAAGGATTGGACCAAATGATTTCACTACTGGTTGAAACAGCATGAATTTGGCTCCAGCTGTTAAACTAATCAACATTCCAGACAAATAAATTCATACTAATTTTCATTTCCCTTTAGGATCCAATGAGCCATATTTGATTATGCATATTTTTCTTCAGAAAAATAATATTGTTGCCATAGCAATATTCTTTCTACCATAAACTTTAAGCTTAATGACTTTCCATCAGCTTTCTACAACAAGAACAGCATTAGTCTTGCTGCCATCAGCATCACTAACTCCATTTCTCAGAACAGATTTTGCCTGAGAATGTAAACTCCTTTCTTGAGACTACAGAGTAAACAGACCAAAAGGTCAAGCTTTTAAAAGCTCAATTCTACAGTTATCATACAAAGGAGCTCTCACTTGCCTTTCAGCAAGCAAGAGTCCTTTAGAGGTGTTGTCCACACAAATTTCGCTCTTAGTGAGCCTGCATTCATATGTATGAGATGAGTTTCCCCTGGAATAACGTGTGTTGTGGCTGCACTGGTTTCCTTCACATCCTTTGGGCTTTCATAGCAGCGAACATGAGGGAAGGAGAGGGACACAACAGACTTTTAATCTCCTGAATGCAGGAATTTCCTACAGTAAGGAGAGGAGGGTTGGAAAGCCAGCATGGATTATGCATCTTCAGAATCGGTAAAGCAAGCAACCCTTATCAAGTGACTATGAAGATTTCTCTCCTGGTGGGGGAAAGGCCAGTGTCCCAACAGGAAGCCAGAACCTCCCAGACAGCTTCCAGCCTCTTTGAAGGAGCAGAAAGGTGGTGGGAATACAAATATTTGTGAGGAAGCTGTGTGTGCTGACCTGGCCTGAATTTTAGTTACGCCCTGTGTTTTTTGGGGAGGCTTTGTGGAGAGCAAGTGATGTTCACCACAGAGATCACATGAGCCTCCATTACCACCACAGCAGGAGTGTGGCACAGCAGCTTGGGAACAAGGAGGATCCCACGCAGCAGCAAACAGCTAATTTAGCCGTTTAGTCTCTCTGAATTCACTCAGGAGCTAACAAAGCTCAAATCACTGCCTGGAGGCACTTCTCTTTCTTACAGAGAGCCTAGTGAGACTAGTCAACTAAATGAGGTCTCTAAACCCTCCTCCTTGCCCCAAGATAGGAGTTTAGGCGTGGTCAGCAACCAGGATGTTTCGTCTAGAAGTAAAATCAAAAACAGTTAAGGAAGAAAAAAAAAATATTAAAATAAATGACACTGAGATCAATGTTCTCTTATACACTGATTTCACAACTAAAGTCAGATATTTTGGCTTTCTTCCTGTTAGTAAAACAGGAGTCATATTTAACCCACATCATTTCAAAGATCCAGGCTGCCCTGCATTGTCACAAAGAGCTACAAAATAAGTGTGAAGGGAATGGCAGCAAGAAGTATTCTATACGTGGTGGCAAAGAACATGATTTTATGCAGAGAATACACCCACCAAGGATGGACATTGCATAAGCCATCACTGAAAGCAAAAGAAAAAAAAAAAAAAAAAAAAAAAGAACTCATAAGAAAAGCTGCAAATGAAAATTCTGTTTGCCAGGATCAGAGTTCAGGCAATATTTTTTTTTTTTTTCAAAATTAAAAAACTACTCACAGCCATAAGGTGTCACTATAGCTCAATGCATACTTTATTTGTTGACACTCATATGCAGAAAATCCCATTTTCTGTTTCCATACAGATGAACAAACTCATCCCAGGTGTAATATCCAATGGACATAAAAGTTTTTGTTTGTTTGTTTTTTAATAGTTCACTCCAAACTTTTAAAGAACAATGACTTGCCTAAAGTTATACATTAAGACAACTCAGTTCCCATTTCTTTCTCCTTCTAGCAAGGAAATAATTGGGGAACTGGAGAAAATAAGAAGAAAGCTTTGGAATCCCCACAGCTCAGGCTTTGTGAAGATCCCAGAGGTGGTGTGGCAAAGGTCTTTGGTACTTATGACTCTGGCACCTTGCTGAGCCTTTACAGATGTAGGACACATGAGAAATTCTACAAACCAATTCTTTGAGACAAGGATATCAAGTAACTATTGCAATCACTCTACACTGACAGCACACGTAAACATCCCTGTAAGGGAGAACTTTTACCTGCTCTATATGTCATGACGGTTAAATCACTAGCTGTTTCCAGATTACCCAACACTTTCTCAGAGGTTATTAATTTAATGTCATCTCGTACAGAAGTGATGCTGACTTGAATTCACAAAAGGAAGCTCTTACCTGGGAGTTGATGATTCGCATGGTTGTTTTATTTCCAACATCTTTTTCATAGCCACGTGTTGGAGCAGAATTAAATCTTAGAACAGCATCATGAGAATCTGGGAGCATAAATAAGGGGGTAATTTATATTAATTTTATTAGTCATACAGAACGCTAAAATAAAACAAATGAATTAAGCTAATGTAAAACTTGCACATTTTTTCTTATTTTGATATTCTATGGATGAAAAATATTCTACTATAAGTAAACAAAAATCCTCTTGCATCTACCATTACCAACATCCACTGGGGGAAAAAAAAATCATAATCATTTATAAATTCAGCTTTCAATACTCAAAAAAATGGGTATCCAAAATATTGGATAAAAATAATATGAGAAGGTTTGTTCAATTGGTTGCTATCTCTATTTCAAAATTTATGAAGAATTATTACATGCAAAAGTCTGTTAATTGCAAGGGTATCTAAATCAACAATGACGCTCGACTATAAGCCTGAGTTTCACAGTACTGTATAATATTTGAAGCACCTCAGACCACCCCAAGCCCATTAACCAAATTAACTTATTCTCAAGGTCAGTACAAGTCTTAAAGAGTCTGTCTAGGAAGTTAATCCACAAAACTGCTCGCACACAGAAACCTAAGGATCCCTTGGTAGCAAAGATCTAACAGAGCTGAACTGTCAAAGTTTCCCCACAAGCTGTTGACCTCAGAGTCATGCAGAACAGAAAACAGCTATAGGTCAAGTATGGGTCAAACATAGATACTACGTGCAGTCCTCTGCTGGATGAAAGATAATCACCCACTCGTGCTTCTTTTTAGGGGGTATCAAAGCCCAAAAAGGAGAGAGGGACAGTAAGAAATGATGCCTATTGTCCAGAAATGCACTGTCCTTGTCAATATTCCCCTATCCAGTTCACTTTTATCCCTTCTACAGATTGAAGCAGAGAACATGTTTCAGGCCAAAATGGTCATGTAATGCCTTAATTGCCTATACAGTTATTTATCTCTAGTCACTTCAAATGTGGTTGGCTGTAGCTCAAAAATGGAGTAGGCAGACATTTCCAAAGATAACTAATATGCTTCCATGGAGTTCAGACCTGATCCAATCCAACTCCCATCTTCTGTCCTTTCACACCTTTACTCCACACTTCTTGTACTTTAAAGGAGAAAATACTGTGTGACATGAAGTCATCAGTTCAGTCTCTGCCATACTTGCTTGCTTGAACATGTGTCTCAGATAAGAAATTTTGCCAAATATCACCAGTGGCTGATAAGGAGTGGAGGCTTCTTCCATGTCCCTGTGCAGGAGCCACATATCTATCCCCAACACCTATCCTTCATCTGCCTAAAAAAAGCCTCTCGATTTTGTGGAAGCTAGAGGACATGAAGTCAATAGAAGGTGCAGCTACCCCACATTTCTGGAGAAGAAAAGGAAAATCAAATGCCCTTCATATTTTAAATTGATAAGCAGATTTCAGATACAAGTTTGAACAAATTTTTGAAAACCTTTTGAGTGTGAGCTGGGAATTTGGTTGGGAAATGCGAATTGCATGCTTCACAGCTTAATTAAGAGACAGTGCACTGCATTTCCAAATTTTTTTCACTCTGGTTTTCCACATCAAGAGTAAAAGATTTTCCTTTACCAAAAAATAATAGATTAGGATTCAGTCAAACAGTAACAATAATTACTTTTAAATTAACTAACTTTAATCTTAATGTTTGGAGACAAGCATTCCAAAGTTACAGAGAGTTTGAGGTTTGGTCACAGATCCCTGTTACTTCCTGATGATAACAAACAACTAGGTCTCCCATTAAGTAGCATAATCACAATGAGAGTATTTGTTGAATTTGCATAACTTCCATACTTTCATTAAAAAATAAGTGGGGGCAATCAGTGCAAAAGAACACTTTAGAATTTCTGCCTGCATTTCTAATACGAACACAGAAGAGGGCGCTAAAAGCATAGGAAGAGAAAGGTCCTGTGCTGCTTCTTTCTTAAGCCTTTTTTTCTTTCAGGAGGATAAATAGTAAGAGTCTTTGCCTAAAGCAACTTCATCAAGTAAGGCTGTACAGCACATGGCCCACATCTCACGCGTAGGGTGTTTTTCCCCACTCCGTAATTACACAGACTTCGTGGTGCCTTTGTGGACACCAAAGAGCTTGGCAGGTTGGGCAAGCTGGCTCCAAAGAGCCAAGACGAGCCATCCAAGGTGCCTCTCAGCAGGCAGGCTGCTGGTGGTTTCAACCAACAGCTGTAGTCCTGATGCCAGCTCATTGAGGGGACTGTCTTCTCCTACAGCTGTGCATTCACAGAATAAATAAATAAATAAATAAATAAATAAATAAATAAATAAATAAATAAAAGTGTATCTTACACAATCTCATCTTCCTCTTCCTGCTCAGATTCCTCTCATTTTTTCAGAGAACTAGAGGACAGGTGGAAAGGCAAGGCCGTAAGCTTGTCTGCACCACATAACACCTGGACTGCACATGGGAAGATAGCTCCTTCCCCATATGTATAACAATACAAATAGATGCTGGAGCTTCCATTTTCCATATAAAGACAATGACACTGGAATGACATCTGCAGTACGCTGGCACTTCCATGGAGTAGCAATGGCCAATAAGACCCATCTAGCTGCTGTCAGTCAGCTGGGTCCCTGCAATTCGGGTCCCAGTTGTCTGCTCAGCCAAAAGTACCTCTCCATTGCCTGCACGACACTTCGATCAAATTTTTTTGTGAGTCTTTCTGCCCCACATGCTTTCCTGTAAAACAGGTAGGAGGAGATCTGAAACTTCAGCATAGGCCTTACAAAGTAGAATCTCTTCCCTTTAGGTGGCATCAGAGGAAAATTTCCAATTAAATCTAAAAGCTCTTTTGAAATGAATGGCATAAGCTTTCTGTGCCCTGGGACCTTCTGAGGGAATGGATACACACAGGAGTGTAAGGGCTCCAAATCTCACCCTGGGCTGCACCTGTGCATGCACGTGTCACGATGCACATTGCTATACATAAGTCAGTCACAATGTGTGGGGTTCTCCAATGGTTCTCTGGGTTCTCCAGTACGGCACTAAACTGTACTGGTGTGAACTGGGTGTAGCAGGGAATAACAACAGCAAAAAATAATTTGTTTCAGTCAAGAATTACACACTGGAGAAGGGAGGAACTGTTAAACTATTTTACCCCAGAGACTTCTAGATCAGTAGAGCTTCCTGTGAAACTGAGGGTTACCCTGGTTTGACTTCTGCTGCAGGCCAGAAAGGTACCTGGGTTGTGTTGGAGGCCTATTAGAGCAGATTGATAATTATAGAGGCTCTAATCCCGGAGATTTAAAGGAAATCCATCTGTGTCAAAGAGATGATTGACTATGATGAAGCAGGTATTGGGATATGAGCTGGAAGATGGGAGGATTAACAAAGGCACATCAGAAGGTTTTTATAGAGAGCTGAAGGTGAAAATTCTTTGCTCAAGAAGCAAGCTTGAAACGTACATTTCATCCTTCTTACAATACTGCACAAGTACTACAAAATGAACTACTGAGATGTTAACACAACTCGTAACAGTCATTTTTGAGAAGAAAAAATAAAACTGACCTGGATTAGTTTTATGGCTCCACAATCCTCTTATGAACAGCTATCACAGAACTCTCAACTTCGGGGAATTCTGTGTAACATTGACATCTTAGCACCATCTCACTGACTCAGTGCAGCAATGGAAAAACAATGGGAGGAGATGCTCAAACTCATTTAAATTCACACTTGTAAAAGAGGTCAGGGGACTTTAACCTTGGAGCATGAAGCTACTTACTCAGGGATCTATATTCTATATGCCTGTGAACTCTAAACATGCAGAAGATTAAGATGATGCTCTACTGCTTCTTGGCACTGAGACAAAGTTTAGCCTGGGACAGTAATGTTACAAGCAGTTTCTCTACGAGTCACCCCAAAATATGGACAGGTACAACACAGCTTTTTGGAATAAAACCTGACTATGCCTCTAATCTGCTGAAGCAATAAACACACTTTGCAGAAAAATGCCAAATATGGCAGATCTGTTGAAACTAATATCTTTTTTATACTACAAACTCTAATATGCTAAGAAGGCATCGTTGTTTTCTTCAAATCAAGTTATGACTTCAGGCCAGATTTGCCTTTCAGTTATATTGCTCTGAAAGGGAACAGCTTCAGTGAGGTCTGTAAGTTCACACTCACATAACGCTGATGAGAGAATAACCAGACCCTTTACAGACCTACACTTGAGAAGAATGAATCCTTTGAAAGACAAACATGAATATGCACGTGTACATACATATGCACATGAAGAGGTACATTTCACCCACCTATTTCATCCCCTAGAGAGGAGTTCAGTATTGCACCAGCAGACATAACTACAGCACAACTCCCAAAGCCATGTGTATACAATTTGCCCAGTGGAATTTGGGGAACGTGCTTCTCCCATCCAAGAGTGGAGAAGGGAGCCTCCTTGCCATCTATTGTTTTCACATTCACCCTTTCTTTTAGCTCACAGAAAAGCTGGTCGCCTGTTAACTTAGAGTTTCGTTTCCCTTTGAACCGCACCCCATGCTTATTAGTGCTCAAATAATCTTTCATCGCCTTCTGCAGTCGAGGGTTTAGCATCTTGGAAGAGACATCCCCTTTCCAAAGCTTGTAAAGAAAAGATTTCGACATTGTGGAATACAGCCCATCCCAGTCATCAGATTCATCAAGCATCTGGCTTCTCCTGTGCTTTGCGCTCCTTCTCCTCATTCTTCTCTGATTGCCCCAGTTGTTCTGCAAAATATTTTCTTTCAGATTATCCTCATCGGCTGAGATGAATTTTGCTATCTCTTGAAGGTTGCTGTGTGACCGAGGCTGACCAGCAGCAAATAAATAATCATCATTCACTTGGTAGAAAGCACTTTTTGATTTTCTTCCTAATTGGGATGGAAAATACTCATCTTCACTTCTAAAGGTATCTTCCAAATCAGTCCATTTCTTAATACTTCCAGTCCCTGATTTAAATGTACCTAAAAGGTCTTCATTAAGTAGTACCTCATTCCCATCGATGGTTTCAGAGAATGATGGATCATGTATGGCTCCCATTATGACTCTCTGCTTGCCCTGTAGGGGCAGAAGCCTCTTAGTTTCAATATAAGAAAAAGAACTGGGAACGGGCTCAGCTGTATTGCTATCTGTAAAATAGATGAAGATCACCAGAAAAAGCAGACCCCACGCAAAGATGCCAAACAGCATGAGTTGTTTCCATTGCTTCAAGTTCGGTTTCATGGCAGTGCCTTTACCAGCTCCTCTGTGCCTTGAAGTATTGGTGAAGGAAAATGAAACCTGGAAAGAACATCAAATATTAATCAGGAATGGTTCTAAAAATAGATACTATTCAGAAATATCTTAAGAGGCTTTGATAGGAGCTGCAGAATTAATCTCTAAGCTGTAGCACGGTGCATTCAGAAGCAGAAACAAACTCTGGAGCCTGCAGACACTGTAGGAGTGACACGCTTTGGCTGTAACCACACAGTGACAGCTGCTAGCTACAAAAGAAGCTGGTGGCCAGTTTCTACAGTAACACTGGATCCTGCCTTCAGGGAGATCATGTGCCTGCCTGCTTCGGCTGTACAGAGCGTACCATTATGAGAGCAAAAGCAAAACCCATGTCTGTCTGTATGCAGTAGGGAGAATATCAGCTGCTTCTCTTTTACCATTAAAAGTCCTTGCGCAGTGAGACTGCGAGCAAGACAGCCTGTGCTCAAAGGCACCAAGTAGACAGCACAAGCTCATCTGGACAGTCCTCCTCTGCCCAAATCCCTGATGAGACAGTGCTCTGTGGATATCAACAAGTGGCAACAGGGGGAGAGCATCATGCTGGCAGGTCAGGGAGGAGTCTTTTGTTTTCCTTATCTGATATGAACTGACACAGCCTCAGTGGCCAAATCACTTGCTGGGGAGCACAATCCAGGATCAGACCTGAATAAGAGGTCTGTTCAGATGCTCTGCTTGGATGCTGCACATGCCCTGAGGTGACACGAAGTAGTTCTGCACATTAAGGCATGAGGAGTTTGTGTTTTCCAAAAAGGGTGACAACTGGCACAGCCAAGTAAATACATGCCTTTAGGGTAACGATGGATATTTACATAAGGAGGGAATGGGGGAGGAATGTTAGTCCTAGACTTGAAATCTGTGCTCTACTAATACCTGGGAATTTTGGACAGCTTGTGTATTAATGGAGGGACACATTGTCCAAACCAAAATGAAGTCTGACTGAAGGGGCTTTTTTCCAATGAAAATACACTAACACATTGCTGGGCCATCACGCACACCATGCCCTTACAAAAACCTAATTGTGTCATTAGTTGGTGTGGACTTTGGTAGAAAAGTCAGCTGAAGAAAGTCCAGCCCTCCCTTAGCACAAGACTTATCATTCACCTCCCCACACCATACTAATCTTCAGCCTAAGTCAACACTGCAGCATAACTAACTCCAGGTACTATTTAGTGACAGATCACTCACTTGATCTGGATTAAAAATAAGCCCCTTTTTCTGGAGTTCTGTTCCTAACCCCATTTGCTTCAATAATCACTTAACCATAGCACTTTAAAGCCCCAGGTGTGGTCAGAAAAGAGGAAATGGAGCAGAGGCAGGCTATGATTTCACTAGCAGCCTGTGCCACAGGAGCCTGCATCCCACCAAACCACATCTGAACACCATACAGCTTACACACCTCTGATAACACACTGGCTAGTTAAACCTGATGGTCAGGAGGGACCAAATAGTCGCCAGACACTATTATTTGAGTATGTCAAAGCTGAGTGCCAAGCTTAGAACAAAGCTGCAGCTGAGGCTGTTTTCACATTAAAAGGAAGCCAGCAGTACCACTGGTCCAAGACACTCTCCTTACCCCTGCTCTTTGCGTCTACCAGCTTGTGTAACACATTTGTCTACTGAGCCGGCATATTATAAACTGGGCCGTTTGTCCTGATACACTGATACCACAGGGGTAGGGATGTGGAGGAATGTGTGTTAAAGGTTGCTTTTTTTATTTTTTAAACTGGGTCAGTCCCTTTATCCATTTCAGCCTAGTGACACACACACAGTTGTTCCAGCACAGATGAAAAGATCGCCTACCACAATGCAGAGGCGAGAACAAACCGCAGGTGCTATGAGCCAGGATACTTCAGACAAGCATTTCTGCTGACCCCCCTGGAATGCGAGGCCACAGCATCACGTTTCTAAACATGGGCTATTTTAATACTCTAAGCAAAGCCTAGAACAATAAATAAATAAATAAAGCTAACTTTAGGACTGAAGGCATTGTCCAGATAGAGAGAAGATTCAGTGTCGCAACTGGGTGAACAAACTTCATTTCTAATACATCAAAAAACAAAACAAAACAAACAAACAAAAAAAAAAACAATAAAATTCATGAGTACAATAACACTGTTCTCCTCACACGTTTGGCTCAGCTCACACAAACCACAAAGAAAGAAAAAGCTATTACTCCAAGTGACCCATTTCCCAGTTGTATTCTGCTGCTGCAAGATTGTTCCCTGCAGTACCTCAACGCTTCCCCCCCCTCCACTTCCAATTTTAAATCACTACAGGCTATGTCCTGTGGGAGTCTACTTTCAGTATATGACTGTTGTGCAACTTAGGTCTGCCCTCAAGTTATTGCAACCTGCCCACTCATCAGCGTTCAGATGTTTTGCATTTTTAAAGCAGCATTCTTCGCCTGTCTGAACTGCTTTCATCCCTTTTTATCATTTTCCCTGCTGTGTTTCCCCAGCACTTTTCAGCACGTGGCTTCCAAACCACTGTGTAAGTTAGTCTTTGCTCAGTCAGATGTTTCTCCTGCTGAATATACATTTCTTAGAGGATCAGCAAAGGAAGCATCTTTCAGAATCTTTTTTAAAAAGACAAGCTTGCAGGAAGTAGAAGCTATAAAGGAAGAAGTCCCTAATATTTTCCACCAACTCAGGCAATAAGTCTAACCATAATTTAAACATAACCCATATCAAAATCGCATGTTTTTCTCCAGTTGTCTGTGTTTTATCTTATCACTAGGAATTTATAAGAAACAGAAAGGGTTTAGTCTTAATTCAGGTATAAAAATATGAAAGTTTCTAATTGTCTGTGATAACGTGCTTAGTGCAGCAGACTGCCTCAGCATGAAGAATTAGTCTGGACTCCTAAATTTGACATTCAGGTTGCAATCTGAAAAAGGAATGAGTTTCATTATTAATTATTTTTAAATCAAGGCAAATGATTTTTTCCCCAAACACTTAGAGAGTCATACGGAACATTTGTATCAGTTGGCATGCACATGTGAGCAAGCACAGGATTACCTTTATCATTCAGCGAAAAATTATCTACATAAAATAAAATATCAGCATACACCAGTATATTTGCCAATGCTGCAAGTAAAAGGAGCGACACCAGTGAGAATAAATCAGAAAAACTTTACCCATTAACTACTGCAGGAGCTTATCTACAATCCCTTGTTGCAAGTGGGGCCTCAAAAAGGATACTCAAATCTCTTGAAGACCGGAGCTATGCAGGCAAATCTCTGTGCTGCTTTAATGTTTTTTTGCTCACAAGAAAAGCCTTGTCCTCCAGCAGTACAGCTGAGCTGGAAGCGAATTCAAGGTCATTACTGTATTAGTTGCAAGAGGACCTCTACAACCTCATAGGATCTTGAAGGCTGTGAGTGGAAAGCTGCAGTAAGCCCAAAGAAATATCAGTTTATCTTATCTCATTCTGCACAAAACATCAAGTCAGCTCCCCCCCCCACCCCAGCCTCTGCGGCTTCTCACACCTCACCGTGGCTGCCTTTGGCAATGTCTGGAAGGAGAGGGCAGCCCCTCCTCATGCTCCCCCCCCCCGCTGGCAGCAGACCCCTCTGCTACTCAGCAGGGGTCTCCCCCAGCACTACCTGGGGTGTGTGTTCATGAAGGCGCTGCATCTCCGCTGCAAATAGAAATGTGTTTGTGTAGGAAACCAGAAATGACAATCGTAATGAGTGGCACTGGCTGAATGAAGAAAAACAGGTGGTTTCGTGAATGCAATTACTGAAGTCCACTGGATCTTTCAGGAATAAACCTCCATCTCTCTCATCTGTGCTCATCATACAGCTTTCAAGCTGTCAAAGCAAATCTATACAGAAATTTTAAAATTATTGTTCGTGTTGTTTCTTGTCTCCAACTTCAACACCCCTGCCTCAGTAATCCTCCCTGCTTACAAACAATGCCAATGCTGAAGTCAAAGTTCAACCTAAAGAAGACCAGAGGTGCAAGCCTGAACTGGGGGAAAAACCCCAAGACTTAACCCAACCCAGTTTCCCATTCAGCAGAAGCAATAAAACACATTAAAAAGCATCTTTTGCCCCAGCATCTAAAGACTTCATTACAGATCTCCTTTCTGCTGAGCTCTTTCAATCATCAGCTAGTTTAAGCCCCAGCTGCAATATGGTTAGAGATGTTTCAGGCTGCTTGCACATAAGCCACGGAAAGCATGAGGCAAGGCACAAATCAACACAGTGGGTAGAGAGGAAAGACTTATGTGTTTGCTTAATAGAAGTACTAAAATCATCTATGGAAAATAAAGGCAAACCCCAAAGGTATCTTCAAAGTATCCCAGGAAAAAAAGTCAACTCCCCATTGAAAATTAAAGGCCGATTTTCCAAAAGCAGCACCCGCTTATGGGAAATTTTATTTCACCACACTAAGATGCAAGATACCAACATGATACCCCCTCCCTGTGTACAGCCTATTGTTTGGCAACAAGGAGCACTTCTAATTTTTCTGAAGTAGGCCTCCTGACTATTTCTTAAATGAGAAGAGATGGATGAGGGAGATTTTTTTTTTTTTAATTATTATTATTCCTTTGAAACATTCCTCCCTTTCAACACTGTCTATTGTTAAATTAATTTGTATAGACCCCAACGGCTCAGAGGTCAGAAGGGTTCAAGTTGATGTTCTAAGCTGTGCACTGTTATGTTAAACAGGGTTTTTCTTGGCTTCAGCTTTGCAGTGAGAAGGTCACCACGGGGTTATTTGGGGTAGCAAATGTTAGCTGTGGGCAACCCTTCCCAGAGGGCCGAGAATCAGACTGGGGTTTATTTGATGGAAAGCTTAGGCAGCCTGAACAGATAGCAAATGCTCCTTTAGTCTGCCTCATCTCTTAGTCAGCTAATTCCAAGGTATTAAGAAACCTCTGGCATAGGGCAAGACAGCTGGAGGCTGCATTTCCAGGGTGGGGAAGCACACTCATCCCCTCGTGTGGGAAGTGCCAAATTGGTTTTTAGCATTATCACATCATTTCTGTGGTGCAAGCTGTACAGTAGGCAGCAACAGACAGGCAAGCCTGTGGGGAGCGGTGACTGCCAAAAGATGTATATTAGTCACTTGATGGCCTGGGCACTTGTCTTATTGGCTGTGATGAGGTCTCCTAATTAATGAATCTCTTTTGGACAACTTCCTTGTTAGTCCTGATAAATCTGGCTACTTTCTTCAACGTTATTTTCAGAGGAGTCAGGCTGCATTCTCTGTTACTTGTTTCAGAAGATGTTTTCTTAACTTGCTGCAAAGAAACATCCAAGTGATTCAATGATCCAAAGTAGGATATTTTTTTTTTTTTTCAGTATCACTCAGTGTCTTTTTAACCTGTATCTACTTATCTTCTACTTAAGGAAGATTCCTTGGGAGGTACAAAAATGATGGTATTGCTAACCTGAATCATTTTTTTTAATGCAAGGCAAGCATCTCAAGTCAGGGCATTTAAAAAGCAGAGTCTCAGGTTCTTGTTTTCTCCTGAGGATGGATGCAGACAGGCAGAATGCCTGCTTTCAGGTTCTCTGATAAAAGCTAGGATTTCAAGTTGGGAGGTGGTGGGGACTTTTTTTTTTTTTTTTTTTTAATAGTGACCCATTTCTATTAGCCCAGGCTGTATGAAAATTACTAAATATAGTGAGACTTACAGTAAAACCCACTCAAGCTGGCAACCCAGCAGCTGGAGGAATGCTCAATGGGGCTTCTGCCAAAGAACGTGTCCTAGATTATTTTGTAGGAGCATGGGGGTTTAGAAGCATAAATCTCCAGGTTTTAGTGGGAGGTCACAGCTATCTTCTCTGCATCTGATATCCACTCTCCATCATCAAGTTCAAGCTGCCTGGCACTATCACTTTCCTACAGCCCACAGCACCGCCTGCACAGCCCAGAGACCACATACGGGTTACGTGAGTGTGGGTTGACAGGAGGGAAGTAAAAATAACCATACTAGCTCTTAGCCTCACATGCAGACTTTGCCACTGCCAATGGAAATGATCATCACAGCATCAAAGGACAAGGAAAACCTGGCTCTGCGGTGACTGGCTGCACCTCTCAGGTCAGCCTCCACCTATCCAACTTGCAGCACCTTTTCTCACTCTCCAATACACACAGATTCAACACTCCAGACAGAATTTCCTCCCACATTTCTGGTCAGGAAGGAAAACACCACTTTTTTGTCTTTTACAGACTGGTTATGAGCTGACCACAGTCTCGGTATTGTAACTAAGGGTTTATAGAGAAATGCACTACTTTTCTCCATGCATCACATTCGGAACAATTTTGGTGTGAATCACTTCCAGGTTCCTCAAAGAAGACTATAAAGCAGCAGAAGTATCACATAGTTGTACTGAAAATAAGCAATCCTGATAACATACTTTTCATCAGCTCCATCTGCCTTTCAGGGATCCCCTTATATATCCCTTTACCAAGTATGCTCAGCCTTACCTACCTCTGAACCCTATTTTTGCCATTTGCTCTTCTCAGACCTTCACAGTGCCCTGGCCCTGCTCACAGCAAGATGCAAAAGCTCAAAGTTGCTTCAAGTCACAACAAATGTCAGCAGTGCCTGGTTCTACCACAGGACACAGGTGCAGAAACCATCACTGTGGCTATAGCCCCTAGCACGTCCTCACACAAAGCTAGCAGAGAAGCTGCTAAGCTATCTTCACACCACTTGCAGAAGTACCAGCTGGCTGGTAGGGGCAGTTTTCAGTCACACTTTGGCTGCCACGGCACTGCCTCTTCATCCAAACAGCAGGCAAAAAGCAAACAAACAAAACCACACACACAAACCTCCTATACACATTAGTATAAAACTACTACAACTATCCAAAGATACTCTAAATCCTCTTCGAAGTGAAATTCATGGATAATCACAGAGGCTTCTAGATTTGAACAAAGACCATCCTAGCTGGCTACATTCTCATATCTGAGTAGTTCCTCAGCTCAGGCAAAACCTCATGGATCAGGCCATAAAGCAGCCCATATTTTTCCTTGCACTACATTTACACATCTCTGCTCCCCCTCATAAACTGCAAGATGTGCCAGAACCACAGTTGTTCCCAGAGGACCCGATCAGCACTAGGGTCATGTGAAGCCAAATGCTGCACATTTGCAGGAGGGTGCACGCTGAAAAGGCAAGCTGGCTGGAGATGAAAGCCAGGTGTAGAAACAAGGCAATCAGATTGAGAGCAAATACTTGTTTGCTCATCTTCCATTCATTCATACGCACCTTATTAAGGCATTTATTTTTATTGCCAAGGGGAGGTCAACAACAAGGAAGCGAGCACACAGAAGAAAGGGAGGAAGAAGAAGGGAGAGGGAGAGGCTAGGGTGGGCAGGAAGGAAGCCAGCCAGTCCAGCTGCAAAGCAGCACAGAGGGCAGGAAGGCAGGGGCACCTCAGCACTGAGGGGTGAGAACTGGAAGCAAAAACTTCCTCCCACCAGAACTATCAAACCCTCTGGGGAAACAGCAGGTGAACCCTGCTCCTACAGAGGGCAGGCTCTGGCCAAGAACACCCTACTCTCTTTCTACCAAGCAACTCATGGGAGAGAAACCAGCATGCTCCTGCAACAGATGGGAGACCCAAGTGAGTAGAAGGACCCATGATGGGTCTTCCCCCATTCCTTTCAGGCTGTTCTTCCCCAGGAACACACTCTGCTCCACACCTTCTCAGTGTTTGGGCACCCACTGCATTCTTCAGTTGGAGCTCGGCCCTTGCTCCCTTTACCCCCATGCACCAGGGCACCCTCAGGCTGAGCTTTGTGATGGGTTAGTATCACAAACAGCTGCACAAGTTTTCCCCTCTCTCACAGTCACTTCACACCCTATACAGAGATGCTCCAAATTACAGACACAGTTGGTGCCTGAAGACCCCTAGCAGAAGCAGGATTTACTGCCTGGCTTCAGCATAGCCTGGCTTTTTGTGGGACTGATCCTCCCCTGCCCAAAGAATAAGATTTTAATCCCTTTCCTTCTGCAAAACCACAGTTCGGGAGCAGTCCATGCCTACATACTGATGTCATGTGTAACCAAACATGATGGCAGGAATTTCTTAAGGCCTGAAATGCAACAGTGGTGCAGAGAAGTGGATAGCTTACTCAGTGTCTAATAAAATGTAAGAAAAAAATCCAACCAGCATGTATAACTGTATTTGGTTCCCCCTCCCCATTTTTAAGGGACAGCTTTTGATACCGTACTTGCAAAAACACATAATTCAAAAAAAGGAAGGAAGTGCTTTGAGAGTGTTTTATTTAAAGCTTGACAGGATAAACGAATCACAGTCTCATTAAATCACACATCTCAGACTGCACACAAGACTAAACCACGAGAAATAGGACATTACAAATCCTCATGCAGTTCTACACTTCGAGCACAACAGCTCATTTTATTTCTGCTCTTGGCAAGGTTAGAATAAAAGGCTTCTTTTCTTTGCTCCATAAATGTTTTTAGATGCTATATTACTTGAACTTAACACAGCAGTAATTGCACTGAAAAAGGCCAATCTGAATTGCTTCCTGAAAGAAGGAAACATTTATACTAACATGCACATGAGCAGACAGCACAGTTACAAAAGGTCTGTGTCAACAGTGTCACAAAACCTTGACCAAACTCATAAATTGTTCCAAGCAGAAATGGTTTGAGAACTTCAGTTTTCCACTCTGATGCAGTAATATTTCTGAGATATACTGAATATCCATATCTCAATATAGCAGCAAGTTTTATATCTATAAAGTATGTTTCTACTGTATGTTCCAATAAAACAAGTCCTATAGGCAGTGTTTTGCTTCACTTTTTATTACTGACTTTTTTTTTTTTTTTTTTAATTAAACTCTGGTTTGTCTTTTTACATTTGTTCCAGAAAGCAAGCAAGCCCTTGTTTTAAAACTCTAAAAAAGAACAATGGTAAATAATTTGTTCCTAATTTCTCAGTTCTATCTCAGTGCCAACTCCTATTTGTTTATGTTAGCAACATAATTGTGAGAGAACATTTAGAAAATTATCACTGTTAAAGTTTCATTTCTATATAATCACACACATACAAACAACATGTCCTCTACAGGCTTATTTTCTTTCAAGCTTCTAGCCTAGAGCAAAGTTTCACCCTGGAAGAAGGTCTGCCAAACTGAAGTATGAAGTCAGTTGAGCCCTCGTTACATTACAAATACAATCCAAAATCAAAGTTTCCTGGACTGCAACACTCCCCCCTTTTTTTTTTCTTTCTAAAGATAATTTAATACTTAACATGACTATTCTGATGATAAGCCAACCTACACTAGCCAGGATGTTTGGTTTGGCTTCATAAAACAAAATAAAGTGGTATTTGTATTGAAGGGTGTTTTATGCATGGCTCAGGGCAATATTAGTTTAAACTATGGCAAGATCAACAGAAATCTTTTCTGTGGGAGATACAGCTGTTTGTAACCTGACCCTAACCACTGGAAATTGAATTCTACCTGACTGGAAACTTTGCAGAGAAATAGGATCTCACAGGATACCATCATGGAACCATGAGCCAACCGAAGAGTTGGCTGGTCTGCAAGACAGTTGCATTAGCCAGTTTTGCTATGAAAGTTGACATAACACAATAGTATTCTAATCTCATCCTCACTGGATACAACAGTGGAATTACCATTTGGTGCTAGTTTTTATTGTCATAAGAGACAATGCAATCTAAAACCTTGTATTGTTAGATCTACAGGCTAGTACAGATGAATCTGAGAAGTAGGTAGAGAAATAGAATACGTATTTCCTACTGAGATAGTTGGCAGAGGTTTTTTACATGCCTTTACATCCACAGGGAAAAGTCCTGTATACATGTGAAAGTCCAGTATACATATGAAATATTCCTTTCCTGCAACTCTTCAACAGGTAGAATTCACAAAATTTTCATAGAAATATTTGCTAGGATTTCAAATGCTTGCTACATTGCCTTTGGTTTTCAGCCAACAGGCAGTCATTTGAAATAGTGCTGATTTCATTAAAAAGACCTTCTTTTGAAATTGCCTTTAAGTGGTCAAGATATGCAAAAATGCTGCCTATCTTCTGCATGCTCCACTTAAAAGAACATAATTCTTTCAGAGAAAAGAGGGAGAGAAGAGAAGGGAAAAAAAGTGGTCACTGTCCCAGCAGGGAGGAGGATGCCCCTCAAAGAGAAGCAACTCCCTCAAACCATGAAGGACATGTAACCTCCTTCCATCCTGTCAGGGAGATGCCAGGAGCATCTAAAACTCTTTTTCCCTCTCCTTTCCGTTATGGCATGCTGTCAACTATGTACCCACAGGCACAAGTTTCCTCCTGGCTGTTACAAGGAGTAGCTGGGGTCTGCTCACACTCCCTTAGCAGGTCCACTTGCTAAGGCAAGCTTGCTTTTCCTGGGAGCCTCTCTGGAGCTAGCATTTGCCTTTCTTCAGGTTTGCGGCCTTCCCAGAAAACATGAGTTTTCCCACTCCAGAGCACCATCTGCCACTTTGGAAGGCCATCAGCAACACTGGCATCAACCATTTGCAGAATCAAGAAAAAAGTTGGTAAGGACAGAGACAAATTTCCTCATGTTTTTGCCCCTTTCCTAGCATAACAGAGTCCCAATCTATGTCTGCAGCTTTTAAGTGTTAAATGCACAGAGCAAGTAATAAAGTGAAGCCAATTCACTGCCCTAAATCAATCAGGAAAAGGTTTTTTCTGCCAGCACAAAAAGAGAATGTTCTGAGAAAGAAATCTTTGTTTTAACATAGATCGACTCCTTAGCAACACCCAATCCCATCAAACCTATTTTGCTGATGGTTTTCAGTCCTGCTTCAGTTCTGCTCAGAGACAAAATGAATGAACTAACATTTAGTCTGAATTAAGAGCTCACGCTCAATGTTTTTACCATTTTGATTACTGTATTTGCATCTATATTTCAAGTCAACAGTGTTGGTGGAGAAGTCTTACACTTAAAAATACTAGAGAAGTTACGGGTGTGCTGTGCAACATGACTGCAAGCAGAGCAAAATTTTCCCACTTTTTTTTAAACTACTGGAGAAAAACACATTGAAGTTCATGCTAAATGTGAGTATAAAGATGCAAAAAGATATACTGGCAGAAAGCATGAATGACATCAAGCAATGATGAAAATCTTGATCTGGTCATCATCTGCCTACATTCTACTTCAGATTTCTCAATAATCTGTACAAAACACCCTTTTGTGTCTGGTCTGCTGTGGTTCAGGAAATAAGGTAAAAGAGTAAAACTTGCATAATTCCATAGTTGAACATGACATATTTCAGCAAAGCATTGGTAATTCCATATTCACTAGTAGGAAATCTGTTGTTAGTGGTAGATCTACCAACTACTACACCCACTTTGGTTAATTGATAAAAATATACCAATTTAAGAGAACAGAATATAGGTACAGTATATTTCCTGAATTTGTATTAACTTGTACTTCATTTTTTCATCTTTGCATTGTATAATTTCACAGTATTTCCAGTAACTACAGTGAATTGTATGAAATAAAGATCCATGAAACCTCAAATACGGAACCTGGTATCACCTCATCTAGACTGTGTGGGATCGTGAGAGACATCAGGTTATGAGACTCAGGAAGGCATGGTGCAGCCTAAGGTTATGTTCACATAACCCTATCCCTATGCTGCTACAAAGCCACAGTATAATCCTGTAGCATCTTTCAGTTCTGAAGTGAAATTTACATAGAGGACTATAAAGATTTAAAGACCAATTAAGAACAAGAACTGTTTAGTAGACTAGTCTACTTACAAACAATGTTTATTCAAACACAGCTTGTACCTCACGTTCTGCTTTCCCACTTTGAGAGCCCATTTGTGAGCAGTAACAACAATCCCACAAGTAGCTTTTTTGCCTGCTACTTACAAAAATGAACACCACTGGACTTTTCTTAAACAAGCAGATAGATATTATGTTGTATTCCAGAAGAACCAAAAAAAAAAAAAAAAAAAAAAAAAAACACGTAATAATAATACTTAAAGTTAGTTGGGAAGAATGGAGTAAGCGGAGCTTCAGACCTAATGTCCGTGGGCATAACTTTACTGACTGCTTTTGCACATAAATACTAAAACCCCAGGCTCATATTACAAATCAGATAGCTGGATACAGTCACAATTTAGTCTATAGATGCTATAACTCTTACAGAATTTCTTCTTCTTTTTTTAACCACTTTTTGAGATTGCAAAATCTCTTCAAACTGCTCAGAAGGCAGTGAAAATTAACAGTGAACTAATTCATGATGAAATGGACTTATCATACTAACTACTGATAATTTTTTTAAGCTTTAATTGTTAGAATTTGATACAGCTCTTTATGAATCCTGTCCAATGTGCTTTCACAATTCTCAATGGATAGTATTTATCTGACTTATTTACTAATTACTTCCAAATTACAAGTGTCCCTCAGGTCTGAATCATTTCTGATGAAAGAACAAGCAGCCTTGCATGGTTTTATGCCATGAGGGAAGAGAAATTAAAGAAAACGAATTTCTGAGATTTTTTTTTTATTTGTTTGATCAGATCATAATCTCTTTGAAGTGTTTTCTAACTTTATCACCACATGCAGGTAACAATGTGTGTCCATTAAACCTTCCATGCCCTCATTATGCCGAGGCCTCTTAATTTTTTTCCCCATAAATAGAGATAACAATTAAAAGCTATGGAAAAAGCAATATTCTAGACTGCAGATACTGTAAATGTCACTGTCTCCATACCGAAGCAGAGTATGGACAGGCACATAAAGAATAATCACATATTTTCAAGCCATTTAAACAGAATATGCCCAAGGGCACACTGTGGAGGAGCCAGCATTTTCGTCAGTAGGTACCATGCTCAGTTTCCTCTCCAGCAGTCAGAGAACCCAAGCACATGTGAATTCTGATCCATCACTTCTCTGCCAAGCACACTGTTGTAAGAAACAGGCACACTAGTGTCTTTAGTTTAAAATCAATTTTACTTGGCTTGGACATCAGAGAATAGGAGAAAAATACACTTTTAGTACATGACATTTGCTTTCTAAAAGCACTGTCTTTCTTGGAAAATGTAACATTGTTAATATAATATACACTTTATGTACTCTATATAACTCTCTCTACAACTACTGTTTCTTCAGCATCTCAGCCACAACATCTGACTGGTGACTCCAGATTATAGTTGTGTTTTTTTCTGGCATTACCATGTCACTATAACCACCTCCTGATTTCAAAAACCTCAGGAGGAACAGCATTCCTACTATGAACCATCTCCAAGACCTACGAACCTGTCACCTTTGCTGTATGTCTTGACCCAATCTGCCTTTATCTTGATGATGCTTTTATTCAGCATGCCTGTTTCCAAGTCACTTGGCATTTTCCAGAGTCCTTCTAATGCATGGGACTTGAAATTTTCTTCTTTTGTAACCTCATTTCAGATGGAAACTATTTACCTCATTCTGGTTAGAAAGGTATTCCATTTCAAAGAACAAAAATGTAACTGTTTTCTTTAGTAGATCTGAATGAAAAATTCAGTTTGAGTTTCTATCCCAAAACCACAGTGGAGCTGATGTGGTATCACATATTACTTTCTCAGAAAGTAATGGTTTGAGGTCACAAGCAATCCTCCTGTTGCTGTGCTGTTGCTGACCACACTTCTCCTTTACAGACAATTCTGAACAACATGGGGGAGGGATCACATATGAATGGGTTCCTACAGACCAAGGTTGACTTTAATCTGACATATACTTACTGGCTGCATTCTGCACTTACACTATAGCTTTGAGTTATGAAACCCCAGTACAGTCCATCTAACAGCTGTGATTTTATGATAGTCTGCGTAGCTGTACAGCTGTTAAGATTACTGCCTTATTTACTTAAAATGTTAAAAGTCAGTAAATAAGGAAATAATATCAAGGAATGAATAGGGGTTTTATTTCAAATGTCATGCCATTTAACTATTGTTTAGAAAATAAATATGCAAATTCAGAAACAGGGTTAAAGTGGCACTACCAAACAGTACTGTAGAGAGACTTGGCTTTACTGAGTTTCTCGAGCTGGATCAGATGTCTGTCTTAGCCATGCTGAATTACTCAGTAGTCAAGGCTATGAATTACTATTGGCTGCTTCCCCGATTAGCCATGGTACTGGTATGCCTGAGACCTTCCAAGCACAGTTGGGGCTTACTGCAGCAGTAGACAATACTGTAACATTGCAGTATTACAGGCTATGCAGTTCTCTGTCCCTTCTATAATCTTGTGCAGTAGGTTTATGAAACTCCTTGGAAACTTTCATCTGCAGGCATTAGATGAAACAGCACCAGTAGTAACTCAAAGCTTTGCAGTTCAGCAGTCTGAAGAGTGCAGACACGCTATTGCTAGAAATGCCAAGAAGATAAAAATTCATTAGGGTGATCTCTTCCACTCTGGCCCTGCTTACTGAAGAAATCATTCAGGAAGTCTCTATGCAGAGCGCTACAGAGACGTGCAGTGATGCTTGAGCTAGCTCAGTAATCATAAGATGCATACTCATACCTATACATCTTGCTTTCCATTTCCTTTTTGATAGCTATGGCTTTGGCCTTTTTGATAGCTATGGATTCACCACATGAAGAATCCTCAGGGTATTTTCAATTGCAAGTAGTTGATATTAAAAAATAAGAGTCTGTGTCATACATGACAAAAGCAAAATTCCATGTGTACAGCATGCATGCAGTAGCTATGCCCTTATTTATCATGACGACCTTGCAAAAGCAATGCATATCCCAGTGACTGCAAGGCTTAATTATTTTAATTCCTTGGTCCAGGAGTTTTCAGCAGGGTTTCTCTACTGCTTGCAGCTTTTGCAGAATGTAGCAGCATATCTGATCACTGGTTTAAGTAGCTGTGATCTCATTACACTCATCCTGCATTCTTCTCATTGGCTGTCTATATAGTGGCAGATTGATTTTTAGCTGGCTCTGTTGGCCTTTTTAGTGCTCCTAATAATAAAACGCCTGAGCAAAGAGAAAATCTTCTGATAGGTATTTTACACAGGCACACCCTTTCAGGAATTAACCCATGATAATCTTGACAAACTCCCTCCGGTACACATGCTAACATCAGTACAGATGGCAAACAGCACAAAGACTGTGCCTTGCACATACATGGAGCGCCTCCTGGCCTCGTGAAATGCAGACCTTAGAGCAGAGATCCTGCCTGAAACAGTCTTACCAAACAGTGATCCATGGCACTTTGTCTCTTTACAAAGCAGCACCTCCGGACTTCCGCTGAGCTTCTCCTGGTGCTTTTAAACTTTAGCCCAGGAAAGAAAAATACAATCAAGCAATAACTTCAAACACTCACAACTGCTGCCTCAGGGTGAAGGCTCATTCCGGCTTGACATCTGTTCCAGCCCTGCTCACTCTGACTATAAAGTGACTCAGTCAAATTAATTCAGTGTCTTTAAATACAGCATATTTAGAGGCTTTTCCTCATTGTCATCTGTTTGGCTTCATATAACAATAGCAAGTATCTGCAATGGCTTGCTCTGGTCTTCACATCATCCAGGAACCAGCACTGAGAATGGAAGAAAGGGATGGTACATATCCAGGTCTCATTTCTACACAGAAAGGAATTATAGCCAGGGCACCCCCAGCTTAAGAAATAAGAGGCACTTTAAGGGCCATGAACATTTTCTCTATATTTTTAACACCTATCTTAAATTTTGCAATTTTAGCAGCTAAATGTCTCAGGCTACAGTTGTTTGGACATAAGGAAGAGTACCTCAAGAACAAACATGGAAAAAATTGCTGCCAATCTTAGGCTATTGCCACCTTCATGGCTTTCCATGGCAGGAGCTGCTACCAAGCAAACTCTGAACTGAAGGACAAGATGGCCATCAATGAGATTTATTAAATTAAAAAAAAAATAAAATACTTTTTTAAAAAACTTATTTTTTATACTCAAGAAAGTATAACTAGGCTGACAGAGAGGTTCCCTTCTGCCAAGCAGAGAGGTAAAAGCTATATTAAACAGTGAGCTCTCAAACCAGACACTCCAAAAATCTCTCTCCACTTATAGCAAGATGGAAACAGGACTCGAACTGTGACTCCTTCTTGTATGGATACAGGGCTAATGTTTCTGTCTCACCACATTTGCCTGTACACAGCCATACACCATTTGGCTCCAAGCTAAATGGTGTATGGCTGAAATGCTAAATGCCTTATAAATTTCTGCTTTAAAAAAAAATAAAATAAAAATCAATAGCAGAAATACAGTTGGCCCGAACAAGAAATAGCAGTGAACAATTAATATGGAATGAGTATCCACTATGCAGAAATATTTCTAAAGGAGAGATTAGCTTTCTATAACAGGCTCCAGTTTTAACCTCCGTAATTTCAACAAAGTAAAACCCAGTCACATGAAATTTCACAGTCACGATCTTGTGCCAAGGAAAGCTTCTCTGGAAAGTTTGAGGTAGATCAGCCAAGGCATCTTGGAGATATGAGAGTTCCAGAAAAGTGAGGTGTTCTACATTTCTTGGACTGTATCCTAATTTTTTTTGGCTCGTCATTACTTAAAAATGGTTGGCCTAGACATTCCAAATTTGCTTGGCTACTACTGGTGCCTTTGACTAGTTGCAGGCTATTTTATTACTAAGTGTGGGTTTGTACAAATTCTGAGCACTGCAGTTGTTAACACCACATGTTGGCTTGTATATACTGTAGGCAAGCCAGCCTGGCCCACTTCAGCCTCCTTCATCACCTCATCAGCTATGCTCAGGAGGCAGTGCCGAAGCTCAAGACCCTTCCCTCAGGTCCAATGGGATGCAAGTACTTGGCTAGACTTTACAGTCTCCATGGGGGAGCTCTGTTTCTCCAGGCTGAAGAGAAATGGTCCAAGGGTGCTTCTAAGCTTTGCCAGTACCAAAGTGCCTCTTGGAAAGCTAAGCACACACCACGCACAGATGGTTTCCTCCCCAGACTTTGTATTGTCTGTTTACCATTCCTTCAATCCTCACTGAGCCTTATTTTCCCCGAGAATATCCCCATAACTCCCAAGTCCCCCCTTCTCCATGGATTACTGATTCAATCTATTTTCCAATTCCACAACAGTTGCAAACTCCTTGCAGGGGTCTGGGTGCTTCTGCAGCTTATTCCCTCTCTTTGCTCTTCTCTCTTGGTTTCCAAGAGTCTCTTACAGACTGGGAGCCGCATACACATAGACACAACATACCTCATTAAACTTCTGGGCAGGAAACCTAGGGGGAAGATCTCAGCCCTCAAGAAACAAATTTCCCCTGAGCAAACTAAAAGCTTTGATGAACCCTGGAAAGATTCTGAGTAAGGAATTTGCTCCTGGTGGGAACTGCTCTGATCACAATCTTGATTTTGACAACGGAAACTATGGCAACCTCATGCATCTCTTGACACAGCCTTCGGCATGGTCAACTACTTTAAACAATTCTCCGTAATCTTTGATATTTCCTTTGACAATGACTATCACCTACAGAGTCCCCAGGAAAATAAGCAGTGCACAGCTGATCAGTGATGGAAAACATTAGGACGTTAAAAACACTTCTGAGTGAAGTATGTTTCTACACAGAAAGTACCTCAGTTACAAAGAGGCCTATTCTTTTGGAGATGCACACATGCATGACTCCCATTCATAGGAGCTACGCGAGTGCATTGAAAGCAGAATAGACTTGAAAGTGTCTACATTTACCAAACATTGATCCCACACAGAAGTACCTTTTAAGAACGACATTCTTTGACCTACTGCAACTTACTTTTGCTCTTCAGAAACAAAAGGCTTTGCAACCACCTACATTTAAAGAAGCTGAGATACAAACATGCACACACAAAGCCCATAAAATATAAAAGACAAATAAATAGGAAGAACTGAAGTTTTATCCACACTTTTCATCCAGTTGTGTATTCATCAGAGCTCCTATATATATATATACATATATATATATGTTCTGTCATCTGTTAAATGTGGATAATCAAGGCCAGCCTGGATGAGACTTTGAGCAACGTCATCTAACGGAAACTGTCCCTGCCTATGGCAGGAGGGTTGAAAGTAGATGACCTTTGGTCCCTTCCAACCATTCTATGATTCTCTGATTCTGCCTCAAAGGTTTGGTCTTCTTAGGAAAGACAATGCAAAGCTCAGTCAAGTTTATACACAGCCCTGCACTGGATCAGCACAAGCATATGGAGCTCCAAAGAAAGCTGCAGGAGGAGGACTTCTCCAATCTCCTAAGGAGCTCCTACCAGGAGCATCCCCCCTGCCCTTTGGAAAGATATGCTACCTTACCAGCTTCAGGGGCTGCTGCATGAGCTAATGAAAAGAGCATGAGGAGGATCTGCAGGCAGTTTCCTCCCCACATCAATCCACAGAGGACCAGTCACAGTCTGACCCTAACTTAACACTTGGGCTGTAAACTTACTTAACACTTGTATAAGAATTTATTTTTTCAAACATACTGATGGCAGCATATGGCCCATCGACAGGTTTATTATTATAAGACACTTTTTCCACCAGGTTATAGTCTTTTTTATAAACATATGTTTCAGCACATAATAAAATCCCTAAGAACTGTTTCTGAAACATAATCACTACGCAGGCACAGAAACTACTTTTCAAGGTTTGTCAAGATAATGAAAGAAACAATCTTTTAAGGGACTTCCGGTTTGCTAAGTGTCTTTTCCTAAATGTCTTTTAAATCTAAAGCTACTAAGAGTTATGTATGTTCAAGAAAAGAAAAATGAAAAAGGAAAAAAAAATCACCACTTTGTCAAAGTAATCATTTTTATATTTAGTAAAACTTCTCCATTCTTCAAGCAGACCTTTAAACTGTGCTTTAAATCAGAACACATGTTTTATGGGTGAATGATAAGCTTCTGGGAAAAGGTGACATATTATAAAGCAAATGTCAACATCACACAGCTACCGTCATGCAAACTCATCAGTGTAAAACCGCTCTTCATATTCCATGCCCTTCAGCAGCGCTAGTACAAGGTCTGTGTGTGGAGCCAACGTAGTCAGATCACGGCCTTGCAGCCCCATATACTGTGTTATATCCAAGTTAAATGTTTAAAAGCATGTCACTATTTGATTTTCCCATAAATCACATCTGTGTTCTTAAGAAATGATGCTTGTTTATGCAGATATAATGCAATTTCTCTGCTAGTACTAAAGATTTTAGAAAGACTCTATACTGTACAGTGCTTTCTTCAATAACAACAGTACACTTTTTTTTCCCCCCCAATAAATTCCTGCATTCCTCTTATTCTTAGCACTTCTTCTATAATGCCTTGTGACATACTTAGCCCAAGCAGGCTTTGTTTTAAAACCAACTTCTTCAATATATCAGAATATGACCTAACGCATGTATGCTTCCCAAGAGATTTGCTTCCTACCATCCAACTTTATTGTCTCCTGTTGAAAAGAGCCTGCAGCTGGAATACGAACGAGAAATCACATATGTCTAGATCCAAAGCCTACCTAAATTCAGTGTGAGACCTCTAACTGAATTTAGGGGAAAAGGGATCAGGCCTCGAGTTTGCTGAAGACACTTAAGGCTTTCTAGACTATACAGTAGAAGATGTCAAATACTCCTTAAGTGCTTGAAAATATTTTGCAACCCATGTCAACATTTCATTGGTATTTATTATATACGTGGGAATACTGAGCACTTGTTTTGTTTGCTTGTTTTTTCCCTCCCACAATGATAGCCACCATAAAACATAGGTGTTTAAAGACACTGGAAAACATAATCAGTCACTAGGACATTTGAAGTTTAAACAAAGAAAAAACAAACAAACATTTTTTTATCATAGGCATACTGTTATAATTGGCATGCATGAGCATACATTCAAAGGAAACTCATTTGTTAAAATTAATCACTGACTTCTCAGGCAATTTGTCAGTAACTACAATCAAGTCTGTATATGATTAGCTTCACTGGGAGATACGATGTGCCCTCTAAAATGCTTCCACAGGGTGACACCCAAAACCCGTGGAGGCTTTGAAGAGTCTGCAAGCAACTTCAGCTGGGACCTGATCAGGAGCCAGGACCTGATCGACTCGGCTGTGCGCTCTACTTCTTTCTGCTTTTACGGATTAAGCCTTTACAGGAGAGACAGGCTAACAGTGCCAGCAATAAAATGCACTCTCTCCACAAGCAGACGGAGCACGATTAGCAATCACACTTCCCTGTGCTGGAAGTGTTTGGAAACACTTAACTGGCAGGATGGTTTTTAGGCTAAGATGAGGCATGATGTGCTTGTTAGCCACCCTAACGAGTCCTTCGACAAGGGGGCTGGCTCTGCTCAGCTAATTGTGACGGCTGCTTCAGTGCTGCGGAAACCTGTCTATTAGAAACCACATTTCACAGGTGACTGAACAACCATCAGATGGTAGCAGCTTTCATTTGTTACTGACCCGCATTCACTGCCTCAGCCTCAGGGTGGAAGGCACAATCTCCCCTTACTAGCTCAGAGCTGAACAAGTCCTCCATGCATAGTGAATTATAAAATGTCAACAATATTTTCCAGATTTGCAAGGTATTGCATTGAAACAGTGTTTTGAACTAGCATATTACCAAGGAACCAGTCTGATGGTTTCTATAAAGAAGACTTTGTGGATGCATTTTACTCATAAAATGTCAAATTCTGCATTTCTTGGTGATGCAAATACCTGAAGAATGAGGGCACTTTGGACTGTTATTATAGAATACATCATTGCATATCTATAGACTAAGGGTGTTTACTCCAGTCCCTGTCCTTCACAGAGAGCATCACAGAGGTGAACAGACTTGGTCTTTTGTAGAGAGAGGGTTGGAGTCTTTGTTGAGGAACAGACATGACAGTGACCAGACCAAAATTTATCCTTCCAGTGATGGACTGAAAAGCAACTCCACTATCAAAATTAAGAAGAAAACTTAGCATAGCAGAGTTACCTTAAACTGAGGATCCTATAAAGATCTCATAACAAATTTTACACTCTTTGGACCCTTGGCTCCTTGAATGACACAACAGATTCACAAAGCTGCAGAACAAACCACCACATGTCACCAAGTCCTCTACACCTGGTTGGTTACTTATCTTCCACCCAGACCGACACATAGCACAGGGGAAGAAGAAACTCTACTTTTCCCAGCTAACAGCCATTTGGTTCACATGATTTTGTGTTCAGTCTCCAGAGAGCACTCACAGCCACTTCACAACTCTAGCTATAAAACATCCTAATCTCCTATAGATTTATACTATTTAATACAACAAACAGTGGATTGCACAAAACCTGTGGTGAATCCTGCCACTATGACAACTGCAGATCTATACAACGAATAACATTTACTTTTCTTTACATTTAGATCTCTGAAGTGAAACCTTCCAGAAAGCACAATGTAGTAACACAGACATCCAGCTGTAAAGTCGCATCTTCAATTAAATGTAACAGCACTAAGGACCAACACGTCCCAGAGCCCAGCGCTGCTGCACTCTCTCAGCTCCCACTGAATTTTTGGCAGTCTTTGGCAGCGTAGAAGATTTGGCCTCTCCAAAGCGACTGGCATCGAAAAGGGCTTTGAAGGCCTGTAGACAAACAGGCTCTGTCACAGCATCTGTTAGGAGCAAGTTCCCAAGGTCAAGGACCCTCATCAAGAATACTGACAACAGCTCCCTGACATTTAACTCTCCCAGCATTTATCCCTCCAGAAACAGCCAATCTTTGTAAAATGTATACAACAAACATAATGATTTTGGCATGCGTTGCCCTCAGGGCCAAGTATTGAAGCACTGTTTATAATCTACATACAATCTTCAGGCCAAATAAAAATAAAGCTGAATTTTTTTTCAACATTGTTTTTCTTCAGAACGTTACTGATCAAGAAAAAACGGTTTTCAGTGCTTGCACCACAGAAAAGACTGGATCTGAAATATAAAATAGTCATAAGACTTCCACCTAGTATCAGTTTTGTTTTTTTTTTTTCCTCTACATTATTCTCAGATATAATACGGTAGTTTTATTCAGCTTTTCACATAGCCTTGGTACCCTAAATATGGCAGAATGAGTTCTGCTGGAGGAAGACTGCATTTATTACGAAATTAATATATGCAATGAAACACATGAATAAGGGTTTGCTGTATCCAAGCCCTTTACTGTAAATTCTTCATGGAACAGATTTCGTTCTATGCTGCTACTTTTACATTCTTAAAATAATTTTCAAGATACAGAACACCACTGGAAGAAATAGTTTTAACTTCATTACTGTATTACTACCAACAAGATCAGACAGCAACTAACTTATTTTTCGTTACTCAAATTGGAAATGTAGTGGCACAACTGCAAGTGAGAACCTAAAAAGTGCAAAATTCAGAAAAAAGCCATGCATGCAGCTGCTCCAAAAATAACCATAGTCAGATAAAAGTCTGAAAGCAATTATTTTGACTGAATATTGTACACAGACCACTGCACTAAGCTTCTATAATTAAACAAGACAAAAGGTCATATGGTGCCTAACAAACCATTTACTACATTAATTATATTCAAGTGTGGCAGCCTAATGCTTCATAATAACTAACAACAAGGGAAATAATTTAAAGAAAAGTATCTGATGCTGTAAATTTTCTTTTCCATTCATCAGTACCAATGCTACTAGCTAGTCTTTCTAGTACACTTCAAAAGCACAAAAGGGATGCTGCTTAGTGTCAGGAAGAGCTTTTTAAGGGTTGTAAACCTTTGCTCAGAGGAACCCAGCAGTCTTACTCGACAGAAATTATTTCTGCACTACAAAAGTAGAAGTAATGCCAGATTTTGCATTCCTTGAATTGAGTCCCCTATGCCTTTGTTCCAAAGTTACTGGGTCACAGGAGTGCTTTTTTTTTTTTTTTGTAGCAGTAACAGCATCTCAACAGACCTTCACAAATCTCAGTTTTATTTCTGACTCTGTTCCCCAGATTTGCCTTCACACTGATCACAAATCATGCATATACATCTGCAATATTAACAGTATTTGCAGCAATTTCTCATCAAGATAATTAATATTAGAGGGGTACTTAATATATTTTGGCTTCTTGTAATGCCATTAGTAGCTAAATACGAGGAAAAGGAGCCAACACCATATGCCCAAATAGTTCAATGCGGACTGCCAGCCAATTGCTTAGTAAATACAGAAAAGTGCCCAGAACACAGTCTGAAAATTACTGCAGAGAGATTTGCATACAATTTCTGATGGAAAAGAAGTATTGCAAAAACTCACGTAAAAAACAACATCCTCTATTATTATATACAGTAACTTACACACACCGCATCAATTTGGAATACAATCATTAGGATACTATCAACAGTTTGGTGGGTTTTTCTTATTTAATTTCATTAATCTGAAATAAAAAACAACAACAAAAAAATCTATAGGACTAGAATTATTTTCTATTTTGCTTACATTTTTAAAATAGTATATCCAGGTTTATTTATACACAACTCTGTGTTTAATCCAAGAGTGCATAGGAAACAATCACTGTGAAGATTTCAAAGGACAGAGATAAGGTGAACATGCTTATAATTTCCTATGTTTCTACTGGGATACTTATGTATGCAAACCCAACATCCTTTTTAAGTTCATTTTGTAAAGTTTTTGTAATACTTTCCCTGGTTGCTTGGCCTTTCTTTTCCTTTCCTCAGCAGGAAAGGCATCACAAAACATAGACGTTGAGGTCTGCAACTTTGCAACAAACCTCTAACATTTTGTACACATCCCCCAACCCTGAATGTGCAGTATGGACAATGCTGGGAAATCCTGTCCTCTGCCGAGATGAACTGTAGAAGAAAAAAAGAGTTTTCTTAGTGCCCATCAGGAGTTGTGAAGGTCATAAACTCCATCACAGAAGACTTCTGCCTACAAATAGGTGAAAGTCTGCACTTACAGGATCTCAAACCCAGCACTTTCACAGCAAATGGGAAGTGAAGCTGAGGTCTGCCAGGATGTACCTTTGTGTTTGAATACACAGGCAGGACCTCACCTCCAGACTCTCCGAGACCAATTTCATCACATCTTCCAGCAGTGCAACTTTCAGTCTTAGCAAGACACACTAAACCAGCAGGTAACCACCACAGCATTTCCAGTCAAATCATCACAAAAGCAAATCTGAAGGAAAAAGATACTTAAATACCTCTAAACTGGATTTAAAGTTTAAAAGTATATCTATACTCTTAGAAAATTTGCAAAAGCTTCATCTTTAAATGCAAAAATTCTTTCCCCCTGCCCAAAAGCCCCCCCCCCCCAACCTTATCAAAATGAGCTGAATTACTTTTCAGTGAGCTTTCCAAGACAAATATAAATATATGTATGAGAATTACCTGGATGCAGACACCACGCCTGGAAAGTTTCATTGCAAAGGGTTAAAGTTCAGAAAGTTTGCAAGACTGAAAAAGGAAAAGCAGATTGAAAAGCTAGCAAAAACCTTAACCTTGAGGTCTGCTGCTGCCTCCAGCCTATTACTTAATATTTCTTCCTAGATGAAGAAATGAGATGACTAAATCTTACTCCAACGGTTATCAAGTAACATACTCAAATGAGTAAGCTGGCAAATTTTATTTGCAGTACTAAGTGAAACACATTACCATGACAGAATAAACCACAAATGATAGTGGAGCATTAGAGAAGATAATGTTCCCAGTAAAATATACAAGCAGTCCACAAAAGTGATCTATGTTGCTTATTAGAGGTAAATTCAAAGAAACGTTATTTTTTCCTCTGAGGATATCGATTTTTATATGCTAATACGATTGCTAACTACTTATAAGCGCGATCTGCACGAGCAAACGTAGAACTAATTAAAAAAGCCCTGAAAAAGCAACCGCAAGAAAAGGTCTCATTGAGATTCCTGGAAAGCACCGCTTCCCCAAACACATCTATTCAAGCCCTTTAAGCAGGCGAGCCCTTCCCCAAAACACACCCCGCACACTCCCCGCCTGAAAACTGTTAGAGCCAAGAAGCCACCGAGCCGTGCCACCTCCAGTCCCTATGGCTGCGCGGAGAGGGTTTTCCTCCCTCCCAGCGAAAGGCTGCGGAGCAGAAACCCTCCCCCTTCGGAATAAAACCCCAAAAAACACCACGAAGCCGACAAAGCACCAGAAGTGCCCTCCTCCCGGGGGTGCCCCCACGTACCTCCGGGGGCGCTCGGGGCGTTGCGGGGCGCTGCCCCCCGAGGCTCAGCAGCAACAGTGGGAGCAGGAGCAGCAGCAGGAGGAGCAGCAGCAGCTTCCCACAAGTTGCCGCTCCCCCCGCATGCTGGTGGCCGCCGCACGCACAAAGCGCAGGGGCTTGGGGAGGGAAGGAGGGGGGGGCGGCGGCGGCGGGCGGCACCCCCGCTCCCCCCGCATCGCGACGGAGGTGACACGGGGGGCTCACGGCGGCACCGCCCCCCCCTCCCTCCATCCCTCCCTCCCACCCACCCGCCCGCTCTCGGGAGCCGCCCCCCGCAAGAGGCCGGCCCCCCTCCCGAGCACCCCCTTCGTTCCCGGCCCCTCCCGGCATGGGGACCCCTTCCCTTTGCTCTCCCCCCCCCCCCCCCGCTGTTACCTTTGGATGGGGAGGGGGCGGCTCGGGGGGGCTGCCCCGGGGCCGTGCCGTGCCGCGCCGCCCGGCCTCATTGTTCGGGGAGGGGGCGGCCCCCGGCGGGAGGGGCCGGGCGCTGCGGTGAAGGGGATGGGGGGGCACCTTCCCTTGCCCCGGGGTTGGGGGGGACAGCGCTGAGCTTTTGGGGGGCCGTGGCGGAGGAGCTGGAGGCGGCCGAGCTGCCGCCGGGGCTCCCGAGGAGGGCGCGGTGGGAGGGAGGCGAGCGGGCGGGGGCCGGGCCGGCAGCGAAGCCCCCCCTCCGCATCGGGGAGATGGCAATGGGGGGCTTAGGAGGGCTGTGGGGGGCTTAGGGAGACCGGGATGGAAAGTTGGTGGCACCCCGAGCCGGGGAGATGGGGCTCCCGCAGCTTCAGTCGGCTTCGGCTCTTTAAGGTTAGGCTGCGTTAATTAAAGGGAATTATTTGAAGCCCAAAGGTCTCCCGAGAAGAACCGCCTTAACCCGCTCGTAAAAGCGGCGAGGAAAAACAAGGCAGCACCCGGCCGCCAGATCCGCGAGCACAAAGGAAACGAGGGATCAAGTAGGTGGTAAAGGGGCTGCGGGAAATCCGCGCTCCCACCGCTGCTCCCGCACGGCACCCATCGCCCCTGCTCTACTCGCAGCGCCGGGGAGGACGAGAAATGTTCGCAGTGCAATTGTTGCTATCCCTTCTCAGCTTGCTGAGCATCTAAAAATACCCTGGAGCATAGTTGGCTGCCTTTGTTTAGATCGACTCGTGTTTTACTTAGGCTACTCCAAGGAAGTTTTCACCTAGGAGTAATCAGCACAATGCTTCGATAACCTTCATTGTGCCGGATCTAAGCTTTAAGAAGTGGCCGGGTAACAGGTAATCAGGTAATGCCACTCTGACTCTCACTGTGCCCATATTTGCTGAGAGTAAGATGAGCAGAACAACGTCCCTGCAAAAGGCATGCCTTCAAAGCATGGAAACAAGTGCTGAAACAGACCCAAATAGTACTAAAGTGAAAAAAAAAATAAAAAAAAATAAAAAAAAGGCAGTTAGCTAAACTGAGATGTAACTTCAGAAATAGAAGACACAAAGATGTGAAAGAAAAACACGATCAGGAATGGGTTAACATTAAAAAAAAAAAAATGGTTGTAGAAATAATGCTCCACGCCAAAAGCAAATAGTGACTGTAAATCCCAGAGAAGTTCATCCACTTATTTATTCCATTTAAGTGGGAAGTTTCATGAATTGCAAAGCAATTAATGAATAAAAATGACATTTTTTTTTTTTCCTCTCAGCCTAGGACATTGGCAAAACAAATTTCAAACCTGGAGCTAATTTCTTCTAAATTATAAAAATCCTAATCCATTGGTGTGACAAATGATGTGATACAACTGGTTTGATTGTCTCACATAAGTGAGATAGGACTGAAACAGACTGCGATGTAGCAATATGTACAGATTGGTGCTATGTATGCATTGCTGCTTGAGGGATATCCCTGAATACCATTCCTTCAGAAATCTAAATTTATAAACATAACCAGCAATTAAGTAATAGAATTTTTTTCCCCCAGGCTTGCTGCATCTATCTATAAAACAATGTGCTGGCTCATACAATAAACCACAGGCACATGTTTTAAGAAAGTAAAAGGTAGATACTGCTCACTCTTTTTAAAATTATTATTTAATTATTTTTTTTTTTGAAGGAAGAATCTAAATTTGTAGAACTCCACAGACTTTCCCATCTGTTACTATTTAAAAATGTGCAGTTCTTTAATGGCTCATTTTTAATAGACAGGTGAAATAGAATTCCAGTTTGGCGTAGAATGTAAATGAATAGCATAAATTAAGTGAGCATTAGAGGAAAGCCAGTAGTGCTAAGATATTCTACATGGGAGACTAAGATTAAACACTATCAGGAGAGCTTGTCACCCAAAGACTCCCCTCTCTGAGCAAATGACTTCCAGAATGGGCTCTTGGATCGGTGACAGATAGTGCTGGTTGAGCACAATTTGTATTGACTGCAGTGGGAGCTCTACCTACACATCTAAATGTAAAATTTATCTGCAGGAGGCAGGTGGAGTTAGTCTGCAGTCCGCGAAGGTTTGCTTTTGCCTTTGACATTTCGCTTTTAGCTTAGACTCTGAACTCCAGAACGGGAGAGAGCGTGGCATCCGGTATTTCTCACCATTGGCCTGATTCTGTCTTCCAATAGAGTGATGTAATTAAGAACAACTTCCCTGGAAATCAGGAGAGTGAACAGGGCTAAGGTCGGTGAGATCAGCATCAGGCCCCAGTGATGCTGGAGCAGCCCGTGGAGCAGTTTGAGATTTGGGGACAAAGTAATTGCTGGAGAGTCCCAGGTGGCAAAGAATTTGCTTTCACATGTTCACAGCTTGAGGAATTTGTCTTTTATATAAATTGATAACAATGGGGTAAAGTTATGCACAGATGCTGTTGCTTTGTTACTGAGTTTAACGACTGGTATAAGTGCATCTATCACTTTGTTTTGTTACCGTGTTAGAGCAATGCATATAAATAAAGGGGATAAATAACCCGATTCACCATGGGTAAGAGTCCCAGTATATTAAAATCTGTGACACGGAGAAAGCTTTCGCCTCTCCTGGAAAAAGTTTTATAACATTTCTTTGCAGTCATCATTTAAACTGGCAGGGTACAGTACACAAAGATCCTTAAAACCCTTGCACAGACTCATTCGGCCTTGTCAAAATACTTCCATGGTGAATATGGCTCCAATGAAGTACAGGGGAATTTTTCTATTGACTTTACCAAAGTGAAGTTTCACCCAAGTAGTTGCTATTTTATTTTAGAACTATTCTGGCTTTGGACAAAAGAGGTGCTCTTAAAGTTGTGAGTAAGAACCCACAGACCTCACACTGCCCGTTTGTCACAATTCCCCAAGAGTTTTCTGCCATTCATCCCTGATGGGATGCGTGTGTCCTGGTTTGCTGCTCTGTTTCTGCAAACCCTGAAACGGCCTGGGGGTGCATGCCAGCCCTGTTTGAGTTGGGAAGGACGGAGCACAACAGCACAACACAGCCTGATTCCTTTATCATCCCCAGAGGTGGCAAGTCTTCAAGTTCTTCAGCATCACTGCTGCAGGGCATGGCTCTTCTGGCTGGGCATCGCCTTCCTACTGTGCCCATCCTGTGGGACACTGGGATCCTTGTTAGCACTCATCTGCCCTCTGTGTCTTATCATCAGGTATGTTTTTAACAAACTGCAGGTACTGCTGCTAGCTTCCGTGCACCTCAGGCGCATTTTGGTGTTGCGGTTGCTCAGATGCGGATGTGGATTTAGGAACAGAGCCTACTGAGCTCAATTAGCAGCTATCCCTTAGGAGGGAGCGTGGCCTGGTTTCTTTTCCTCATACCATGTTGTGGAAGATGACTGGTAGAATTGCTTTCACTCAAAAAAAAAAAAAAAAAGAAAAGAAAAAAGCCATTTTTGCCCTTCAGAAGCATCCTGATGAAATTCTCATGGGCTCACTGGCTTAGTTTTAGATGCGTGCATGTGTCTGGCTGGGCTCAGGGTTGTTCTTGCACCCTGCCTGAAGGGCATTGGTGCATGTACAGGGTGTTTCTAAGCACTCCCATCTCTCTGTACAAAACAGATGGGGAAAAAAAAAGAAGGGGAAGGTGCTTGCCAGCATGACATAGGTCATCTCTGAAGGAAACGTGTATCCTGTTGCATGTGCAGCCCAGTTACAGGCCGGTGTTCATTCCAAGGTGCAGTAGGAAATGCAGCAGGAGTGGACTCAGAGCCTTCCAACGAGTGTAAGCTGCACTATCTCTGAAGCAGCCCTGGGACTCAGAGATATCAGGGATATTACTTCTTTCTAGTTTTCTCTCTCTTGAGGAAAAGCATTAACTTACTGCTGGCCTGACCTGTATTAATAAATAATTCTTATATTTCAGTACTGGCTCAAGAGTGGAAGCTGGTAAGAAACTCACTATTATTTGCTTTACACTCCCCTGTATTTGCCCTAGGCAAGAAGCATGAACTTCCATGACCACAGCGTGGACTTTCAGACAGACCAGGGTCACCTCTCCATTTGTTTACCCACTTGCACAGCTGCATAGGTTGAGCCATAGCCTATTTCTCTGATTTCTCTCTGTCAAGGAGCTGGATTCATAAGAGATGACAAAAAAATGAAACGAAAAGACAAAGATAACAGGCCTGTCTTCAGCCCAGATTTTCTGCCAATTTCTGTATTATATCAGAAGTCATCCCCATGTTTTGTAAAAGTTGAGCTTCAGTTGCATTTTGCTGCTAAAAGGGTTGAGGGTTTCCATGTCAGCAGGGCTGGGAGCTCCCTCTGGTGCTCCATCCCACTGACCCCAGCTGACATCCTCCAAACTCCGTAGGCAGAGTCAGGCAGGAAAAGCCACAAACATCATAAAGCTCCATCTTTCATATTAACTTATCACAAAGCCTTCATGAGCAAAAGAGTGTAGCATCCCAAGGATAAATGCAGCAAAACATTCCTGAAGTCTGGTTGCTTTGATGAACTCTGACAATGCTCTCATACACCTTTCTGCTGAAGGTCTGGAAGTTTCTCTTTCCCACCATTATTATTAATAGGATTGTGCCTTGATTCCTTGTTGTTTTCAATACAAGATTAGGACACTAAAATAACTTGCAGCCTTTAGACATCTTTTATTAAAAATCAGTCAATGCAAAACTTTGCTGGAATTCAAGAACTGGATATTCTGGATATGTAAATAAACCTCTAGAGATAGATGAGTTTTGGAGCAAACCTTGTACACAAAATTACTCAAAATTAATCTCTGCCTGTACTCTGCATGGTTGTGATTTATGGAGGCATTATTGATGAGCTGCAGTGGGCTGGCTTTTCGGTTGAGAAGGTTAACTGAAATAAACAGGTTTATATGAAGCAGGTTTTTGAAGAAAAAAAAAAAAAAAAGTGCCACATTGCTGAATCATCAAGAAAGGAGAATGAAAAAAAAAAAAAAAAAAAAGGTTTTGAAATGACAGCTCTCTCAATGTGCAGTGGGATACTGCCTTCCAATGAAGAAATACATATTTATTGGGATAGAGTTAGCAGTAGCAAGGTAAATAAGTAAATATTGTGGGCTCACAATTTTAAGTGCCAGCTCAGAGGCAGCCTGACATGTGCAGGGAGGCCAGGGCAGCAGGCAGGGCCAGGATTCACTGGGTCAGGACAGGCAGCCATGCCACTATGTAGCAAGTTGTGCACCTGCTTAGATCAAAAGCAGCGTCTCACATCTTGCCATCAAGAACCTCCATGCTTGAAGGGATCTAGAGTGTTATTCTGCCCGTCCTCATCACCACAGACAGCATCTGCCTTAATAGATCACTGGTTTATCTGGTGTAATGGGAAGGACCAAAAAATGCGCCCCTATACCATTTGGTTCAAAAGCTCTCAAAAATTCATTCTCAGTGCCTGCCACTGCTCCAAGTGTCCCTCCACATGTTTGGCCACTAACCATGGGCATTTGCACTTCAAGGGCAATGTGCCAGGTTTGTGCAGGCAGAGAAGTGTCTCCTGAATCAGCAGCCGTTGAGGGCAGGATTTGTATCCTGAAGTACAATAGTAGTGTTGCAGAAGTCTCATATACTGTTTGCACTTAAGATCTGAGAAAGTTAATTTTCCGAGTTGCTTTATATTTTGAAAATGGGTCAGCTTTTTTCTTGTTGATTTAAAATGCAAGGGAGCTTTCCCAGGAGTAGCATGGTTGCTGGTTATTCATTGCTAGTTATTGCTGGTATACCATTTCATGTAACTTTGTAGCTGGACTGGGAAATTCTGCCATGTTTTTTGCTGTATGAAGCCTTAAAAAAAAGACTACTTTTTCTTCTCAGTGGGAGAGTGCAGATAGATCAGCATAGCAAAGCAGTTCTCATCACGCATACTTTCCAAATGCTTCAAGACAAATTAAGAAATATGAACAGTACTGTGGTTTAATGCCTATTTGCATATGTCCAGGCTATGTATCATAATTTGTATATGCGAATACATGTTTAAAGATAGTTAAAAACACAATTAAATTTCTCTTTTTGTAGCCAATTACTGTCTCAAAGAGAGTCAGCATTTTTTACCCTCCATTATTAAAAGGAAGAGATGGAAAAACTTATTCCTATCTTGCTTTGGTATTTTGAGATCAGAACTTTACAGTGAAAACATTACATTGTTTGTTTAAATAATAAAAGTACAAGTTCTGATGTTAATCTGGGGAAACAAGCTTTAGTCTGCTTTATTTTGTGTTCCCCACCTTTTTGGCAACACAGAAGATACCATGCAACTTTACTCTCCCTTTCCAGGCACTTGAATATGTTGCAGTTACAACTGCAAATGTCAAATATGTTGCAGGAACTGGTTAAATAGAAGCTATTATATGAAAAATGGGAAAGTAAATAGAGACATACAAGAAAAGCTGTGTTTTGAAATGGTGTCACTTTTCTGCAAGGAATAGGCATTGAAAAGACAACTTTAATTAAAGTCTTTATTTTCCAGCACATTTCACAGTTTAAAGATAGTAAACAGTATAAGTAGCATTTCCCACTTGGTGATAAAATTTACTCTTTCCCTGAAAATAAATAAATTAAAAAAAATTTAGAACATTTTTTTGCATGGATTGTTGTAGAATTTAGGCATGTATCACCAATGTGCATCTCTCTGCTGCTTGTCGCTACCCTTCTTCCACAGGTGACTCTCTTATCACAATCTGAGCCCACAGGTAAAGTGGGGCAAAAATAGTGCTGATTTGGCCTCTGTCACAGTTGGGACCTTAATACTCACTCTGCTTGGAGCATATCCTCTCAGATCCGTGAACTGAAACTGTCTTCAGAAATGAAAGATTTATTTATTTATTTCCATCAGAGCCTGCCCCTTTTATCTTTCAAAGTTTTCTGAAGCTTTCTCTCTCTGCCTTTAGCCTTCTCAAATTTGCAGTTTGCTCTGAGAAAGAAATCTCTCCATGACAAAGGGTGAAAAAAATGCTAAAATTGTATTGAAAAAGTTGTAGGCCAGTGTTTGAGAAGCATTGTTTTATTTTTCCTGTTATTTATAAGGAAATGGTTCAGGTGGAGGCAATTGTGGTTTCAGTAGGGCAGCTTCCATCTCCAAAACATTTATTTTAGCAACACAGGAAAGGTGACAGGGAGTTGGGAAAAGGGAATTAATGTTAGGGTTGGCTGGAAAATAGAGTTTTGTTTTAAAGAAAGAGAAGGAAAGAAAAAGAAAATATCAAGACTTTGTTCTTTATTGAGGTGAAACAGAAACCTTTCAAATGAGTTCAAAGGAAAACACATTTCCAGCAAATCCAGTCATCAGTTTATTTTTCTGGGATGCAGAATATTTCAGGTGTGATTTCTTCCTTTTCTTCACTACAAGCAGACCCATATCACAGCTGGACAACCTCCGTCCTGTCTAGTCTTTAGTAAATATTCACCTTTCCCTCAGAGTTTTGAATAAGTCTCAAATGAAGAATGGAAATTTCATTGAAACTAATGTGTTTCTATTCTCATTAAATTGTCGTTTTCTGGCAAAAAAATAAAATAAAATAAAATAAAATAAAATAAAATAAAATAAAATAAAATAAAATAAAATAAAATAAAATATACGGTTTGAAAATTTATTGGCAAGTTTTCAGAATAGAGGGGATGGCAAAGAGAAATTCTTGGATCCAACCTCTGTTCTCAGCTTCAGAGACAAAATAGTGCAGCTAAAGTCGACATGCCCTTTGATTTGCCAGGGAGGTAAAGTGTTTCTCCCAACAACTGAATTTAATATTGTGTTCCTTTTAGTTCAGTGACGTTTACACAGCACTGTTTATTCTCCTTTATTTATTTTTTTTTTCATCTCATCTATCATTCACAGCTCAGATTTCTACAGTGATTCCACCAAGTCAGTTTACTGTACAATGCAAAATGAAAGTCAAGTTAATTTCGCGCTCTACCCACCTCAGTCTGATTAAAGCAAATTAAATTTTGTGCTAATAAGACTGAGTGTGTGACCATAATTGGAAACCCTTGAGTTCCCTTGACTGCAGGGAAAGTGCTGTTTTCCCGTGCATCATGAAAACATTTGAATCATAACATCTGGGAAGTTTGTGAGAAACAATGGCATCAATTTTGGGCCTCCATATAAAGTGTATCCTGTATCCCATCAGGGACTGTGAACGCATATCTATTTCAAATTGCAGCCCTTGAAATATTTGGCCCACCTGCCCGCTGAAGAAAACTAAAGGAGAAGTGACACTCAGCTCATAAGTGGGAACCGATGAACATCTGTTTTTCTCCATCACATGGAAATCCTCTTGGGCTAATATCTGGCTGTTATGTTTTAAATAACTGGACAATTATTTAAACCTGTAACGAAAGTCTGAATAGATTATGTCAGACATTGCTAAGACTGGGATCCTTCACCAGCCATTTGAAGGAAGAGGGAAAAAAAGAGGAATGAGAGCTGAATGACAGGCTACAAGGCAAGACGAGGCAAGGCAGAGCAAGGCTTGGATCTAAAAATAAAGAAAGCTTCAGAGTCGTGAGGAAAGAATTTGGTAAATGTGAGTTTGAGGTCTTATTCCTTATTTAGGTTGATACATTTATTTACATGCTAAAGAAAGGGTGATTTTTTCCTCAATTCCATCAATGAACTCTTGTGGCAGCTATCATCTGGTCACAGAAGAAGAAAGTAGCAAACCCAAAGCTAACTATAGCAGGTAGGGTTTGGGAAAAGGGACCTTCTAAGTTCTGGGACTATGGGAGATCCTGGTATCAGTGAGGTCATGCACCCATGAAGATGGGTAAGACTATAGAAATGTGCTGGAGTGCCTGGTGCCAGAGATGATGCAAGAGCACACTGAGATTTAAGTAATGTAAAAGCATATAAATCCTGTGTGTTGGAATCCAGAGAAGCCCAGAGAGTGCCAGACAGGATGGGAGTAGTTGTAAATATACCTGCTTCTAAATGCAGCATCTTCACTTCCTGCTGGGAATCTGTGAAGTGATATATCATCCATGGCTACGTCCCTTAACAGCAGGAACACCATGACTATACAGAAAGTGTACTAAGCATGAAAAAGTAAAAATAAAAGTCAACAAATTCTTCTAGAAAAACAAAGTCTCTTACAGCATGCGATCCTAATGAAGGGCATGAGAGTCATAGATGTCACTGCTCACCAAAGAGCTAATGTTTTGAAGTCCAGCCCTGCTCTCTAATCCTGGAATCAATGGCAATTTGTTACTGTTTTCTATGGAGGCAGTATCAAACACCTAATTGGAAGAACTACTGCACCACTTCTGTACATCTCTATCAGGTCTGAATTTAGTTTTAGCAATATAAAATGGGCTTCTCCTATTTGTCCTCTGTCTCTCTGACAAACAGCCTTATAAAGTAAACATTCACAAAAGAGGAAGAACAGATTGTACACAGCTATAACAACAACATGTTTTTGGTCTGACTGCCCCATAATATATGAAAATAGAGTACAAAAGAACTGTAAATAAAACAAGGTTCTGAGCACAAGCTAACCTACTTTACATCCTTTCTATTGCAAAATGAAGCGATAGGACCTGTGCTTGTGTAGCAAATGGCTCTCAATTTCTTCCCTCCCTGCTGCCGTGGGAGTATAATTTGGCCAGGGAGTACTGTCTGAATGTGACATCATCTTGAAACAACAATTTTAAAATTGGACACAGGTAATAGTGCCCATTAATTATATCCCACATCTGTAAAGCATATACACTCTGCTGTGGAAAGACAGAGAAATCTTTGGCAGGGGGGTTTCTGAATATCTGTAGCCAGATTTCTCATTTGCAATTTTCTCATCATTTTGTACAATGGGAGCAGTTTGATCTCTATTAGTAAGGAGGGAAAGGGAAGATTCCTATGACATATGAGTGTGAAGCAAATGAAATGGGGTTTGGTCTTCCAAAAGGTGACTTTTTGGAAGTCACCTAAAACCTGAAACCTGTTGTCTGGACATGTAGCATAGGCCCAACATGCCAACACAAATGGAGACATCTTTTCATTCACTCTTCTCCTCTCCCTCTCTCCTCCCCCCTTTAAGTATGGGAATGTGTTTTGTTTTGTTTGTTTTTTTCAAATAAAATACATGTACCCATGTACCAAGTGTGGAGTTACAATACCAACAATATTGGCTACAGTACTACGTACATTCAAGTTTTGCTGCAGCAGCACAAAGGCACAGGGAAATTTCCTCAAGAGCTAAAAGTCTCACTTGAACCTCAAGGAGTCTGTCAGAGCATAGAGAAGTTTTTCTGGTGCTCAGGATAGAACAGAATCCTAAGCACAGTGCAATGTCATCTCATTGATCCTTGTGGCTACTGTTATTTACCAGTCTGCTGTAAACTGGTGGTGCTGCCTCAGAACCTGCCAACATGTGGAAAGTGCCTGTTATCAGCTCCCACAGCCCCACTCACTAGAAAGAAATCTCTAAGTCGCACGGTTCTGTTCTTTTTCATGTGTTCCCACCATGGCTCTGCAGGCATCTTCACTCTCCTGCCCTGGGTGCAAGTCCGAAAGGTTGTGGTTTGTTTGGTCTCAATAAATAAGTCACTTTTTTTTTTTTTTTAATTTTATTTTTATCATGGCTGTCTTTTGCTATATTGTCAGCTTGAGCATTACCAAGGGTTTTTTGAACTGGGTACGTGTCTGGGCTTTTAACAACCTGTGGCATAAGGGAATATGCATTAAGCCATTGAGAATATTTCATCACAAAGAAGCTTTTGAAAGAACGCATCATATACACCTGCTGAAGAGTATCTCAAATAATTGAATTGATGATAGTGGAACGAGTAGAGTGTTTGTGAGAGAGTGACACCACATCCAGCACACAGAGGACTGGCATTATAATTAATTAATGCTTATAGACACTTCCTTAGCACAGATGCTATGCTTTTCTGTGCCTCATCCTTTGACAGGGGAATGCAGGGGAGGTGAAAATAAACAGTCAAATGTTCTGTCATTTTTGTCGTGTCTTCCCTCTATTTAATGCCTCACACAATTGGAGGTTTCAAGGTCACCTTATTTACTGGTGATTCTCTGTCAGCAGTAATACCAATTTTGTGCTGAAATTAATCAAAATATGTTTATTGTAGCAGCCCGTTTGGCTCCCTTACACCGTTCCTTTTCACACCAGTGATAAATATATATGTATATCTCAAATTAATATAGAATTAAAATTTGCCTGAAGTATGTGTTTTAGAGCCCTGGTGTTTAATGACAAGTCATATTATTCCAATAATAAAACAAATAGGAATAAAAATATTTATAGATGAGATTTTTCACATGGTTTTGCAATATAGCAAGCATGGGTAATGTATGATGAGATTCCACAATCACTTTTCTCCCACACACGTATTGATGGAAACCCTCGCAACTGAACACAATTGCATACATCTCTTTTTCAATCTGTGTGTAGGTTATTACTGTAGAGGTGGAAGACCTGAATACATAAACCACTCACTGCCCTACCTGCAGTAACAGAGCCACAAGTCATTGCTTGGCTGCATCTTTCTGAATTTTTATTAGTTACTTCATTTTGATGAAGGTGGATTCCTGCCAGCATCCAGTTGAAACTCAATCTTCAAGAGATCTTAGTGTTACCAAGACTTCTGAGAGGTAAGGTAAAAACTTGGCAAGATAAATTGCCAACCCTAATATCTTTTAAAGTTGAACATACAACAACAGTAGCACATCTTGCTGCCAATTTCTTAAGGTTATCCTAAACTAAAAGAACAGGATGAAAATATTTTACTCCAATGATGCACGTGTTCCTTTCCTAACTGTTTGGAGCATAATACAGGTTTACAGCATGTTGTATCCCGGCGGCCTAAAGTACTCAGGTTTTTACTACAGGAATGGCAGATTCATACAACCTGAAAATTGAGTTCATATGTGTTTGTGCATGCAGGGTGCTTATGGACACAGTCAACATGATGATTAGCCATTCTGTTCATTATCAAAAAGCTCTGGTTGACATCTGTACAAGGTTTTAGAACTGTGATTGTCTATGCACTTTTGTAAGCATTATTTTGTCTGGGGCACTTGAATTCAGCTTGAATTTTCTTTTTCTCTGGTAGCTGAACTTCTTGTGACAGCCATCCACCTAGTGTATGGGTTCTTGTGCATTTGCCACAGACTATCACTTCATTTACAGGTGTTTAACCTCCATGTAAGGCATATACACTGACAGTTATGTTCTAATTAGAGTAGGGTTTTAGTAGCACTTGTATCATCCCAATAGTTTTAGCACTGCTTTTTTGGTTAATTCCAGTAAACTTGAATAATTTTTTGCACTATTTGTCTTAAAGACTGCCTAATATTGGATTATTTCATCCCTGTCAATAAACACAGAATCCTCCATGTACAAATCTGTCATAAATTGTTCTGTGGGTTCATTTTGGATCTTGTACCAAGTCACTAAACTCATGGCTTGCCAATACTGGATTAGTTTTTTGGAGAGAACAATTTAGATATTTATCTAACATCTAGTACTACTCAAGTATTACCCATGTTGTTCCCTCTCCCTCCTAGTCAGTTTAACAAAGAAATTTGTAGTTCCTTCTCACAAGTGGGCTCCACTGAAATGCTAGCCAAGCTCTCTCTTGTTGGTCAGAAGAGCTTCCTTCCAGTGGACTCTGGACCACTCCATCTCTCAAGGAGTATTCTGTGCTTTGACTCACGTAAACCCTATTTCAGGTGGCACCAATTTGAGATTTGGGAAATATAGGTGTGCCAAACCAGGTTTATGGCAGTGCAAAGTGCTCTGAAATGTGTTGTTGGAAACTGCACGTATGAGACTGCTGTTAGAACTATTCTGCTATTTGCATTATTATGTCTAGGTAAAGTAAAAAAGGACAGTGAAGTCAAAACAGAGAAGTGACAATTACAGTCTAACAAGAGATGATATTTTAAAGTTCTTTCTCAATTGTACAGCTCATTCTTGTGACAAAGTGGTGTCTCAGCATCACTAATGAATTTTGCTTCTGGGTATATCCTGTAGGCAGCAGCTGTGTCTTTAAAAAAAGATACAGTGAGAAGAACAATACCTTTTTCCTGCTGATCTGCTCAGCTTCCAAGCATAACAATTGAAAATAAGCATATTAGGAAGAACTGAGCAGACCTCATGAAATAATTTACAATAGTGTCATGGGGTGACTCCCAGAAATGCCACAAATTGAGCATATGGTAATCATTCACCTCTTACCGTATGCTTTCAAATGTAAACAAAAAATATGTGTTTTTGTTCTGGTCAGTAATTATAAGTTCAGCAGTGTATTAGGACATTAGCATATTCATTACATGGTAATCAACATAACAACAACACAAATCAGAATTTGTTGCTAATTGCTAACCTTGAATAACATTTTGAAAGGGGCCTACATGCTTTAGGAACCGAAGCCAAAATAATGTGGACACCTGCACCTCAGTGACAGTTCCTTAAAAAAAATAATAATGATAATAAAAAAAAAATGAGAATGCTCTTTTGCTCTTCCCTTGCTTTAAAAGAACCCTTGATCCTAATGTTTTATTTTTGATTTATCATTATTAATGTTGTAGTTTTAAATGGGGTTATTAGTTAGTTTCTCCTCGGTCTTTGGATGTGAGTGGGTATCTACTCACTGTGCTAAGCTCTACAGAATTTCCAAAGGGTGGCACTGTCTTGTGGCAAGGTCCATTCAACTCTAAGCTTCTCCTGGCAAGCTCAGATTGATGCCCAGACATGTTTAGGCCATTGGGTACGGTTTCACCACTAGATGGGAGCATTGGTTATTTAGCCTTTGCTTTGAAGTGGTGTTCTTCCAGGAATGGAAAATGCCATTCCCTGCTGGTTCTTGTTACAGACCTGTGGGATGCCTGAACCTGCCCCCGTCACTTTGCAGCACACTCAAGAAACACTGGCTAACACTGGTCCCTAGAGGACATCCTTCTCTGTGGATGCCTGTATGACCAGCATTCAAAGTGGAAGATGCTGTTTAGGATGAAAGCATTCAGTTACTCTCTAAGTCTTGAGGGACATGCTCGGAACTGCAAGAATGTTCCAGTAAGGTTGTTTTACAGCTTAGTGTTTCATTGGGAAATGGAGCATCTGTAGTTTTTCCAGTTGTCTTAAAACCACTCTGATCACTAGAGAAAAATGAAGGTAAAATGAAAGACGAACTTGACATTTCCATCCAAAGACCAAGAGTGGAGTTACTGTGTTTTCACACAAATGCACGGAAAGGAAATCTTAAAAGTTAGTCCAGCTCCAAGACATCTCCAACACCTACAGTTGCCAGGATGCTTCCACAGCTCTTTTAGGTGAGTTCAAAGGCTTAAACAAGTACATGGTCCAGTGCATGTCCCTCAGTGAAAGGATCTCCATCTGTGGGCATGTGACTCCTGGTGTGCTTCTAACCCCAGGGATCTGTTCCCTTCCTCCCCCAAGGCATGTATGCACTGATTATACTCAATAAAGATATGCTTGAACACCTTTTTCAAAGAGACATTTCCTGGCCTCACCTTGATGTTTGAATAGGAAGATGTCAGACAATAAAGTAAACTAAGGGCTGTCCCTGTGCTCAGTTTAATTATAAACAAGCTGTCCATCAATTAGGAGGGAAATGCTTCCTACAAGCAAGAGGATGAAGAACAGACCTCAACATGCAACCTCTTCTGTTGAAAAATGCAATGTATTCACATGTATATAATTGATGGCTGCTCTTGTTAAGAACTTAATCATGAGAAATAATGTGCATGGACCATTACTAACTCTGGACTGAGATTAGAAATGAATACAACCAAAGAGCTGGTGGGTGATAAAGGTTTCAGTTGTATGCCTCCTGCTCTGGGCTGTGAGTGTTATGAGGAGATAGGGCCCATGATGAAATCTGGGAAGGATCATTTGGCTAAGATCTTGCCTGGAAAGGCACAGTTTCAATTCAACACTTACACAGGAGGCAACCCAGAAATTTCAGGAAATGGATGCAGATATCAAATCCAGGATGCATGAGGGCCCAGGATCAGGTCCTGAGCCTGCCAGCCAGCATAACTCATGGCATTGGACTGCTGAGGCAATGCAAGTGTGAGGTATGGGCTGCAATTAGGAGGCATTATGCATGGATGCTTCTTATGGTTCCCCAGCATGTAAATTTCCATGAAGTACCCCTCACTTCCAGCCTCACAATGAAAAGACAGCCTTACCTTCTGCAGCTAGCAAGAAACTATTGAAAGGTTGGAGGCTGCTATGCCTTCTAGTCTCTGGAAACAGAAGGCAAATAGGAAACACAAAACTTGGGTAAAGATGTACTTTTAACACAATTGTGATTTTCTCTGTTCATGACATTTTTTCATGTCTCAAGTTGACGTTAGCACAGGTACCCTTCTACTGGTCTGTGCCAGAGGCCTGAGCTAGGAATGTCTCATTATCTTTATAATGATTTGAGTCTTCCAGCTGTGTCTTGACATCCTGCTTTTCTGAGGCATAATGCAGAGCCATGCTCCTAACCAGCAGCCAGAATCAGAGATGAAGACAGGCTCTGAAGTCTAGGATGCACAGGGAATTGTGTTTCCTACTCATTAGCACTCTCTGAGGTTTATGGTACCACCTAGGTCATGGTGCACAAAACAGGCTAGTCATGTAGTCACGCAGGAACCCATAGCCCTGGTTGGAAATATACAGAAAATGTCATTACTCTTTATTGCGGGATTAAGCATGATAAACTGTTGAGCCCCAAAGCACACAGATTAGCTGTAACACACAGATACTATGTTGAAACCAACTTGTATCTGTCAGAATCTTTCAACTTGTCTGCAGCCTCAGAGGAGATTACAGTTTATTGACCAAATAGCAAAGTGACTGGATATCTCCCTCCATCAGACTTAGGTACAGCTAGGAGTAAAATCTCTCTTCAGGTTAGTTCCTCCAAAAGATGTTGTGATGGGACTAACACTGAGATCAGATTTCACTGATAAATCAAGTAGAAATCAAAGGGAGGTGCAGAGAACTCATTTAAAATTGGAGCTGAAATAATATCAAACATGCATGTGAAAAAAAGTACTGACAAAGTACTTTTTTTCATACTAAAATAATTTCTTTTTTTTTTTATTTTTTTTTTCCTACTGTGAAAGTCACTCTTCAAGTCTCTAGGGCATTAAAATTAAGCTTTCTTCTTTTGATTTAGTACATGAATTAGCAGTATTAGCAACTCAGGTAGGGACACCAGCTAGAAGAAAATCAGAATAATCAAAGATATGGGATCTGGCATAGCTCTCAAACACAGCACATTGACAACTAAGTTACTCACTAATCCCCATGATGCCTATGGAAACTATGTTTTTTTTTGTTGTTGTTGTTTGTTTGTTTGTTTTTGTGTTTTTTTGTTGTTGTTTTTTCCTAAATAACAAGTTTATTTTCCTTCCCTTTCCTTCCCTTTCCTTCCCTCTCCTCTCCTCTCCTCTCCTCTCCTCTCCTCTCCTCTCCTCTCCTCTCCTCTCCTCTCCTCTCCTCTCCTCTCCTCTCCTCTCCTCTCCTCTCCTCTCCTCTCCTCTCCTCTCCTCTCCTCTCCTCTCCTCTCCTCTCCTCTCCTCTCCTCTCCTCTCCTCTCCTCTCCTCTCCTCTCCTCTCCTCTCCTCTCCTCTCCTTCCTTTTCCTCCAGTAAACCTACTATGTTTGAATGCAGATTTCTACAAGGTGAATAGCAGCCTAAGCAGCTATGTTTAGGACTCTGAAAATATTCAAGCATGCAGAATTTGGGATTGTAAATCATTTGCAGCTGAATTTGCTTTAAGCATCTGGATGGAACTTTATGAGCATCACAACTAAATTGCAAATTTGGCACATGGACCAAATTCCATCTTATTTATAAATATGCAAGTCCACTCAAATAATTAGGGTTGCATACTTAATATAAGTACATATTTATGAGCAAAAGCCCAGTTTGCATCCTATTTATCACTTCTTCAAAGACATTGGTGTGTTTTAAAACATTCAAATCCCCAACTTCTTAAAATGCAAGTCATAGAACTGATAAATATGTTTGGCTCATGAGGAAAAATATCACTTCTGCAAAGATGCATATCAGCGTTAAGTACAGAATTTAAAAGCCCATAGAAAGGTTGACTTGACAGAGGAAGATGGAGCATCCATTCTCTTCCTTTCAGGCTAGGTAACTTCTTTAGCTTTACTATGCACTTTAGTTTATAGCATGCACTTTTTTTCTTTTCACCACACACACTTTTATGCTTTGAAAAAGCACCGTCTCCCTTTGTAAGTTAAGGCCCAAGTGTGGGATGCAATGCTCCTGGTCGGCAAGGACACCACAGGAGCATTAAAAGAAACAGCTGTTGTATCTTTCTAACATGTACTGAACTTCTGATTGCTCTGCTGAGTCAGTATCCACAGTTCAGTGGCTTGGAGATATTCCAGAATGGTATACTGGACAGCATTGGAAAATGGTACTCTCTAACACCTGTGAAGTTCACAGGAGAGAATCAGCTTTGCCAAATTTCCTGATTCACACCAAAATAGCCAAAAATATCTACTGGAAATATGTTGCTTCAAAAATAAGAATGCTTTCATATGTAGAAAGGTGAACACATGCTTGAGAAAGACATAATAAACACACGATTACAAAGCTAAACCAAACATTTCAATTAACTCATAGGTGAATGTTTTATATCAATTCCTTGGGCTATTGTTTCAAACAAAAGGTTGCACTGTTGTTTTTCAAATGTGATTTGGGACAGAACAAATGTCCTTTTTGTTAAAGCCCATTTTAGGGCCAAATGCGTAGGAGATGTGTCTCAAAGCAAACAAACTGCCTATAGTACATTCAGAAAAGTGCAGCCAGATTGCATGTTGAAGAGCTATTCCTTTAGAATTCCTTTAGATCTTAGAAAGCAAAATTCACCTGTTCTTCGGGGGAAAAAAAAAAAAAAAAAAAAAAAAGGCAAATGAAATTTCAAAGGCCTTTTCTCACATGCTCACATTACCTTAAAAAGGAAAGTAATTAAGGAAGCTACAGAGAGAGAGAAATGCGGGGATATACTTGGCTTCTGCAATAGAAGTTAATAAGAATCAACTGTGTATAAGAGAAGGAATCTAAGTTTGCTGTATAACTCCAGAGATCTTCCTAACTCTTGTCTGGAAGGGACTTCAGCTCTAACCTTCTGTTGAAAGCAGGGCCTAGTTATTAGGTTACCTGGGGCCCTGTCAGGTCAAGCGCTGAGTGTTTCCACTGGGGGTCTTCCACTATTTTTCTGGATGACCTTGTGCAGTGTTTAATAGTCTCACAACGAAGCATTTTTTTCTATACCCAGGCAGAATTTCCCTTGATGTAACTCTGTGCATGTCTGTGGAGGGCTTGCCTTCATCTTCTCTGTAACTAGCTTTTAGGCTAGACTATGACTACATCCCTCCAGAGCCTTTCCTTCTCTAGGATGAGCAAATCCAATTCCTTCACGTCAAGTTCTATAATCTGCTCAACACTTTCATGGCTCCTCTCTGGGTTCTCTCCAATTTTTTAATGTTTCTCTGGAGCTTAGGAGACCAAACCAGGGCACAGTGTTCCAGTTGTGGCCTAATAAATGCCAAAGATGGTGGGATAATCACTTTCTTTGATCTGCTAGCTGTACTCTTGCTGATACAGCCCAGGATACAGCTTGCTGCAAGGGCAGACTGCTGGCTTATGTTCAGTTTGTTCCCTATTAGGACCTCCAGCTCCTTTTCAGCAGAGCTGAATCACTGTTTGGGATTAAAAAAATCTCAGATGTAGGACTTTGCATTTATAACATTTATTTTTGTTAAGCCTCATTCAAATCTTGTTGGCCCAATCTTTTGTCAAAGTCTCTCAGTACGGTGGCTCTTCTTCCTGGCATATTTAATTCTCAGTATAGTGTTATTTGCAGATTTGAACAACTGTTGCTTTGAGGAAGGAAGTTGTAGTAAGTAATTTCATAAAGCGCCCTAAAAATGGTAATGCAAGTTCTATTTATTGCAGTTTGGACTCCTACACCACAACAAAAGGCACTTTCCATTCTTGTATCTTTCTGCACCAACAGTCTTTCCAGAATAGTCCTTCCAATGATCAGGTTTAATTTAGTACCATGTGAAGTTAAAAGGAAAGGGTTCAAGTGACTGCTGGACAGGATGGAATTCATCCTCCTACATAGTTCCTGACTGAAATATGAACTGCTGGGACTGGCATTAATCCCAGCAGCAGAAATCTGCTTGTGTATTTCACAGAGTTCTGGGTAAAGGAGTTTGTTGTTATGGGACCAACAAATTTAAAGGTTTTTATATCATGGATCAACCAGGATAGTGGGCCCCTGATACTCTGAAGAAACTCCAAAGGAGTTTCAAAGTTTCAAAGGGAGGAAATAGTACACATCAGAGCAGATGCTGAAAGCTTAGGAACAGAAGGGTGAGGAAGGAGGTACATAGTCTGAATCAAACTGCTCAGCTCCTGGCGCAGTATGTTCCTGAGACAGCCCTTGCTGTCATTATTGTACCTCGGTTACACAGGATCACCCTATTCCTAGTGGTATGTTCCTACCTCTTAAAAAAGGTACATACATTTTACTATGACTTTATTCATCTTGTCCATTCCCAAATAGTGTTGGAAAATTTTATTTTATTTTATTTTATTTTATTTTATTTTATTTTATTTTATTTTATTTTATTTTATTTATTTTGAGTAAGCAAAGGGACTTCCATCAGTTCCTAGAATTAAGTGATCCATTGCTTGGTTACAATGTTACCAAAGAAAGATTTCCAAGAGTTTAATCTACATGATTTGTTTAATCTACAAACTCTCTTTGTAGAGCTTAGGGATATGGTTTAGTGGGGACTGTTAGCATTAGGTCAGATGTTGGACTCGATGACCTTGAGGTCTCTTCCAACGTAGAAATTCTGTGATTCTGTGATTCTGTGATACATTAACTTTGATCAAAGCCGTAGTTTTTGTCCCTATTTATTTCTTAAAGCATTTTAAGCAAGGTTTCTCAGTTTGTTTGTACCTGCATATGTTTGTATGGAGTTATACAATTCCCCCTTAGTTAGAGAAACTGTGCTAAGCATATTTATTTCTTTTAATCTTCTTTAGAAATTAATCTCTCAAGTCCTTTAATCATTTTTGTCCTTTTCTGAATTACCTGCAGTTTGTTAGAACCTTTCTGGCAGAGATGTGTTTAGAGCAGGGAGCAATAGTTTAGCTGCAACTTCCCTGTTCTCTGCACTTTGTCTTGGGGATCTCACCTCTCCAGCCAGGGATTCAGTGGTGAGGTTCTTAGCAACATCTGGAAAATGGAACAGTGACTTCCAATCATCTCCATCATCTCTAGTGATGGTGTTGGAGCTGAACCCTCTGTATATTGCTTGACTGAGGCAAGGGAACACAGGTGTTGCCAGTCCTGAGAAAGCTGTTGCCCTCTTAAATCAACACATATCACTAACTGAGATGCGCTCCTGAAGCTTCACATTTTTAAATAAGATATAAATCAGATTACTTTGTACTGCACGTGACATGCGTGTGGAGCAGACTAATGCCAAAATATAGTTTTGTGCAGAAAAAGAATGAAAGAAAGTGGCATAGCATAGTGCAATTCCTTGGCCAAAGTGTAATCCTGCTTAATATAGGAACACAGACTGGGACTTGGGAGACATAAAGGTTGCTTTGCAGGTTTCACTTCCTGAGGAAGATTATACAGAAATTCAAATCCCAGCATGGGTTTTAACACACAGCTTCCAACAGCTGTTGAGTATCACATAAGGAATTGGCAAGTCTGCAGTAGCAGCTGTGTCTTGCCACATCCCTGGCAGTACCATAGAGCTGTAAGAGATGGAGGTGACTCAGGTACTTTTGTGAGGCATTTTCCACTTTGGTTGTATCAAAACAGAGCAGCTGTGGAGACACAAGATCCCACAATGTTACTTTCTCATATACAGATAAATGATTACAATTGTTAGGTATTTTTTAACCTGCAAAATAGTTACTGATATGAGCTTCTATATATACTAAATCAAAATAAAGATTTTTGATCTTCAGAAGAGGAAATAAGTTTTGAAAGCAGGGACAATATATTTCACATGATCACATGCATACGGGGAAAGGGTTGTGAATTACACTTGCAGTCTTGCTTCCTATTCCACCAACATTGTCTCAGGTCCTTTATTTGCATTTGGTCCAGATACAAGAGGATGATGACCTTCTGAGAAAAATGATACCCATTTTGACATGTATGAAAAACCTGCATGTTGTTTCCATCCCTGCTGGTGAAGAAAGAATGAAACCATAATGCAATAGTGCACTAGGTGGGCTTTTATTCAAAGTTGGATCAAAGAATACTGATTAAATAGGTTTACGATGACATTTATTTCTGACATACTTTAGGGTGTTTGAGCTTTAATGTTGCTTTGTACTAGACTAGCAGCACACAAAAGCCACCCCTCAGATGAGAGCAGTAACATCTAGCTGGGAAATCAGCAGTGTCCTAACTCAAGATAATTCAATCTATTTCAAACATCTTACCCCTTAGCTCTACAGGTTTTTTTTTTGTGAATCAGGTTTGTTTTTTTTTCTTTCCTCTACAGAATAAAAACAGAATCAGTTTTTGTCTGTAGTTGCTTTATTTTTTCACAGCAGCTAGCCATGCTTTTCAAATATTGAAATGCCTGAAGGGGTTAAGACAGGACATGGGCTATGTACAGTTTTCAGTGATTAGGGGTCAGGGCAAAAAGGGAATCATTTTCTTCTCTGCTTTTAGGACACAGACTACTGAGATGTGCAAGATTTAATAACAGGTAGCAAGCATTTCTATGGACTTGGTCTGTATTTGCAGCAAATTCTGTAACACCACACGCTTTCCACAGGGATTTCACAGAGCATGGAGTGCTGTCCATTGGGAGATGGTTCTCTCTACTCACTTAATCTATTGTTTCTGATTATTTTCAGAGTCTGCAGAGACACTTTCGTATAATAATGTCTCTAGAAACAATGCATGCAAAAGAGCTAGTCTGGGAAATGAATATGTATTTAATAATATATTTTCATACAGAAGTTGAGCATCCATTTTAATGAAACTAAACTTGTACTAATGAATGACATTAAGCAAAGAAAGAGACATTATCTATCACACTGGGGATTCTATCCCCAGATTTCTAGGACACTGTGCAGAGTTCTACAGATTTGGACTTCATCTCCAAACACTTCAGATACAGCTCCTTCTCTTTTCCCCTCCCCCAGATTCAATAAAATTTACTATTCATTTGAACACTTCAGGGCATACACATCAACTCTTTATTACCAGAAACAGAAAGTCTGTCACTTTCACAAAAAAAAAACTGTGAGGGTATACTTTAAAAAACTTGAGAAACAAACACTGTTCATGTCTAAACAACCAAGCTTCTCAGTTCTGGAGCTTTCTTCCTTTTCTCATGTATCTGAAACCTGTACCCACACCAGACAGTTTGATTTGGTTCACAGATGTGTTGGTTTCTTGGTTCTTGCAGTAAGTTTGTACCTCTATAGCCTCTACAAGACTGTTGCAAGCCAAGGAGATTAATACTGTCTCTGCCCAAAGTCAGGAAAAATGTCTTGATAGCTATTCTATTCAGTTTGATTTGGCAATGTTCTTTTCTCCTTCCCTAACTCCATGCACTCAATGGAGTCTGGAGAGTGATTCAGCTGACTAGCTAAGAGGTGTTTACTTCAGGATGAGATGAATGCTCCCCATGCTCTGTCACTGTATTGACTAGCTCTCCACTGAGTGTAATGGGCATTTAAGGATCTAACTTATATATCAATACCTACTTGTAGATATCAGAACTTGGGTGTCTACAGTTTGGAGCTGTTGCTCCCTTTCCAGACTATATCCATAGGCAGAAGGTTTGGTAAGAAGATAGCTTTTAAATAGCTTTTAAATGCTGTTTTGAACAGATGGGCCATAAAAAAGTAGTTGACTATATTCATAAAAATGGACGGATTAATGAGAATGTCCTGGCAAACCAAGAATTTGGGTCTTCTATGAGATTTAACATTGAAAGGAATAGAGGTGACAGAATGATTTGTTAATACACATTTGGCACATTTGCACTCTAGGACCAACCTCAACTTGACCACAGCATGATTCAAGGATGGCCCTCTTCAAACATGTCCACTGCAGGCCAGGAGCAGAGAACCCAAGATCTTGAATTCAAGCTCTGAGAAAGTTAAAGAAATGTCAGAGCATGGTTTAGGCTCTGACAGATGTGGGTGTAGCAAACCTGTCCCAAACCAAACCTTAATCTGCTTCACACATATTTAAAAGGAATGTAAAAACAAATCAAGCAAAAAGAATCCCTAAAGCACAAAAAGTCAGAGAAAGACATCATTCTTTCTCAGAAAAGTTATTCTCCTTGTATAATTAAGATTGCTCAGTTTGAAGTAAATTCTCTCTTGTCTTATCTCTTTATGCTGAGGCACTGTGCACTTGGCAAGCCTCTAGCTGAAACAGTGTCCTTCAGACCATTTGCAGACAATTTTGCAGTAGTCATAAGACAGCAGGAGAGTGTGTGCAGTGGTTTCAGGTTGTTTGGTGTGAATTAGCTGGAGTAGGGCTAGCAAGCTTACACAACATGCTTATTTCCCAACAGAATCCAATGGCTTTATTCACAAATAAAAGTGATCAAGCTGGTAAAAATGAAACCAATATTACACAGCCCTGAGACTCCATTTGTTTGGTATTCAGAAAGAAACCAGACATATTTCTGAAGTTCTGGGTCTAAGAACATCTTACCTTGTTGCACATAACCAACTTAGGACCCCCACTTCTTTCACTCCATTCCACGTTGCATTGAAAGGCCTGGGGAAGCTGGGGTTGTTTCCCATGGGAACACCTTGAGTGGGAAAAATTCATCTAAAGACTTACTTACATTAACAAGTCTTGCAGCTTTAGCTGCACTAGTAAAGAAACCATCCTAGCTTCCCTGGGTCCCAGTGCAATTATAGTTGTTACATGTACTTCTACTGGTACAGCTCATTCTGCTTCAGGCTGCAAAATGAGTTCCCCTAGTCCGAACGGTACTTTCATACTGGTATAACTACACCCAAACTGCAGCTTCTAGAAACAGATGTAAAACAAACATCGCTCACACCTCTCTCCCACCCACCACCTACACGCCCCCCCCAAAAAAAAAAAAAAAGTCTGTATCATCTTGTGCAGGTGAAAATAGCTATAGCAAGATAAAGCTTCTCTAACATAGCCAGGCATAATTGGCAGGCAAACAAGTGGCCTTCTATATGCTGCAAGCCGTAGTCCAGATATGCAAAGGTATCTCTACCCCACGTTCTCTCTTTATTTAGCAATGCAAAATCTCTTTCCCTATCATGTGCATCAGTAGGAGAGAAAATGACTGCGTAATTTATGCTGAAACTCATTTGCTGCATTAATTTAGATAACTATGTTAAACATTTCTGAAGGTTTTTCATAACACATAATGCAACACTATTGATTTATTTCCCTTGGATTCTTCTTTCTGGATACCTCACTACTGCTTCTAAGCACACAAGCCTCTAAATCCTGCACAGCACAAGCTATGCACTTCTGACCTCCATCCTGCATAAGTAAAAAAAATGCTCCACAGTAGTACTCAAGGAGTTTTTATTGTCCACATGTTCTTTTGCATAGTGCTTGCTCAGCCTCTCCTCAGAGCATGATGCTCCTTTAACCTGTTTACCAGGGAAGAACTGATACTGTGAACCAGCCTTCAGAGCTGTCTTCCTTATCCATAAACCACAGCACAAATGAACCTGCAATAATTACTAATCAACCCAATGTCTGAGGCAAGCAAAGATAAATGCAGATAAAGTGAATTTCCCTGCTTCTACTATGGCCAGAGCTGGCTATTTCTCCTCTGTCTCAATACAATAATCTGTGGTCCCAGCACTAAGGAGTGTTGCATGCCTTGCACACATGCTGCATGTGACTTTATAGTATCTAGAACCTGACTCACCCTGTCCCTTACTCCACTTTTGTCTTCTTTATGCCCTTGAAGTGCTGTGAATTAAGCATGTAGGCAACATTAACAGACTGCAGGTTTACACCCTGAAAGACAAGATGCTATCAACACTGGCACTGTTGAGTTTTCTCAGGTCTTATATGCAGCAGATAAACAGATTTGCTCACCTTTTAATATATTACTGAACCACAAAACCACCTGTACTAAAGACTCCTTTTCCCCACATCCAAAACAGGATTGGAAAATACTCACTGGATGTGGGGGATCATGGCTTTCCCTTGTGTGTGGGGATAGTAAAATATTAGGAAGAAAGAGCCAGACAAGTGTACAGGACCAGAAAACCAACAGCAGACCTGCCAGAAGGTCAAACTGAACAAGCGTGAGAGTCACGATGATCTGCATGTGGAGCCTGTGTGATCACCGAAATTGTACCTACTCTTGGCCAGACGCCTGGGTTGTGGCCTCCCAAGAGATGTTCTTCCTTACAACAGTTACTGTTTCAGCACAAACCGTGCAGATGTTTGCATGCTTTGTGTCAGCCAAGAATCCTTCTAATTCTAAATATATGTCCTTCAACATGTCTGTAGCTGAAGCCTGCATTTAAGGCAGATAAAAGTTCCGCCTTGTGTTACGGTTATCAGATTTTAAGAACAATAGTATGCTCTTTATAAAAGCAACCGAGTGAAACCAGAAGACATTATAATTTAAATGAGTATTGTTTAGTTTCCTGTATCACTTGTAAAAATAGATGCAGCGTACGCTCTCTGTATTTACATGCATGCATATATATATAATGACTGTCATTTACTTTGTACAAAGTATACAGGTTGAAATGACAAATGTTTCTAAGTTAGGAAATGCTAGAAATAAGATTGCTCAAGAAATCTGAAGATGAGTCTGTCTGAATGATCCTGTGGCCCTCATATGTATAAGCAGGTATTTCTTTTTCCTTGTGTAGTGTCTGCCTCTTTCAGGGATCTGAGCAGCTGAGCACCACCCTGGGTAGTGATGAACCAGAATGGTGCAGTGCTGGAATCAGCTAGTTGCAGTGCACCTGTCTCATGTAGCAAAATTCATCCCCAGCACAAAAGTTTTTAGCTCAAACGGTTTTGATTTCTGCCATATCAAATCACCGCATGATTTGAAAACTTAAAATAGAGTATTAAGATTTGTTTTGTAAACCATGAAACTTTTTTTATTAAAAATAAATAAATAAATAAATAAAGCCTACTCTTTCAGGAATCTTTTTTCCTCCTACCTGACCTCAGACTTTTCAAAAATTTTCACAAAGCCATCCTAACACCAGAACAATGCTGCCAGATCCAAGCCACAGCAAGGAGGGTTTAGAGATTCCAAGATCTACTAATGAAATAGGGAAAAGAAAGTGAATCTGAGAACCATTCAAGATAATTTACCATTTTTTCTTAGTGCTCCTGTCCTCCCACATCTGTTGCTTAATTTTTTCCCACAAGAAATAAACTGGAGCACAACCAGTAAATTTCAAAGAAAAACATTTATAGCTCTCTTATATCTCCACCAGTCATTTTGAAGTCTGACATAAGAAGACCAGCTGCAAAGGATATGTTTACAAATGTGAATTTTTTGAACGATTGATGACCACATGCCAAACCATAAATGCCGAGTAATTAATTATCCAAAGTGCCTCGTGAATCATAAAGACAATTCATCTTTTCATTTAGCTGAGCCTTACTGCAGGACGTTATCAAAGTTGTATAAACCACATAAGCAAGAGGAAAAGTATGTTCCAATGTGGTCTTAAGTATTAAGATAACTAAACCCCACCAAAATTCAAATGCATATAATTTTATTTAACTAAACTGTAAGTTATTCTTTTGTTTATTAATTAATTCCTAAGTCATATATCTACTACCATGCCTGAAAGCACATGTGACTTTTGGCTTCTAACATCCTTCTGTAGACACTGAGTTTTTAACATATATGAAAGTTTACCTTCTCTATCTAATCTGGAATCACTTGTTAGAAGAAAGGTTGTGTGCCTAAGATCCAAGCCCTGAAATGAAGAGAACTGGGCTTCCAGCTCCACCCAGGACTTCTCTTTTGTGCAAAGGTCTCCAAGTTACCAGCTGCTTTTACATCAAAGCTGCTATGAAAACCTTCCTATATACCAGGTCTCTTGTGAGGATGAAGTCATCAGTAATAACTAAGTTACAGATCTAAGGGTGTTGAGGGTAATCTAAGTACACATTTCGTACACACAAACAGGTCAAAACCTCTGTCTTGGATTTACAGCTACATTCCACTGGGGACAAAAAAAAACATCTTTACAGACAACAGGCTAAGTTCACTGGAAGATTTCACCAATATAATTGGCAGCAGCTTCCTAGGGAGAGGAGCTGCCTGAGGGATTGGGTACTGGGGCAAAAGGACGTTAAACACACTGTAAGCTGCAGACTGCAGACAGTGCAGGAGCATTCCCACTGAGAGGTAATGGATGATGAAGAGACACAGCCAAATAGTCTCTGCAGAGCTCATGAGCCCCGGCTGTGCTCAGGAAAGGATTTCTTCCAAAATCCTGGACCTTCCTCCCATGGAGCAGAGCAGGAAGAGCAGAGGAGGAAGCTGCTTTGAATGAAACTATGTGTCCAGTGTGTTCAAAGGGGACATGGCTGATGCAGGTATGTTTTATTTTTAATGGAAGTGGCCCAGGGAAACTTCTTTTTGGATTGTTTATGAATATATTATCTGTTCCACCATGTGCTCAGCCAGTTAGTCTCCGTGCTGCAAAACATAGTGATGAAGAGAGTGGGGTGTTCTTGCGAGGCTTCACTGACTCAATGGGATCCTCACTGGTGTGCAGGCAGTATGCATCCTAAAAAAAGACTGAAGGAACTAGCATCTTGTGCACACAACACTTTGCGTGCCACCGTACTGAATGGGTCTGTAGGTGGTGTTAAACTTGGAGTGTGGTCTGTCATTTGGTATGCCAGTGCACTAAAAAGAGATTGGCAGGAAGATATTGTCTAGGAATATAAATGCTATGTGTTAAGTGGGGTTTTTATTTGAAAGCTAGGTGAAAAATGGTTTTGTTATTGCACTGGCTTTTGTTTGCTTGTGTTATTTCAAAGATGTGGCATTTGGTTTTATTGGATTCTCACAAGTTTGAAGCTATTTAGTAGAAATCCTGGAAGCTCTGTTATCACAGTAGACCACTGCACATTCAGAAAATCTGTCTATCATTTGGATGTTGCTATAGCAACAACCTAGTTCCAGCTGGAAAAAACTGGTTCACTTGTGCCTGCATACTCTGTACTACAAGCTTGCTTTCTCCCATTGAGCAGCAGCAAAATATCTTTTATCATTTGAGGCATAAAATAACACCTGGGGAAGGGAACTCCATGGAAAGGACACCACCTTACCCTTCTGACATTCATTAGTAAGCAACTTATTTGCTTCCAGATTAATAAAATGTTGCATTTCTAAAATACATTTCTGATAATTATTACCATTTTTGTTGCTGAACTCAAATCTATATTAAGAAAAGCATTTTTTTTTTTCAGCTTTTTAACCAATTAAGCACTTTCTCAGCATTGCCATAAATAAAGATGCCATTTTCATGGTAGTTATCATCAGTTCTCCACCAGCTATTGGAAGGGGTGTGCGCTAACCCAACAACTATAGTAATTACAAACGATCTCCAGATGGTACCATGGCAGGCCAAATTGACGGTATTTTTAGGTCCAAAAGCTTATCTTCCCAGTCACAAGCAAGGAAGTCTTTCAAAATGTGCCTGAGGCTTCCCAGGAGGGAAGGCAGGATGTGTGCCTCGTGCCCCTTCTGGATCCAGAGGCAGAGGAAGGATCTCTTGTCTGCTGATCCAAAGTCAGATCACTGCTGGTGTCAGTGACACAGAACATGAGTGGTTAGGCTGCACAAGCTGTTGTCTTAGGACAATATGGTTTACATGCCCCAGCTGTCAAAACTGTCCAGACATCAGGGCAATATGCTGGTAAAATGCCAACTTTCCAGTGCAAAGAGAAAAAGGGTGATGTAGCTAGTCCATCACTTTTTGAGCAGCAAAATTTCCACAGGGTAAAGAAAGCCTTCTCATGCGCCCCCATTGCTTGTGGGCTCTCCCACTGTAGGCCTCAGGGCCTGTCTTTGATTAGGTTGTGCAGGTGAAAAAGAATGATGCTGAGACTTTGGGTCACTTTTTCCTATCCCTGCTTTCTGATAAAACAGGTGCTAGTTTAATTCATGCAGACAAAGCCCATGAAAGCATCAGGGTTTGTGTCTGCATTGATAAGGAGGAGGAAAAAGAGGAGTGCCATAATGGTAATGGGTAGCTAAAAGCACAGTTGATCAGGCCATTAGTATGTGATCTGGGGTTTCCTATATAACTATCTTCATGCAAAAAGCATGAAAATTCTCACAAGTTAAAAAAAGTCAGATGCTACACTGCTTGCAGGACTTGGTGTTTGACAGTCTTTTCTGATCTGACTTCTTCAAAGGGTAGTCATGGCCTAGTCTGTGCAGCACCGTCACAGCTGTGTTCATGTACAGCCCGATATTCTCTCTGAGTGATTTTTTATTACTTCTCACATCTTTTCCCTGTTTCATTGGCAAACTCACCTACATGAATGGGAAAAAAAAATAGAGGAAATTATATTACTTTTGTAATTTAAATAGTCGACTCTTTCTGAGGATCACCTTTGATAGATCGTTGGTATTCTGCAGACCACAGGCAGAGAAACACAGCTCTAAATGACCTCAACACACATATATCCTTTGTGATATATATTGTGTCACATATATCCTTTTAATCTTGCACCCTGTCTTGCACAGCAGAGACATCGCTTTTCAGTGTTATCTGTGTCTCTGCCAGATTCTTTAAAGCTTCAGTCTGTTTTATCCCAACAGTGAATAACACACTGGCGGTTTTAACAGTGGAGAAGTTTCTCTTTTGCTTCCTTCACCTCACACCGGTAGAGTGTTGAAGTTCAAACTACTGAGCTGCCTCCCCACTAATGTGATGCAGAGGTACTTGCCTAACAAATATCACCCCCAAATAATGGACCAGGGAATACAGGGATTACTAATGCAATTGGTTCTTCCCCCCCCCCACCCCCCCCCCTTAGAAAACAGTCACCTTCTCTCCTCCCTCTTTTGTATCTCAGTTGTTCTCAGAGATCTCTGATGTGCAAATGTCCCTGTGCGGGTGGATGGAGATGGGTAAGACAGATCAACAGGCTACAACAAGAAGATATTTCATGGAAGAATTTGTCCAGACAGGCCTGGGCCTGCCAAAACTGCAGGAGCAGCAACTGTGGGTAGGATCTTGTTCTCTCCACTTAAGGTTCCTAGTATTTAGTAAGAAAAAAAAAAAAAAAAAAAAAAGAAGTCTGAATGTTTTTCTCAAGACATCATTCTGCTTTCAGCTCAAGTGATGAATCTATTTTATGCCCGGAATCCTTAAAATGCTATGTGGTCTAACATCTTTTATCTTTGCTAGTTCCCTCATGCACTTCACCCATAGCAGAATCATTAGGGACATTTATGAAGTTAATAACATGCACAGTAAGCTTAGCTACTTAGTCATTTTTCTCTTTCTTGTGTCACTTATCCACCTACACATGTGGTCTTTATAGATGGGTAGGCTTCCTGGACAGGTAAAACCAGGAAATATACCTTCTAGTAATGGCACAAGGTACTATTTAATTTGTTTTTAAAGTGATTTATGATGCACTCTGGCCAATAACTTATCTTTCTGGTTGACAGAAAGAGCCACTTTTGCATACCTGTTAGGATCCTTCCTAAATTCATTTAAGCAGTCGTATTGTTAAGATTGTCTTCCAATGAAGGCTGCCTTATTGTTTCACCCTAAGTGTGGGATTTATTCTTCTAACAGATTGTTCTGCTGTCCGCTCATCCTTTTCTGAGCCTGGCTGCCCAGAGAATCCAACCTGTCTCTTGCAAGTTATGTTGCGGCGCTCTAACTATAGCCCAAGGGATCAGTGTTGAACAACATGATTTTTTAATGAGCACACTCAGTGTGGGTTGCTCTTGTTTAACATAAAAGAGAAGCATAATCCCTGCTCCAAGCCATTTGCAATCTAAGGGCTGGATTGTGGCTGTAAGCCACATCCGGCAGTGGGGGGAAGGTGCAGAGGGAAGTGTTCCTGAAGGCATTTTTACCAAGGTTGTGGGAGCTCAAAGATCAGCAACTGCTGCTACGCTCATGTATAAACACGTGGAACGTGAGTGACATGAACTAGTGGCCCAGATCTCACTCCAGGGAGAGAGATACGAAGTTTCTGTATATGTCTGAATGCCAGCAACTAAGCAGAGGTGAGAAAGGTCCTTGCCCCCACTCTCCTTTGCTTGTGCAGGTGGACATACAGGATTGTTATACGTGGTTGCAGCAAAGCAGACACGGCCTCCCTCCACAGCTTGTTACCACTGACATGGATAAGGCAACCAAAGCAATCGTCTCCCTGGGTAAACAGGTTGCACTTGTTTAAATAAGAGGGGCAGAAAGGCATTTGTGTTCAGCCAAATAGTTGAAGGGAGGCCAAGAAAACTAGGGTCAAGAAAGGTACTTTACATGTATGGCTGCTTAATCAGGGTCACCAGAGGTGGCATCGTGATCCACGCATCTGGTCAGTATGATTCAGAAGCTGCTTCCTTTTCATGACCTGCTTTTGAAGCTAATAATTCACAAAAGACCTGTATCTGAAATTTTTACAGTAGTGGGCTTTTTGAGACTAAGCCAAACCAGTCCTTCAGTGGAAATAAAAAATAAAAAATAAAAAATAAAAAATAAAATAATAAAAAAAATAAATCTTGATCAACCAAGGAAGAAAAGTTCTTATCACTGCACAGGAAGAGCATCTGAGCGTCTGTTCCTAAACAGCCAGCTGTTTCTTAAAAAATATTTTCTGCAGGAGATAGCATTAAAAATAGGAAAAAAAAAAAAATCTAGTCCTCAGGCTGGCAAACAAAACCTTCCAGGTAAGAACTGATACTATAGATTCAGAGATTTTATTTTGCTCTTTATATCAGAGAAATATTTTGCCAAGGCAGAGAAAAAGAGAAGTAGGGTAGTAAGGAAATGGTTGGGGAAGACATTGCAAGAGTGGGAGGAGTAAATTCTGATTAGAGACTTGGGAATCCATCAGAGAGCAAAGGAATTGCCATTAGGGAAGAAGAATGGGAAGAAAGAAACAGAACAGGGAAGAAGAGTCAGGAAGACCCACAGCACTCGCTGCAGGTCTACATCCATATACAGAAAAGACAAAAAGGTGGAAGGAAGACTAACTGAGACAAAGGCAGATGAAATGAAGCTGTCTGGAAACTGGAATATTTTTAGACTGAAGAAACAAAATTTCTCCCTGACCAGTGGAAAACTGACATCATTTTGCAAGATTTTGTAATCAATGTCTTTAAATAGTCCTATTTTAATAATAGAAATATGCATTTGGCCTTTAAAAATGCAACACAATATACTTTAGGCACAAAAACTGGACTGTTGCAACTCTAAAGTCTCTAAAAATGTCAGAAATGCATTGTTCTGATAAGACTCATGTAGTCAAAGTAGTACAATCTCCCAACTGTGGCAAAGCTCCCAATATAATTTCCTTTTTTTGTGGAGAGTATACAATTATTAAGTAATCGTTAGCCTAAAATACTTGTGTATACGATAAGAATTATACTAGTATTACTACCTTAAAAAAATAAACATTTAATTAAGTTAAACTACTGTAAAACCTGTGCTTATATCAGGTTCGAGGAAGACAAACTGGCAGCTCAGGCAGCCCTAATTTTCCAGTGTACCCATGCTTACACAAGAGAACCAGAGTAGCTGCAATGGCACCTAAAATGAGGCTGCAAATGGGAAGACTGAAATCCATCCACAGCCCAAGAAACCCTGCCTGGGATATGCCTGCAGTAAGTCTACAAGTTTAGTAGACTAAATATAATAAACTTATATAAATAACTGTATATTTATATTTAATTAAATATACATATTTATAAAAAATATAAATTATAACAATAGTAAATTTAGTGTTATATATAAACACTAAAGATACCGGTGTATGTGGACAAAAGATTGAGTAAGCTGAGTACCTTGTTCCTACCCAAACACAGAGCCTTCTCTTTAAGACCTCCAGTCAGAGACAACCAGTAGGCATGTTCAGCATGTGTTTAGTGCACGTGGACAGCAAAGGGTCCGGGCTCACTCCAAATCATAGCTGAGAAAGGCACATTGGTTAAAGCCTGTATATAAGGCATGAGAGAGTTGCTTCAATCACTTCATCAAGCACAAAAATATGCAATCCTATATTCCTGCATCTGTAACCACCACACCAAATAGACTGCAGATGAGGTTGAATAAGGCACTGTCCCACTCTTCTACTGAGCTGGGGGGTGACGCAGGCAAGGAGGCAAAAATCATAGGTACATAAGAGTGTGTATGGAGACCCTGATCTAGCTTTGGCCAAGGGCAGGCTTGCCTTTCCAGATGGATATTTTCAGCATCTAATGCAACCTCCCTGAAGCCTTTATGGACAGTACAAGAATGTAACCTTTTAATTAGGAGCATATGCACCACAGATAACCTTATCAGACCTGAACACAGGCACACACCGGTTGAAAACATTTGGCCTGAAAACATAGATTCTTCTTGCAGCTTTGCCAAGCATACCTGTGCCAATTCAATCAAACACAATAATGTATTGTTAAGTAATGAGTTTCCTAAAAAGGGCCAAACTCTATGTGATGCCTCATAGGAACAACTATGTGAGTGGTCCTTTTGTGCACAAGGCTCTACAACTTAATGCAATCTGAAACCAGCATCACTTTCATTTATCTGTAGTTTCTTTCTAAGGGAAAGCTGACTATGGCCTTGCAAGAATACATGGGGAAATGTGCAGACTTTCAGGCTTGGTTATTCTTAATTACTGGTACAAGTGTACATGCACATGAAATATCTGATGAGGTTCTGGAAACACACTTCCAAAAAATTGACTCTAGCTCCCTGATATCACAGACAGTCACATCTCACACAATTATTATAGTGTTTTTTGTTTGTTTGTTTGTTTGTTTTTGTCCAAAATGTCCAAATAATTATTCCTGCTTTAAGAATTAGAGTGGTATTATGATGTATAAAAATAAATAAATAAATAATCAAACCTTCAAACTACTTAAATCTACTTCAGAAATGAAGCTTAATCTGACCTCCTCCCTGCTGGAAGTCTGGGCTTCCACTTGCAGGTCTGGTAGGGGAAGGGGCAGGTGTTGATGACTACACACTGGGCCATATACAGATGCCAAGATGCCATGCAGGGGACATTCTGCTATTGGATTTTACTCATTGTCCTGCAAGTAGAGCCAAATGTTCTTAATGGCTCATGGCCACCTGCTGAACTCTTCTGCAGAGAGTGCAAACATTTTTTGTCCATTCTATCCTACCTGGAATTCTGCTACAGGACCTGGCTGTTTAAACAGTGGCTGAAACTTTTCTCATTTCTTGCCTGCCTTTAGTCACTGGAGAGTTGACCTAAGAGACCTCCTGCTGTTTTCAACCCTCCTCTGGCCTGAGAACCAGGACAGCTTCCCTGCTGGTTCTGTTGCAGTGAGCTCAGGGCAAAGTTACTGTGTAAATAAATTAGTCACTTCAGAAGTCAACCATACAATGAGAGGCATTATGCCAGGTTCAAACAAAAAACATAGGCCAGGTGAAGTCTGCAGAGGTATGACATTTTACATTGTCAGGAAAGCTGGTCTCATCATTTGCTATTATTTTGTTTTTGAGACTGTGAATGCTTCCTATGTCACCCTTTGTTTCCCCATGTATGTGGCCATAGAAAAACAAGGAATGTAGGAGAATGGGAAAAAGTGACAAGCAGTGGCATATCACAAGGTTTGTATGCACAGTGGGTGCAACTAATGTCTTGATATACACACTAATCAGCAATGTGCAAAAAGACTTCTGAAGCTTACAAATAATCAAGCCCTCAACACAAGCAAGCAGTTGCCCAATATTCTCTTTAGGGTTTCTCCAAGAGACAATAAAGCCTGAGGCAGTGTTTTGTACATCCTTGTTGAGGTTTCCAAACATGTCAACAAAACTTCATGGTCAATGATACCAATCAGTAGGAAACTAGAAATTATACATACTTGTGCAATCTCTGGAACTCACTCAAGTATGACCTAGAAAGCTATGGGTAATGACATTGTCATCACTGAATTTCTGTTACACTTATCCTGATACTTTGGTGAAATAAGCTGCCTGATTAATGACATTATAATTATTATTCTCTGCTCATTGCATAACAAAAGCATACAAACAAGAGAAAATAAGAAGAAAACAGAAGGCATACAAGCGTATATTCACAATTAATGGAAAACTTTACCATGCCAACTGAATTGCCTTAAAAATAACCATGACAGTTCAGTGTTGGATGTGGTTCATAGTGCTGCATGGATTTGCGGAGAGGTTGTGGAGACTTCTTCTCTAGAAATATTCAGAACCCTCCTGGATGCCGTCCTGCACAATGTACTCTAAGTGGTCTTGCTCAGCAGAGGGCTTGGACTAGATGATCTTCAGAGGTCCCTTCCAACCTCAACCATTCTGTGATTCTGTGGTTCTGTGATTCTGACACACAATTAATGGTCATAATGCTAACATCCTCCATGTCCCCCAGCATGTTCCAAAAGAAACATATTTAATTTCCAATGTGCCTTTATTTAGTAATACAGAAGCTGGTCCTGTGTAACCGAGGGCTCAAAATTTGTGTTTTCTACCATGGATAGTTTCCCTAACCTAGAAGACTACACTTGACAAATAGGGAATTTACCAAGCATTTGGCCATTAGCACTCAAACATGCCTTACTTTGCACGTGTGGTCACCCAAACAGCAAAAGTCTTGCCCCATTTTCCTAGTGCTACCAGTTTTCTGTCACCTGGAAGCACAGAGAACTTCAGCTTCTCTTTTCAGGCATTAAGAAAATGGGATCCTGAAAGCCATAGGAGTTGTGAATGAGCTAGGGCTTCTGAGTGTACAAATTGGGTACCCTTGTTCTTTAAAATACTATAAAAAATGAAAAACCTGAAAAACATTTAAACTGTCTCAGAACAATAATTTGCAGACTTCCTTTAACTAACTATTAACCATCAGGTATTTCCTAATAGGTAGCTGTTCAAAATTGCCTTCTGCTTTTCCAAAACAAAACAATGACTTCTCACTTCTTCAAAGTGAGAAATTTTTCAAATTTTACTTGGAGCTGAAATTACTGGTTTCAGTTAAAAATTCTGAACACACGCCCGTTGATTTTACATGATGAGTGAACATCTCAGGTCTGGTAAAAACCATCTTCAGAGCCTCATCTCGTGTTGGTGAGGCAAGGATCCTTTAGTGAGGGAACAGAACTGTCACAAAAATACCTGATATGTGATCTTCAGGTAGTGGAAATCAATCTAGGTCAAACATGTTTGTTGCTTGTTGCCTTCAAGGTGTTGGTCTGTGAGTCTGCTGAGGCACTGATAAACACCCAATTTTCACTATACAAAATCTGGCTGTCCTTATTTCAAGAGGATTTTTTGTCTGTGTCTAAAGAAAACCATGGAAGAATACATTTAGTTCCACAAAGTGAGAATAGATAAATTTAGTACAGTCAAAGTGTTATATGGGGAGGACACAAACACACAAGATTGAGGTAGCTCTTTCAGCCAAATATTTTCTTTCAGTAAACACTAAATAAAACCTATGGGCTATTCTTCTCAGAAATCTCTCATCTGAAGACATGGACTGGTTAAAAACTGACTACCATGGTGTTCCAAGGGAATGTATTCCATATTTGCAATTAAGTTCAAGACAGGAATGAATTACATGGATCAGCTATAATCCAGGGCTTCTACATCCTGGCTATCTCTTCAGTCTGTAAAGACAAGTAATTATTGTTTGTCCAGGGGGCATGTGACACTGATATCAAGAATCTTTCTCTCAGATAACTCCCTAAAGATTTGATGTCTAGTAGCTCTGGATAGTAAGGGAAGGGAATAACTCCCTTTTTTTTCTTTGGCCAAAAACAGCACTGTTGTTGACCTGAATGCATTATAAATGTCAGTGGCAAAATTTGAAATTATTTTTATTCAAATTAGATAGTTTTTCAGAGTGCAATAAAATAATTTTATGAATGCTACTCTTTTTACTGTAAGCTTTCAACAACTGCTTTTCATAATAAATAATTCTCAGACATTTACATCAGAAGAACAATACTGTAAATAATGAGCTCAAACACCTCAGGGACTTTAGCACAAGTAATATTGTAGACTTAAATATAAGTCATTTTTTAAGCTAAACATGGTCACGACCTCTTTCAGTAGGTATGACGTTTTTCTAATAATAACAGTAATAACAATAAAAACATTTTTCACTTCTGTAGTTCTGAAGCTTGATTGAATGTATTTTAAAAAATCACAATTTCTTTTTTTCTTCATTGTGGTTATGAATGGCAAGTTTCATCTCTGGAAATAGTAGAGTGACTGAGTCATAAATCTTGCAAAATCAGTGCTTGGAATAAGCATAATAATTCAGACTTAACTATGTGGTCATAAATAGGTTTCTTTAATACATAATAGGGTCCAAAGTTTCATAACTTTCATAATAAATCATTCTTTGGTCTCAAAAAATAGCATGGTTCTTGCTCAGATGTGTTCATTTAGATTTATAATTTCTTTTAAACTAGTTCATGTGACCCTAGCCTCAATATCACTTGTGAGTTTTGTAAGCAATATAAATCTTTGTTGGAGAAGACTAATAATTTGTTCTAAAAAAAACGTGGCTATATTGAATCATTCTGGTGTCATTACATTAATTTTGTGTTATCTCAAAATCTTTAAAATAATTTCTTTCAACGTTCTAGGTACTTCAGCTCTGTAAGGAAAATAGCCATATAGAGGGGCGTCACATTAAGTGATGGTACCATTAATACCAAAACAAGGGGTTGGAGGTGGGGACGGGGGCAGGGGGAACACAACAAAGACAAAAATAGCCCAGGCTCCATTCACATAATCAGTAGGTATCATTAGTAACAATCAGATGTACTGATCAGTGAAGCAATTTGCAGGCAGGACTTTGTGAGTGAGAAAGTTCAGAATTTTTTACCAGCTGCACCACAGTATTCCTGTGAGATGTTAGCCTCCTCATTCAACTTGTGCAATGTTGCCAAGCCCACTTATGCAAATTAATCAACCAGCTCTTCCCCTCCTCTTAAGCTCTAAGATTTAATAAATAATAATAAAAAAGGCTGTAGGTACCATAGGTACATTTTACTTCTTTGCTTCCAAGTTTGATGGAAGTAATGTTTTTCAAGTTCCCACCACCACCTTTCAGAAACACACATATGCATTATTATATTCCCAAACAGAATTTATACTCTCATGCAATGTCTTGGCTCCAGGAGCTGGAACATTCAAAAGAAATCTACCACAAGATCTGCATTGGAACCAAGAACTGGATAACTTCTGTTCTGGAGAGTCCAGCTTTCCTGCTTGCAGTGAGAATGCTCTTCCACTGACTGAAACTGCTTCACGTGGATTTACAAAGATTTGGTTCATATTTACAGGTCTCTGAACTGCTCAAGAGAAAGGTATGTTATTCATGCTGCACGCAGAATGCTGTAATGTCTAGCTTTGAAGTCTGCTCAACTGTTGGCCAGAGAGCTGATGAGACTTACCCAATTTCTACAGTCCTTCATCTGCTCTGTAAAATTGTTGCATTTGTGTAAATAGTAGATAAAGTGCCAGTAGGTGGCACTTGAAAATATTTACTACGCTTCCTGTGTGTTACTAGACCAATAAAGATATGTTACTGTATGTACACTGCAAGTGCTTTTCTCTCTGGAAATCCTCACATCAGACTGTAACAAGACGGGTTGCATCCTGTACTCTGTTACACTGGTGCATGTTAGTGTTAACTCCACCTCACTTCTTTGAGTGCTGGTGGTGTGAAAGAGGTGTCAAGTGTAGCACTGCAATGTCCTGGGTGTGTGACTGCCTTTGGGCTCAAACACATTTCCCTTAACCTTCACGCAGACCGATGTTGTGAATACTATCTTGCAGTGGAAGCACATTTTCTGTAACACTGACTTTCTGGAATTGTATTTTTGTAAGATTTAACTGCATACAAAACAACTGTTACGACAGTCTTCTTTGATCTTTGCGCAGACTTCCATGCTTATTTTATTTTACCGCACTTTGAAGTAATTGTAAACAATGGTATGGAAATATAGAACGAAATCTCTCTAGAGAAGGATGGGGAAATTACTGCAGTAGAAGAGCCATAGAATACATAGCTACAAGGGACTATAAGAGGTTGCACACTGTAAGCATTTGATTTAGCATGGATTTGGGAAGATTACTGCAGTATAATAATGTCAAATCAATTTAAAATCATTCTTTGCAGCAGTATAGTGTTTAAAAGGAAAGAGTCTTGTTTCTGAATGCCTGACCAAATGAAATTGAACATTCTCTCTTCCAAGATAGGTTTCAACATGTGGACTCTGTATTTATTCCAACTCCTTGTATTCCATGACAGTGTAACTTCTGAGAGTTATTGCACTTATAGTTGGTGATTTCTTTTCAGAAATTCAAGAGGGAGCAGAATCAAACCTGGCATACCACAAAATTTTATGTAGTGGTTTTGTAAAATGAGAAACAATATTGCTTGAAGTAGAAGGGGAAAATGGTTCTCTGGTGGGCTTTTCTACAGCAGCAAGGGAAAACTAGCAACATGGTGGAAAGTAATTTTATATTTTGACCTCTCAAATTTTCACTAAAGCACTTTCATGTTCTATGAGAACTGTGCCATAACCCCTGTGTCAATTATTTTAATTCTTTAATCTCTTTCTATTACTGTGTCAAATCTGAGTTTCTTAATCCCTTTCCTTACTGGAAGGGGAAAAATCTGTCCTCCACATAAAAAGATACATGTGATATTAACAGGCTGAAGAGAGAACCTGTGAACTTGTTTGTCTTGTTTGTGTTTTAGCAAGAAATGAATCATAAAAGTGAGAAACTGGCTCTGAGAGTTAAGGGAAAAGAAGAAGATGTGGCATGGGGCTGATTTCACATGCCCTGGTATAGACCATAAGTAACTCTGATGAAGAGGCAGTGGCTCAGGGGCCAGTGCCACCACGAGCACTGCCAATCAGGATGTCTCATCTATCTGTACAGTAGAGGTACATGAGGGTAATTTTTTGTTTATTGTCAGTGTAGATATGCTGCTTTTCCTATGCTACTTGGTCATCCAGTAAAGATCTTACAAGGTAGCTGGGAAAACTAGAGAAACAAGCAAGAGCTTAGCTATTAAAGCATATATACTATTTGTGAGGATCTGCAGACTTCTTAGCCCTTTTCTGTTTTTTCCGAAATGCTGCTTATATACTTAGGAACCACCGCGTGGGACTAAAAATGATCCAAGGTCATTTATTCATCTGGAAACCCAGGGGCACATACCTGTATTGCCAAAAAACAACAACAACAACAACAACAACAAACAAATAAAACAAACACCATCAACAAAACTGACTTTTCAGATAGGGAAAAAGATCAGTTCAAACCAAATCCTGTAACCAGGAGGGACCCCTCTGTGATCAGCAGGTCTTCTGATTCACTGGCAAGGTTAACTGGGGCCTCGCTACACTTTGTCTAGAAAGAGACAGGTAAGCATGAAATGACTTGTCTGAACCAGCAAAAGCTGTCTAGTACTGAAAATGGGAAAACAAATCATTGTATACATATCTGTACTGTAAACTGTAGAAGGGACTCAGAGCATAGCGCTCTCTCACCCCACCCTTCTGGGAGCCTTGGGTTACAAGAAGCACATTCCCTCTGGTTTATAGAAAACAAACATGAGATACCGGTTTGAATGACAAGAGACAGGTTGAAAGAAATAATGCCTAGATCGCCTTAGTGGGCAAGAGCCTCTGAGGGAAGAAATGGACTCTTTCCTCTAGCAATAAGATCCAAGACACAATACATCAGCCGTTTCCAATTGGACCATGCCTGGACAGAGACAAGACTTGCCTCTGTTAGCACTGGTTTGGTTGTCACAGTTGTTCTGTGGGGTGTAAACTGTCACTGCCAATGGCATCTGACCAAGGCAGAGTTGACTCTGAGCTCTATATCCACCCACACTCTACCAGGATGTCTCTCACTCTGAAAATGCAGCTACTAGCTCAGTTCCTTTCCTTCTGCCATTTCCACTGCATTTCTCTGCTTTGTGTTACAGTAAGCACAGAACAGTGGGACTCGAGATCTGGGCTAATATGCAGTGGTCTGAGAAGGACCAAGAGTGCAGAATGAGGTTGTGATGTACTCTGGAGCTTTTTGTGGAGCTGGATTTGATGCCTTAATATGCACAGTACAAAACAGAGAGTTGCACTGATGATTGCATTGCACTCTTAAGTTAAGCAACTCTCAATTTTGGTGATAATAAACTTGTGACTGCAATGCCTCAGTCATTTCATACAGTAACAAATAAAGTCACACCAGCTGTAAAAAAAAAAAAAAAAAAAAAAAAAAAGGACCGTTGTGTCTCATTTTTCAGCACTGTAAAGAGAGAATCCAACTCTCCCAACCCCCACACAAACACACTTTTTCATTGACTGACATGCCAAATTCTCAGTCATACAGGCAAAATCCCTTTGAAGGTTACTCAGAGGTGAATGGCTGCAGGATCAGGCCTACAGAAAACACTGGTTGGTTTACCTTGCTCTTGCATTGCCTGTAGTCTGCATGATATCCCTACAGAAACTGCAGGTAGGCATTCTGTTAAACTAAAGGCTATGTATTTTTGTCTCCACAGCTGCAGTAGGACAAGTCACAAGAGCATTTTGCTGTTGATAAAGTAGCAAAAATCTTAGACAATATTCTGCCAGTGGCAATACACCATAATATTAAAAAGAGACTGCAGCAGGTATATAGATTTTGACAGAAAAATAAATCATTGTAGACAGTTCTACCTCCTTCCCCCCTCAATTACTTCTGGTAATGGTATATTCAAATCAATAAAACTATGTTAAGTAAAAACAGAAAAAGAAATTGCATCAACTGTATTTGGAACTGATTCCTGAATCTTCCAAATTGCTTTTCTTAAATGGAGAAATAAGTTTTCCCCAGCTCTCAAAAAGAGTGATTTTTTTCTCTTTTGGATAAAAAAGTAACTTGCCTCTAAAAAAAAGTAAAAAATCGAATGAACTCTATGGTAGGCAGCTCTTTCTTCTGGGGCTCTTTTGTTTTACCTACATCCATGTAAATACTGCTATGATAGCCATATTCCTGTTTCAAACACTTTGTCCTCAACAATGACACTCCCTTTCCCTCCAGATCTATCACTGGTGACCTCTCTTTATCCTCAAAGTCCTGCTCTCCTGGCCTATGGTAACCACCACTGTTTTCGTGTTTGTAAGAACTGCATCACTGTTGTCATCTCTATGGGGTTCAGAGCTGTGTGAACAGTCACAGTGCCAGGGTAGGGGTTGAGAATTCATGGGGTTAACAAGACTTTTAACCTAGTGTTCAGAGTTTTATTAATGAGCATGGATTTCCATTTCTATAGGATCTTTTCAACATTGCTGGGCATGTTTGTTTTGTTTTGTTTTTGTTTTGTTTTTCCCAGGTGTGAATTTATTGATGTGTATTTAGCAGTTAAAGGGGATGAAATGGGACAAAGGCTAAGGGGACTACTGCTCCTCCATTAGTTTCAGGGCAGGTAATGAGGCCATAAGGTCACAAGGCTGTGCAATCATTTTCTTCATGCTCAGGCTGGAGCTGAGTTTGTCCCTGTTGAAAGGAAAGACACATATTGCTGTGATCCACACTCAGCATTGGAAGCATTTTCTTTAACAAGTGTTACAGTCCTGGAGGACACGTGGACTGTGAAAGTCCTCACACACTTCCATTGCAAAGTTTGCGTCCTATAGCCAACATCCCCCCTTATGCTGTGTTATAACACAGATCTGCACTCTGTTTTGAAAATTTTCAAATCCACCAGCAAAGCTCCAGATAGAGTTCAAAATAGGCAGATAATATTCACTAGCAAATCAATTCAATAAAATAGTGCCTGTATTCATCCTGGACCATGCAAATTAGATGTATGCTTTTCTTCTGACACTTAACAATACAAAGTTTAATGATTCCAGGCCCAGGTTGCTCTGAAGATACCATATTTTATCATATCAACAGCAATTTTTCTTACCTGTCCCAACATTTAGTCGGAGTGACCTTTCCTGACTTATTTTTCATTTCTAAAGCAATCTGATTTTTTTGCAGATCTAAGATCTTGGTTTCCAATTCTGTGCTACCCTAACAGGAAATTAGATGTACTTCCTTCAATGCTTCCAAGCAGAGAGAAATTCACTCCATTATTCAGTGATGAAATCTTGCAGTGAGTAAATGACACCATGCAGACAGTGTAACAGCTCTGCTCCTGCCCCTTGTGAGGAAGAAGTATAACAGAGATGTTAGACATCTTCTCATCTGATTCCCTGTCCTGTCTGATTTAAGTTACCAAAACTGCAGGGAAGAAAGAAGTGGAGGACAGAGGGGCAAGGCAGAGCTCTGGCTGTCCTTGTTCTGCTTTGCTGCTCCAGAGGGGGCTTTTCTGAGGAAGTCTGAGAAGATCAAAAAGAAGTTGAGCCCTCAGTGTTTCACAATGTTAACTATGTTGCTGTAAGAGTAGGCTTTTTCTTTTTTTTTTTTTTTTTTTTTTTTATGTGTGTGTGTGACAGTATTAGCATGATGCGGTTCATTTCCCTAAGTGCCACTATATGAGATCTGTCCACTTCATTTAGACATCTTATTTATCTGTTGATCCCTGGTGAAAAAAGTCTTCTGATGGAACTGATGTAACTGCTTCAGTTAGCTGCATTGTAAATGGAGAGATGTAAGAGTCTTTGAGGGCCTCCAGAGAAAGACCTTACTCAGAAGCGTACATGTAGGTGGAACTGATTCTACTTTGTCACTTTTCACTTCTGAGACACACCAAAAAAGAAGCTCAAATTAAATTTGTAGATTGTTTTTGAGCCTTTTTTTCCCCAGTAGTAAATTAGGATATCTTCCTTAGTTACAAGTCTTTATTTCCTTCTCTGTTATAGATTTATCTAATTTTCTCATGTGCCTTTAGTTTGCCACAACACTTTGATTCTTGGTCTGACTTGTGTCCATTCTGTCTCCTTCTCTTGTTTATTTATTTATTTATGTATTTATTTACCAGCCCCTTTCCCCTGCCTGTTTCGCCTCAGTGTAAAATACGTTTGCACTCCTCCCATGTCCCAGGATCTACCCATGGCTAACTGCAGACTTGTCTTTCCCTTTGCCTCTGAAAGCTCATCAAAACATTGGTTTCTTTTGTGGCCTGACTTTCTCTTCACTATTCCTGTGTCAGGCCTATTTCCAGCTTCAGTACTGTTCTCTGCACATTGCCAAGGTTCATTCAGAGCCAGTTTGTCATGTGCTTCCTTGTTGGTGTACCCTCAGTAGCATTGGCCTTGTCTTTGATTTGCTCATCAGTAGTGCCTAGCCTTTTTTTCTTGCAGAAGTAGCCCATCCTTCACAGCTCCTACATGCGTGATATAACATAGAAAGGTCATATTTGAAACAAATACTGAATAATATATTAAATAATACCAGCCCTGATAGACCTCAGATGCTTCTTTGGAACATGTTTGTTTCTCATATTAAGTATTTGTGATTGTGTTTGTCTCCTTGCGTTCTTCTTAGGTCAGTTCAATCACAGCATGTGTCATGCCATAAATGAAGTGCAGAATGTGACAATATTAATTTTTTGATATGCTCCAGGGTGAAAAAAATCACTTTGAAATTTAAGAATTAAAAAAAAGAAAAAAAAAAAGAAAAAAAAAAAAAAAAGGAATGATTGTGAATGATTGTTTAATGTTCTCTGAGACTTCCTTTTTGAAAATCTGATTGCCATTCATTATAAATGAATAATCCAGACTGCAGCTTTCAAACAAGATGGAGTTACCTGAGCAAGTCTTTTCTCTGTCTCACAATACCCAACCCCATTTCACACCTCCAATATAAGACAAGATCTGCCTTGATAGAGAAAACTGCCAATGCTGAGGTCGGTGCAGGAGTAGGCCTCCATCAGTGATATCTGTGTGAAATTTTAGGATAAAACTTTCCCAAAGCCTACAGATGAGGAACAGTTTTTCCATGTTTGGGTATTATGTCTATCTACCGACATCAAATGTCTTTGCATACTAGTCATTTTTCCTGGACAGATCTGAAGTCTGGGAGTCACAATCAATAATTAAAACAAATAACACTGTAAGCAACAGTCAATACTAAATCTACAAAAAAAAAATTCTACTCCACATCTGACAGCTACTGAATGGACTATGACCGTCTTACTTTATACAACTCAAGCCATTTGTTTGTGCTTCTGAACAGCAGAAGCTAGAATTTCCTAGAATGAACTCTCAACAGTCTTAAAATGTCAGTTTCTTATTTTTCTCATAACACACAATTGCAGTTATTTGGAAATGATGGGAATACACTAGTTGGTGATAAATTCATATTTAAAAAACAATCACGGTGTTTCTGATGTATATGTATTGACACCTGTTTTGTTTTGCTGTGTTTGGACAAAAAACATTCTTCCTCTTGTATTCAAAAATGTCTAATGAAAAACAGTGGGCATTGACATAAGAAAATTAAAAAATAATTATAAAATAAGGATATAAAGACAGTACTGGAAAAAACAGGATAACAATGAAAAAACTTGTCCAGCACTCTAGCTCTGCAGTTGTTGCAAACTGGAGTAGTCCTTTGGGTTTTATAGATTTGTGTGGTTTTATAGAGATGAATGTGACTTCTTCTGACAATCTGGGCACAATACATTTTCCTCCAAAAAATTTATGTAAGATGGGAAGAAGAAATAAGTAAGAAGGAATAAGTATTCTCCTGAAATATGAGCAGAACTCTGAAGCTTTCATTTGTCCAAACACAGATTTTTGTCCTCTTCTTCCAAAAACCATGGGATTAGACATCAGAGAATTAGAGTACTACATTTTCAGACTGTAAAAACAATATTTTTTTAATTTACATAAAGGAAGAAGACATCTCTAAATAAATAAACTTCAAAGATGTGAAAACAACAGGAATACACTTGTCCCAGGAGGGCAAGAATAAACCAAGTTTATTTTTGAGGTGAAAGAAAAATTATAGCAGCCGACAACATATGAGTATGGTAGATTTATCTCTCTGACCAAGCACAGGTATAGTAACCATAGCTGCTTGGGAAAAAAAAAAAAAAAAAAAAAAAAAAGGCCTGAACAAGCTGGCATTTCTCTGTACTATCCTTGTTTGACAAACTTTTAACATACTTTTCTCATCTATCACTCTAGACACAAAAGCAGGACAGCAGTCAGCATCACTTCTTGTGAGGAAACAGAGAACCGTCCTTGTAGAAGGTTAGATATGCAACCATATGTAGATGAAGTACAAATGACATCTCCATCCTACTGTGTTGTGGTCCTGGCACTGACAACTTGTGCAGATGTATGCAGGAAAAATAAATAAATAAATAAAATAAAATAAAATAAAATAAAATAAAATAAAATAAAATAAAATAAATAAAAGAATGAAGCTTCCATTTAGTTTCATTTTGACTTATGCCATAGAGAAAGCTCAATGGAGTCTTTCATTGTGAGCAAAGAACAATCTCAGTTTGGAGTAATTTCTTTGGTTACATGCCAGGTAGGTCTGGGTGAAAAAGTCAAACTGTATATGTCATAAATACAAAAATGTAAGCAGAACATCTGTTCCAATCTGTTCCATTTGTTCACATGTGTTTGACTATGATGGGATGTCTGATATTCTTGCTGGAACCCAGAGGATTCCTAGCTGATAGTGATCCCCACAAGGTCAAACCCAAATAATTCTAATAATGCTGATTTTGCAGCAAAATTATGCTGATTTTGCAGCAAAACTGTCCAGGATTGCTCACACTCACGAGAGCAATGTCTCAGCTGTGGTTATAGTAACAAAGAGCTGAAGGCAGTAGCTGTTCCAGATAGATCTACATACACATTTCTGTTCCTAAGATAAAGATGTACAGCATCTATGACTAATCTAAATGTGAGATGTCATTACTTATAATATCCTGCCCAGTGCAAAGAAGAACAGAACAAGGTAAAGAAAAATGATGTTTTGTTCTGGCCTCAGAATGCAACTCTACATAAAGATCCCTCAGGATATGTGATCATTCTGGGAAAGGGGGAGGGTTAAACAAGAGGCAAAAGATTTGAATTTGTACTTCTGTTGGATTAAGGAACAGTGAAGGATAATGAATCCCATCCTAGAAGGAGAAGGACTACTTTTTGTGATTCTACAAAACCTTGTAAGCCAACATAGCCAAGGCTAGTCTGGTGCTGGGTCTGACTCAGCTAAATGCAGAGTTATGTTTGATTTCACTGGAAGCCCCTCTCAATCCCTGTAAATTTAAAGCTATCTGGTACTCTTCCTAAGACACTGCTTTCTGCAGGTCAAGCAATCCTGAGATTACAACCATTTTGGAGCACTTTCCAGGGCATTCAGAGAATACCTAGTGCTATTTTCAGGGAACCCCAATTTTTGAGGGGGTCACTGACAGACTTGCAGTACATAGTACAAACAGCCCTTGGGATTTATCTGGGAAAGAACAGATGCAGAGAGAGTATTTTACCCTTGATATCAAATTCAGTAGCTTTTTTTCTTTCTTTTTCTCTTTTTTTTTTTTTTTTTTTTTTTTTCTAAATTGTTTCCCTCTGTTCTTAGCGGCAAATGGGAATAGAATGAATGCATGTGGTTGAACATGAAATAATTAGTTTACTTGATTTAAAAGAGTTTTTTTTCTTTGCTTAAAATTTATCATTTTGTTTTGAACAGTGTCTGCTTGATATCTGCAGTTTCAAGGAAGGCTGTTCAAGTTTGGAGAATTTGTTTGCCCGGCTGTACTATGTATCTTCATAAAGCCAGCAATGTAGCTGCAACTCAAGGCTCATTTTTCTTCCTCTCTTTGAAATATCTAGTTAGAAAGGAAATCACTCAGGAAGGAGTGCAACAAAAAGATTAATTATAGCAAAACACTTACAATGCAATGGTAAGAATTGTGCTGGCCCTGCTGGATATTGATATGATTGGGAAGAAGAATGATCAGGAGACTCACAGCATTTCTTTGAGATCAGAGGCAGTGCTGTTCAAAGAAAGACCTCATCTGTACAGAGATCCCCCATGTGGTTCATCACTAGCTTTCCTATGAAGACCCCAAACCTCAATGAGCCAAATGATCTCATTATACCAGAGAATGATAATACTTGTAAGTGGGATTAAAACAAATGCTTACCTAGATTGTAGAAAACTACACAGATTAGACCCATAAGGATGATACAAAGGCATTGTAAAAAATATTAGATATCCCTGAGTACCTTACTTTGTAAATTGCAACAGAGTGACATCAAGTCTTAGCTGTTAATTAGCTGTGTCTGTGGTGGAAGATGGAGCAGAAAGGAATGTGGAACAGTAAGGAGGCTGTGGTATAGCAGTCTATGAGTGCTTGAATAAATGAGCTCTGCTTAAGGACAGCTAAGTCCTGTTTGACACCAGATCAATATAATCTTCTGGGAAAAAAATATATATATAAAAACAACAACAACATATTTTTGCAGCTATCTGAAAGCTGAGTAGAGAAATTGGTAGAACAAGTAGCAGAATACACCCTTACCATGGCAAAATAGATTAATGAGACACAAAAATAGATTTAAAAAGATGGATCTTTCTGTGTTTCTTCTTCTTTTTGTATTGGTTTATATTCTAGATTGCCAATTTTCTCAAAGTCAAACTTTGCTTTAAAAATCAGATTTTGTGTATTTTTGCAAGCCTGGACATTTGTGATTGTAGAAGAAAAGAGTACCACTGAAATGACAGCAAGTCTATGAACAGTTTCACCCTGTGCAAGATTAGGCAGCCTTTATCCACACCAGTGAAATATCAAAACAACTCTTTCAGATCTACTGTATAGGTGTGACAACCAAATAATCTGAATTATGCTGTCCTGCAGTCTCTTCTGTCATGCTCTTTTTGACACTTTGCACAAAGGAGATGGATCAGTGTTCACACTTGTGAAGAACTCTGCTGAAATTGCAGAAACAAAAGTACGTGTCAGAATCCAATTCCCCAAATAATATGTAGCAGTCCTTATCTCAGAGGGCATGTACCAGATGCTAACACATAATCCTGCAAGCAACTACACACTGTCAGCAGCTGTTGAGACAATACAGTAGTTAATTTTATTTCTCTGATAGCAATTTGGTTGCCTGAAGTCACTTTTTTTTTGCCAAAGGTAGATCATGGTGTTCAAATGGGGGAAGCTGATCATTAACAGTAATTTGTTTTGATCTTTATGAATATGGAATTAGAGTGGGAGGTGTGTGCACTTTAATTGCCTTTTAGCATCACCAAGGCAGAAGAATATTGACTAATATTGATTAAGTGGGATGAAATCCTCTTCTAATTTTTTTTCTCCTAAGGAGAAAGTAAATTGGTTCATTCATTAGAACACACAGAAAAGAGGCCTGTTCCCAGATCACCTACTGCCCTGATATAGATAGCTCTCCCTCATTTGAAATTCTTGTTTATATTTGTCTCCCTTAGGTAAAAATACTTCCCAAAAGAAAAGCACTGATGAGTAGGTTAGGTAGACCACCACTTGCAATATTTATAAAATGAGTGGAATATGTTGGGCTGTTCATCACAGTCAACTAACTGTTCAGTGCCCTTATGTAGACTGTGTAGACCTATTCTCATGGTGCAAGTATGGAAAAGGTTCATTTACAATGATTGTATTGTGAACCCAGGGAAAGAAAAAGAGCTAAGGAAGGCAGTAGCTTGCTAATTAGCAAATGATACTTCAGGGTCATTGGCTTGAAAGTAAGAGTCATTAAAGTCAATTTAAACAAACTTTCAGACCACTTTTTGTTTGTTTCCAGGCAGGCACTAAGTTCTTGTAAACCTTCAAGGACTTCACCTCTACCACACTGAAATACAGCCTTCTAAAACAGAAAGTCCTTTCATTGTGAGCAAGTCCGAGTATTGTTGAATAACTGAGACCTTGTTGCTATATTAATGATCGTAATGTGGGAGGTCACAAGAGATAGAAGGGATCAAATGAATTCCAAATAACATTTTCCTAGCTTCCTAGGCCATCCATGGATGGCCCAGCTCAAAACTGCTTGATATATACAGTAGCAACCTGTAATATCAATATTTCCAAGAGAAGACTGTATTGCTATTCCGTGAGAATGTTTGTGATGCAACCACATTAATGCTGTCAGGAAAAATTCCTAATTACTCTTTTTTGTGTGTGTCCCAGAATTCAATGGTTAGATTCAAGGATATCCCTTTTTACTCAGAAAATAACAATAATAATAGGGTGGAGTGATTGTTTCAGAATATCGAGATTTATTTAATAAATAAGTGTTCAAAACAAAACTTGAATAATAAGGTAAAGCAATGCCATGCAACTTCTGTTCATTGACAATCCTATTCATTTGTATTTTAATAAGGAGTTAAAACTAGCAGTTCAAGAGGGAAGGTTTCCAGATCATCACTACATTTTACATGAACTTTACTTTCATTCCTCAGCAGTTCAGTGTGAAGAATCGCCTGGTTTTGCACCACATTTGAAATATTGTGTGAGCAGTTTTATTTGGAAACTGTTAACAGGGATTGGGGGTCACAAGCCAGTTTGAAAAAGTAAGGACATCTTTAGTGTATGAAGTGCAGGAAACCTCAGAAACCTCAGAGAACACAACACTCACAAAATACATGCTCCAATGGAGCCTGCCACTACTTTTTTATTAATTCCATGAAGATCAAGATGGCATGCCTTTTCAACCACTGACTTGCAATAAGACCTTTTGGGTGCTACCACTGTCCAAGGGGGAAAAAAAAAAAAAAAAAAAAAAAAAAAAAGGGAGAGATACTTTGTATAGGAGTTTGTAGGAGTTTGTATACCCCTGTGTATGATTTGAAATGTTATTTTGTTTTGGTTTTGATGTTGTTTTATTTGCTTACTAATTACATGAAAACCTTGTTAAACATGTTACTTGCTTTTTCTTTATTTTTTTTTTCCCTAACAAATTTATTTCAGGATATATAGTGCTGGAGAGGATGCATTAATATCTGTTTAGATTGCCACAAGTACTCGAGTTCCAAGAACATGGAACTATAGGCAGATTTTGTTGTGCATTATTGAATCTGTCCATATTCACTTTTGTTTGTCAGCCTGACCATATTATCCATAGCCGTCTTGGTGTTATATTTTCTTAGAAGGGCATGCAATTCTTAGTAAGAATAATGGTAGACACAGTGATTTGGTGAAAAGAAAACTTAAAGGAAAACCCTCCATAGGAAGATTGTGTTAGAGAGTTAGGTATATTATCTGTTATCATTAAAATAAATATACTTTTTCCATTTATACTATCATCAAAACCAAGCTAACTTGAAAGTGAAATATGGTGACACACATAAAACATTTTTTCTTCTTCTTCACCCTGTGGTCAGAGTGAGGAGTTTTGGTAATTCCAAATAATTTCTAATGGATGCTGAAATAAAACTAAATGCAGTAGTAAATGAATTCTTTTCTCACTGGGATCCCTTCCAACCACATTTACATCCATGTTTTTGTGAGTGGGTAGTGATTTTGTGTACCCACCAAGAGACACTTTTTTTTTTTTTTTTTTTTTTTTTTTTTGGAGTGAATGCTAAATGTCTGCCTGATATCAGCAGAAAATTTGGGTAGGAGAAAGTATGGATCTTCTAACTCCCCCTTGTTTTGGAAAACAGAGGTCATAATGAATGAAGAGTTTGCAGCTATGCTTGTGCCCAAGTCATGTTGCCTGGGGGCTCCTCCAACCAAAATGTGAGCGATATCGTAATGAATTTCCTTTAAATTCCTCCTCAACATCCTACTGGGTATTTCCATGCCTGTGAGTTGTCATTTGACTGAAGAGTTGATTGGCCTGAGAGCTGGTTACATTAAATAGACTTTTTTTTCCCCCTCCTTCTTAAACCTAGCACAGTAAATCTTATACCCATTCTCTGATAGCACCTTTGGCCCATGGCATTCCCTTCTCTCTCTGCTCCACAGGTGTAGGAATGTAAGCAGAGATGGGTGGGTGACAAACCTGACAAAGCAAGTTGGCACCTCCTTAGGTGGAAGTAAGGCAGCTGGCCCCAAACTTTGGCCCAGAAGCTCTGCTCTTCTACAACTTCACTCCTCAGCCACATATGTGTGCGAGGTGTGTCAAACACATGAGCTTCCTCCAGATTCACCACTCAAGCAGGCTATAAGCAAAATGTGCTTATGGATGGTGTTTTTTTTGCTGTCAGATATAAAAGGAAAATGAGGACACTCTTTTATAATATCCCCTGGAGTTCAGATGTGTCAGAATCAGGACGGATACCTCTCTACCTGAGACCATCCAAACTCACAGCCTACTTCTACAGTTTAATAGTGAGGCCCACCATCAAGGAGGTCAAACTGTATTCCAAAGTCTGCTCTGAAGCCTTCATCTGTGTTGTACATTGACCAGATGCAGTAGAGATGGAGGCAGCTTTCTGTCGTGAGCAGCTTGGTGTGCTTGGTGCTGCACTGGCTTGTGCCCCGTGCTTGTCCCAGCCCAATTTAGCAGCCTTGTTCTCCCCTTGCACAACACAGACTGACCAGGCACTCAGCAACATACTTTGTGGGGTGGGTTGTTCAAGACCTGGGCACAGTGGTCACAGAATCACGGAACCACAGAATAGCTGAGGTTGGCAGGGACCTCTAGAGCTTGTCTGGTTCAAGCCCTGCTCCAGCAGGGCCACCCACAGCAGGCTGCCCAGGCCATCTCCAGGCTGTTTTTGAAGATCTCCAAGAGGCATATCTTAAGATGCTCACTCTTTACAGGCAAAAAGAAGGGACCCGCAGAGGACCAATTATCTGCTCCCCTCTGCCTCCCTTCCCCCTTTCACAGTGACTCTGGATGAGCTGAATCACCAGAGGCTAATTCTTTAATTCTTGTCTCTGGGTAAAGTAAGTGAAGATTGCATAGGTCAAATTTAGCTAACTAAATTTAAGACCATGACACGGGGGAATCCTGCTTGTCCTCATTCCCCAGCTGTTGTCCTTCCATGAATATTATAATTACTTTATCTCCTTGAACACCCCTGCCATTTCTCAGCAATACTTTCTGACAAAATTCTTTGGTTTTCTTCCTGTGTTTTGTTGTTGTTGTTGTTTATCTTTGCTCCAAAATTCTCCTTATTTCCAGTAGTCCAGAATGAGAACAACTTCTAGTTGTTCTAGTTAAAAGAGAAATTGAGTTTAAAACTAAAGCATTTTTCGTACTCATCTTACATAATAAAGTATCTCCAAGGGACTATGGGTGCAGAAAATGTCAGATAAAAAGATTGCCTTCAAAGGAACAAAACACAGGCATTTTAAGGCTTTGGTTAAGTACTTATGAGGAAAGAGAAGTTGCCTTCTCTGCTCTGAAAGATCACAGTCTTCTTGTGATGCACTGTAAAGGAAGGGCCTGGCCCAAGGTGTGTTGCTGTAGCATAAGCAATAAAGATGGATAGGAGTGATTCTTTTAACAGCCTCTCCCAATACAATTAGCTGCATCCACCTCTAGCTTTCTACTCAGATTTCACAGGAGAAATGCTTCAATGCTGTGCCTGCAAGTGGAATGCTTATACGTTTCAGAAAGGACATCTAGTGCCTGTTGCCAGCGGAAATAATAAAGATCACAGAATCACAGAATCACAGAATTTTCTAGGTTGGAAGAGACCTCAAGGTCATCGAGTCCAACCTCTGACCTAACGCTAACAGCCCTCCACTAAACCATATCCCTAAGCTCTACATCTAAATGTCTTTTGAAGACTTCCAGGGATGGTGACTCCACCACTTCCCTGGGCAGCCTGTTCCAGTGCCTCACAACCCTTTCAGTGAAGAAGTTCTTCCTAACATCTAGCCTAAAACTCCCCTGGCTCAACTTAAGCCCATTCCCCCTCGTCCTGTCACCAGGCACGTGGGAGAACAGGCCAACCCCCACCTCCCTACAGCCTCCCTTGAGGTACCTAAAAAGAGCGATAAGGTCACCCCTGAGCCTCCTCTTCTCCAGGCTGAACAAGCCCAGCTCCCTCAGCCGCTCCTCGTAGGACTTGTTCTCCAGGCCCCTCACCAGCTTCGTCGCCCTTCTCTGCACCCGCTCAAGCACCTCGATGTCCTTCTTGTAGCGAGGGGCCCAAAACTGAACACAGTACTCGAGGTGCGGCCTCACCAGAGCTGAGTACAGGGGGATGATCACCTCCCTAGCCCTGCTGGTCACACTGTTCCTGATACAAGCCAGGATGCCGTTGGCCTTCTTGGCCACCTGAGCACACTGCTGGCTCATATTCAGCCGACTATCCACCATCACTCCCAGGTCCTTCTCTGCCTGGCAGCTCTCCAACCACTCATCTCCCAGCCTGTAGCTCTGCTTGGGGTTATTGCGCCCCAGGTGCAGGACCCGGCACTTGGCCTTGTTGAACTTCATGCAGTTGACCTCAGCCCATCGGTGCAGCCTATCCAGATCCTCCTGTAGAGCTTTCCTACCCTCAAGCAGATCGACACACGCACCTAACTTGGTGTCATCTGCGAACTTACTGAGGGTGCACTCGATGCCCTCGTCCAGATCATCGATGAAGTTATTAAAGAGGACCGGCCCCAGCACGAAAGATGACAGGCTTTCTCAGATGAAGACACACTCCTGTCACGTTTTTTATAATCATTGCTTTATTTAAAAAGGAAAACATAACAAAACAACAACCAAATAAAAAACCACTCAGTATGACTGCAGGATCAGATGATCTTATTAAAAATTGCATTCCTTATTTGGGCTACTTGCCCCATTTCTTCTGACATGAAACACAAGAGGCCTCTGAATTTTGAAAAACAAAGTGCTGTAGTAAATTAAAAAACATCTTTTGTTCTTCTCATGATAAACACCACTGGGTACCTGTGCTGACAGTCCCCTTCAAGTCAAAGAGGAGCAGGAGTCCTGTGTGGGGTACCGGCCATTTAAGCTGAGGCTGGGTTATGGCAGTCAGTTGGTGACATACTCTGTATACACTGTAACTGAATTTCCCATAGTGATATATTCCTGTCCAGATAGAGAGGTTTCCTGATGATGAAGTGCCATAGTCCTGCCTTTGTTTCACATGCACATTGCCTCTATTCAGAGGCAACCTTTGCTACTTTTTCCTCCTGCTTCTTCTCAATGCAGACTCAAAGCCTGCTGGACTGGTGGAGGCATTTCCATGGCTTCAAGGAGCTTAGGTCTGGCTCTGCACAGGTGGGAGCAGAATTCCCTACTGTGATTTTTATTACTATTATTGTTATGAAACACTAGTTATTTAGTTTATCTTTCTGGCAAAACTCTGCCAGGGCAGTGGAGGTCAGCCATTCAGCCCTAATTTCTATGATCAGCAAAAGACCTTACCACATGACCCAGCTATTGCTAATCTTGATGCCATTGCTTATTTTTTTTTATTATTTATTTTAGCCTCAGGGTGGAGATGCATAAGAATAATCAAACATTCCCTAGTGACAGAAGCTGTTCCTGCAGGAAGGAGAACCACTTTCTAAGAAGAAAAGGAGGTTATTGCCAGTGGAGGGGGGTCCTGGATTGAGAGAAAGATAAGAGAAGCCAGACGAAGCCATCCTCCTCCTTGGTGCTGGTGCAACAGAGAGAGCAGAAGGCCAGTCCAACTTTCCCCTTTGCTGTAGAGGAGCCCTACCACAGCATTAGAAAAGTGGAGCAAGGTCTGGCCTTGGTTCTGACCCCTTCAGCATTATCAAACAGGGGGCTGGGCTCAGGCTGCTGGGAAGGAGCCTGAGCTGTGCAGGGAGGCAGGGGTGGAAGAGCAGGGATTTTCTGCAGACCCCCACCCTTCCCGCAGGCTGAAACAATTCACAGAGAACTGCCTGAGTTCATACATTTGCCTGCCCATGAAGCATTCTCCAGAAATCCAGTTCTGATTAAAAAAATACAAAGAACTACTTTTATTATGTGCTAAAGAAATATTTAATATTGCAAACGCCCAAATAATTGAAGCCATCTGGAACATACACAAATATTAAATAAAAACACCATTAGTTATATGAAATACCTCCTGCTCCTCCTGTACCTGTGATGACCAAGTGATGGCCTCAGAAATATATCCCCATCTTGCCCTACCATGAGAAAAATCTGGACACAGAAGTTTTTACTTTTCATGAACAGACGTCATGCTGTTTCTTGGCTACTCATATTCACTGCTAACACATAAATAGTCTGCAGTCCAGAAAGCTTATCTGCACTCAGAAGAATCCTGTGTCTTTAACAGTCTCACCCTATTTCAAAATCATCATCTTTTTACTGTTTTGAGTAAAATGGTTGAAGATTTTACTTGGATGTTACACGCTAAGCAGTGCAGTTCTGTTCTGATGCTCTGACTGCCATGTGATATTGCCTTCAAAGCAGAAAGCAGTAAGGTTTGTTCCTTGAGTGGAAGGTACAAGCAATGTGGTGTAAAGGAGAAAACAAGTTAATCAGGTTTCAATTTACTGAGCTATAGGAAGAGAAAATCTGTCTGTTTGTCTATCCATTTATGCTATTCTCTTGGTGTTTTGCAGCACTTTGATTTTATATTGCTAAACCAAACACAGATCAGTGTTACAAAATTAAATATAAGTAAATAAACATAAGGATCTTAAAAGAAGAGATGCACTGTTTGAGTCACAAACAGAACAGATGAAAAGCTGCAAGGTTAAGAGCAAGAGAAGCATCTACAGTAATTTCAAAGCAGGCATTTAAAAATTGCCATGACAGCAGCCTTTCAACTGTGAGCTGAAGAAACTGGGAAGCTGCTAATGATGGTCCTTACATTTCTGCCCTCAAAGTCTGGAGTTTTGACTTCAGCTTCAAAGGGAATGCTGCTCACACCATCTATCTGCAATATAAAGCTCTCTTCATGATCGGTCTGCAAAGCAACAGGTATCACTGCTCTTTCATCTGGACCGGAAGATGTGCACAGGGAAACTTCCTGCTGAGATGAGCTCAGCTCAGATTCCTCTGCCCGGGCTTGGAAAGGCTCCTTTCTGGATCACTGTGCAGCTGCTGCACACAAAGCTGCTTGTTCAAGACATGGCTGGGAGAACACTGATGTGCTCTCAGCAGGCTGGCTGTTCAGCTTGTGAGAATGCCTCTGTCTCCCTGCCATCAATGGAGATTCAGCCACTTATCCCAGCAGAGTATTCGAGCTAATACATTCAATCCCCCCAAAGAGGGCACAGGGTGTCTAGTCCAGCCAAATCTGAATAGACCTTAACCTGTCTTATCACAGCACTTATAGAAGTGAAGCGTCTAATATTTTACCCAGCTGTTTAATATGTAGTGTCCATGGGACTGACACCAGTAACAGTGGCAATATAACATGGGTATCAGCTGGAAAACAGACCTGTGGTCCATCTCTCAGTTCTGTGCTGCCATGATTACAGTCCTGTCATGTCCAATCTCAAAACTGGCTCAGGGCTGTTGTACAAGAGTGTGCAGGCCTCCAGCTGCTCCATGACCCCAAATTATGAGGGTTTCTGTGAAAGCATTGTGCCATCAGGTAGCTGTGCTCTGTGACCCACCTGTCTATTTGAAACCTAAAGGATGGTACTTACGCAGTCTATGGATTTGATATAATGAGTGAAATATGTGAAAAAACATATGTTTTTTGCTGAACTTTTCCTGTTTTTGCACAAGCAAAATTGCTGTAAAATAGCAGTATTTTTGGAAAATTGTCTCCCACTCAAAAAACTCTAAATATTTTTTTTTCAGTTCTATGTGAGATGTTTTCACTGAAACTTTTGAAGCAGATAGTCATTTTTTCTGGGTTTATTTTTATTCCATTTGGATAATTATTGATCACATGGCCTAGCTTACAGTTCTTTCATTCCCTTGAGAAGCATTAGGTAAGGGAGGCGAAACCATGCTGACTTTGTTTTTCACAGAGGTAAGTTATGTTGGGAATCTTTCTGCCAGGTAACAAGGCAGGAATTACCTCATCTCTCTTTAATAGTCACAGTAAAAGTGGGACCTGACTGATGTGATTCACTATTGACTATATATTTCCTTTTCATTGCTATGCTCGATGAGCGTTTGATGTGTCACATTCACATAACATATACTTTTTCATAGTCTATAGCTATCTGACTGCATCTCTGAGATGTGTGTGCTGCACTCTTAAATATTTTTAGCACCCCCTTTGCTTTGATCTGACAAGACTGCCTCTCACCCAGAGTGCTTTCATTGTCCTCTTTCTTTTTTGTGTGTTGAATTCCTTACACTGAGTACTAAGGGCAACTTTTCACTGAACACGGGCACCTTCTCATGCAACAGAGGGGAGTATTTGCTGCCCCAGCAGCATTGTCAGAACAGGAGACAGATACTGTGCTTTCAGACAGTTAGAGATATCAAAGGACTCCCAGGCAGGTGCAGAGGAAACAGGTGTAACATCAGAGGCCTACCTTTCTGTTAAAATGTCCCAGAAATGCCAAAAGCTGTATGGTATAGGCACACGTTGCAGATAAATCCTTGGATACAGCTGACTATGAATAGCAAACTCTTAGGGACTACAGGTTCCTGCTGAGTTCAGAGGTTGGAAAGTGCCACTTTCTCGCAGAACTGCTCCTGTGAGGGATCTTTCAGGTCTTCAGTGGAGGTTCCAAGTAAAGCAAGAGATATTTCAGATTGATCTTGTGTGACAGCATGCCTGTGGGATCAGTGAGATGCAGGTGTGAGCTGCTCCTTTCCTTCTCCAGTCTTGCACATCCTGGCTTACATCCAGTGGGTTATTGTATGGTGGCTTCATGGCTCTGACCATATTGAAGACAAGCCACTGAGCACAGACACTAAAATATGCAGAAACAGACCTGGATCATTCAGCACATACTTGGTGAATGCTGTAGTATGAAGGTAGGAGACTTTTTCTCTTCTCCTCAGTGACAATAAATGTTGAATACAAAATGCTACACCAGAGGGGGACAAAAGAAGTCTACAACAGTCTAGCTGATAGCACTGTGGTCAGGGTGTTCACGTGGGAGATAGGAAGCCCATATCCACATCTGTGGTCAAAATCAGACAGAAGAGGGATCTCACATACTCACTGAGGTGGGTTAGTAGGTTATTGTTGAGCACCTTCTTTGTTCCTAAGAAGGAACTATTCCATTTCCTTATGGTAATGTCAAGACACTCCCTTTTCACACACACACAAAAAAAAAAACATACACAAAAAGAAATGTTTATGGCATTGAAGGTGATATAAAATGTAGGAGAAGAGTGCTTGGCATCTGTCAGCCAGTCAACATCCTTCCCTTGAACAGTAACATCAGATTTTATAGAAAGCAAGCAGTTAAGTATGTAGTATGAAGGTCAATGGAACTCCCTGGGTCTAACTCATTAGCATATTAACAAGGAAGAGCTTTCACACATTCATAGACCATTGAACTAATCAGACACTGATGAGGCTGAAAGGTGATACTTTGTTCTTGTGAATTTGGTCTTCTGATTCCAAATGTATGGTTTTCCACACTAAAGAAAAATGTCTTCAACCAGCCCATATTGATGCATTTCCCATCATACTTAATATTGTATGACACACTAGATTGTGCTTTAAGAGACACACATTTAATCTCCTTCTCTTGCAGTTCTTGAATTTTACTCTACCTCTTCTTCTTCCCAAGACTGTTGTTGTCTGTATCCATCTTCTTTCCATCCTCCTTCACAGACATGGACAATGAATCCATTTCTGGAGATAGTGCATTGTCTAGAAAATCCTGTTGTGTTAATAAACTACTATTTTCTTCTCAAAAACATTTTTCTACAACTTATTGACCTCTTGCTCCTCGTGTGCTTGAAGTATTTATTGGTTCTCTCACCATTCTCCCCTACCCATAATCTTTGCAATTTTCCACTTAAGTTGTTATGTTCTTTCTTCATTTTATTCTTACCATCTTTGTGTTCTGCGGCAAGATATTACCACTGTTTGTGGACCATAGATGAGGTCACGAGCTATATGTCTATATTTGGCCAAACTGATATATATGTCTCTATTTTTCCTACCATAACATCTGTCTAAGATCAGGGTTCCAAAGCATTGCCATGTCTTCATCTCCAGTCCCTATGAAGAGTATAGGGGCTAAACAAATGAATAGTGACACTATATGCACAACACTTACTTTGTTTTTTCAGGAGTGAATTTAGTCTAAGCATAAAGGAATGTCAGATAAATATTTATCAATTTGATTCTTATCTGAACCAGACCATACACTTGTAGATTGGTTATCAGTAGCACAGTAATATAAATAACATGATGTCATACGCAGTACAGATTCAACTCAGGAAATGTTTGATTTCATATATTATGGAAGAATGCTATCAGATGTTGGCAAATACAACATGTCCTAATTCCTAAGTTTACTTTAAAATAAAGCTGCAAAATTAGAAACTTTGCTTTAGCCATTCTTGGGGACAGTAATTGCAAATATTCACAAAAGCATGAGCCTTCAAAAGGAAGAAAATGTGTCTAACTTCATCAGATCTTCAAAATAAAAAGTCTGTCATTTTCTTACTTGGCCTTCAGTAAAGAGAATCAAACAGTAATATTACAGATGTGTCTCAAATCATGAAGTGTTTCTGATGGTAATGGTTTCACCACTATTAGATTTGTTATAAGCAATTCATTAACACTGCCTTTTCTCATATGATCATAAGATTTCTGACAAGAAAATAACTGGATATTGCTCTTTGTAAAGGAAAAGAAAAAGATAATTGGTTAAAGGTTACCACAGATAAAAAGAGATCTGCTTTCAATATCAGGAAATGACATATATTTTACTTGTTTTAGTATTCCTCTCCAGAATGCTTCAATAGACATAATAGTCAAACATTGCCAATGCCAAGAAGATGGACAAAGCCAGTGATCATATTTAGAAGTCTTTGTGGAAAATACAATAAGGTTTGAAGGTAAAATTATATAAAAATACCTCAAGGTCCAACAATCACTTCTTGGTTATGCCACCAAGATCCTAGGGCAGTGCGCTGGCTTCAGTGGCATTCTGCCAGTTCCAGGGAAGACAATATGGCCAAGTTCACCCTTCCAATGGACTCATCTCTGCATGTGCTGTTGTTTTCCTCTGGCACTATGCTCTCACCAGCAGGTTTTGCACACTGAAACATCCTATTGTTCACTACACTGTTGTCTTAGTTTAAAATTGGTAACTAAGCAGATGTTTACACAGGCACCCATTCACTCTTTTCCTCTGGGTTCTGGAATGCAAAGATGCCCTTTCGTATTTTAAAGGTAACTAAAACTTACACTGGGGGAAAATACTGAAAAAAATACCACCACCGTCAAAAAAAACTATTAGTCCAATATATAAATTCATGCAAATATAGCAAGAATATGACATGTTGGGATGTAATTTTAATGAACTACAAAGTGAGTTTTCTGTTATTTTTAAGTAACTGGACAATATTGTTGTTTTTAAGTGTTGACGTTTAAAAGGGAAAAATAAAATTATTCATGAATTGTGAAAGGAAAAAAAATACTGCAATTTTGACTGAGTGATGCATTGAAAGTAGAGACATGATTGATTATGTTGGTAAATAATAATCTCCTAGGATAATAAATTGCATAAATAACAGAATATATTTTAAACTCTGAGAAGCTGTATGAAGGGTCATGAGTAGAATACTTATGTGCAGTTTAGAGAAAAGATTACTTAGGCTTTAGAGAGAGAGCAGATGGATAACAAACTGAAAACACTGTTTATCTTATAATAACAACCTTAAGAAACAAGAGAATTGCCTGTCTAGCTTAGTCTAGCCTTTTTATAGCACCTGAGCATGTCTATAATTAAAAGTAGTGAATATTTCATTGCAGTTTTCTGGTGCACATACAACCAAATATGCAAAAATCTGCAGCAAGAAATTACCTGCTTTGTTATTCTGCAAGGGAAATATGAGAGAAAAAAATGGAATCTGTACAATAGAAGGAGGAATGGGTATCCAAAAGTATTTTTGTCCTGTTTTTCTAAGGAAACTAGACTTATCTGACTATCCTGCCTGTGTTCTTTTGTGTCTGTCAGCCTGATTTATAATTTAGGAAGGTGTTGACTAATTTTTACTTAATGGGCAGAAAGGTAGAATTATCAAAGCTATTGCCTTCCTACTCATAGTGGAGAGAGTATTTGAACTCCCACTGAGCATAACTCTATTACTAGACACAAGAATGCACACCCAAAAGAAACAACATGCATAAAAGCCAGAGGGAACTACCCTTTGCAAGTTATTTTGCTTACAGAGTTTCTGGAAAGTGGAACAGGATTTTTTCTTACTTGAAATAAAAAGATGGTTCCACCTCAAAATGGAATCCAAACTGGGTGTGTGTTCATTAGTTAGCAAGAAAATGACAGAGAACTTGTTTGGAATCTGATACTTTGTATTTACAATGTCCGAGTTTGTCTTTTAGGATGTCCAGTTCTGGTTTAACAGGAAATCCAGGGGAAAAATTGATCATGGAGAAAGGAAGAAAATGGATGCTTCTATATTATGGCTGAAAAGGAAAAAAAATAAAATAAAATAAAATAAAAAAATTGTGGAAATGGTGGAAAAAATATGAAAGTGTGAAGTGTCTATTTCACAGAGATGCACCTGAAGAGTTTACGGCAAAGCCAATCACACTTAATGAGGCACCAGTCCACGCAATCAAAATGGACAGCAGTGGAATTTAGGAACATGAATTATTTTACTCCAGTGTTCTATAATATTCTTATGCCTACTCTTTCATTCTCTATGAAGAGAAAAGTAACACTGATCCTGAGACCCAACTGGAAACTTTTTTTTTAGCAAATGACAAGTTTTAAAGAAAAAAAAAAAAAAACAACAAACAAAACAAAACAAACAAAACCTACACCCACTGCTTGGGGTTTTGCTGTCAGAAAGGAACTTTCCTTGGCAAACTTCCTGTGTCTTTCCTACCCCACACTAATGAGAAGTGTGCTTTGACAAGTTCAGAATTCAGACGAAGATAAGGTGGATGCCAGATGACAGAATAACAGAAGCAGAGCAGCGTGAAAGCAAAATTGACTGGTGCCCACTAGCAGAGGAGAAAGACTTCCCCACCACAGCTCAATCGATATGTGCCACTCCTCAGCAGCAGGTCTTCTGACTTTCAAAATTTGTCACAGCCTCAGAATAAAAAGGGCATCCAGTGCAGAGGGAGCTGTAACTGAGGTCCACATGGAAGTTTCATAGAGAGGGACTTCTCCAAAGCTGCTAAGGATAGGGTTAAATTTCCTATGGCAATTGTAGTGGACGCAAATGACAATGCAGATGAATTATAAATCTTTTCAAAGTCACTATCAAATAAAGGGGAAATGACTGATTCAGTTTTGTAAATCAAAGTTGAGCTTCATTGCTTTTCTTCCCCTCAGGAGCTCATTAGTTGCTATGGAGAGTTTCTACACAAATACAATGTTGTACGTATAGGAAGTGAGCATCTAGCTGACAGAATAGTCTAGGAGAATACAAACATGCATTTCACAGGAGGTCAGAAAAAAAAAGTTAATTTAGGTGAATAATGACTCTTTGATAAATATGTAGTGAAGCTTTAAAAAGTTAGAGTATAAGATTTATTCAGAAATGACTGTTGCAGATAATAGATTTGGCTTGCAAGGTTAGGCTGCCGTTCAAATAACCTTTTTTCATTTATCACAGCTACATTAAAGCAACATCACACAAATAAAACTAATGAAAAATAAATACATCAACTCTAGTAAAATGTTAATTACTACTTTGTGGCTAACACCAGAACAACATAATTATCCATTTTTCAAGATGAAGACATGATTTTTATGAATCATCAAAAATCACATCCTTAGCTTAGAAAAAAAAAAACAACCCACCCAAGCATAGAATTATCCAGGGTCTTTCTTTACCTTCTTTTCCCACAGTACTCTCTCAGATTTCTGATTAATGTGAACCAAATTGTTATTTTTATTAATTTTTTTCAGCCTTTCCTGGAAAGTGAGTGTTCCCCTGTATGGGACATTCTATTCCAATCTCCTTACAGTAAAACCTGTGGATAATTCAGGTCTGCAACATCAACAGAACAATCACATTTGTAAGTAAAGGATTGTTCATGGGTTAGCAGATAAATCGCATAGTGACAGGAGCTCATCGTGGAATTTTAACACTTTTCATAGTTACTAATATGAGGGACAGATTAGTTGTAAGGGTTTCATAAGTAACCAATATCCTCATCTAAAAATGGAAGCAGATGATATTCACAGTGATAATTGAGGAACTGTTTAGTTCAAAATGCTCAGAATAAAGACAATAAAGGTTTTCTTCTTAGTTAGAAGGATATAGCAATCAATTGTGTGGACTTTCTGAGGATTGTCTACAGACAGCACAGGAAGAAATGCAGAAACAAGATGGTACAGATGGTACACAATTCACATCTAGATCACCGAATCACAGAATCACGGAATGTCTGAGGTTGGAAGGGACCTCTGAAGATCACCTAGTCCAACACCCCTGCCAAGCAGGATCACCTAGAGCACATTGCACAGGATGGCATCCAGGCGGGTTCTGAATATCTCCAGAGAAGGAGACTCCACAACCTCTCTGGGCATCCTGTGCCAGTGCTCTGTCACCCTCACAGTAAAGAAGTGCTCCCTCATATTCAATCAGAACCTCCTGTGCTTCAGTTTGTGCCTGTAAACTCTTGTCCTGTCACTAGGCACAACTAAAAAGAGACTGGCTCCATCCTCTTGACACCCTCCCCTCAGACATTAATACACATTCATGAGGTCTCCCACCAGTCTTCTTTTTTCCAGGCTAAACAGGCTCAGCTCTCTCAGCCTGTCCTCCTACAACAGGTGCTCCAATCCTCTCATCATCTCCTCTGGACTTGCTCCAGTAGCTCCATGTCCCTCTTGTACTGGGGATCCCAGAGCTGGACACACTCCTCCAGGTGTGTGTCCAGCTCTGGACACACAGGGCTGAATAGAGGGGAGGATCACCTCCCTTGAACTACTGGCAATGCTCTTTGCTCTTCCTGCACACCAGGATACCGTTGGCCTTCTTGGCTCAACCTACTTTGACCAGGACTCCCAGGTCCTTCTCTGCATAGCTGCTTTCCAGTAGGTCAGCCTGTACTGGTGCTTGGGGTTATTCCTCCCTAGGCGCAGGACCCTGCACCTGCCTTTGTTGAATTAATGTTTAGTCCCTCCACTCAAAATCAAATTGTCAAAAGGATATTACATTTTTTTGTTGTTGTTTATTTTTTTTCCATGACTTTGTATATAGACATAGCCTGAACAACTCTGCAATGATTATCTTTCTCCATCAGTCAGCCTGCTAGGCAATATTATAACCAAAATATTGCATAAACTGGAACTAATTGACATGCTCACTTTTTTTCATACTAGGCATCTTTTGGCTATTTTCAAATTTGTGCAAGCATTGGCCTGAACCTTCTCAGTTTAGCTTTGCAATTCAAATTCAGCAAATATGACTTCCTGAATAAGGCATGAGATCGTAACTAGTATTGATGAGATGGCCCTGTTTTTTATATGCATCCATACCCACAAGTAATTGCTGCTGAATCACAACTTCACAATTTAGTTTATCCACCAGTATTTTGGATGTTCATATTTTCTCAGGATCTCACCTACTTTTTGTGGTGAAATAGCCAACAATTTAGGATAATAGTGACAATGAGTGACTTTGAGACTGGAAGAATGGCCACACTTGTTAGACAAGAGGTCTCTTTACCTCATTGTTTCAACAATGATCAGTGGATGCTTAGAAATGATATAAAAGTATGTATAAGTATATCCTTCTCTCTGTTTGCCCTTCAAACTGCCATGACCCAGAGGTGATGATATTTGTAGAGACACAAAGTAATTTGAATAACTGAAGGCTAGAGATAAGTCCGAAGAATTTCAGAAGGACCTTGAGAAAGGAGGTGCTGAGTGACTGTGATGACAAATGAAATTCTGCTCTTCTCAAATGCCAGGTAATGAGCGCTGAAGGAGATCACTTGACACTTGAACCACCTAGACATGCTTCTGGGTTATGCATTAGCTATAATGCATAGATAACAGACCTGGACACCATCATGGAAAATCTAGTAAAAACTCAAAAGGTTTACCTTGTCAAAAAAAGAAATCCAAGTGTCAGGGTGTGAATAAATGGGGAAACAGACCCAAATCCATTAAGCTCTCTTTTGCTATCATTTTAATTTAAATAAGTAACCAATATAATCCTTTCTTCCATATGCATGGAAGGCATGCATTGGCTGTGGAGTGACAGAGAGTATTATGAAGGTGCTCTCTTTCATAAAGATCTTTTCCAGCGTTTCCTCCATATCTTTCTGAAACATCTGCTACTATTCACTGATAGGTGAACAGACCTATGGAAACTAGAGGTAAAGCTTATTTGATTTAGCAGAATAATATAAATCAGCTCTAGTGAGTATAACTCAGTAAAGTCATCTGACTTTTGAGTTTATTGGGATTTCTGAAATCCATCAATTCCTTATACTGCCATGCTTGTTTCAAAAACTTTTTTATAGTAGCAACTTTAAATTTATTCTGTAGTGAAATCCAATAAAGTCATAATGATGTCATTGTGTTTGAGGGGGTCCATAATGAAGTTCTAAAGCACTTTAAAATTGTTCAGATACCATGTATTTTTAAAAGGCAAGTGAAAGAGAAAAGAGGACAGATGAAATTAATGTGAAATGAAAGGGGATTTTTTTTTTCTGATACACCTGCCAAAATAATGTAACTGTTTCAGTACTATCAAATATTCCTTTAAAACATAAAAACATAACAACACTGAATTATCTGTCTTGTTGGCCTCATTACTCCATGACATATTTCTCCAAATATAATTTGTACTGTAGACAGTACTTTGAAACACAACAGCATTTGCAGTGTTATTAAAGAAGTTATTTTCAACAAAACTTTGTAATTTATTAAACCACAACTTTTATTTGCAGGAATGATGATATAATTACGTATCCGAAACTTTGTTGTTTGTACCTTCCTCCTTTCTATGTGTGTGGGGGGGTGGGGAGGCAGAGGAGATTTTTGAACTGTGGCATCAAAACAGGAGCAAAATATATCACACACACAAAAAGCTAACAATAAAACAACATAATAAGGACTGCATCATCAGGCTGTTTTGCACTCTAGATCCTTGTCAGATCTGCCTACATCTCTTAACTTTTACTGATGCAGTACATATCAATGCTGGAAAATTATTACTGAGATTGTACTGCAGGCACTCCCAGTTATTTGAGCAGTGTGTCATCCATCACTGTGACTTACTTGTTTAAAACTTCTGACATTTACATCATTATTGGGGGGGGTGGATTTTGTTGTTTTTAGAAATTTTTTGTTTGTGTGTTTATTTCTTTGTTTGTCTCTGGCACCTCATTAACCCAATTTAGGGATTCTCATACTTCTACTGGTGCTGTAAAACTGAATTCACAAATGCTTCACACAAGAGATGATTAGGGATTCTCTTTGAGTTTGTCCCAACTTAACTGTCTAATATGACTAAAAAGAAAGATAAAAAAAAAAGGATTTCAAGTCCTCAAAAATGAATTAAAAGGGATATGAATATCTGCAGTTGTGATCAGGGCCTTGGTTAGTTCCAGACAGTGTATGTGTACCAGCATAATGTAAATAGTTCAGTTTTTCTAGGATGGATGCAAGTACAATAATATAAGCATTGTCTTACATCAGAGCAAATATTTCCATGTGGAAAAAAAGCAGAAAAATAAACTAATAAGAGATAACATTAATACCAGTACAGCAATCTGTACAAAGAGTTTATTCTGTCCAAAACAAACAAACAAACAAAGATCTTTTCCTGTCAGTGTTAAATATCTATAAAACTGAAAGGTATAATAAAAATAAGTCATTTAAGTAATATTTGAATTTCTTGAAACTGACACACTCCATAATTTTAGAGGTATAGTGATTTTACTTTTAGTCCTCTGACCAACCCGAAGACACTTTAACATTGACATTTCCCCACTGCTACACTCCATGGCTCCAGTGTTTCTCCTCCACTCAAGGGAGCAGCTGAATTCAAAAGAAAATCCAGAACACTTTCCAGCCAGGCTCACACCAGCCATACCTCTAACATTGCCAGCACTGGTGTGACTGGTACTACCTGCTGCACAGTGTTGGATCCAGGGAATGCTTTTGAAACCTCTGCTACCACAGAAGCAAATGTCTGTGCAGTTTTAGTAGTAGCTGGTCAGAAGCTGTTCTAAGCTTAAAAGTCGACTACATAATTTTGGTGTTAGCTAGTTACCGCTTGTTTTCCATGCCCCTCAGCCCATTGTGTGCTAGTGGAGACTGACTGAAAGCCAGGATTAAGCCACATGAAGCTACAAAGACCCCCAGTAAATCTGTACCCAGGTTCGCACGCAGACATTGAAATGGCCTCTGCGAGTGGTCCAAACCACACTACATCGCTAACCTTGTGCTTGCTTACTTGCACTCACTTGCAGTCAGCTCCCATGTCCAGATGTAAGTACATTGTTTCTTCAGTATGTCTGGCTACTATCCAGCCACTAAATGTGTGACACAAGCTTTCTGTTTGCTTACTGGAAAGGGATTGCAACCTCTCCTCAGTTCTGCTTGTGTCCTCCCAGTAGCCTTGAAATGGACACGATAAGCTCCATCCCTGATGCGTGATGCTGATACCTGCTGGATGAAATTCAACACTCCTTCACTTCCAGCAGGTGAATGTTTGCTATTCACATCCTTTATTTCCACTGCCTGGCACCGAGCTCTTGTGCCATTATTTCGGGGTTGCTTACCTTTGGTTTAAGTAGCTTTACAGAAGGTAATTGTAAAGATTTTTTTTTTTTTTTTTATCATTCTTTTTCTGACTTCTGAAACAGATTAGCTCAGAAAAATGATGTAAGGTGTATTGTTAGACTCCCTTATTACGGATTCAAGTATTTCGGATGTGCACTACTTCATTCGGACTGTGCCGTCCATGCCCTGAGGGCAATCAGGAATTAAACATGGCATCACTGGCTTGCTGGCATGTTTTCCCTGAACATACTGTAGATTTCACACTTGGGTACCTTATCTCCAGCAGTGTTGTTTGTGCCTGGCCAGAGTTCTTTCAGCAGTGCTGGGTATTGGGAGTTCTGCTCTATTCAAGATCCCATGTGGATTCTGTACCACATTACTGACCTTTTATGATATGCTATTGTGACAATCTTTCTTTCTAATAAAAAAATCCCATCACACGGAGCTATTTCATGTCCATAATCCCAAAGCCTTTTGTATACTTAGTGGTGCTCAGGCTATTCTTTTGTTAGCCTCAGTCTAAGATATCTCTCTCCTGCTGCTGTGAAGTTGGCTCATTTTACATTCTTATAAAACTTGTCAAATTTTGTATCAGTAATAGGTAGCACTTAAATCACATTTACTTCAAACTCTTCTTCCTGCAGCTTCTTGCTTTCACTGTTTATCAGTACTCTTGAAAGAATGTCTATTATAAGAAGCTCTTTATTGGGACAGTATTTCAGCCTAATGAGGATTTTTGCAATTTCATGATCATTTTTGGAAGTCTAGGTGGTGCTTTGCACAAAGATTTCTGTAATATGTCTTCTGGAGGTTTATGGCCTGCTTCTTGCTCTAGCCTATGTCTCTCTATAAACCCATTTATGAAACAATTGTTGGCATCTATTTTCCAGTTTGAAAATTGCACTTTTGTATTACAGCTGGTGTTTCAGAAGAAAACAGCCATGCAGAAGGGCAGGATGTGTTTTCTACAGACTGAGTTCTTTTTTTTTTTGGCTCCAGCAACATGGGAGGGACCAGTTGCCACTGCCCTCAGAAGGTTGTCTCACATCCTGGCTCATTTCTGCAGACTTCTCTGTCTTACTTAGATTCCATGTCATTTCTGTAGAACTTTTTGCAAGGTCTAACCTTTACAAAGTTTCATATTCTCATGGTGGGAGCATTTTGTACAGCTTAACTCATCATAAAGCTGTTGCATTTTTCAGTTACAAAAAAAGCTCTAAAGAAAGTCTTTGAGCTCAAGCCTCCATAATCATCCTTGTGATGATTATGTAAGTGCTAATCCATAGCACTTACCCCCTCCTCAAACTCAATCTGTTCATGTGGTTCCCTTTTGCTCTCTCAGGGAGACAAGCAGAGCTTGCTGCAGGAAGGGCTTCTGCAGTGGTTTGACATGAAGGCCACAAGTAGTCCAGGACTAACCTTACTGTTATTCCTTGGGACTGGGATTGCTGTGAAAAGCTCAGCCCCTTCCCTCGTGAATGGGAAAGGTCTGGGGTGGGCTCCTGCACACTGCAAATTGCTTAAGAAAACCAGAAGCTTCTCCTGGGCTTCCCCAGTACTCCTAACACTCTATGCAGCCCAGCCCAAGCTGCAAAGGCCACTGGAGTCCCTCCAGCAAGTGCTCACTACCTGCACCCATTTCCCACAGAGTCATTCTGCTGGCTTAGTCTCCAAGCAGTTTACAAGCTGTGTCTCTCCGCGTGCCAGATTGCAGCCCATGGCACCTTTAATACATGTGTGATAATTAGAAGCTGATACTGCAGCTAATACCCACAAATCCATGTAGGAACTAAAAAAGCTAACATTAATATACATTAGCTGTAACCTTTATACCTCACATTCCCTTGACAGGGTTTTAAATGTCTGTGCCTGTAACTCCTGCGGTGCCACCTTCCGCAAGGATGTTGTGTGTGATTTGGTGGTGAGCAGTTTATGCAGAGAGCTGCAAAGGAAAGATGATTTGTTTGCAGAATGCACTGAGATACAACGGATGGACACAAAGGAATGTGTTAGATTTTCAGTGTCAGGTAGTAAGCTGGTTTGGGTGCTTCTCAGCAGATATTTTTTAAGACTACTTAACACACTTTCAGAGCATGAATCTGATGAGAAATATTTTCGCACAATAAATTGACTTGCTTATCAAATTTTTATCAAACTGCACATTTAACATTTATTACTTTTCTCTGCTTAATTGACTTGAACCTTGAATATAGTTTGCTTCTGCACAAGAATTACAAAATACCTGTATTATATTAGACTAGAAGCAAACACTTTAAATCCAAGAAATGTAAAAAGAACATTGCAAATGACCTAATGCAGACAACAGTAATTCAAGACAGCTGCTTTAGTCATAAGAACAAAATTGATCCCCCCCCTCTGAGTTCAATGACAGTGAAAATAAAGCTTTCAATATTAAAATAAAAAACTTGCAGTTCACACAACATTAGGCACATTCAGGGTAAATTTCTTTTGCACAGCTACTCCTTGTTGTCACAAACCAGTGTGAAACCTGTCCATCGTATTAATAATCAAAGGAAATGCAGATAAGTTCAGAGCAATTTAGGCTTGAAAGTTTCTTGCAGCAGCAAAGCCTCTGTGAGTCAGCCAGATGTTCCAGAATGAATTATTCAGAGAAGGATTTCCAAGTTAATTCTGTGAAATTAGTTTTTCATATTTCCTATGAAACAAAAAAGGTGTTGAGCTTGTGAAGGCAAAAAGAAACCATTCGATGTTTCTATTCTTGGTACGTATAGGAAATTAAGTCTGTCTCTTTGGTTCAAAACTTATAGATGGGTAGGCTAGTGTTATGGTTTATTAATGTGCCTCCAACAAGCTGAAAGCCACAGCAGAAGTTTTAAAATGTTGGCAATCCCAGAGAAATGCAACACAACCACTGTGATTCAAATGTCCGGTAAAAGGTAACCTAGTCCTTCAAGAACAGCAGTTACAGTACATTTAAAGAAACCTAATCCCCCTCTGCTACCCATACAGATTTAAGAGCAGAGACTCAGTTTTATGACAGGGCTTTTTTCATCCATATTTTGAATTTTTTATGCAATCTCTAATGCTGAGTGGGATTGTGGATTAAAAGTCCACAATGATCGATGGATTCCTTGACATATAAAGTAAGATTTTGGCTTTCACTAGCCTGGTTTGCATTGCAAATGGGTTAACTATTTCAGAGTCTTGTGCCCCTGATAAATTTCCTGCTCCTTCAAAGCTCTAGGATTATTGTCCTTGATGCAGAAAATGCTTGCTTTCAAGGAAAATTGCAGACATTACCTGATGTAAAGTATGTAGGAAATGATGTATGTTTGCAATTTTAAAATGTTTAATTGTTCCCACCACATACTTTACAACAAATCCAGCATTAGAACCCACTGAGAACAAATTATTGACTATTAAAATGTCAACTAAACAAATTACTGGAATAAAATATGGTAATTTGAAAAAAGTCATGGATAATGGATTCACCTTTAATGAACAGAAGAAATGCCCAAAATTTGTGGCATAAAAAGAAAGAGAGAGAAAGAGAGAGAGAGAGAGAGAGAGAGAGAGAAAGTACCATTACTGAAAAGAATATTTTTTTAAAGGTTTTTTGTTTAGTTTATTTTCATTTGTTTGTTTGTCTGTTTAATAGAGCAATATACATCAGATCTTCTAAAATCCAAGAGAAATGAAACAGCAGTGAAAAATATAGAAAGCATTAACTAAAAGGATTGCACTTTGTAGCCATCATGCAAATGAAGAATAAGCTAGACAGGCAAAGAGACCTGCACTGTGAAACCTCAGGATCCTGTAACAACCTTGCAATGACAACCGTGAGCAGCTTTTTCCCTCATACAGGCTTTAGGATGCCAGAAAACAAAAGGAAAGTGGTAGATAGATTGCCAGGACAGACAGTCATGTTGCATAATCAGTCAGTTCTGGAGGTGGGATGGACTGAAACACTGAAAACTCATGAGTTTTCTGTTTTACAAAAGACAGAAAAATTTTACACAAATTGTAGTCCAAGTAAGTAGCACTTGTATAATAAACCAGAGAGCATATTATCAACTCTGTGCTTTCTTTCATGGTATTCTTATATACAGTACAACTTTCTGAGTTCATCTGCAAAGCTTCTACCCGCTCCACAGTCCAATACTTCTTGCAGCCCTAACTCTGCTGGTTCCCCTAAATCTAGATGGCTTTTACTTAAGAACAAGTCCTCATTCTTTTATTTTGTCTTTTCTTAGTCTTTGGCTGACCTTGATGCAAGCACTTCTGCAGGACAAAACCCTGCATCACAATTGCTTGCCACATGGACTTTGCTACAGAAGCAATAACAAAGACCTGGAGAATGTCCCATGAAAATCAAGAGTAGGAGGAGCATCCCAGTAACCTGGGCAACAAACTAGAAAAGAAGTGTTAGCTAACCATAAGCCTGAAGGCTGATAGAGCTCACTTTGTCTCTCAGGAAGATAAAGATTCCAAGATCAAGGTCCCAGAGGTTTCCTAGTCTGGACTGTGCCATGGAGAAGACAAAATGGGAAGTGTGCTGAACCTGACTGGGGACAGGTTGCTGAACTGCATCAGCAACTGTTCATTCCTTCCTGTATTTCACCACCTAGTGCTTCTTCTGTGTTTTGAATTACTAATGTGTGTACTGTAGGCCAGCGTAAATTGCTATGGTCAAATTGGATTTAAATTGGAGTTATGCTGATTTGCTGATGCCATCAGCTTTATTATTCCACTGTGTCTTCTTTCAGATCCATAATAAAACTTTAAGATGGACTCTTAAGATTTTCCAGAAGAAACAGAGCAGTTAGACAACAGCAAAAGTAACTATATATTTTTTCATTAGAATAAATTTTGTTTGTTATCTTAATGAGTCTAGGCTAACTCACTGATGGGATTTACGATGGGTCTTACTTCCCTACAAACAGCAGGTGCAAAAAAAAAAAAAAATCAAAAAAATGAAAGAAACATGAAAGGAAAAACATTTTCACCCTCTCAAAGGTAGAGAGAAGCTCTTAATTCCCTAGGCAAAGTCCCTTCCCACACAATCCCTTCAGATCAATAGCAAAAAAGGAATAGGATGATGCCTATTTTGCTAATTGTTAAAATGTTAGACAGGAGAAAATCTGTTCTTCTTCCTGATCCTGTCCCCTGAGATGTGCCATGGTATTAAAACATTAAAAACGAATTAATATGCCAATTGTATCCTGGGCTACATAAAAAGAGGGGTAGCTCTTTCAATGGTTAAGGGAGGTGATTCTCACCCTCTACTCTGTTCTCGTGAGATCCCACTGGGAGTACTGTGTTCAGTTCTGGGGCCCCCAGCATAAGAAGGACATGGACCTGTTGGAGCGCATCCAGAGAAGTGCCACAAGGATGATCAGAGGGTAGAAGCACTTCTCCTACAAAGACAGGCTGAGGGAGTTGGGGTTGTTCCGCCTGGAGAAAAGAAGGCTCAAGGGAGACTTTATAGCGTTCTTCCAGTGCCTAAAGGGGGACTACAGGAAAGCTGAGGAGGGACTGCTTGGCAGGGAGTGTAGTGTTAGGAAAAAGGTCAATAACTTCAAACTAAAAGAGGATATATTTACATTAAATATAAGGAAAAATTTCATCATTATGGAGGTGATGAGACACTGGCACAGGTTGCCCAGAGAAGCTGTGGCTGCCCCATCCTTGGAAGTGTTCAAGGTCAGGTTGGATGGGGCTTTCAACAACCTGGTCTGGTGGGGGATGTTCCTGCTCATGGCAGGAGGATTGGAATTAGATGGTCTTTAAGGTCCCTTCCAACCCAAACCATTCTATGTTTCTACAAATCTAATGGATTATGCTGTTGTTATACTATCTTTTAAAGAAATAGCTAGAAATCAATAACTAAAATGCATACAGCTATAGCAAGGCCCATATAAAGGCCCAGTACTTGCTTTCCCAACAAACTGGGATTATTCTTCTACAGGTGTCCCTTAAACATCACCGTAAGCATTAACAGCTTATTGATCATGTGGATGTTTCACACTTAATCTCTCTAATGCTGTTTTAATAATGCCTAAAGTCTAGTGTCTAAAGTATAACATCTAATTATCTAAGCCATCTGATAGTCTCAAACCAGTTCTTTGTCAGCATTCCCTGAGTAAATATACCTTTCTCTTAGCCTTTTATCTGTCACAAAAGACTGGGTCATACATATATATGTATATAAATTTTTCATGACAGAAGAAAACACTACCATGCTTTCTCTTACTGAAGGGTATCAGGAGCCTTTTGATTAAATTCAGAGAGAACAGGGTTGGACCCAGAATTGCACATTATCCATTCTTTTACTTGATGAGTTATGGTGACCTTACATTGTTTAGTTCTATACAAACTATATTTGTTAGTTATTTTCATTCAAAAGGATGAATTCATTAGTTTCTGGTGATGATTCATATTCATAACTGTTATTTATAATTAATGGCTAATGAAGGCTATTAGTGCCTAGCTGGCATTTCTCTCTGCTCTGCTAAATGCTAACAAGTTCTAGCACAGGAAAAGGGACTTGTCTTAGACAGAAATTGACTCATTTTAACAAATAGGTCTAAGCAGTGCAATTAGCCTTCCAGAGCACGGGATCTTTTCTGTTACAAGCACTGAGCACTACTTCACAGAAAGTAAAACTGAGAATATAAAGAAAGCTTTTTAGGTGGTGGTTGTTGTTGTTGTTTCCCAGCTGTTTGCAAATACAGTCTCACTGTAACAAATGGCATAAATGAATTCATTTCAGTAGGGGCCTGGTACCTTCATTTTTGTTTTCACCTTTATATTTACTTTGTGACCCTCTGCAGAAGAAAAAGGCCTTTTTGCCATTACCCCTGAAACTCAATGTCCTCTTTTTTCCAAATATGTAACTAGAAGTCATGTCTAGACTTTACCAAACAGCCACTTTATGATAATTGCTCTTGCCTTGATATAGAAGACCAGAGGGCAGAGAGGTGTGATCAGACAGACATGAGTGCAAGATGGAAACTACTCACACAGAGCGGAACCTGTAGATCCTGCAGCAATGCTCAACATATCCTCCAGACCTTAGGGACCCTCAGCACAATGGAACAGGAAGTGAGAAAGCCTAAATACCTTATTTTATTTTATTTTATTTTATTTTATTTTATTTTATTTTATTTTATTTTATTTTATTTTATTTTATTTTATTTATTTTATTTTATTTTATTTTATTTATTTTATTTTATTTTATTTTATTTTATTTTATTTTATTTTATTTTATTTTATTTTATTTTATTTTATTTTATTTTATTTTATTTTATTTTTATTATTATTTTTTATTTCCACAGCAAACATGGCAAACATGGCTCCATTTAATGTTTCCTCACTTTTTTATGGGATCATTCTAAAAAAGGGGTCAAGAACAGGCACATGCTAAGGAGTCCAGTGAGGAACTAGAACCAGAACAGACACAGAAAGTTGAAAAGACAGTATGGTATGAGACAGTTTTGGGCATGTGCTGTGAATTTGGCATCTCATGGCCTCTATTGTAGAGAAGCACTTATTAATTATTCATGGTTTTTCAAACTGAAGAATAATTGGAAGAATCTATTCAGTCTGATACTTTACAAAAGCTCATTTCAAGTGAAACAAGGGATTTATGTAATAAATGCTATATGCTGGATTGCACTAGATACTGGATAATGCTTTAAACTGGGATATCAACATGCGTAAAAACACTCAGGGAAATCTCAAAGCAAAAATGACTACAACAAACGTGAAGCATGCTGTCTTCAGGCAGTTGTAAATGACCAGCAACAGGCAGTTTCCCAAACCAGTGGGAAATGGCAGTGCTTATTTATTACTCTGTATATGTACTTGTCATTTGTATTTTAAAATTACATCTTTCTAGCTCTTCAAATCATGAGTGTCCTCACGGGCTTAGCTCTTCAGTCACTGCGTAGCTCAAGTGTGTACAGAACCTTAGCAAACCTCATCCCAGTGTTTGGTGTTTTTTGATGCCTTTCTCAACTTTATTATTCATAACAGTTCACCAATACACTCACTGATTATAGCCTAACTTTGAGGGCAGTATGTATTTTTTGTTATCCACTCTTTCTCGCCCAGTATCCTCAGATTTTATTCTGTTTACCATCGTGCCTGGATAATTCTGTTTCAAGGTCTTCAACTCAACAATTAATTAAAGGTTAAAATAGAAAGGCTATCAGCAAAGGAACAAGAAGAACCTCAAGGACTGAGTGATGGGCTGTGTATTCCTTGTAAACACAAAAGACACTTCACTGAGTATAATGCACTCAGCTGACGATCAGTGATGTTCAGCTGAATACTATTAGCTGTAACTGACAGCACATCTTGGATGTATGGATAGATCAAGTAGATCATTAGGTTGAGAGAAGGTTTTTAGCCTCCATCTGGAACCTGACACAAAGTCTTTTTTTTGGTATTCCAAGGGGATGTATTACATGAAAGCTATGTTGACTGTCAGTGAGTAAAAAGGACTCACACACAGACAGCAAACTGTGCAAACAGAGACCATAGTGAAGGATTGAGTGTCCAATGTCCACCAATTGGTGTTCTGTTTTGCAGCGTCTTTTCCCATCACTATTTGCAGAAAGCCAGATGACAGGGTAGAAAGTGTTAAATTGTGACTGATCTTCAGTTATAAATCCCATTCTTCATGGGAGCTGCAAGATCTAGGGTTAGTCCTTTGGGAACAACTTGAATATGAACAAGAATTCGTGGAAGTCAGTGCAAAAGTTTGCACTGATTTCCACAAATTTTGGATCAGATGTCATGCATACTTAAGAAAAGAAGCAAGTGTAGTGGTCCCTAAACACGATTTTACAAAGCCTCAGCATTGGTCATTTTAGCCTGCTGGGCAACTTAACTATTTACAAGTCCTGCTAAAACACAACAACAACAATAACAACAACAACAACAGATTTGCCTCGTTGTCAACTGCATTGCTATCATGGGTTAATAACATGCACTCATTTTGAAAAGAAAAATAACAAAGCTGTGTTTTGGTAACAGCAAGAGTGACAAAATGTAAATAAGGGAAGCAGAAAATAATCAAACCAATTAATATTTCTCCGTAGCAATTTTGTGTGAAGAAACATCAGTACTACTTAGGATTATTGTAGAATTATAGAATTATAGAAAATTCCAAGTTGGAAGGGACACACAAGGATCATTGAATCCAACTCCTGGCTCCACACAAGAGCCAGCCAAAAATCAAACCCTATGTCTGAGAGCGTTGTCCAAACACTTCTTGAACTCCAGCAGGCTCGGTGCTGTGCCCACTGCCCTGGAGAGCCTGTCCCAGTGACCAACCACCCTCTGGGTGCAGACCCTTTCCCTAACCCCCAGCCTGAGCCTCCCCTGTCCCAGCTCCATGCCGTTCCCTCGGGTCCTGTCGCTGTCTCCAGAGAGCAGAGCTCAGCGCCTGCCCCTCCGCTCCCCTCGTGAGGGAGCTGCAGGCCACCATGAGGCCTCCCCTCAGCCTGCTCTGCTCGGGGCTGAGCAAACCAAGGGGCCTCAGCCGCTCCTCATACCTCTTCCCCTCCAGACCCTTCACCATCTTTGTAGCCCTCCTTTGGAATCTCTCTAATAGTTTTATGTCATTCTGATGTTGTGATACCCAAAACTGCACACAGTACTCAAGGTGAGGCTGCACCAACGCAGAACAGAGCCAGGCAATTGCTTCCCTCAACCACAATGCCATGCCTGATGCACTCAGGGTACAGTTGGCCCTTTTGGCTGCCAGGGAACACTGCGTGCTCATATTCAACTTGCCATCAACCAGAACCCCCAGATCCCTTTCTGTGGGGAGTGGTGTTTTTACTCCTGTGAGCAGCCGAGTTCCACCACGGCTGCTCTCTCACTCCCCCTCCTCAAAGAGGAAAGGGGAGAAAATACGACACAAAGAGCTCAAGGTTTGAGATAAGGATGGGGAGATCACTCAACAGTTATCATGACGGGCAAAACAGACTCAGTACAGGGAGACAGTAAGATTTATTGTCTATTACTAACATGCTAGAGAAGTGAGAAACAAAGGAAAGAAACCAAATCCCCCCATCCACTCTCTTCCACATCCTCCCCCTGAGTGGCACAAGACAACGGGGAAATGGGGGTTGTGGTCAGTCTGTAGCGCTTTGTCTCCGCCACTCCTTCTTGATCACTCTCGTCCCTGGTGCTGTGGGGTCCCTCCCACGGGATGCCGTCCTTCCCAAACTGAGCCTGGGGGGGCTGCCCGCAGGCAGCAGCTCTTCAAGAACTGCTCCCACACGGCTCCGTACCACGGGGTCCCTCCATCCCCCAGGAGCAAACTGCTCCAGCACGGGTCCCCCACGGGTGGGCGGCAGCTCCGCCCAGAACCCCTGCTCCTCCGTGGGCTCCTCTCCACGGGCTGCAGCTCCAGCCCAGGGCCTGCTCTCTTGGGGGTCTTCCACAGGCTGCAGACTCCATCAGTGCAGGTCCACCTGTTCCACCGTGGTCTCCTCCATGGGCTGCAGCATGGAACCCTGCTCCACCGTGGTACTCCATGGGCTGCAGGGGGACAGCCTGCTTCACCATGGTCCTCACCACAGGCCACAGGGGACTTCAGCTCCAGTGCCTGGAGCACCTCTCCCCCTCCTTCTTCACTGACCTTGGTGCTTGCAAGGCTGTTCCTCACTCCTCTCACTCTCCCAGCTGCTGTAAAGCAGCATTTTTTATTTATTTATTTTTTAATTATTACTTCTTAAATATGCTCTCAGAGAGGTGCAAACAACAGCACTTATTGGCTTGGCTCTGGTCATCAGCAGGGCCCTTACCTAACATGGGGCAGCTTATAGATTCTTCTCCCAGAAGCCACCCCTATGGTCCCCTGCTACCAAAACCTTGCCACAATAAACTCGGGGCTGCTCTCCATCTTCTCATCCTCCAGTTGGTAAGTATAGCCAGAGTTGCAGGTGCAGAATCTGGATTCATGGATTATAGTTAAATATAGCGTTAATATTCAGTACAGTTTAAAAATGAATGCATTGAGAAGCTAGTACACTATGAAAAAATGTAAGATCTTATGATACATGTAACAATTCTGCCATATTTTGAGTATATAAAATAAAAATGAAGGTGACTTATTCATGGAGTGCACTCCATTTACCCATGAACAAAAATTGCCTCTAGATTTACAAATATCTAGTTAACTATAAAACTAATTTATTCAATGTGATCCATGATTAAAGGCCACCCTTGTAAATGCATTTTCTAGTTAACATTCTTCTCAGCTGTTTCCTTGACAGATTCTACTTTAAAAATGATTAAAATCTAAATTATTGAAGTTATTTCTGATTTTAATTATATCATCTGTATTTATTTTCTACACATTTTTGTTTTATTTTATTTTTTAAATATTTGAAGTCATTTCTGCAGTACATTTTTTCTCTGAAAAATTCAATGCCAAAGCCAGGTGAAAATGAACTTCTCTCACTGGAGAGGCACTCTCACTCCACACTTTAATTTGCTGTAGTTTATAATATTCTCTCTATTTTACCATTGTGCTGACAATTCTAACACGGGTTTTTGCTCATAGATAATATGGGGACACAAGTGTGGATTGTAGTTAGCCAATTCTGTTATCCCAGATGTTAGTGATGTGTTTTACTCTGGTTATTTTTCAGACACTAACACATACACACACTCACATGTACAGTTGTACACATCTATACATAGAAATGGAGACACTCGTGTCCATAAAACAAACAAACAAACAAACAAAACCAACAACAGACACCAACTCTCAGTTAAATTGTTTCCACTGAAATATTCAAATGTCATTACTGTTGTTCTCTCCAGATGGGCTAAATCATGTTAGTTAACTGCTAGTAATAGAGCTATTTGATTCTCTCTTACTGGGACATAGCCCTGTGTTTGCTTCAGTAAGAAATGTGTGCCTTTCTGGGCTAGAAGACAGAAAAGGAAGAAAAGAAAGAAAAAAAGAAAAAAAAAAAAAAAGTGAAAATAGCATATTGCAAATGTTCTGGACAATGTGCTTCAGCAGTGACTTAAATATACCTCCTCAATTTTTGTTCCATCTTCCACATTCTGAAAAAGAATAAAGCAGACTCAAAATCTGCTTCCAGAGAGAGAAAATTTATAAAGCCTCTGAGTAGTTAAAGGAGTGATTGTTGTCTGTGATCATGTTTGTCAGCAAAATGTTGATAAACCACCTGTTGTCTGTATAAGATCTGAAACTGATATGCCAAAAAATGGCATTTACTAAGAAGTCATTCTATGACATGGACAGTTGTTTTTTTTAATTTGTTTTTTTTTTTTATTTTTTTTTATTTTTTTATTTTGAAGAAGGAAATGTACAAAATAGGGAAGAAAAGAGTTGATATTCAAATTGTAACCCATTTTCTGTTTTTGTTTGTTTGTTTGTAAATACAAGTGATTTTATTTTATTTTATTTTATTTTATTTTATTTTATTTTTGAGGAGTTTTTTCCTTTTCAGGAGTTTTTTCCTTTGCTAGCAATAGTCTAGGGAACACACCTTAACTGGTCTCTGGAACTGATTAGAGCTCTTAGTCTTGTGGCTTTGAAGAGATCAGGAGAATGGAGGAATTAAATGAAGAGTTTGTATTCACTTTCCTAAAACTTCTCTGAAGCATATTACTCTTGTCTGTCTTATTAGCATATAAACTTAAAAAGGTTATACGTATATATTTGTATTATTATTATGTAGTATAATATGTATATTATTAATATGTATTATAGTGTGTATATTATTAATATGAATATATTTATATTATTTATCCTTGTGTGATTAAAGTGCCCCACCCTTGAGTGTTGTGGGAGGCTCGACTGCTGTTTTAAAAAGCATTCTACTCTATGATCTTTTTCCCCCTAAGAATGTAGGGAATCCAAAAATTGAATTTTGTTATGGCTCATTAGAACAACAGCATGCTGAAACTGTACAGCAATCCCCAGGTATGATGGGGAAAACTTGACAGTATCTCATCTGTTTCTCAGTCACAGTATACTCTTAGGTGTTGGATCTGGTAACACGTGAGACCATAAAGGTTTAGAAGTCAGTTGCTTGGGAGACCTCAAGTACATAGTGTTTCCAGCCTTCTGGGTCTGGTTACTTGTTTTAGTGATGTCCTAACTCTATGTCATATACAGGTATAAACAGTTCCTAGCTTGATAGGAGGAATCACTGGAAGGTTGGCTGAATGTGAACCGTACCTTCTGACCCTGCAATGCACATGACACAATGTACCTTACACCTTTTGGTTACTCCAGATGTGGGGAAATATTCAGCTTTACATGAAATTGCTTAAACAGGCCTGCCCATAGGTGACCACATGGGAGGTAGATGCCTCAGCTCCCATTCTTGTCAGTAGAGAACTGGTCAATACAGGCTACAGAGACTAGAGAAAAACAGCTCATCTTGAGATATGCACTCAGAGCTCAAGTTATGTGCAAACACATAATGGCATTTAGTGACATTTGTGACTTCCTAAGGCACATTGCCTGAAATACTGCTGCTATCTCAGTAGGAGATAGCATTATCATTAGATCCTGTGCCACATCAGAATCTCCATACAGATGCTTTATATAGTCTAGGGTGTCTCAAATGGTACTAGACAATCAATGCATGAGTAGCTGAACTGATCCTTAAGACTAATCAGATGAATAGTTTTCTAAGGTCTCCTGACTGTGTTGACCAGATCTCCAATGAGCTTTCACAGTTTAAACTGCAAGACTTATTTTACATGCAGACATATACATGTAGACCATTAAGCTGGTGTGCTTTAAATATGAATTGAATCCTATTCTTGGGAATTTTCCTTAATCCATAGCTCTCTTTTGGAGGTACATTCTTTAAATGAAAATACAAGATTTTATTTAAAGATATTAATTTTGGTGAATGGAGCCAAGTCCAGTTGGAGGCCAGTCACTAGTGGCGTCCCCCAGGGCTCGGTGCTGGGGCCGGTCCTCTTTAATATCTTCATCGATGATCTGGATGAGGGCATCGAGTGCACCCTCAGTAAGTTCGCAGATGACACCAAGTTAGGTGCGTGTGTCGATCTGCTTGAGGGTAGGAAAGCTCTGCAGGAGGATCTGGATAGGCTGCACCGATAGGCTGAGGTCAACTGCATGAAGTTCAACAAGGCCAAGTGCCGGGTCCTGCACCTGGGGCGCAATAACCCCAAGCAGAGCTACAGACTGGGAGAGGAATGGTTGGAAAGCTGCCAGGCAGAGAAGGACCTGGGAGTGATGGTTGACAGTCGGCTGAATATGAGCCAGCAGTGTGCTCAGGTGGCCAAGAAGGCCAACGGCATCCTGGCTTGTATTAGGAACAGCGTGACCAGCAGGGCTAGGGAGGTGATCGTCCCCCTGTACTCAGCTCTGGTGAGGCCGCACCTCGAGTACTGTGTTCAGTTTTGGGCCCCTCGCTACAAGAAGGACATCGAGGTGCTTGAGCGGGTGCAGAGAAGGGCGACGAAGCTGGTGAGGGGCCTGGAGAACAAGTCCTACGAGGAGCGGCTGAGGGAGCTGGGCTTGTTCAGCCTGGAGAAGAGGAGGCTCAGGGGCGACCTTATCGCTCTTTTTAGGTACCTCAAGGGAGGCTGTAGCGAGGTGGGGGTTGGCCTGTTCTCCCACGTGCCTGGTGACAGGACGAGGGGGAATGGGTTTAAGTTGAGCCAGGGGAGTTTTAGGTTAGATGTTAGGAAGAACTTCTTCACTGAAAGGGTTGTGAGGCACTGGAACAGGCTGCCCAGGGAAGTGGTGGAGTCACCATCCCTGGAAGTCTTCAAAAGACGTTTAGATGTAGAGCTTAGGGATATGGTTTAGTGGAGGGCTGTTAGCGTTAGGTCAGAGGTTGGACTCGATGACCTTGAGGTCTCTTCCAACCTAGGAAATTCTGTGATTCTGTGTGATTCTGTAATAACATAGCATGATGTCAAAGAGAAGCTTGAATATAGAAAATCCCAGGGAAGGGAATGCAGAAGATATATTTAAAATATATATATTCTATTGTTTAACATTACTAGACTGGGGAAGACTTTTTGTTGTTGTTTTTGTTGCTCTTTGGTCTGATCAAGTAGATCAGGAGAACTGGAGGTAATGAATTTTATGTCAGTTTTAAGCATATGGGTGAAGTATTCATTCTTGGCAAGTTCCTGGCATGATATCTAGTTGAAATAATCTAACAACTACAAGGAGATTTAATCAATATATGAGATACCATTGAGTGACTACTACTATTACATGAAGAGATACCTGTATCCAAAGGTGTATATTGAGAGTCAAACAAGTCTTCTGAGACCTGGCAGTGCATAAATTAGGAAAACACTCAAATTTTTGTATGGGTTTAGCAATAAACTGCACTCTGAGGAGTCAGTTGAAAAGATGCTTGGACATAGCACTCAGTGTTTCTCAGCTGACTAGCAACATTTATTGCAAGTAATAACTGTCAATGGAGATTTAGGGAAAAGTAATTTTGTCAAAATAACACAATGTCTTCTTTGTGATGAACTGATAAAGGTAATAGTGTTCAAGTGACAGACTTCTGCAGAGCATTTAACTGCCGTAGTGTGCAAAAGTTTGATTAAAAAGCAGGATGGCATAAATTCAACATGGTATACAACAATATTAAAAAAAAAAAAAAAAAAAAAAGTAACTACATTCTCAGAAATGTAACTGTAATGTTATCATCACAGAGTGGATCTGTCAATAGAAGTATCTTATGGAGTTGTTTCTTGTCTCTCAGCAATATAATTTTTTTTTTATTTATTCAGCAAAAAGCTAATATACTTTATAAGTATATAATTATGAAAAAAAAAAAAAAAATCACAGATAAAGATGAAGAAAAGTGACGTACCAGTTCTCTTGTATACTACTAGCAAAAGGACAGCAGCAATTCTGGGAAGGGTTGAAATTTTAACAAAGTCTTCATCTTTGCAGTTTGTTGATTCTAGTTGGCTTGGAGTATAGTATGCTGTTACCTTTTCAGTGACTTTTCGATGTGCCTAGTTGTCTCCATTGACTATAGAGAACCATGAAATTAGGCCACTTGAAAATGTTCAAAAGTGCTACTAGGACAAAACATTAAGTATCTTTTAAAAAGCGGACACAAACCTCTCTTCTGGAGACAGGAACTCTATAAAAGACTTGGTTGGCAAACAGATACAAGTAAGATTTCAGAATAATGCTTGCTGAATTAAAAGCAAAGATGTTTTAGACTGAAGATGGCATAAACCGAGGAATGAGAAGTGGAGGCAGAGAGGCTTTATTTTGGGCTCTAGTGGAACAGTGGCTGTAGTATATTGGGGGAGTACTTAGAAAGGCAAAAACTAAGTAACAGTTTGAGAAGAGAACCTGTGTGAGTAAATGATTGGAAAAAGCCTCGTAGTACAACATGCAAGAAACTCAATCTGTTTCACTTCTCAAAAAGAAGCCTAAAGGAGGCTTGATTACAATCTAGAAGAGGGAGGTGTAAAAGAAGCCAATGGCTGGAAGGTGAAGTTCAGAAAACTCAGAATTCAAACAGGGTGCAAATTTCAAAATGTGATGATGACTTTGGGACAACTGAAAAAATCTTGAGAAAGATTTTTAAATCAAGACAGATTTTTTTTTTTCATTATTTTTTGCTATAAAATAGGTTCAGGCTAATCCAGAAAAGAGCTCAAAGAAACTCTCTAACCTACCCTATGTACCCTATGTTAGTGGTTGCAACTGTTACCGGTAAACTAACACTCTCTTCTTTCTTGTCAATCATACCATCTACCCCATCAGTTATAAACCTAACCTGGAGCAGGTGTGCTGCTTTTGTAGAGTCCTCAACACATCTCTGATGTTGCTAGTAGCCTGGTCTCTTTCTCTTTTAGCTGCATTCTCTATTTTTCCTCATTGCAAAATGTATTTACTCTTTCCCTGAGTCGGAAATCCCCTGAGTCTGGTGCATTAGTTCTGTGCAGGTATTTGCGTAGTTTATACGCATGCACAAGCAGCCTGAGCCTGGATCCTCTCCAAACCCTAGAAAGCAATGTTATTCTGGCAAGTCACCTTCAATTCTCTGACTCCAATGGAGCAGCTTTTTGCTTCAGCAGGGTCATAAATGCAGTAGTGGTTGAAACAAAAATCAAAGCATTATTTTCACCCTTATTTTTGAAAGAATAAATTTTGATGAATTATGTCACTGCAGAAATATGGTTATACCTTTTTAAACATAATCTGATCTGTTGCTGCGTTCCTTATGCCCTATACTGTACAAACTAACCCTGAAAGCCTATTCAGGTTCCTTGAGTTTCTATGTTGTTTTTAGCAAAATTGTTGATAGCATCTCTACGTACATTTGGCACTCCTGTAGTCTTCGTGCTTGGATCAGTTCTGTTCTGTTTAAAAATAAAAAGGCTAGTGCTTTGGAAAATTGCAGAGACTTAGATAATGCCAGGCCAGCATTGTTATAAGGGTTTCTATCAAATGGAATGTAACTGGCCCCTTCTCCCCTACCACTGTCAACTAAACAGGAGTATCTACGGTAAGTCTGCTATGCCAGAAAACTGAAGAGTAATGCAAGGACACTTGTCATCACTGATTTGACAGCAGCAGTGGGAGGCATAAATCATCATCAGTTGAATGCTGTATACATGTGATAATGGGTATGTCACAAAATTGCTGTATATATTATTATAAAAAAACTAAAAAATGGATTGTATAACTTCAATACATACTTTTGTGTTCTGAAAAGGACAAGACTATTTCATGATTAAATATTGCTTGAAGGAGTAAATTTTATGAAACAACTTAAAGTCTGGAAGGTAGATGAATATGCAGTTGGCCTGTAAGTTTTTGCTGTTTTGACTAGGAATCTAATTCAGGATATATGACCAGTGATATATGATAGCCATATTCTGTGAGTATCTCACTCTTTTTTATGCCAGATCAATCCCAACAATTTCGTTAATGTTTATCCTGGGTCACATAGACTGGATCAGAGTCATTTCCTTGAGGCTTCAATGATCCCCCACACGTCCTCTTCTTGAAGGATTTTTGCTAGTTCTTCCCCAACTCTACTGTTGCAAGAGCTCCTTGCTCTCTCCAAAAGCATTTGTTTGAGAAGGAAATTTGAGCCCTGTTCAATAGTCTTTACAGCCACATCATGTATGAGCAAACTCATATGAAGCATATGCCAAAGTACTGTCCCTTAACTTCACATATTGTTGAATTCTGGTAAAGCTGTGGGGTGGTACGGCACATATCATAGAATCACAGAATCATTAAGGTCAGAAAAGACCTTCAAGATCATCTGGTTCAACCATCACCCTACTACTAATGTCACTCATCTAGCCTCAGGGTCTGAAAATGGTTTCTGACCCACTTTATTCATTAGTGTCATTAGTGCAGATGGAGCCCATCATAATAATAATGGAAAAAAAATATGAAAAAGATGGTGGCATTGGTGGCACTTTAAGGCAGCATTATAGAAAACACAGTGGTGGTTGGCACAAAGATCAGCTCAAAGTCAGTTTCTGTCATTGTCAAATTTAACTGGCTGAAGATAAAGCAGCTTGAGTGACTTCAACATTTTTCAGTGTAACCATTTTCCACATAAAAACACAGTTTTATTAGAACTAAAACATAAATGCATACACACACACACACACTCCATAAAAGCTCAAGTGTTTTTTTGTATTTCAAAACATGAAATATCAGAATTTCTCCTTTGAAAAATCTGAAAACTCTTAATTTCATTAGGAGATTCATATTATGCATTTATTTTGTTTCTATATATAAGTGTATATAAATAAATAAAGTACATGTGTATTTGTTTATCCAATCATTTATGCTGCATGTTTATTTTATATTTATTGTATGCTTTGTGCTTAGATTTACTTTCTAATCATGCTTTTGATTACATTTAAAGTTTTTATAAAATATGGAACTGAAACGGAATGACTTGAATTATTGAAGTCAAAGAAGAACTTTTGAACTCTATAAATTAAAATGATTTGATGCCACAAGTATGCTTTCAGACTATTTTCATTTTAGAGCAAAGTCACATTTTTAGTTATCTTGTTCGTATTACAAATTGCATTTTCCCCCTTGAAATGTCAGCATTTCCAAAGAAACAGCAATTTCAGTTCCTGGCTAGCTGTGCACAATGAGTTTATCAGCTCCTCTGGTTTTCAGAACTTGCTGTGTCATGAACTTCAATGAATGATAGCTATTCCACTTGGACACACCCCCTATTCAGGATTTTCTTCAGAGTAATGATGATAGTCAGTGTATTTGAACAGTACTACAAGATGAAAGGGAAATCCAGACTTTTGGAAGAAAAGGGCCTCCCAGGAATTCTTTGTCAAAACCCATAACCATGACCTTTCCTCTGCCAAGACAATCCTACTGTAAAAGGCTTTGAGAGTTACCAGTTGCTGTAGAGATTTTCTAACCCTTATGCTATTTGGGATATAAACTGAAACAAAGACACATAGGTACTTATTCATATGCACAGATACCATCTGGAATTTGCTATTAAATCATCATCCCATTACTAGCCTGTTCTAGAATCCTTAGGTTGAAAACCTCTGTAAGCCCCAAGAATTCTCCCGAAATGTAAACAATCCTTTACCTTCTTTTTGTAAGACAAAGAAAATAAAACCTTGCCGCAGACTAGTTATCCAACCCATTCCTTTTTTTCCATCTGGAGAGAAAAGAGAAAAAAACAAAACAACAACAAAAAAAACACCTTAAGGCAAAAAATAAACCAAAACTGTCCTCTATAAGTAGCACAGACTGAGAACTGTTACTACAGAATTAATATTCATAAGGAAAATTACAGGCTTAGGATGCCAAGTTTCACATATTCAACACAGTGCAGTCAGAAGCACTCCTCCCACAAGTAAGAGAAAACTCAAGGCCACCAACTTGAAATTCTATCTCCAGAAACGTAGCCTGTATAAGTTTTGTTAACAGGCAAACACAACATATACAAAAAAAAAAAAAAAAAAAAAAGTGTTTATTTAAAACTAGGGTGCTTATTTAAAACTAGGACCAGAATAGAACCATACCAAATACATTTTTTTCAAGTTTCTTACCTTGTGTGCTAATGTATTCAAGATTATTCATTACAAATGATGTCCTTAAGAAGTCTGTGCCCAGAATTTATAGAGATTTATAAAGGCTGACCCAGTGTCAAACAAATTCAAAGAATTAGTCTGATATTTAAGGCAAAAATCTGTCTCTGGTGAAGTCAGTGAGGTTTTAAAAACATTAAGAATGGATCCATGCCTTGCATATTTTTCAGAAAGAATGTCTGTTCTCAAAACCTCACCTTGCCGTTCTCTGAACACAGCTGTGAACTTCTACCACTTTTGTCATATTAGGATTAACAAAGGGACAGATCACTAAAACAGCTGGTAATAAACAATGTCTAACACTGTTTGTATTTATTTTTCTAGATCCCACCCTTGTCTGCCTCCAATTTTGATTCAGCACTTTCTTCTTTTTGAAAAGCACATAATGGAACATTGGCTAATATTAATAGTAACAAACTCCACTCTTTTGGAAGGGACTCATTACCATGCCAGCTGCCAGCTTTGTGATTACAAAGAGGTTTCTGCTAGCAGTTACATCCATACGTTGGCTTGTAATAGAGAAAGAAAGGCTGACTGATTCTCATTCATATTATGTCTTTTTCTCAGCACACCAAAATAGGAAGATAAAGATGGATGCTCTGAGGCCTCATAAGAAAGTGATAATCTCATGAACTAAGAAACAAAAATAAAAAGAGTAAAGAAAGTAGGAGCTGCTGAAGAGAAGCATTGCCAAGAGGAATACTGCCATGAAGTCTGAGGGAAACAGTTTACATGGCTGAGATCATCTCAGTTCCCCTTTCCATACATGGACAGTCCTTTTTTCACAGAACATATCAGCTCATAGGGGTTTCTTCAGATGAACTGTCTGAAAACAGAGGTCTCCCTGTCTGAGCACCATAAATTTGCTTTGAGACTTACTTGTGTGGCATGTAAAATGATGACTGAGCTTGCAGTAGGTAAAAGGGCATGGAATTGTGATTTACAAGTAGCCTAAGAGCTCTTTGTTTCCTGCATTGGTTTCTCAAGCAATAAAATCATGTAAAATCTGGGAAAAGAATGGTAAGCTTGCAATTAGAGCATAGCAGAACTTCTGTATTTTACAGAATCATCAATTCAGGGGCTGAAACAGAAGAAATAAATAAGATGAAGCCAAACTCTTCCATAAAGGCAAGAAGGATTTGTTAGCAAAAAGCGACTGGCAACCTGCCGAGGTAAAAGCTAATCTGTCTGAACCAGGGCTGTGTGTCATACTCACCTCTGACTGCCAGTGCTACAGGAGGAACAGAGACATTAAATGAAACCCAGGAGGACATGAGCTTTCCACTCTTTAGACTACTGACACTGCTTCCTTGCTGAAAGAAGTAACACACAGCTACTCATCACTGGGGACAGCAAACACATCTCAAAATGTGCTTCCAACTCAGCTAGCAAAAAACAGAAGGAACTGCTGCTGGAGCAGAGGGGGGAAGAGTCAGAAAACCAAAACTGAAGTCAATGATGTAACAGCTATGGACAAATGTCAAATGACAAGTAGAATGTGCCTCTCATTACCGGAAGGTTTCATGTCATCTCCCTTTATTAATCTCTGCCATAGATATTCTCTCTCTTACCCTATTTAATCATTCCAATGATTGTCTGCATTGGTGTACCGTTGATTTTGGCTGATATTATTACCACAAAGGAAGTAAATAAAAAGGGTAACATTTCTAACCCCACAGCGTGTTGTACTACTGCAGAAATTATAAAGTACTGCAAAGTTCCCCAGAACTATGCTGCTGTTGAAACCCTGACTACCTGTGGTGTATTTCACAAATTCAGAAGCATACACTGCATGATGTATTTTTGTTGCAAAACAAACTGAAAAGGGGCAGAAATTGGAGAGCAGCTTGAGTTTGGTGGAGGAGACTGAACAACACAACAAAAAAAAAATAAGCCTGTGGAATCGATGATGAAGTTGAGTCTCTTAAACACTCATTTACAGTCATTCATCTCTGGCAGAAGATGTGAGCTATTATTCTAGGTGTCAGGAATAAAGCAAAATACTGGGACTGTATGCATCTTATGTGAGCAGAATACATGTGCTGGTAAGAACTTCCTTGCATCTGCACAAATCTGGTTCCCTAAGCAATATAGGTCAAGATGACTACAGAATAACAAATTCTTCATCATTATTCGCATTTTAGTTAAAGCCAAGGCACAGAGAATTTATAATTTTTTAACTCCATAGTGAAAACATTAGTGTGGGTTTGGATTTAATATTTTTCTGATAACAATTTTGAAAAAATCAAAACAAATGCTTTGTTTTGTTTCCATGAAAACCTCTTTTCAATCCTTTCATCTTAGGGACTTGTTTTTTAGTTTCTTGTTAAATATGAACTTAAATACCTTTTTACAAAGTTCCCATGCTCAGGAATAATGTTTCTAATACCTTCAAAAGTTACTTTTCCTAAAGAAGGAACAACAACAACAAAAAAAGTACTCAGTTCTCAAACCGTTTTTCTAGAACACATATCACTTATTACCGAAAAGGGTACCATCACTTCAGCAGTGAAACTCCTTGGTCATATTCTAACCTTCTGACACTAAAACCAGATTGCCTTTTCTTTGTTCTTCACACAAAGCTATTTTTCTGCTTCAGATAAATATTTGTATGGAACTCGAAGTATTGAGAAAAGAAAATAAATTATGGTTATGGACTCAAAATAAACATTTAGACATTAAGACCTCAGGTACTGATTGAAACATATACATGTATTTGACTCTTGTTCAGAACACTATATTCATTTTCTTTCACACACAATATATGCTATTTTGCCACAGATAAATTATTGCTTATATTCCTTTGCAAACTTTAAAAAAAAAATAAAATAAATAAAGCTTCATTTTTTTCTGATAGCCAAAAGAAAAGATCTGGAATCTCCAGAAAGAGGTGCCCTGTACATCTCTCCAATACTGAGTCTCTAATGACTGGTGGAGATTGGTTGGAAGATACAGGTGATCCTTTCCCATCCTCTGTTCTGGCACTGCTGTTTCTCTCAGCTGATCCACATGGTAAGTAAAATTCTCCAGTATCCAAGGGACGTAAGAAGAAAGAATGTTATACATCCCCAAACCTAATTCTTAACATGCATTGAAATAATTCTGTTACATGCATAATTCTACAAAAGCACATCACTGAATAGGAGCTCTCCATCTGGTAAAGGTCTATGCTTCCTTCCTATTACTACTTCTAAGGGTTTTTTACTATTTACCAACTGAAGGAAACTTATGTCTATAGGAGACAGAACCCTTCACATATCAAACACAATGGAAGACAGACCAACACTTACACTGCTTTCACATCTAAACACAACCATCTGCTTTTCTGACCTCCATTCCCACAGAACCATTTCTATTTTCTTCATCCCAAACCCAAATCTTTTCCAGGATAAAACAAGCACCTGGCTGATGAAGACCACAAAAATACTTAGAGATATAAATAACTCAGGAATGGGAGTTTGGTGATACAAATGAAATTTTAAAATTCACATTTCTACAGGAGAACTTTTATCTTTTTCATAAATAAATCATCCGCTTACAGCTCTTTAAACAGATCTTCAGAATGACAGGATGTTTTGCTTGTGAAATTCAATTTCCTTTTTCTGAGGAAAAAAAAAAACAAAAATGTAAGGGGAAATTACGGTTTTCATGGTCACCTTCAAAACACGTGTTATAGCTCATGTTAAGGTTTGCTCCAAGATAGCTTTATACAGATTCTGAAGCATTCTGGTATAATCCATTAAAGCTCTATTGACTTTGGTGACATTACAGCGGTGTACAATAGCTATGGATATGTATCTCTGGGTATTCATGAGCTTGCCTTTTCACATACATACGGATATCAGGAGTCTAATTTCTTTAATCAGATTGATGTAAAAGTATTTTCTTTTGGAGCAGAGGGTTAGTAACACCTAATGCAACAATAAGATATACAATATTTTAGATTTCAGAATGTAATTCTGTTCATTTTAGTCATGTTATAAAGAATATTTTAATATAACAAATTTATTGTGCAGAGTCAAGAGAAAATAATGTATGGTATCTCTTCAAGAACTTTTTATTGAGCATAGTCTTTCTCTAGCTATAGGTAGAGGCATTTATCACTTGTTATCTCAGACATTCTGCCTGCTATCCATGCTTTAGAAATGTATTTCATCACAGAACTGTCCAGACAAATGCATGGCATTTATCTATGCTGAATTTATAGCTCAATTACAATCACTCTTACACTATCAGCTTCCAAAGTGTGTATACAATTAACACAAACAAAATGGAAAACCATCATTTGCAGTGTCATAGTATTAAAAACAGAATATACATATATATATTATATCGATGGTATCTTTACAGGTAATAGAATTTAGCATATGTATGTAGGCTGTGCTACTTTCACCCAAGCTGATAAAATGCAGAAAGCACTTTTATTTCTTGCAAATGAGTAATTTATTCCTGTTTTGTAGGTTTAAGGCTAACATCCAAACAAAAGCATGTGCAAATTACAGATTTAGGAATGGTTATTATTGGGAGTTTATTTGTTTTACCCTCCAAAGCATCCCTATGAAGACCAGTCAAATTCCAGTTATCCAAAACCTGCAGAACCCTGCCTGTTGTTGCTATTCTTTATATGAGGCAATTAAATAATCAGGGTGCTGCAGGGCCCAGGGAAGTAGCACAGGCTACTTCCTTATCTCCTTTAGTTCCTCTGAGGAAAGCCCAGGTACTGAATGGACCACAGCCTGCCTGTAGCAAGAAAAGCTGGATTTCTGAAGATTTGTATGCAGGATGCAAAGCACATTTTAAAAATATTTTCTCTCTTGGAAAACAACAACAGCATTGTGCTATGGATGTTATCAGACTATGGATTAGATCTAATTACATTTTGCAGGTGTTTTCGTTAAGGTTTAGGGAAAAAACTTCACAAAGTTTTTAACCTGAACATTGACCTTCAGTCCTTCTATTTTTATACAAATCTGTGTCAGGGAAACAATGTATAGCTATAAATTAATCCTGTCAACACATTTAGCTGCTTAAGTAAAATATCTGAATATGCGCCTGAAGGATTATAAAGGATCTACAATCTAGAGAGGGTATTATTATGTCTGTTCATTCTCTGGCCCTGCAAATATCTGAACTGCATAGCAAAGCATTTTCTTTTTTTCTTTGCCTTCTATTCCTTTATTTATTTATTTATTTAAGAACAATGGTCTGTCAGTTTATCTTGGCAGTATTCCACTTTATTCAGTAATAGATGTCACCTCGATACCTCACCACAAGATCATCTCCAAATGTGTTTGCTCCTAATCTGTACAGTTCTACATAGCTGGCATCAATATGAGGTCCTATTTATAATTACGTTGATAAACCTTTTACCACTCAGCAAATTGATTCTCCGTATTTGTGGCCGATGCTTTGTTCAACATGGTTTTCTCAATGAAATGTTAATATGCTTCACTAAAACACTGGCACTCATAAGTCAGAGAGGAGGTCATCGCACATGCAGTTCAACATGCAGCATGTATGCCGGAGCAGAACAACTTAATTAAATCCTTCCTCTGAGGATTAAGAGGGTTATTTTCTCAGGCTTTTACAAGCCTGGGCATGCCTGCGTGATGCAGAGGAGTGTGGTACAGAGATATGGAGGCGGCAGGATGGCTCAGTCGCACGGCGCAGTGCCCCCCGGGTGAGCGTGCTGGCAGGGAGCTCTGCTGGACTGTGCACCAGGACTGGTTCAGGGTGGCCCTCACACCCGAGCTGGCCATAGCTGGCCTCCACACCAGGAGGACAAAAATTGACCATGCCAGAGCAGGGACACCCATAAAGTGACTGCAGCTGCGGGTGACTCATACTGGTGGCAGGAACACTCTGAAGTAAAAAGCAGCAGAGGAGAAGCAGCAGGAAGCAGGTATCAGCACAAAGAAGCCAACATGCATGGAGCAGCAGAGGGAAACCATCATGCACATAGCCTAAAATAACCTGTGCCTGACGGAAGGATTTGGGATGGACTAAGTGTAGCCTGTAGTGAAAATAAGGGAAGTTGATTAAAAAAAGACAGGGAAAGAGAGATTTTGATTAAGTGTATGTTTAATTGCTTGTCTTTTTTTTTTTTTTTCTCCTCAATACCCAGATGAATTACCACAAGTTTGTATTGTCAATAAAATAAATTACACTTAAAAAGCTAGGTAAAAGTTACCCTAGTCAAGATTATTCTGCCCTTGAAAGTACCCTGATTGTTGCCCATTTTTCTCTTCTCTTAGCTAAAATTCCATGATCAAAATAACTTTTCCTTTTATAACACAACATTCACAAGATTCACAAAATATTCTTCTTGTTTAATTATGGTCTCTTGACCAGTTTCTTCTCTCTGACTCTTTGTTCATTGGTTTCTTCTTTTCCCTCTCCCTTTGGAGGCTTTCTTCTCACCACTGAAGCTGTTGCTGAGGCTTAGGCATCTACTTAGTAGTAGCTGTTTGGCATCAGACAGGCTTCCCTGCCTCTCTTCCCAGGATGTTGCCTGCCAGTTTGGGCCTGACCCCCTTCAGTCTTTATATTTCTCCCACCTCCCATGACCAAGTTCTCTTCCATTCCACTGTGACTTTCTTTTCTTCCTTCCTCACTGTTCTCCCATAGGAAAAGCAAAATTTCCAATCCTACCTCCCAAACTACACAATTCAGCAGCTCTTCTCCATCTCAACAGCCTACAAAATGGTGGTGTGTAGGGCCTGTCTCTCCCATTAAGAGTGTTGTCACCGTGGCCTGTCTGAGTTCTTCACTGCTCAAAATGAAGTTTCAAACAACTTCCTGGGCACACACTGTTCTGTCAGTAGGAACAAACCTTGGCACAGGAAAACACACATGGAGACAACTGGAAAGACCTCATGCTGTGTGTGAAAGGACTTTCCCTCCAGCACTGTCCTACCACCTGTAGATGTTAACCAGAGATTAAGCTGGCTACCAGAATCTAAAATGGAATACACTTTGTCAATGTGAGGCTGTGACTGTTTGCTCCTGATATTACTTCTTGAAATATCAGTCTGTGGTTGAGCTCACTGGCAGGTTGTAATTTATTTTTTATCTCAGACATAGGAGTCTTTACTCCCACAAAAATCTGAAAGGATTTCTTTTTAAAAGAGCATTTAATTATTTTGATGGGCATACTCCAGAGTAATTTGGAGCAGCAGACACCCAGCTGCCAGAGCAACTGCATTTTCTAGGAATTAACAAAAGAAAAGTCAGTTGGTGCATCTGAAGAACAAATCTCTTGTTTCTTTGGCCAACTAATTGAAAGACCAAGTACTGCAGCAGCATGCTGACTCTTTTGTCCATAAGGGGCTGGACTGTCAGGGTGCACTACCACTACTATTATGAAATATCACTAATTCTCAAGAGCAAGATGAAGAGGACAGGAGTCTTATCTCCTTGGTAATGGAAGGGAAAGGTAGAGCAATGAGGTCTTTAAACCTGACTCCAGTACTCTGATAGAAGCTTCTGGATTTGTGTCAAGTCATGAATCTGGCAAAGGGCAAATTCTTTTGACACAAACTGTACACATGACTGAATGTTGATTGTGATAAGGGAAATACTGTCAATGATCTATCAAGGGAAGTGCTGAAGCCCACGAAACTCACAATGCAAGTTGTGTTTGTTTTAATAAATTCCAAATGTAAATGAAGCAAGGTGGAGGTAATTTTCAAACCTGGGGCAGCCTAGAACTAGGGAAACCCAAAAGCACCTTGATGCTAATTTCTCCCCATAAGTTTAAAATTCTGTACCTAAGGGGATGCTAGGGAAAAGCATCAGTTATTATAATTTACCTGTGAAGATAATTTGGTAAGTTATTGTAGTATATGCTTATCTACTCATTTATTTATTTTTATGAGATGTCTTAGTGCTATTAGTCTCTGATTACTGTCTTGGTTTCTATAGTAGTTACTAAAGGCAGGTATTTTTAAATCATCTAGGCTGGGTAACCCATACCCAACTGTTGTAAAGAAGCTGAGGAGCTGAAGAGCTTCTTGAAACTTTAATATTGATTTCCTGTCAGTCTTGGAATACTGGGAAATTTAAAGAACTGAACTAGTTTAACTTACACAGAATTAGGAAAAAAAAAATCCAGTTAGATAGATTATGACAAATAGAATAGCAAAACCGATGTGATACCCTTCTGCGAGACTATAAGTATTCCTGCTGAAGAAAAGGGTAGTATATAAAATCCAGAGATGTTAGTTAAGATATGAATCAATACCATGTTCTATTTTAACAGAAAGAGCAGTTAATTGCAAATTTGATGTGGCTCACAGTAAGGTGGTTAAAACTGGTCAGTTCACCAATATCTGAGTGCAGTGACAGGTGGGAATGGTCCTAAATATCTGGGTATAAGTCAATTAACTGTGATTCTTACCAGCAAACCCAGAAACAAATACAGAGTCACTGATTAAAGTTTCTATACTAGAAGCAGCTAGGAGGAATGGTGAAGAATTAAAATGATGGGTTACTTACAAAGTCATCTGAATTCATTGGTAAATATGATTATATATGTCTATGCAATTAAATATAAGGAGTTAGATCAATAAAGTGGAATAGTTGGGCATGTTCTGAGAAGCAGAGGCTATGCAAAAATCTTTGAATTATCTAACATAATAAGCTGAATATAATTTTTTGGTAGTTTGATGACCCTGAACACCCTGCTAAGGAAGTAGCTTATGTAAAACATGTTAAATACAGAAAGAAGACAGCTGAGAGGATTAATGCTGTTCTTCCACATGTAAACAGAGGGAAGAATAGAAAGGTCATATTACCTCTGTAGGTGCACTGAAGGGATTGCTGATATAACACTATTGTCTGTTCTGAAAGCTAATGAGTCTCTGAATCTATAAATCTGAGTGATTTTCCTTATCTAGTCTTGTTACACAGAATCTACATAGATTACCTATTACTATTCCTCCAGGCCCTATCCTTCATTCTTCACTATATTGGTCCTTGTTTTCTTGCCTTAAAGTGAGCATGCTAGAGCTATGCCTGGTTCCTGTGCATTCAAGTGAGAGAACAATTAGACTCATTGTGTGTAGATCTGTAATTAAGATAGTCATTTTTTTCTTCTGTTTGCTTGTTTAGAATAAGTGAAATTATGTGAGAATAGATTTTAAACTGACCATAACAAAACCAATCTGATATGTATCACAAGAAGGATCAAGGCTTATCATTTCCATTATTGGCAGGATTAACACCTAGAAGAGGTGTAATTTGTTTAATTTAGTGCCAATGACGATCATTTGTTTCCACTTCTTGTTGCCAAGACTTACCGAATCATATTGTGCATCCAACTGTCTTCATAGAGATCACTGTTTATTACAGTGTTAAAGAACACTTGGAGACAAAATTTCAGATCCTGACAACTGATATGTACATAAAGCAGCGTGCATTACATTTGTGTGTAATCCCACCTGATGGCTAGGTAATTGCATGTTAGTACAAAGAAGGCCCTGTTCATAAGTATAGTTCACAATTCTGCCTCTGCAGATATGAATGTGCAGGCTATTACCTGCAGACCTCAGGTTGTTCCTTAGATTCTGGAAACATAGTTGACAAATGAGTATATTTTCCCATACAAACTCTCTCTTTGTAGGGAGTAATAGTTTTTTTACTTCTTGCTCTCACTTTCAGGACAGTACATTGGTAAAATCAGCTTAGTTTGAGAAATTATGGCCTGTAATTTTATCTACATGTATGTTTTGGGGGAAAAGTAATAAAACAATTGTTTAGTGTCAAAAGGTTCTACTAAGATCACCCTGACAGACACCTATGTCACTCGAGGGATATAAGTGGTTCGTACTCATCTACTAGTGGTGCTCATCCATATACCCATACAAAAATAAATAAGACTTGGAAAAGAAACAGTCTTCCAAGTAGAAACTGACAGCATGACTGGAGTCAGATATGGAACATCTAAAAAGGTACTTCACCTCATGATTCTTTATATTCAGAGTTATTGCTAGGATTGAATGAAGATCTTTTAAATATCAGCAGGTTTTGTTTGTTTTGATTTTCTTTTACATTGTGAGTGCTGAGATGGAATGGGAAGTTGGTAGCTGCAGCTTGGAAGTATCTCAAGAAATAGACTGCAGAATGTTACGCTGACAGGTGAAGGGTGAAAAGCAGACTGATGGAGCAGAGAGAGAAAAGTCACTGCAGTTCTCTAGAGGAATATAATCTCTGTAGGGATGATGCAAATAAGTGTGGTAAATTGCTGAACAACTGGTGAATCATAGTATTATTTAAAAGTTTGGATGGTGCATCAAAGACAGCTCTCCCTGTATCTCTGTCCAAACCTCCATGGAGATATCTAGTATTGGAGGTGACCAATTGGAAGTGACCTACCCTTATGCTTCAACTATCATAAAAATAAATTCCAAACCACAAAACGGTTTCACAACTTCACTATGTGTAAATGTAGGTTTATAAAAATTAACTAGCTTGGGCAACGCCTGTCACTACTCATATATAAAGGAACTAATGGTAGGTCCATTTTCATTCTGGACATCCTACCAAGAGTGACTTTGAGAAATGCTTTTTGAAATGTCATCTCCCTATTTCTCAGTCTCCTGACAGACTACTCTGTAGCAATGGTATCATGCACTTCAGCATTCCATAAATAATTCTTCTTATAAAAAAAAAAAAAAAGTGTGTGTGGGGTGGTGGAAAACAACAAAAACAAAAAAAATTCCTCAGTCTCTAAATGAGAGTTTTCTACAACATATAAAATCCCATTCAATTCCTCATAATTCTCTTTGGGAAAGGGAGAGGTGGTTAATGATTTCTAATTATCAAATTACAAATCAAATGCATGAGTAATACTTATTTCTATAAGTAAAAAAGAAAATACTATTAGTTCATTTTAGTGATAGGTACTTGAGGTAAGAATATTCTACCATGTTGTTCTAAGACTTACGGTGATTAAAACTGTCACAGATGCTAATATAAGGATGAAAAATGGCACTAAAATAAGGAGGATGAACAAGAAAGACGTGTTTCCTAAGAGAATCATACATAATTCAGGCTTGCCCTGTTGTGGCTTCTTTCTCCCTCACAGATTTACCATGAAGAATACGGGTAATCTAGTTAAGGAGTATTTGTTTTCCTTTAATTGGTCAGTAGTTGCTAGCACACTAAATCAAACACCTAGCATTTGTGTTTTGTTTTGTTATGTTTTGTTGCTTTTGGGTTTTGTTTGTTTGTTTGTTTGACTGGCTTGGAGGATTAATTAGCCTTTCATTGTCATCAAGCTGGCAGGTACCCGAAGGTTTCAAGACTTTGCTATGGAGATGGCCAAAGTAACAGATTTGAACTATTAGAACAGCTTGAGCAAACATTTGCCAGTGAATGCATTAAGTTTTGATACATGGCTGTATAAATATATATTTATGGACTATAAATTTTGTTGAAGAGGAGCATTTTCATGAGCAGCTAATCTCACCTGGGTAAACAAAAAAGATTACCAAAGTAAGCTAGTATATAACATTGTATTGCTCTGTACGGCATTTATTGGTTTGAATAGTTTTGTGGTTGTACTTAGTTCTGCCTGTTAAGGATAGAAGTGGTTTAATGAATAATAGCCTGTACTCCTATGATAATAGCCTGTTTCTTCTATGGAGAAAGGCTGAGAGAGCCGGGGATATTCAGCCTGGAGAAAAGAAGGCTCTGGGGAGACCTCATTGCAGCTTTTCAATACTTAATTGGGGGCTTATAAAAAAAGATGGAGAGCAACTTTTTGCTCGGGCAGACAATAATAGTTTAGTTTTAAACTAATAGAGGGGAGATTTAGATCTGTTGATAGGAGGAAATTCTTCACCCAGAGGGTGGTGAGGCACTGGCACAGGTTGCCCAGAGAAGCTGTGGATGCCCCATCCCTGGAGGCATTCAAGGCCACGTTGGATAAGGCCCTGGGCAACCTGATCTAGCGGGTGGCATCCCTGCCCGTGGCAGGTGGGTTGGAACTGGGTGATCTTTAAGGTCCCTTCCGGCTTATATGATTCTATGATACTTTGAAATTTAAATAGAAAAAAAATGGTGTCATTTCTAAAACAGGTTTCAACATCAAAGACTTCTTTACTTATACAAAGGTGCAGAGTATGTGCCTTTTAGACAGAGAGAGAGAATTTCCCATAAAATATTTAAATCTTCAGGTAGTAAGATTCAACCCAGCTAGTCTTGGGCATGTATTCAGTTAGCAGAGGTACTGGTAGGTTACTTCCCCAGAAATTATGTTTCTCCCTCCATTCTGTGAGTACTTTATTACTTCAAACACAAGTCAGACCTCAACAGATAATTTGGAAGAGTTGTCTGTTGGAAACTGGAGCACAGTAGAATTGATTTGCCCATGTTCAGTGTCTTAACAGTAATCATGTGGTGTTAACTGAGGCTATAAGGGCTAGGTTAAAATGAGCTATTTTACACAAAGGTTTGATGGGGACCAAACCTCCAGTTTTAGTGAGCTCCCAATATTGAGAAAAATTCCATCAAGTAGAGAGGTAACTCTCTCCACTTTTAAACATTTCACCCTCTAAGGAGTGCTGATTAATACTGATGTATTTTATTCTAAACATGATAACTAACTGTATGCCAGAACACCCCACCACCACCCACATAGAAAACTATGAGGAAATTCTTCGCTCAGAGGGCAGTGAGGTACTGGTACAGGTTGCCCAGAGAACCTGTGGATACCCCATCCCTGGAGGTGTTCAAGGCCAGGTTGGATGAGGCCCTGGGCAAGGCCTGGGCAGCACTGTGTAGAGCCTGACTTGATTTCCATAGGCAGGTAAACCTCTATCCCATGCTATGTTAACCTGCTTGATTGAAGAGCAGGGCACTAATCGCAAGATCAGCTATCAATTTTGAAAGGCTTCTGAAATTCTGAAGCAAAATGGGATGACTTAAGAAAGGAAATGTAGGCTTAGCTTTGAGTTTTTCTGGCTTTTGTGGATATGAGTCAAATCCTCTGTTAACTGTTTGAGGTGTTCTATTTTTCTGTTCTTTCAGATCTATTTCTTTTTAGATTTTCTTTTGTACTTGTGGTCATATAAAAATATGTTTAGTATAGGATCATTGATAACATTCATATCTATTTAGTTTCTATAACACGATGTTAGTGAACTTATTTAAACTTAACAATTTTTTTTGCACTATGCTGAAGAATTCATTTGGATGAATAACTCATTCATAATTTGTCTGTAATTGTTTCATAAAATACTCATACCATTACAGGCAAAATATCTTCAGACTTCATCACAAGCTAAAGTTTTAGAGCTGCACAGTATTTATACTCCAAAAATGTTTATAGGTGCTGCAAGTCTGGAAATTGTCGGTGCATATTTGAAATGTAGTAAATTTGAAATAAAAGTAAAAGAATAAATACCTACAGCTTTGGAACACAAAAGTTACGGTCATCAATGTCATTAAACTAGCAAACTGGAATAGACTGACAACTATTACTTTTCACAGTCTGGGATTAGGGACATCAAATGAAGTTAGCAGGAAACCAGTGCAAATTAAGCAAAAGGAGGCTGTTCTTGGTGGTTAATCTGGGAAACTTCTTGAAACAGTTTATTGTAGACTCCAAAGGTTTACAAGGTTTCAAGGGAACAAACACCTGGAACAGAAATCCATCAAGAAGTACTAGGTAAACAGAAAGTGTGACTCATTTGGGCAGTTCTACAGCTTCAAGTATCTGGAAACCAAAAGAGGACTTGTTGAAAGCATCACATGTGCCTGCCACTTATAGCGACACTTCGAAACACGACACTAAGATGTACGTGTCTTCATTCTGACCCAATACTGATACTTTCATGTTATTACATTCCTTTAAAAATTGTTTATCATTATCATTATCATTATCATTATCATTATTATCATTATTATTATTTTGGTTCTAAGTCTTTCCTCTCCTTCTATTCTCCTCCTCTCATCTCTTTTCTCTTTCATTGGAATTATGTCTCTGCAATGTTTAGTTTAGTTTAGTATAGTTTTGTTTTGTTTTTAACTGAGATTTACCCCAGAGCTACTAGTATGTGCTGCAAATACATTATTTTTTAAAGAATTACAAAACAAATTCTGCTGTACTTATTTCCTGGACCTGTCTGTCTCATAAGGACAAGGAAAATTGTTTGCAACAGAATTTATTTATTTATTTCCCAGTGGGAATAACGGGTGGTTAGAAAGAAATATAATCTGCTTTCTAGGGGACTCCAAAAGTAGATAAATAAATAAATAAAATGGAGTTCCTAGTGAATAACAATAAAATACAAAATCTGAAAATCCTTTCTCAATTTCTGATCAGTCTGGGAAATGAAAATTCAGGAAGAGCATTTCACTCAGTGATGCTATCAGGATTTGGTCCAGAGATTGTATACTAAAATCCAGACACCTCCTTAATATTTCAGTGTACACCAAGCTGCTATAATTATTCTTTGCTCATAGTTATGATTTAAGGTACATCTTAAACGACTGCTCTAATATAGGAAAGCTGGCAACCTTTCCACTTCGAACACAACAAAGTAAAGTTTTTTGAATAGTTGCAATCAACAAATTATATTCTCTGATGAGAAAGGAAAAATACATGAAGTCTAAGGGCTCATTTGGTCTTTTTGTAGGAACACAAACATGAGCAAAAATACTGGGCTGCAGGGCAGCAGGTGTTTTGTGCTGTTATTCATGGGATCCAGAAAAGCTGGGTTATCATTATTATTTATTATCATTATTATTTAGCATAAATACAGGTATGTTATCCGGTTACACTGACTGTGGAGGCAGCATAATTTGTGGCATACTCATTGTGAAAGTTTCTGTTCATCCCTGTTTACTAGTCACAAAGAGTTCACATAAACTCTCTGGAGCTCTCTTCCAACAGCATTTAGTAATGTATTAATAATATAAAACCTTCTTGACAGTGTTGCTGGAAGACCCAGAAAGACAGAAATAAAAATAATCTCAGAACAAATTGAAAACAAATTTGTGTTTAAAAAAAGTTTGCTGAGTTGGAAAACAATTTCTCATTTATTTTTTAATCCATTACTGTATTCAACTTGACTTGAAAGAGCGTTTTCCAGTTGCAATCATATTGAAACATAGACTTTTTTTTTTTTTTTCCAGAAGAAGAGGTGAGAGGAAATTCCAAATTAAAAGCTCGATTGAAAACTTGAATCATTTAATTTCAAAAATGTCAAAACAAAACTTCTATTTGTCTTCTCTTGTCTTCTGTCCCTGAAAAGCTCAATTTAATGAAAAGAAAGAGTTCATTAAATCTTCCAGGAAGAAGTAATCTGCAATTCTAGTCCTCAAAAAAAATTTAACTCTCAAATGTTGCCAAGCTCTACTATATAAGATTTTTGCTCTTTTCTCAAGTTATATATTTTTTTATGCAGTGCCTGGATACAAAAATAGTGTGTTCAGTTTTTTTCTTTTCCTTCACTTGTTAGGTGCAAAGAAATAGCCCTGAGATTCTTAAATTACTTGTACCTTTTCCTACTGTTGGCAGTAATGGCTTTCCCTGCTTTACTTAGTGTTTTCCATCATCTGATCTTGTAGTACTTATTTTGCAGCCTTTGCAACTTCTGTCATGCTGTTTCTTACCATTTTTTTTTTCTCATTCATAAACCCATTGAGAGAATTCTGCCTTGCTGTCTTTCCCCATTTCTCTGAGGACCTTACCTGAAGCTCACTGAGGGCTGTGGAAGAGCTCCTCTTTATTTCAGAGAGCTTTGGATAGTGTAGTAGCATCCAGTTTTATCCTTAACCTTACTAAAACCAACTTCTGTGTCTGAAATAGCACGACTTTTTTGGGTAGACAGTACATTAAAAAATCTCTATTTATTTATTTATTTATTTTTCTTGCAAAGCATTTTATAGAATCAGAAGGCTAAATGGAAACATTAGGAAGATTAATTCTATGGGATTAAAAGCTCTTTCCAGGTCTCAAATGCCAGGTGCAATGCTTCATTTCTGCTTTCATCTTGCTTTTAGTAGGCACCCAGTAGCTTTCAGTGAAGACATTTATTAGTGTGGAATATTTTTATGGCTGCAATAGTAACAATGGCAATTTATAATATTGTATAATTATGTCCCAGCAAAAGAATCAGTGGAAAAATAAAATCAAAAGTAATAATAATAATAACACAATACATTAACAAACTCTCCCCTAAGCCCTGGCAGTTTAAGTTAGTAAATCTATTCAAGCTTATTGGCATTGCTCTGCTAATACTATCAGAAGAAGGGAGTCAGAACAGTTCTGGAGACGGGGAAAGACTAGAGGGAGGTGTCTCCTTGGAAAGCACATAAACATTTCTTCACTGAATTTGCAAGGCTTATGCTTTTAATGATATAATGAAGACCTGTTAAAATGCACAGCAAAATCAGTCTCAATGCCTCCAGAGAGTCAGGGATCTGGTGCATGAAAGGATTAGAAACAAGCCAATCCAGGCAGGAGGTTGGCTGTCAGTGGAAACCTTGGTTCATGTATCAGGCCGTCTTATCTTATCAGGGTACTAGGCTGTGAAGGGATGAGTTGCTAAGCTCTTGCTAAAAAAAAAAAAAAAAGAATAAATAAATAAATAAATGGGGGGGGGGGGAGGGGGAGGATGGGGACTGGGGGCGACAGAAGAAAAAATGATGCTCTTTCATGCAGCTGGCATAAACATGACCATCATGAGAACCCAGGCATGGGCTACATACTCTGACACCTGCCAGAGAAATGACTCAGACTTGATGGAGGAAGGCAGGTGAAATTATCCAACAGCAACAAGGAGGAACACAGCAGACCAGAGGTGGTGGGGATGGTGTGAACCCACTGCCAAGTCAGGGGGCCCCAGAGGAGGTTTACAGCATATCACAGCTCAGAACAACAAAGACTGGTCTTATGGACAAGTGTCACAAACTCATCTCAGATTTGTAGATAAACAGTTCAGGGACAAGTCTTGCACATACACTCTGAGGGAAATGCTGTCCAATTTCTTAAGCAGACAACATCAGGAGTTCAGATTAAAAATTTTAAAGGAGACTGGCTATACATTCAGGGACTAAACCATTGTGTTATTCTTTCTGTCTGTATTTTCATAGTGTATTTGATAGTTGTTTTTTTGTGTGTCAGTTTAATTTTCTACTCCTGATGTTTAGACTATTACAAAATAAAATGCTATTATTGTTTATTCTCTTTAAGCCAATGACACATATTAAATACTTTAATTCAAGCATAACAAATATTTTTCATATCCGAGAATGCAGAAAGTGACTCAGTGTGTTATTTCTCATGAGAAAACCATATTTGTCATGGTACAGCCAATTACTGCAGTAGGCTCAGTTCAGGTTTGTGTTTTTTTTTTTTTGTTGTTGTTGTTTTTTTGTTTTTTTGCTTGAGAAGGAAGCAAGGATACTAACACTTATGAAAATATACTATTATTTTTAATTATATTATTGTTAGTGATAAAGAAAATCTCCCCAGATCAACAGAGTTTAATAGTTTCCACCTCTAAGAAAACAGTGTTCATAGGATTTGTAAGTAAAAAATACCCTTTTCTCTTTTTGTCTTTGAGGTTTTCTATATTTTCTAATAAATTATTCAATGCTTCACATCATGATTCTTCAGCTTGCTCTCAGATCTATTAAATCCCTGATATGTAAGTTTTATGAACACTGTTTGTAAAGATCATGTAAAGTCTAAGTGCATTAGTGACAGGGGTCATGAAATATTGAGAGATTTAACCACATCTGTGAGATAAATAAGTATTTCTCCCAAAGGCCTAAGAGCTGGCATGTTCACATACAACATAAAGCCCTGTGCAATATTGACACTTTATTATCCTGCTACTTGGAATTAATCCATAAAATAACACTAGCTCCCATATCAGGGTATTAGGGTACTACAACTCTTCCAGAATCTTAGGGTGATCCTGAGAGATGCTTTGTTATTGCAGCAACAATAAGGAGAGAGGAAGGAAATTAAAGTAAAAGATGAAAAATGAAATATTCTTAAATCCACAAAAGATTTTTTTTTTTTAAGTTAAAGTCAATTGACTGGTAAAATCTCCTTTCGTGTTCCTTTTTTTATTTTTTTTAGTCAAGTTCACAGCAGCAGAATATCAATGAGGTTTGTTGAAATGGAAACTTTTCACTGTGCATAATTAGAGTAAATGAAACGTGCATCCATTCTCAATGTGTTTCTTTTATTTCTGTAAAAAAATTAATTTCTCAAAGAATGAAGACAGAAGAAAAATGGGGTAAACGTCAGTTTACATGAAAAGGGATTGAGAATTTCAAGGACAGCTTAAGAACAAAGGTTAAGATCAGAAAACTTCCTTTGTAGTAGGGACAAGCACTTCTCAGCCCAACTTGTATGTCCTGGTTTTGTTTGCGAAAAGCAGACACCACTGACAAGAATTGTGCACACTGGAGCACTGACAAGCCCAGCACATTTCCCCTTCGTATTCTGCCAGAGTGGCCTTATCTGAATAATCTACCTTCGTCCCTGTGCCTTGAATTTTCCATTTCCATTAATATAGTCAGAGCTGAAATGAATGGTGCCATGACCTTGAGAGGAGAGCCTAGGAGGGATGAGGCTGAGCCTTCTAAGGCTGCTTTGCCTGTGAGTTGTGCCAGATCTGAGAGAGACACACAGGCTCCAAACCCATCTATATTGGAGACAGAAACTTTTTGAAGTTGTTCACTGTGAACATGTTCCCGTGTACTTTTACAAGAAGCTGGGGCCATGCGTGGGGCTATAGGCACCAGAGCACAGCTCATACGTGGTAGCTTCCCTCGGCAAACCCCACTGAGCCAGGATGCAATGGAAGGCAAACCTTGGTTCAGACCATCCTGCTTATAACTTGCATACCTACAAGCCTCAGCCACATGGGAGTGTGGAGCAGGAGAAGCTGTTAAATGCAAAGATGTACTTCTGTTTGAATTAGACTCTGGGTGTGCCCATGCACACTGTAAGCACAGTGTGCATTCATGGATGCCATCAGGATCAATGGAGAAATCAACATAACAGAAGCTTGGAAAATGTTACATTGTCAGAGAGATTGCACTGGACTTCTGGTCACGAACAGTAAATAAGGACATGGGGCAGTGCATATTTCATTCAGTGGGGACAGTTTTCCTGGTTCTGTTGTCATTGGATTTATAAATTGCAGAAGTTGAAACAGAAAACAATAAAGGATGCTCTGTTAGGAAGCCTGTTCACACTGTAGTTCCCTGGATTGAGATGCCTCCTGCTATAAAGCTCAACATTTACCAAGCCTGAGGCAACTAGCTGCTGCTATTATTCACTTATTACCGCAGAATCACTTAGCAGCCCCACAGGAGGTCTAGGGCCCTGACATACTCAGTGCTATATGAGCACGTTGCAGGAGATGATTCTGCCCTAAAGGGCTGACAGACAGAGTGGATTTTCCTGCCCACAGCAGGATGGAGCACCGGCCACTTACCCACTTGGTGCAGACAGACCACAGAGGAGTTCAGCCAGACACTGGGCTGCGGCTGCTGGGCTGTCTTCTGGGCAGATCATCCCGATTTTATGAAGTGTTTCAGGTCACTGCGTATTGGACAAGCACATTTCTCCCCTTAAAGTGGATTTAAAAAGCTGTCTAACTTTTACTCAGCTAAAGGCAGCTGAGATGAGTCTTTCCCTAAACGACATGCTTAGTATCGCATAGGAAACCTGTAGAGGAATGTCGGTTTAGCACCTAATCCTTTCTTCTCCAGTTAACAAGAGAACAATATATCAATAATCTTTGTCCCAAAGCAGACATAAATGTTCACACCTAACTTTAGGGGAAAGAGAATTGGTACACAGCATCCCTATTCCTCTTCCCCATCTCTCCTGTTCCCTTGTACAAAGAACAACTTTATTTTCTAAAAACGCCATCCTCTTTCTTTCATCCTCTGAAAAATGCTTCTCTTGCAACTTTTATATTTTGCATCCTATGAATAAAGATACCAATTGATGAGATACACATAGCAGTCAGAGCAGGAAATGTGAAACATATTGTTATTAATTTGGGTCCACATAAATCTTTGTTTGTCACAGGAAAAACAGATCGACTATTTTTAGAAAACATTCATTCTTTTATTTTGTCTGCCAAGCATTTCCAATCTGAATCTCAGAGAAAAAGCAATCTGTTACACTCAGATGTTTGTGTGATGAGGGGGTCTATCAGGTGCCATGGCAAACAAGTGTGCTTTCTGTACAGCGTATTCAAATTCCTCTAGCACTACTGCTCTTCACTTTCCCTCCCCAAAGTAAAAACAGTGGCAGCTATGCCATAAACAAAGAGAAAGTCTAGAGCTGACTTATCTGTGCTTGAGGAGAAACTCTGTCCACGTCTTAGTGCGTTTCTTTTTTCATAACTCCCCTGTCAGAATTTTTACCCCACTGACCCTGAGCAAATTTGTCAGAGCAAGATGGTCATCTGGTTTTACAGGCTTGGGCAAAGTCAGCAGCACGAGACTAGAAACAGAAAAGCAGAACACTGGACTATAAATTGCAAAATCCCAGAAGCTAAAATCAAGGAGAGGCAGAAGTTGAAACACTAATGCAATTTGAAAAGAGTCATGCCATTTAAATCAGAATTGTAAAGGGTCATTCTGCTATGGCAGCATGGGAATTCTTGCCAGCTACTCTCTTTTTTTACCTTGTCATGTCTTTAAACGGTTTTATTTCTCTGAAGAGGACAAAAATTGCATGCTTACTGGAGTACGATTCCCCACTAAAATGGAATTCCAGTTACTCTCCTGAAAGTTAAGTTTCTGCTTCAGGGTAAATGAAGGTGCACAAACTGAAGCACTCCGGGGTATATAGGAGGTATATAGGAACCATTTTATTCTATGTAATAATATTTCTTTTCCAAGGCACACATAAAAGTGTATGCCCGCAATAATAAGGGCAGCAATACTGCAAATTTAGTAGTCCCATATTTAATCTCCAACTGAAGTGACAACCACAAACAATAAAAACTTATCCTTGACAACAGGCTGACACGACTGACACATCAGTCAGCCCTGATATGCTGATCACAGGGCCTGGTGATCTGCTTCAATATGCTGCAAAGAGTTGATATATTTGTGCTAAAACTTTCAAATACGACCCCTTCTCTGTGCACACAGGGAGCACTGGGCAGCAGCTTGCTGTCTCCAGCCCCCCTCCTCCTCAAGAAATACCTGACATGCAGAGTTACACAGGGCCTGATCTGGCTGTCACTTTTACTTTACATCTGGGTACTCGCCTGGGGGAATAAAAGGAGCTACTCAGAGGGATTTCTAGGTTTTGTTTGAATTGTTGAGATAAAAATGCTTGGCTACTGGCATTTCTGCATTCTCTCTGAGCTCCAGTAGTCTTGCTGCAGGTACCACGAGCAATACTGTCTGAATAAACAGGGAGTGTGGCTTCTCTTTTGCTCTCAGAAGAGGCTGCACATGTTTTCCATCCATGACAGGGAACATTAGGAGAAGCTTGGGTAGCCTGAGCTACCTCCTGGGGCTGTCCCAGAGCAATTGTCACTCTAGCACATTTGCTGGGGAGAAGTTGTGGTGGAGTTGCTTGGTAGTTCTCTCTGTTTTAACAGTGGCCTTGATGATTTTGAAAGTCTTTTCCAACCTAAACAATTCTGTTTCAATGATTCTACGCCTAATCCATATCAGTGAAGAAGGCTTTCTGTCCTGATAGCACACAACAGAGCAAATATTTAATGTCAATCACAGTAGTTTATAAATTTAAAATGAGAATTTTAAAGGACAGTGAGCAGCTTAAATATCCAAATCTGGGCAGCTTTTATAGCCAAATTGGTGTATTTTGGGTTACTTTTAATAAGAAGCAGTGAATATATAAGAAGGGACAAGAAGTATTTTTTGAAAGTTTTTTTTTTGTGCGTGTGTGTGAACATTGAGTGAACAAATGAAGTTGTTTTATTATATAAAATTGTACTATAATACATGAAGGAACAAAAAAAAAAATTTGAAAAGTCTGAAAATTTGAAAAGTTTGAAAAATCTGAAAATTTGACAAGTGTCACATAAAATTAGACAAAACATTTTCATCAAAGATAACATGATCTCTGGTATCTTATACAGAAACCCAACATAAAGGTTTTGATTTGGATCCCCTGTTCAACATGACACTGGGGGGAAATCAGTCCTCATCCTCTGGGATTTTTTAATAGCTTGGTTTGTTCTATTCCTCATTTTTTCCATTCTCTATGCCCTATCTCCTCATTTTCATCACAGTTGTCACCCCTCTTTCATGCATCAGAGCTTCAAATAATCTCAGTTTGATAAGAGTTAGATGGAAACTTCCTTCATGGTCTCATCACATCATAGATTTTCAGTGGACAATCTTCTTTCTTCTTCTTTTCTTGCACAATCTTCTGAAGCACTGAATCCTGGTTTCTAGCAGAAGAAAGATGCTGATCATCAAGGGCAGTGTCTCAGATATGTTTTGACAATTCTTACACTGGTATGTGCCCTCTAACTTTTGTATTGCTTGCTCCCTTGAATTCCTATCTTTACTCTCATCCATCCTTCTGTAATTCCTATCTTCTTTTAATGTCTCATTTCTCAGATCAGTTTAGTTTCTCACTTTCATTTCCTTTTCCTCTGCACCATCTTTCACATAAGCACAATGTTTATATTTTTGCTGTTATGACCGATAGTCTAATGATCATTACTCCAGCAGAACCTTCAAATATAATTTTCATAGCCATTCTCATGTTGCTGAGAGAAATGAGTGCAGGAGCAATGTATCTCAACAAAGAAGAAGTTGAGCAAAAACACCAAGAGACTTGCATGGTTGAACAAGGAGCTCTTGATCAAGTTCAAACAGAAAAAGAATCACAGAATCACAGAATTTCTAGGTTGGAAGAGACCTCAAGATCATCGAGTCCAACCTCTAACCTAACACAAACAGTCCCCACTAAACCATATCCCTAAGCTGTACATCTAAACATCTTTTAAAGACTTCCAGGGATGGTGACTCCACCACTTCTCTGGGCAGCCCGTTCCAATGTCTAACAACCCTTTTGGTAAAGAAGTTCTTTCTAACATCTAACCTAAAACTCCCCTGGCGCAACTTATCCCATTCCCCCTCGTCCTGTCACCAGGCACGTGGAAGAACAGGCCAACCCCCACCTCACTACAGCCTCCTTTAAGGTATCTGTAAAGAGCAATAAGGTTGCTCCTGAGCCTCCTTTTCTCCAGGTTGAACAGGCCCAGCTCCCTCAGCTGCTCCTCGTAGGACTTGTTCTCCAGGCCCCTCACCAGCTTTGTCGCCCTTCTCTGGACCCGCTCAAGTACCTCGATGTCCTTCTTGTTGCGAGGGGCCCAAAACAGAACACAGTACTTGAGGTGCGGCCTCACCAGAGCCGAGTACAGGGAGACAATCACCTCCCTAGCCCTGCTGGTCACACTGTTTTTGATACAAGCCAGGATGCTGTTGGCCTTCTTGGCCACCTGAGCACACTGCTGGCATGTAGAAGAAGGCATGCAGAGAGTGGCAGCAAGGATAGATAGCCTGGGAGGAATAAAGAGACATTGTCTGAGCAGCCAGGGATGAGGTTAGGAAAGTGAATGTCCTGTTAGAATTAAATTTGGCCAGGGACATCAAGGACAACAAGACAGGCTTCTACATGTACATTAATGACAAAAGGAAGACTAGGGAAATTGTGGGCCCTCTCTGGAAGGAAATGAGAGACCCAGTCACCTGGGATATGGAAAAAGCTGTGGTACTCAGTGATTTTTTTGTCAGTGTTCACCAACAAAAGCTCCAGCCACATGGCCAGGCCACAGAAAGCAAAGGCAGGAACTGAAAGAACCTCATGGGGTTCAACAAGGCCAAGTGCAAGATCCTGTATCTGGGCTAGGGAGGTCTCAAGCACAAATACAGGCTGGGTAGAGAATGGATCGAGAGCAGCCCTGAGGAGAAGGACCCAGAGTATTGGTTGATGAGAAGCTTGACATTAGTAGGCAATGTGCACTTGCAACCCAGAAAGCCAACTGCATCCTGGGCTGCATCAAAATAAGCGTGGCAAACAAGTCAAGGGAGATGATTGTCCCACTCTTCTCTGTTCTCAGAAGACCCCACCTGGAGTGCTGCATTCAGCTCTGGGGCCCCCAGCACAGGAAGGACGTGGAAGAACTCTCCAAAGTGAAGCGACGTGTGAGGCATATGTGGTTACATGTCAGTGGTAGGAGGCAACGAGAAGGAAGCACAAGACACAACCTGAGCAGGCATTGAGAGCATGGTCTGAGACAGCTATGAAGGAAAGGTATTTTGGGCTTAATGTTATAGAAGAAAATGTTGGAGATTTGGCCACATTTCTTATCTCTCTGTTTTTCTACCTCTGCTTTACTGAAAGAAACAGGATATTGTCTGATAAATACATGGACTACATCAAAGAACAGCCTGATTTCACTCTGTCTCCATAAAAGGAATACCACCCAGGTCTGGTCAAAGAGCATTTTGAACTGTCAATGTCACCACTGAAACTTTATTGTCCCCTTCAGTTCTGATCTTTCAGGTCCTGAAGCACAGATGAGTCCTGCTGTTTGTGATGGGGTAGGTCCTCCTTTACTGGGATATGTTTAATTTATTTTTGTGAGCATCAGATATTTATTAACAGCATTCCAGTATTTCAAATTGGCAGTGTATTTTTATTCTTTATACCAGTTACTGAGAAACAAATGAGTTCTTCTAATGATAATTAGTCTGTGACTCAAAGTTTTCATCTTCTGAACTATATTTTCTCAGCCTTTACTAGTGTTTGAGAAATTGGAAGTTATGTTTCTTTTAGAAAATGAATGAGGAGGCCCAACTTTGCTTGCATGTTGATCTGTGTGAAGTATCCGTAAGTTCTCATGCCTCCTGCTCCCCAGGACAGACTGGACCTGATGGTCCAGTTTGTCTCAGTGTGACTGGAAGGAAAATAGAATGAACACATTGGCAGAAGAAAGCTTTTCAGTTTACAAGACGTCTTCAGTAAATAGGATTGGTACAGTAGCAGGTAGCCAGGGCTCAATCTGGTCAGCCAGGACTGACACACTACATACAAACAGAAATTAATGGGAACTACCTTATGGAGTAATGATACTGATAAAATCACTTTGTGCATACAGAAACTGGAGAACCAAGAGAAAGGCATGCCACAGGTCCTGGAGTAATACATTTCAGATAGGTTACACATGAATCAGTCAAGGTAGAGCACACACACAGCATGTACAAGCAGGAATACAACATATCTGAGGAGATGGAGTTGAAAACTGCCTACTGTTAGACCACAGCTGGGAGCAATGGGAATATCTTGGGAATGATCTCCATTACACAGGCTAAAAGTGTACAGCACTGGCATGCAGAAGCACAACTCAAGACATAGACTTGCTAGGATCCAAATGATGCTCAGTCATCACTAGACCTCTCAGTGGATAAGTCCTTGCATCACATAACTACAAGCTCCTATCTAAGGTGCAAGTATGATCCTAGGAGGCTCTACATCAAATCAAAGGGAGATTTCTCTGGCAAAATATAGCTTAAAAAGGATGAACCTCTGAACCTTTCTTGGAGTCTTTAGGAAAAGCAGGGAGACTTACCTCTAAATGTAGGCACCCATATAGCTACAAGTTGTTTTAACATACCCTGTTCCTGAATGGGTATGATTTGGAGGGGCATAGGACAATTATTTGGCTTCTGGCCACCCTGCTTTACTTGCTGTTTCATAAGCCAGAAAACATAGCTGGCTGCTGCATCAGTGTCTTCTGGAGGAAGTCAGCATTGTTCTGTTGTTCTATGTTATGCAAGGTTGTTTGCTTTTTCCCCCTCTCCCCACCCTGAACTTGGTCTATCTTGTGCCATTTTCCTACCAGTTCAAGAATGATGTCCAGAACCAGCCAGTTCATTTGTGTCAGATGGATTAATGTGATGGCCTTCTGCTGGCATGTTTTATCTGTCTCTTTCAGAAACACACAAAGAAAAAATGGTATGTATAGTGCAATAGGCTATAACTTTGGAATTAAAATGGGGATTTTTCTTCTTGCCAAAACAGAGAAAGTCCCTGTGTTCTTCTAATAAACATATAAGTGAAAGAAACTCCAGATGGCTGATGATTAGATTAGGTTGCTAAAAAATGTCTAAGCCTTTAACATCTGAAAATTCACAATTTCCAAGCACAGCTCCACTGCCTAAATACCAGTGATAGGTTTATTTGTAGCAACATGGAACATGAAAGAGATGCATAACAATATAGAAAAATGTTATGTGGTTGTGCTATCAATTATTTCATGATATTTTTTGGGATACTTTGATGCTTGCAAAACAGAAGAATCATGTAACATAAATATTTTTGGCTGCAGCTTTTCAGAAAACATGTTATTATAACAAGTCCAGCCGTTATGCTGCATTATGCAGTGTAAATATGCTCTGTATACTTAAAGAAAGTGGGGTCCTTACACATAAGAATGCCCTTTGTCAGGAAAATAAAAAAAAATAAAAATAAAAAAATAAAGGCTTCACTTAAAAAACAAAAACAAAAACAAACAAAAAAAAACTTGTTTTTGTATTTCTTACGCATTCAGTATTTAAGTCAAAACTGCAGTGATGAAGTGTAGCATCTTTTTCTCTATTTATTTTTTATAGAAATTCATTTATCATTTCAAGGTCAAGAAAGGCATTTCAGCCAATGACTGAAAAATAATAGTGTAAAATACACACTGATTTAGATTTTCAAAATTGATTAGTAGTTCAAGACTGTGACAGCAATTTCTGTGGTGTTCTCAGTTTACTAGAAGCTAAAATTGATTAGCACTTTTTGAAAAGTGCCATGCTAATCAAGGTAAATTAAGTCATGAAATGACTTGATTACTAGACAATTTGCCCTTTCGGAGAATCTTTAAATAAAACTAGTTTGGGAAACATTTTCTGACAGGAAGTCTGCTAAAACAATTACTTGTACTGGAGAGAAGATAATCTTTCTTTTTTTTTTTCTTTTTCTTTCATGCTTTTCCTTTTGTATTTTCTCATGTCTTTTCAGTAAATAATTGATCCACATTGGTCTATTGGATTTTTTTTCTTTCTTTCTTGAACTTTTCACTTCAAAACTTAATTATGTTCATTCTGATAAATAATTCTGTGTGCTATCACCCTGCCTGCTACCCCTGTATGGTACTGCAAAATAATTTGTGGACTACAATCTGGAATTCAAGATCTGCCACCACAATTAGAAATAGTTCCATCAGGACAGATAGCCTAATAAATCTACCTTCAGACTGAGTATGTACTTTATGTTCTGGAAATATGTATATAGTTTTAATGTGAAAGACTCCTGAACATTATTTCACTTGTGGGTGAAATTCAGATACACATAACAAATGTATTAAGCCCAAATAAATGGATTTTGCAATTATTCCACCATCTTCATTGTCAGTGTGAGTGCTTCAACTCTATTAACAATGTGTCGGATCTCTGTAAGCACTGATGCCGTGGTCTCTTCACTAGCTTTTTCTGCAAGACAGCCTATATTCTTCTGATGATCTCCTTGATGAGGAGAGATCATCAAGAGAAAGCACACAGGTCAAGGTATCTCTGAGGACATGTAGCTGAATAGATTATGACATCACCTCTCAGGCATGAGAGTATATACACACACCAGGGACAAAATGCTGAGCTGAAGTCTCAATATTTTGCTCAGTTCTTTGTCCTCTAATAAAAGTAATTCTACATATATAAAGGTGTGTAATGGAGAACTGCACAAACAGTCTGTTTGCCATGCCAGAGCTTTTCACATGGCAACATAAATCCTTGTCTGCAGCCTGTGGCACCTCCAAGAACAGAGACCACAGTCCTTGCCAATCCTCTCCTAGCAATGTTGGCAGCAGTGTTTTTTGCTGTTTAAGCCAGATGTGTTTTTTTTTTTTTTTTTAGATATTTAAGAAACCAATTGGAAAAATATAATACTAAGAAACTAGTATTATCTGTGTTCCCATATGACCAAGAGCTCAAGGCTGGTTTACTTTGGGAGTGAGCTGGACTTTGTGATTTTCTGTGGGAGGTGGGCAGTACAGTTAACTTAAGGAAGGAGATGAGGCGGTAGAGATGTTCATCAAGTGAATTGTTTTCAGTGTGCTGTGATATTACAGTGAAATTCTCTTGCTGGAAGGGAGGAAGGTGAATACACAAGCAGAAGAAGTGAATTTAAATAGTAAAGTATTTCTGTATTTCCATTTTTCTTCTTGTATATGATCAGATATGCCTTTGCATAAATGGTTCAGATATCACTAAATATATGTAGATCTATGCAAATCTGCAGACATTTAGCTTTTGTTCTGATGCCAGTACTGCAGGTAGCTTGGTTAGAAAAGTTAAAACTAACAGCAGTAGCTCTGTATATTCAAGATTGGTACATTCCTGCTTGTAGTTCCTCTCCCCTCTTGTCTGTGAAAGGCTGCTTTGCCTGCCTTGCTTCCTACCATTTCCATTTCCAGTAAGGAGCTGTCTTGTGTAAGAATCCTACGTCTGACTTCACATCCCCTCCACCCTCTGCAATATTCAACAGTGTTGATCTGGTTTTGGCAAGATATGTGTATTTGTATACATTTTCAATCTTGTTTTTCCAGTCCATCCCTCTTTCCTTTGAGAAGCCTCCCAGCCTAAAAAAAATATACGTAGCCTAAAGAGAGAGAGAGAGAAAGAGAAAGAATTACAGTTCAGGAAAGTAAAAAATGTGTTTGGAGTGATAACTAAGCATGGGCAGCCACACTCTGTGGCAGAGATTGAAGGCTGAATGTTTTGCTTATGTTGATATTGATTGTAGCTATCTTTCCAGTTTCTCGCATGCTCCTCATAAATTATACACTCTTGCAAGCTGTGCCAGTTGGCATTTAAAATCTACCCCGTTACCACTGGCAGAAATGGAACAAGTAATGAAGTGATGACAACTGGTGCTTCTTCTCTTCCTGGGAAGACAAGAGACAGGGACTAAACCCATCCAATGTGTATGCTATATTCAGTTACTAACATTGCCATGTGAAATTCCAGTTTTTAAATCTGAAAGCAGAGCAACATTTTCCAATGTTCCATTTCAAAATGTGTGTGTGCGTGTTTTTTTGTTGTTGTTGTTGTTGTGTCTTTTTCTTTGTTGTGTTAAAAAAAGGGTAGGGGGAGGACAGGGGAGGAAAGAAGACAGTAAGGAAGCTACCCATCTTCTCTGTTCCCCTGTGTGACAAATGCATAGAGGGCTTTTGCTGCTTTGTGTTTTTCATTGCAGCCACCCTATAGAGCAACATGCTACATACTGCTATAAATATACTGCTTCAGATGTCAGAACTGATTTACTTTGTCCCTTGGAAAGAGAACAAAGGAAGTCTCAATTTAACCCTATAACGACAATAAGCAACGGCAGTTACTTGAAGATAGCACAGATCAATAATTAAGTAAAGAGGGTGCTGTTTATGCAGTTAAATGTTATCTATGCTATTCCTACTAGCTTTCACTCTGTGTAAACACATTCATTGTCATTAACAGTATCATAGATTGTTGAAAAGTAGTCATATGAGTCCTTGAAGGATAAAACACTTATGCTTTCTAAAGTTCCTCTATAACGATGATAAGAAATATGACTATCCTCAAACAGACATGATAAAACAATTAGCTGCTACCTTGGATGTCACTTTTTCAAGTTGGATGCATTTACCTGGCATATAACAGGGCTACATGAAGGTATCCACACTAGTGTGTACCCTGAAAGAAGCATGGTGCTATTCAGGTCTACAGCCAGGCGAACATGTCTTCCTAGCACAGATATCCTAATTCCAGTAACATAACATTGCATGCTGTTGGCAAGCCCAGAAAGCCACATTTAGAATTTACTAGTTTTTGATATGAAGATGCCAACAGAGATAGCTTTCAGATGTCTGTTTTTGAGAACCTTGCCCGCAATAGTTCTTTTGCACTAAAAATCTTACACCAGTCAAACTAGCCTATTTAAATATGCTAAAGCAAATTTACTCCAGTAAATATGCAAGACATCATGCAGCCTAATGTTTTCAAACAGATTGCATCCTATTTAAAAGGGAATCCTATTCTAAAAAAAAAAAAAAAAAAAAAAGAAAAAGAAAAAAGAAACGGTAACAATTAAAGTGAGAGTGAAATGTTGTCTAAATTCTTTTATCCAAAGTTACTTCACACATTGGCTTGCTGCACCTCATTCTTCAACAATTATCCAAAGCTTATACTTAGCTTATACTTTCACAGAAATTGAAAAATCAGCCCTGAATCAGGGAATTTCACAAAATCAACATCTTCTGAGAGCCTTCTTGCCAGTGATGGGATATGTTTTTCACATGGTATACAGAATTTTCTACAATGTCGAAACAAGGCAACACAGCTGGCAAGCTTGTTCCCATTAATTGCCATATCCTCACTTCCAGGGCTGCATAAGTCTTCTAAATAAAAGACCACAACTGATACTGTCAAGTCAAAAATCTCACAACATGTTTTTGGTGCTGAATCAAAGAGAAATTCCACAGGGCTCACACAGGTAACACCTTTCTACATTTATTTTGTTGCTGATCTGGATCTGTGGGATAACAGCTTTGAATTCGTTCTGATGTGTTGGTGTTTGCTTCATGTGCAGGGCTGCCAGTGCATGGCTTGAGAAGTCAATGCTCTGAGTGGTCCCTGTTCTTGCTGATGGTACTTCCTTGCCACCATCTCAACTCCCAAATGCTGTACACCAAATTACCAACATGAGAAAAATAGCTTATGGTCTTGTCCTTTCTTTGTTAAACTGTAATAGGTCTAACCTGGTTGCATTGCTTATTGATACACCTTTTTACATAAATTCTGTCTCCTCTAGTCAGATCAAGATACCCTTGTTGCCTGGCCTACACCACTGCTTGTCTTGGTTTCAATCACAACCTGTTTATTCTGGGCTGGCACAATGGGACAAATCACCTCTATCCTCCACATTTTTTTTCTCAGGATCAAGGATTTACATCATGTGTGTCTTGGCACTTCTGGTAATTTCTCTGGTGAAGTCTTGCTTGCTACACCTCTGGAAGCATGTCTAACATGTAAGCTAATGTTATAACTATAACCTTATGCTTAATGCAAACATCAGCCTGGATTTTCCCACACTGCCAAGCCCTGTATAATGAGGTAAGAGAGAGTGTGAAGAACTGTTTCTACATGCTCTGCTCTTCGGGGCAGTCTTGGCTTCATGGAACCACCAGGCAATACTGCTGCTGCTGAAAAAGAGAGCTTGTGTATGGAATGGGTCCCCTCTGCTGCTTATGGGGAAAGGCATCACATTTCAGACCTTCCTTATGGCAACAAGAAAATTGGAGAAACCCAAAACAAAGAAGCATAGTTTGATGTAATGGCTCAGCCTTGCTCTGGCTCAGATAGATGCCTCACCACAGAATGTTCCAAGCTGGAAGGGAAGCACAGGGAGCATCTAGTCCAGCTCCTGGGTACCCAAAGGACTGCACAAAAATCAAACCCTATGTCTGAGAGCATTGTCTAAACACTTCTTGGACTCCAGCAGGTTCAGTGATGTAACCATTGCCATGGGGAACCTGTTCCAGTGCCCGACCACCTATTAGGAATAGGTTTCAGTGAAGAACCTATTCCTAACACCCATCCCAAAATGCCCCTTGCAAGGAAGCTGCAGGCCACCATGAGGCCTCTCCTCAGTAGTCTCTGCTCTGGGCTGACCAAATCAAGTGACCTCAGCTGCTCCTCATACATCTTGCCCTTCAGACCTTTCACCATCTTCATTTCACTCCTTTGGTGCTCTCTAATAGTTTTATGTCCTTCTGATATTGTGTAACCCAAAACTGCACACAGTGCTCAAAGTGAGGCCACACCAGCACAGAGCAGAGCAGGGCAATCCCTTCCATCAACCAGCCAGCAGTGTTGTGCCTGATGCCCCCCATGCCACAGAGTGGAGGTCTTCTGTCCCATAGCAGTTTCTCCCAATGACAGAAAACCGTCTAAGGGCACCAGGAAGCCTGTATTAGTATAACTTCTAGCTAGGTCAAGCCTCTCCCACTGTAAAGGCCTGTGGCCTGATCTGACCCTCAGCACCAAGCTGCTCTTGGCTTTCCATATGGGTGTGCTGTCTTTCACACCCAGCCTTTGCAGATTCTGGCTTTAGCAGCTTCATAGGGGTCAGCCTGTTTAAAACATTACCAGGGACTTGGCAGAGCATTAGACCAACAGCTCAGCTGCACAAAGCTGATCTCACCTTGCTCTGTGCCAGTCTGCCAAATAAACAAACAATGCCAAAAGTACCTCATATTGCTTGGCTATAACACTTTTTTTTTTATTATTATTATTACTCTTATTATAATTTTTGCATGCCTAAGCTTATTCCTTTGATCTTTTGAATTCTAAAACAACTGTGGAAGTGTACCCACTACGGAGCCACTAGTATTCTCCTTCCAGACCCCCTCCCTGGTCTGTCTAGAGGCAGAGCCCCACACTGAGATCTGTTTTCAACTAACAGGTATTCCCAGACTTCCTGCAAGGTCTATCAGGATGCACTAGTGAACCTGGCTGGGCTTCTGCAGCCTGAGAAATCTGCCAAGGGAAATATGAACCTAAAGAAGCTGCTGCTCCTATTTACCATTCTTTCTTTTGAGACAGGGTGGTGGGAAACAGGGCTTGTGTGCACCTCTCTATCTCTGCAGAGCATCTGTTCCCATTGATGATCTTGGCTAAGGATTAATTTTAGTTGTTTTCCAAAGCCTAAGAAATCACATAGTCTTTGGTTCCTCTCCCTCTGATGAATTTCACACGGCTCTACTGCCTTTGTTAGATTTGCCCCTGGAGTTCATAAGTATATTTTTGGAAAATATTATTTTATATTAATTATATTATATTAATTAAATTACATTGCAATATGTATTGTGTTATGTTATGTTATATTACATTTTAAATTCATAATTTCATTTAATTGCATAATTGATCACATTGTATTAGCTGAAGACTTATCATAAGATATTCTTTTTCTTACCTGTACCGATAGGCAGATTTTACATTGGCTGGGTTGCTTGGGCTGATTGGTTTGTCTCCACTGAGTCGTGGATAGAGAGTATCTGGGGATAGCCCCAATGTACTAGTTAATGAAAGGGAACACATAGATTTGAACTACTAGAACTAACAGTTATGCAAGCAGCTGGACATTATTTGCACTATATGTTTGAATGAATGATGTTAGCACTGGAGGATCAATTATAAAGGTAGCACTTTTTTCTCTTCAACTCCATTTATTTATTTATTTATTTTCTGGGAGTGGAAGGTTCATATTTGTTTGCCAGCAGATCTCTTCCAGTCTGATCTCTCCTGATGCTGTTGACAATGTGTTCATGTGATGATATTTAGCTCAAAGAGAGAAGGTCATACACTAAAATGCCACTCAACTCTAAATGATCCAGCAATACAGAAGGATTGTTTGCTGTTGGAAAGAAAGTAAAAGAATTATTCTGTCACTGAAAAGAAATCGAAGGTTCCCATACATTACTGTAGCTCAGGGTCGCTTTCTGTCATGCTCATTTCTTCCAACTGGACTATTTTCACCTTGATATGCTCATTCTGAGATGAATGTACTTCTCCAGCAGATAACCAAAATGTTACCCAAAGATGAGCTGAAAATTCACGTGGAAGATTACAGAATGTACATATTTAGATGAGAGGGATGAGTAATGCAGCTTAATTGTCTAAATCACTCAGAAATCCAAATTGTATGCCACATGTTACTTTTTAAACTAGCCATAAGAATATTTTTGTTATAGTTTTAATTAATTTGTACTAAATGCCTTTAACAAGTGCAGAGATGAGAAGAAAGAACACTGCTGTAAACAGTGTTTTGATTTTGTTTGACCCTTGCATTATAAGATTAGATTTTAAGGTACATTATCTGGAAATGTGATGGTCCTTAATTTTTTCATTTGAGAGTCATAGGTTTAAGCATACTTGACAAGGGTGTTATTTCATGTAATCTACATGTATAATCAGAAGCTGGTTACTCCAGTATGTTCTCAGTCCACACTTGTTAAAAATTAAAAATGAGAGCTACACTGACATACAGGTGTTTCTTGGGGAACAGCTTTGGAATGCAGCTGTAGAGTGGGTGCTTTCAGACATAGCAATGTATATGTATATGCTGACACTTTGCTGAACTAAAATCTCAACACTGAATATCTTAAGATAATATTTAAGCCAGATTTAAACCAGACAGGCTTAGCCAACTCTAATAAATAGCACACTCATTACTGAGATGTAGAGTTGCTTGCTTAGAAGTCTGTGTATGACAGGGTGGATTAGTTGCAAATTAGGAGTCTCACTATAGTTGTGTCCATGTGAACTCACACAAATGCCTGCATCCACAATCACAAGTGATTTATGCTTGAGGAGACAGCAGAGTCTGCTAGCTAAAATGGACATGGTCCTTGTAGGTATTGTGTTTTCCTGGAAGCATTCCAAAAATTGAACAGATGGCAAAAGCCTGATAACTTTTCAGATATTTTATCTGGAGCATAATGGAAGTGATGCACTACCATGCAGTACCATGATGCATGTTCTTTCCTCCCTCCACTCCCCTGTTACCAACCCTGTTCCTTCCCTCTGTTAGCCAAATAAAATATCAGTCTTGTTTTAACATAGTCCCAAATACATGCCAAGAGAATCAAATCCTAAAGAGGAAGGACATGCAAGTGCTATTATTCTTTGCCTTTTAGTTTGCTTTTATTACAAGCCACTTCTGGTGGGAGGCCAAGCTAAAAAACATGGCACCTAGCTGAATAGCAGACGTGCTGAGCTCTGATCTCAGACACACCTGGCAGCAGGATATGGAGCTAGAAAAATATGCTCAGAGAATTTAAAGGGGATCTGTAGTGCAAGCAAGGCAGTACCTTACATCTGTATTACTCTCTGTAGTACCTTGAAAAGTAGCATCCAATGGTGCTTCCCAATGAGCAAAGCAGAACAAATGTTTACATACATTGCATACCATTCTCATGAAGAAATCTATTTTTTCATTTTTAAATACATCGTTGTGACTATTTATAATTTCTAAGGCTTCATACTGCAGTTTTCTGGTGCAAACATCAGGTGACATCTGTGAGAAGTTCAGCCAACACATTAGCTCTTTCCCCACCATTGCCAAATGATTTCACCTCCAAATGATTATTTTTTAACTCTGAGAAAGTGGCCAACCATACTGTGTCATTCCAGAAAAAAAATAAAATATATATATGTATATATATATATATTAAATGGACTGTTATAGTATAGGGATCTGGAGAACAACTCACAATCCTTATTTCCCTTATTTTCCCTTTATCTCCATCACTGGGTTTGCGGATAATAACAGAGGTTAAGAGATGTTGCCTCCCGGGGCAGAGTCTCAAAGACGCTGAACAGGGACATTTGGGCTATGCAACAGGAAGCAACTTGGCACCAGCAGTGCCCCAAAGAGGCTCAGAGCTCCAGTCTCAATGCATGGGTCTACAGGATTTCCCAACTGCACAGAAAAGACATGACTGCCTTTTTCTGAGCCAGAGTCAGGGTACTTGCTCTGATAATAAGCTCTAGGCAGTTGATCAAATCTCTAGGAGGTAGGCAGCAGCTTGGAGAAAAAGCTGTTTGGAATTTTCTTGTTCTCTGCTGAATCTTGGCTTGAGTCACCTTGTTGACCTCAGGTTGAATGCAGCTAAAAGACAACAGGGGTTTATAAGACGGGCAGATCTGGCTTTATATGAAGGCATTTTCCAGCAATTTCAGTTTGAACACAATGAAAGAATCTTTTTAGATTTAACTATCTGAGCTTTCTTTTTTTAAGACTGTATCAGAAATTACAGTTTTAGTTGAGCTAGAGAGGTGGTCTGCTTTATTCTTTCTCAAAAAAAAAAAAAAAAAAAAAAAAGCAGCACAGAAGTAGTTCTCAATAAAAGTTCTGTTATCTTTTGGAACAATATTCTCCCTGTTGTGCACTGGGCTGCTCTAACTTGTATTTTCTCCCAGTGATCACAGTGGAGCAACAAGATAAGCGAGGATGTAGAACAGCTCCTCCGTACATGCTACCCTACTCCATGAAACAGACCTTGTCTACTCTGCTCTGTCCCTCCATCCAGGCTTAACCCCCCTGAATTGAATGAAATTCATCAAGGATCAATTCATCAAATGCTTTTACTTCAGCAAAGGGATGGTTTGTTGCTCTTTAAGTGCAGCACAGAACACCCTTTAAGTTTTGTTAAGTTATATTTTAAAATACTAAATAGGGAGTTAAGAGTAGGCAGTGCTCCAAAACCTGTTCTTGTTTTATAGAGCCCATTCCAGCCAAATGAACAGTTAGGCTTGGGACATATATGCATCAGGAAGATATGGGCTGTTGTTGTTTTGATTGTTTTGTGCTGAATTTTACTGAAGGTGTCAGCTGTCAGTTATATGAGCGTGTTTCTGGTCAGAAAGAGAATGCTGCAAGAACATGCCTTGTTAGGGCACTTATCAGCTCCCCATGGATTCACCTTATCTAGTTAACTGTCAAAAGCAAGCACAGTAGTCAATTCTGTGGAGCCAATATAACTGTCAAAGAAACTGGTATATCTCAGTATCATTGATATAATTGCTACGTCCATTCCCAGACCCTCATACTAAAACTGGTATTCTAAGTCTCTTCTTCCAACCCTTGGGTGTGCATTTTATTATTTATAAAAAAGATAGAAGTAATAGATAGGGGACCTGAAGCCCTCAGTGACCACAGCACATGTAGTCACTCCTTGAAGGGGTCTGTAGCCTGCAGGTGCTTCTGTGCTCAGCACTTTGGAAAGAAATGCTCCTGGCATCGCTGGTACCACGTAGTTGGCTGAGTCTGATACTGAGAATATCAATTAATGGCATGGGGGGTGAAGTTCTTTTACAGGAGCACCTACAGGCTGCAGCCAAGAACCACATAGGTGCTGACCATGTAGGTATTGTGCAGATAACAAGGCAGAGTCCCTGCCCTCGATATGCAGTCTAAGCAATGAAGACAGGTGAAGGGTGTGTAATTGGAGGGGGAGGCAGAAATATTATCTGACTTTTGCAGATGAGGAACCATCCTATCTTAAGGTCTGAATGCTAGCAACTGAACACCAGGGTCAGACTCCAAAAAGAATTTGTTTACCAAGGTTTTCCATTTGCAAGTAGCATCTTATAAGACATTCAGGAAAATAAAGGAATAGTGTTGCATCTGAATGAAACTCTTTAGGTCTCATGGCAATGTATTAAAACATATCGCATCTGAGTGTTTGTCAAGTACAATATGCAAGTGGCTAATGCTGCAGTCAAATGCATTTTTCCAAGGAATCAGCTGCTTTCTTATTGCATTTATCAAATATATCTCCATGGAATTGTATTTCCTAAGACATGAATCAACACAACATATGTTATAGTGCTTCAGCTTTGTTTTCATAATGGAAAGAAGCTGCTTTAATAGCATCTGTTGTAGTACTGGGAACATATCCTGCCAGAGTTTTTCAGTGAAAAGAAATATCCAATTTCAAGTCAAAGAACTTGAATGCGGGTTTAATGAAATGTGCAGGCTAGTTGTGGTCATGCCTGCTATTTCCTAGTTATGTTCTGCACTTTTTTCCTTTCTTTAATTATTTAGCAGATTTAACACACACAAAAAAAGCATAGTATAGGGAAAGCTCAGACTCACTATGTGATTTCTGGATGCAGATATTCTTTTTCAAGATAGCAAGGAATTTTGACTATAAAGTCCTATTGAAATCATCAGTTTATTTTCATTTATGGTTTTATCTTCCCTATGCTGCTGTTGTCTTCCTAAAATTTACATCATAGATTATCTTCCTTTGAGAGAATAATAAAATGAAAACTTGCTGTACCGGGATTTGGTAAACTGCCTCTAACCTAATTTATATTATGGGGCACCAATTACTGGGGAATTCATATGCTGCTAAATGTCAATTCCACTCTCGTCCTAGCAATGACAAAAATAATTTGTAAGTCATTGTAATCACAAGAATGCCATGCTGGAAAATCTCCATAGTGTTCTTTCAGAAATCCCCTGATAACTGCATAAGCTTAGTTTTTCAAGGCCTTTCCACCCTTACCACAGCCCTGCAGTGGACAGAGGTAGTAGATGCTAGGAATTTGAGTCCTTTCTCCAGGGACAGTAACAAAAAGTTTACAGAAGAAGGCTTGAATAGGTTTCTCTCTTTTTGACCATGCTAAATTGCAAGAAATTACAGAAAAATTGCAGCTAGGATCGGAAGATTGCATTAGGTTTTTATCCACTCTAAATGCTCTAGCTATGGTTAATATTTCATGTTTCCATGCAGTATGATGGACATGAAGGTGAGTAATGAGTGGAGACGTGATACTTGTTCCAAAGAACTTTAGTCTGAGTCAGAGGGATTCCACAGGAAAGGGGGAGAAAGGGGAAGAGAAGAAGTGTCCAAGAGCAACAGGGATAGTTTTTAGAGCAATAAACAATGAATTATACCAGTCTCTGCTTCCTTGGTTTCATTTTGCAATTCTTATATGAAGAACTGTAGAGCAACTGAAGTTATATACTACCAAAAAAAAAAAAAAAAAAAAAAAAAAAGGAAGAAGAAAAAAAGCTATGCTCAGCACAGGGAATGCCCTTTGAAAACCTCTGTTTATTCAGTAGGCTAGGATATATCGACCCTTATGCTTTAGCAGTGGGTATTGAAATGCCTGGATTGATACGTTTTGCTATATATAAAAATAGAGAGGGGAAATAGAAAACTTTGACATATAAAAGGATGATAAACCAGAAACGTAATTTGAAAGAACTCTGCCAGTGTTTGAGTACCTGGCATTTTCTGCCTCATGAATTGTAATCTTTGATGGGGGGCAGGGAGGCAAGCTCATTTCAAGTCAGAGAGTAACAGAGAGAATTTCTGATGAAAACACAGGTAGGCTTGAAGGCACATTTAGATCTCTGTGGCTCATACTGGCAAAGTCTGAAGACTCTTTGTATGAGTGAGAACTTGGGACAGTGTCTGATCTCCTCCAAAGATAACTCTGCTGAAGCTGGTGGAAAGTAAGCCACTGCCTGGAAACACGTACTGGCTACATGTGGAAACACATACTGCCTAACTTCAAGTGTGTTAGAGCTGCCCAAATATAAGCAATATGCCCTGCCCACCACTTTCGAAGCTTCCTACTGTATGGGTGTGTGGGTACATGCTAAAGTGTAGGGCATCTTTGTCCATCAGATGCATGTAGTCCCCCGTGTAGGAAGAGACTAATGGTAACTTCCTCATCTCACTCCTCTTGGGACAGATCTTCAGGAAGATAGAGAAGGCAGATGCCTTGTGCCATGGGCAAGGCTCTACAGAGCAGGCATGGCCATGAAAACAGAGGTGTTGCCTACAAAGTAAGACACTCTCCTTGTCTCTTTTTCTTGTGCTGAGTTCATCATCCTCACAGAATACAGCATTTCCAGTAGGCAAAAGTGTTGTGGCATCTGACTGCCAGCAAACAGCCCCCAGCACTTTTATGCCATACTGACCTGATTATTAGCTTGCTTTGTGAACACCATGCCATGCTAATTGCAAATGGATTACAACGGAATCCCCTTACTAAAACGAACACGATCAAGACTGAATTTGATACAAGGATGTGGCACAGAGACGAATTAAACTACCTATTCCTACTCCTGTTCATACTGAAATTCTTCTCGTTGATGTATTTGTGCTTTTTCATAAGTCCAAGCAGATGATTGAAGCAAAACAAACTTAGAAAAGGCAGTACATTGTGCTGAGAGTATTCTAGCAACACATTTATGCAACTGTTGGACATTACTACAAAGTAGAAAACAAACCAAAAAAAAGTGTTCTTTGCTTACAGATTCCCCTTCTCCCCTCCCTCCACAAGATTATTCTCAGTTTTGCACTGCAGTATTATATTTAATGCATTATGTGTCCCAGGTAATGATGCAATTTTAACAACAGCTTATTTTATTGATAAAGTAATGTCTCTGAAAACCTGGAACATGAAACATATTCCTACTTACATCCTCCACTGCATGAAGTTATATAAGCTCAAATATCAATTCCTTAGTCATCTGCACCCCTTTGCATGATTCCTCTTTCAAAATAGTGTAAAATGACTGAGTTTCAGGAAGCAGTACCTATTTTGTTCTTGGCTGCAGATCTGAGCTCTGTTTTAATATTAGCTTACAAAAGTTGTCCTTTAATAAACACTGAATCCTTCTGAGAGAAAAAGAGAAGAAAAAGAAAAAAAAGTCTGTCTGGTCCTTTTGACCTGTAGAAGAGACATAAATTTACCCATTCTAACTGGAAAGCAACCATTGCAAGCTAAAACCTAATCCTTTGAGCTATCATGTTTGCTCAGTAGCAGAGAAAATGATGTCTAGGGACTCCAAGCAGCAGTTTCAAATCACTAGTGTATGTTTTCTAAATATAAAGAGCAGCTTTACCCCTCATAGTTATAAATATGGCTATGTCATCTGTATGGTCCAATGCACAGCTGTAGCCAACAGAGGTCTGGACTGGACTGACAGTAACAGATGAGCCAGTGCTCCCATGTCTTGCTAGTCAGACAGACAGCTCTTGTTGACTGGACTTACCCCAGTCTGGGGTAAAACAGTCATTCTGTTACGGTTCTGTATTGCTAGCTAATAACCTCCTGACCATCCCTGGAGTAACTCGTTCATACTTTTCAAATCAAAAGACAGCCAACTCCAGTGCAATGGGACCCTCCAATAGCTGCATCATTCAAGGCTCTCTTTTATAATGCCATTGCTCTGCTGGGGCAAAGAGGGCTGCAACCTGACCTCTTTCATGGCCTCTATCATTTTCTGTTGAGCCTAATGAGCTTGACTTACAGCACCAGGGTTAATAAAAGTGCCTGACAGAGAGTGCTTTTTGAGACATATACTGAAAGAAACTACCTGGAGAGTGCCACTTGTCAGGCAGATGACTAATAAAGCATGTGATACAAGCACATTTAACAAGCATAAACATTGGCATCTCCAGCAGTAAATGTGCATCTCCTAGTTTTTTGGACTTCTCCTGAGCATGGTAAATCTATACAATCAGCACCAGAAACACGGACAAGAATGCACATGCATTTAGAAAGCACACATATCTCCTCTGGAGCTGCAGCTCTCATCTTTCTCGATAAAAGTTCTACATTTCAAAAGCCATCGATCAGCAGGAAGACATAGTTTCTTCTTTCTGAGCCTATTAACACATTCAACACAACAAAGGGGGAGAGGAAAACAAGAGGAAAATGATAGCAGGTACCAAAACAAAACACAAACACTCTACTTGCTGCTCTGAGAAACATTCACTAATCTCATATCCTATAGAAAAATTCTGCTGTTTCCAGCACTCCTGAAGGCACTTAGCACTGCTCCTGAGCACACAAAACATTCCACACAATTGCCTTCACATCCCAGCAAAGCACACAAGATCCCACACATTTATTGCAGCAGCCTTGGAAATCTATTAGATCTGATGCTGCGCACAGGCTCCGAGTGCCCCCACGGTCCCCTGCCACCCCCCTCCTTCCTTTCGCTGAGTTAATCTGCAGCTCTGCCGGCTAAGGGGACTTACCAAGGGCTTTTCGATGGGAGAATGCAGTTAGGCGCTCTCACACACACTGGAAGAGCTGCTACCCAGTAATGAAGCAGGCACTGAGAAGTCTCACTCTTTCAATAGCTATTCAGGTAGCGCTGCCAGCTTTCTCTAGCTCTCTGCATACACACACACATTGGGGGGAGAGAGAGAGCAGGAGAGACGCAATAAACTCTGGCTATAATTAAGAGAGCTCCTTTCTACAAATTACAGCAGCAAGCAATCCCTTTAGCAGCCTTTTTAGCATGATCTCTTCAAAAAGGAGTCCCTTACAAGAAACACAGCATCCTTGCTACTCTCTTTCTCTCTCTCTCTTTATTTTTCTTACAAAAAAATAAAGCCAGCTCTCTTGGAGATTTAGTCACTGATGTATCATAGGGAGGTTATTGTTGTTCAGAGTTTCGATTTTTTTTTTTCTTTTTATGGTGAAAGTTTTATTATGAAATTCAACCTAGTTTGCAGCTGAAAAGAGACCTGACTCTGCTCTTTATAAGGAGCAACCTCTCAGTAAAGCAGTTTAAATCAATAATTTTGTGCATTTAATGACAGGGTTTATGAAACAAAGCATCTGTGCTAAGCAAAACACTAACCGGGAAGGTAGTAGTTTAGTAAATATATATCATTGCCTTTTCGTATGTACATAAACCATTAAAGGTAAAAACAATAATACATGCAAATGAATAGAAAGATTTATAATGGAAGTCCTGAACTTGGAAATGTTTTACAGAGAGCACACATATAGTGCCCCAGTGTTCCAGTTCTACATGGAAAAAGCATCCATTGTATCAGTTAAGGGTGAGTGTTACTTGTCCCTAATATGCATGAAATAAAAACTGTCATAAAATGTTGGGATATTACTGCATTTGGCACAGGGATTTGATGGATTTAAGAAAGCTAAATCTCCAAGACAGATCCTTTCTTTATTAAAGAATCCTCTTTCTCCGAGGCTTTAAAATTATTTATCCTTTCATTACTTCTGATGTCACCTTTGATAAAAATCAGATAAAATATATCCTTTCCCTAACTAAAAGGCGAAAGTGTTTTGGAAGACTTCCTTCCATCAGTCCATCTCTTTTTTTCACACATAATCAGCCATACACCCACCTACACACATGCACAACATGATAGCAAAAGTAACGACTGGGAAAAAAACATCAATTACCTTTAATTTGCTAACAGCCTTGTTCCCCAGAAAGCAGTGTCTTTCTCTCTATTTTAGTACAGTATAATCATGGGATCATCTGCAGGGTGGATGAAAAAAAGGGTGAAGAAATCAAGAAGGGTGTATGAATGTGACTTTGCCCCCATGAGCAAAGCAGCCAGCACCACACAGCCTCCTCTGAAGAGCCCCTGTGTGGCAATGACTTTAAGGACTGTTCCTTGGTACCACTATCCAGAGGCATGGAGAAACCTTTTTAAAGGATGGAAACAGTGAGAACAAAGCAGTCACAACAGAGAGTTGCCTTATTGACAACTCTACCTAAAAGAATTAAAAGCCCCACAAAGTGCTGTGACACTCCTGTTCAGCCTGCTAACCTTTTTGCAAGAGATGTTTTCACACACAGCTGTCCAGCTGTTAATCTCCAAAACATGTATTTCATATTTAATTACTCTTCACCAAAGACAAATAATTCTGGGGCCTTGCCAAGTTTATTAGGAGGTCATAAAGGATAAAACATTCAGGCAGATGCTACTTCTGCGGTTTGTATTTGTCTCAGTAACAGGAGGTCTTGGAAAGATGGAAATGTCTGTCCTCCAATGCTTCTGTCTCCTTCCTGTTCAGAGACAGACAACAGTGGGTACAACCTCATGATTAAGCTGCAAACCAGCCCTGCCAGGTACCTTTCATTCCTAAAGGGACCCCAATGTGGATGGGCTCAGGAGTCACCTGGAGCCACTGTAGGGCATGGAGAGCACCAACTGCAACTTCCAAGTCATTTTTTTATTTTATTTTATTTTTTTTTCTGGTATAAAGAGGCAGTATCAGTGGCCTACATCCTAGCATCTCACTATTTGCATATTCTGCTATGGAAATTCACCCTGACAAAATATAAGCTCAGTCTCTGTATTCCTCCTCTGGAGAAGTCAGCCAAGAAACCGGCAAACTGTGATCCTTGTGATGCTGGGTAACTGCTCCAATGTTCAGGGCTGCTTTCTCAGCACTGCTGGGGCTTTCCACCAGTACCACAAGAAGAACCCCAGCTCTTACCCCATCACAAGCACCCTCACCATGAGGTAATGTAAATCCCCTTACAACACTCTTGTAGCTGACTTTGTACTACCACAGCCATATAGAATATGGCTTGAGGAAGAGCTGCAGGTATCTGCTGTAGGTAGAGCATGCCTGCTTTGCAGCCTACGATAGCTAAAGTTATTTTGTTTTGTTAAAAAAAAAATAAAAAAAAAATCCTAGAAATTTCAAATATGTAGTGGAAATCTGTTTACATCAAGAGGGCAAGCTGAATAGATGTTATTTGACATATTTTTTGCATTAAAAAACAACATTTCCAGCCCTCCAGCTACTCCTCCATTTGGGATTGTAAGGGGAGGTTTCCCAGAGAAGAAAAAAAGTGATTTAAAGAAGTGTCTATTACCTTTATAATGATAGGAGGGCTCCATTCTTAGGGGATTATATTAATTCATTCAGGTCCATGGGTTGTCGCTTGTGAGGACGTGCAACTTACACTTTAATAAAAAATACTCCTTTTTGTAGTACAGGTAAAGAGGCCATGAGAGAGCTCTCCCATAAATTACTGCTCTGCAACTTGGAAAGAACTAACAAATCATCTGTGACCTGTGAATCTAATTTCACTGCACAAGGAACTTTTCCTCTAGGGGTCTTCTCCTGATACATGTATCTATTTGCTGTTCTTCATTGACATAAACAAATTTCTGTGGTCTGCATGTCAATAACTGTACTTAACTTTTAATGTATAATGGTAAAGCTATTGACCTCTAGTAGAAACAAGTTCTTAAAGAAACAGCTTTCTTTTTCCATGTAATGTGAAAATTTTTGGTTTAAACACACCTATGAACTGAAATGGGCATTTAATATACTATAGGGTGTTGTTGATGTATATTTTTTGTATTTCTTGTGTGGATGTTATTCTCTGTCATTATCAGCTAAGGGTTTTAAAATCTGCTGTCTTGTTTATTGACTGAAAATAATAAGACATGTCTAATATGGCATATGATACATTGGCAGCTAGCGTGGAGTATGCACTGACTGGTGCTAACACATCCTAATTATGTTTTCCCTCTGTCTTTTTATCTTTCTCCTGACATTCTCCATATATGAATGATTGTCCAGAGAGATTACATTAAGAGAGTATGTATCAGTTCCCTTTTTTTAATGATGTCAGAATTATTCCAGCATCACTGTTACTAACCCAGGACAAACAGTACTACTTTTACAATGAAAATATGGAAATACATAACGAGTTCATGCAAGCAACCTCTGCCCTGCAAGGGACACCACAGACATACTGTCATAATGAAAGCATTTCACTCTTTGTGGTGATGGCTTAGATAAAACTGATTTCTGCAAACAGAACCATCCCTTTTCACTCCTTTCTCACAAACTATAATCATCTTACAGTGCAAAGATGCAAACACAGCCTGTCTTTTAGACAGTAATTTTTGCGTTAGACTTTGCCCAAAGTAAGCATATACATGTATGTGTTAACATCATAAATTCAAGATTTTATCCCATTGATTAAAGGTGGTTTATGGAAAGGAGATGGGGAATTTATATGATAGGGCCTTTATTCTGTTCTCGTTTACATCCAGATAAACCTAATTTCAGTGTAGTTACTACCAATTTTCACCCATGCCTACTCTGGTCTGTAACACAAAATTAATCAAGCTAGTGCTGTCAAATCTAGGATAGCATGCGAAAGACAAACAAACAAAAAAGCACAACAAGCAGAAATGCACAAAAGCAAAAGAAGTGCAAATGCTGTCTGACTCACTGAGCTTTTGCTTGACACGCTGAGATTTTGTACCTGTAAGTATGAAATGTATGGCTTTTTTAAGTCCATATGCCTTCAGCTGGAACTTCTGCAGTGTCACTACAGAATCTAATTCCCAAGGTCGAGCTGTATCATTCTCAAGGTTTCCAGGTCATCCTTTGTGCAACTGGCATTATTCTGCACAGTCTGTTTTTCCATAAGTGGAAGAAGTTGATTGCAAATGACAATTTTTTGAATTGTGTATATGTACTAACATACTCTTTATACCATCTGAAAAGAAACATAGTTCATAATAATGTTTCTTAAGTAATTATAATTATATTAGGGTTTGTAATCCAAGAGATATTTCTGCCTTTTAGACTGCATGGGTGAAGAGTTTCTGATTTATTTTAATTATTTTATTTTATTTTATTTTATTTTATTTTATTTTATTTTATTTTATTTTATTTTATTTTATTTTATTTTATTTTATTTTATTTTATTTTATTTATTTTATTTTATTTTATTTTAATGTGTTGTGTGCTCTTTGTCAAAGAGAGTAACTGAGTGAGGTAGAGGCTTCCAGGAGAGAAAGCTGTTTTAGAGGGAGGCACCTCAGCCTGCTCAGGGCAGAAAATACATTTCAAGTTTACAACTCAAGGTGGGGAGGTTTGAGAACGCAGAAAGCAGAGTTCTGAAAGAAAGGAGACTGCAGCACAGCAGAGAATCTGGGAGACTTCTAAGAGAAACACAGAACAACGTCCTTGGTGGTGATGAACGGAAAACTTTCTACAAGCCTGAAGAAACTCTATTGAATTTGCTGCAACCCCTCAAAACGCTGATGTGATTGAAAAGCAATCTTGGAAACACAGACCCTTCCTGCAAGCAGGAACTGGGCAGGCAGAAATCTGTTTACAAAGCCTTTGTATATATTTTTTTATCTGTTTAAAAGAAAACCCACACATTAATCTAGATTTACTTCAATAAAACCTGGATATTGTGTTGAAAAGATATTCTGCGGGTTTTTTGTTTGTGTGTATGTTGTGGTTTTTTTTGTTGTTCATTTGTTTTTGTTTGTTTGTGTGTGTTTTGTTAGTTTGTTTGTTTGTTTTGTTTTGTTTTCCTTTTAAGGTTTTCATGGTAAGAAAAATTCAAGGCAGATCCATCCAGAAGATCTGGTTAACTCATGGTCCTCTTGCAATGAGCTTCTGTCCTTATATTGCCTGATGTAGCAGATTAAGAGACAAAGACTGATGCTGAGAGGCTCTCAGCACATGTACAGCATCCCAGAGAATGTAGCTCACCAGTTACAAAACTCAAACCCTAAGGTGGTCTTCCACTTACACGTTTGTGTTTGGAGAGTTGTAATGGCCTTCACTACATATTTAATCTGAGGAGGCAGAAAAGCAGTATTCATGGTAATTTCTGTTGAGTGGACAGACTAAACTATCTGAGAAGTCCAAAAGAAGGATGATAGGAAAACAAGTACCAGACTAACGCTAGGAGTACAGTGGTCTTAGAGAAGTGATAGCAAGTAAAATCTCTGTGAGGCATGAAGAAGAAGCAGTACAAATAAGTGAGGCAGGTGTAGAAGTGGTCAGCTGATGATTCCAGTGTTTGTCCAACAAGTTTGTTATCCCTGTACTTTGGACTCGAAGGATACCACCACACAGCATGGCTTACTTTGCGCCTCCTTGAATTTTGAACATACAGGTGAATTTCATTCCCATCCATTAGTGCACTTGTACCAGCACCTGGGATAGATGATCTGGTTGCAGGTCTATTTAATTTTTCCCTCTGGCCCTATTGAACTGTTACAGCTGTAATTCCTGAAGGAGATTGTTCCCCTCTCCTAACTCAGGATCGATGTGGAGGTGGCTAACAGGCACATACGGATGTTGCTGCTATGTTTGTTGGAAAATTCATATAAGCCTAACAGGAAAACAAAGTTGCAAACATGTGTTTTACCGTTTGCTTTGGAAGTACTGAATTGTGTGGTTCTGCTAATCTCTTCCAGACTGAGTGCCATAACTGTGGGGCAATTGCTAAAGTGTCTGGAATGTGCCTAATAGTGCATGGGTTCACAGTACAGCATGAGATGAATTACCAACCGGCTGCTGCTAAAAGGGATAGCCTGGTCACTCCTCCTGCCTCCTTACCCCTGCTATAACTTCTGTAGCACATCTTGAGCCAGAGCTGGGTCTCATCTGGTTGCACATCAAGGTATTCAACTCTAAATGGCAGAAAATTAGCCCAGCACATAAAGTGGGTGGTGGCTATGCAAATTGGTGATCAGAATGGGTTTACTCCAAGTAGAGTGTAAGAGCCAGCAGCTGGGAGCTGGATCAGGAAAGGGGAAGGCAGAGGATAGGAAGGGGTGCAAGGACTCTCTCAGCAGCAGGAAAATATTATCCCAAGTTCAACCTATCATAAAATTATACCTTAGTGCACCTTTAGGATAATGAAGTGCATTGTAATATTCTACAGTCACAAGTGCCTTTAAGATCGTTTTCACATTAAACATTGCCCTACAGAAAGTTTAATTAGCAATGAACAGTGACCTTCTCCATCAGGAAATGGGGCATCTCTACAACAACCCAGATTTAAAACATCACAGGGCTGGTCCCTTAGATTATTAGAGAGGAAAGTGCTGGAGAAAAAATTAATCAACAATCTTCAGGATCTAGGTATTATTCTTGTTTGTTTCCTACAGAAAGGTAAAAACAAGATTTTACTGTTCCTTTCATCTGAAGTGTCACTGATTATCCTAGTTCTTGTCAGATATGGGGCTGACAACAGGAACTGTGGGAAAGGAGGAGAATTCTGAGTCTGAGCCTAAATTCACATGAAAAGAACACAAAGACATGGATTAAGCACGGAGCAATGCCTACTATATCACTCAAGTGAAGGTGAGCAGACCAAGGAAGTCTCAGTTTTACAGAGAAGAGGACAAGTAGTGAGTGGGGGAGAAGGGTACTTGGCATGTTCACATTGTGGAGGCAACTTTACAACCTCTTGTGTAAAGTTGCAGCTTCTGTCCGTGTTCTTGGCCCTCCTTTATGCAGAAAGGGCAGGAAGGAAGGGGAGTCTTGTCCAGATGTGGTGTTGGGATGTTTGCACCTTTGCACAGGAGCTCAGTTACACTCCCAGGTACAGAAGTATGCACACAGACAAAGTGAACATGATCCAGCTGAAAAACTGGTGGATGAGAAACAGAGACAATTCTTTGCTAGGCAAAGTACAAATAAACTAGCTACAATTAATTTTGCATCCCAAGCTGACTTCCTTGCAGGGCACTACATTGCAGACTGGTGTCTGCTACTGTCATACAACTAACCATTTCTTTCTCAAGCAAACCAAACCTTTCGGGGCCATAACTGAGACCTGGTGTTGCACTTGTCCCATAACATTGCAATACGCTGCAAGGAGCTTAGGGAAAAAAATACAAGGAGCTTAGGGGAAAAAAAAAATAAAATGAAGTGAGGGTAGTTAAGGGAGTCAGTCTCAATTCTACTAAAGTGGTAATTGTATTTTGCCATGCCTGGGCAAATAGTTGTCCCAATAAAGAGTTGCCTTTGTCTTTAAAACATGGCTTGTATTTTTAGCCCGGACATATGCAGTGGTTGCACAAGGCTGTGTGATGAGACCTACAGCAAGGAAGAGAGTATGATTAGCAGCCTCCAGAAACAAAGCTAATAGGTATCACAATCATAGTCTGAGTACCATGGAAGCTGGATTGCCAGATAAAAGTTGAACAGAAGTAGTGGAAGCAGGAACTGGGAAAGAAAATGAACATTAGCTATTTTTATTGTCTCCCTGAGGGGAAGGGATGGGAAGAAATAAAGCCAAAAGCACAAAAACAGCTGATAAAAGTTTACTCAGCTTAAAAAATCCTACGCTTTAACATTTTTTATTCTATAAAATATATGTTAAGCATTTAGTACTTGAGGGGGTTTTGTACTCTGAATACGTACAAGTCTAAATACATTCTACTTGGTGTCTAAAAAGCTTTCTCAGATTTTTAAACTGAGAAGATTTGAGATTATTTGAACTACACAAATAAGGCATTGTAGGAAGTGTCCTCTTTCATAACTCACTCAGTCCTAGGTAAAACAGAATAGAGTTACTCCTTGTGTAAAAAGAATATACACAGCAGTCAAAATATTTGGAGTAGATCTTTAGCTAAAAATGGTAAAAATGAAATTAGTCCAGTTTACAGCAACTGAGCATCTATGTATCTGAGAAAAATGTAACAGAGGAACAAAACACTACTAAATCAGTTTGTTCCTTTTGTTTTCAGCTAATTCCCCCAACACTGCCTGTGCATGCTCTAGGCGTTTTTGTAAAGATTGGGTTTAAATTCACCATGTTGCTATGCACTTAACTGTGGGTTTATATTTCTACTCAAAGAATTCATGTCTAAGGTTGGGCTCTTTTTTTCAGACATGAGTCCACAGAGGAATAACAAGCATAGAAATATCAGATAATAAGACCATTTAGAAAACAATGACAAATCCCCGGCAACATAATTGAATATGTTGCAAATTTTAAATATAATTTATGGTTGATCTTTTCCTTCTCTTTCTCTCTTTAAGCCCACAGTTTTGAAGAAGCAATAATGCCCTTTGTTGCTAGCAGGGCATAACAAGAATATGACTAAATCTCCCGGGTGCTTAGCACCTCTAGAGGTGCAGCCAGGCTTAATACGAGGCATGTAAGAAAGCCAAATTTAAATTCCTGAATGCAAACCTTCTACTTAACATTTTTCACAAACAGTAAGCCCACTGAGGAAAGACAGGGCAGAATTTTGCTTCAGGATAAGCAGCAGCACAGGAAAGCAGAAAAAGCCAGTCAGCAGTAGTACATGTGGTCTGGTTATGTCTATGCTGTCTTTCGTGCCTCACAGGAGTGCTCTGGCAAAGACAACCATCTCCTGTGGTGGAGTCCACATCCTGCTGTCGAGGGCATGACAGCAAAGGGCTGGTATCCATAGGGATCTCCCTTGAGGATATCAGCCTAAAGGGGCACGAAATGTGATGATCAGAATAATCCAAGTACATGCAATTTATGAATTCTGGCTGACATAAGGAAGTTGTTGCTTTGGAAAGGCTGCTGCAGGGGATTGGACTCCTCTGCTTGCTGAGTGACTGGGGAGAATAGAGAGCTAACCTTCATAATTTGGGCCAGACAAGCCAGTGGGTTAACCGAAGCCTGGGAAGACTAGCTGGCTTTAAATATCATTACCAACAAATTCATTCTTCCTTCCTACAGGCTGTGTGTGTTTGTTATTGACTCCAGATTTCAAATGCCCCTGAAGATACACCCAATGGTCTTAGAGTGCCCATTAGTTGAAGATAACATTGAACCATCAGATGGGAATGGGAAAAGGCTGTGTATGGCCTACGGCAAGGAACACTAACAGTCCAGAATTTCATTTTCTTGAAGAAGTAACCATAAACTAGCTGAACTAGGAAATGTACTAAAAAACATAGAAAAAGAAAAGTGGTACGCAAGTAATGGGAAACCTGTGAAACTTCAAGCTGAGTGGGTTGTAATCCAGTGCAATAGCATGGAGAATGTCCATGCAGGAACTGGGGAGATAACCCTTTAGGTTGTGACTTTTCCCATACAGACATCAGGTAGGAACATGGCTAGATGTACACCCAATTAGTAAGCAAATGGTCTGCTATCAATACTGAATATAACATTTTGCTATGATTCATCTTTATACCTTGGAGACGGAGAGAGGGCTCTGGGACCAACCGTTCACAAGACAAGTGGGTCAAAATGCTAAATCCAAGACATCAAGCAGTATTTACCATATGGTATAACATGTTACCTTCCAATCTCTACTGTTTAAAGGATCAAAATCCAGTGCCATGAGATGGTTTTATCTTGCATCTAGTAATTCTTACTGTATTTACATGGGTAATTTTCTCAACACAGAATGATTCTTGACTGTATTTCTTCTAGTATTTATTGCCCAATGGAGTTGTTGAAGGTGGTTCAAAAGAAAGTAAATGAAGAGATTTTGAAGAAAAGAAATAGAAAAAAAAAAGTAAGAACTAACAACTATTAATTATTTCCTCTTTGTGTATGTAACACACCAGCTTTAGATGCACTTACTTGTAAAGTTATTATACAGTTCTTAAGGAAACATCAAGCTGTTCACCAAGCTAATGCAAGGCACTTACAACAGTATTATGTGGGAAAAAAAAAAAAAAAAAAAAAAAAAAAGAATTAATGTGTTTTTCGTGGGGTTCTTTGTTTGTTTTCTTTTATTTTACTCCCAGGAGAAATTCAAAATGAAAACCACAGGCTTGTTCCTGTGAATGCTTCCTCAGCTAAGCCATCCCATTGATTTCAATGGGACGGTGCACATGCTTAACAATTATCCACACGAGTAAAGCTTAGGAATTCCTATTTGATTTCATGACATAAAAATCAATTTCAGCTTTATTACTGTTTGTTTTGCACCTAAAGCAGATTGGGCCAGGTTCCTTGTAACCTTCCATGATATATAAGCATTACCACTCCATGTAGCAATTTAAACCTGGTTTGAAAATGATGTCAGTGGCCAAACAAGAAAAGTGACTTATAACCTGGCCCTGGATATTACATCATGACCATAAAAAGTAATGGGTAGCTTCTTTTTCAGAGATCACCATAGTTATTGGTTTTGGTTTTGGTGGGAGGATTTGGAAACATTGGAATAAAAGTGTGAGATTTTTTTTTTCACAGAGAAAAAATCTGGTTCCCTAAGCAGCGGGATGAATAGCTTGATACAAGAGGTTTCTGGGTCTGTTCAGACCCTGAGATGAATCAGAAGTAGAACCCATGGCATTCTGTTTCACTGTCCAGGTGCAAAGGCTGGCCCACCCACAATACACTGCAAGTACTCAGTCCTTCACCCTTCACACAAAGCCTTGGAAATCAACCTTGCAGTATGGAGCAGAAGAAAAACCTATTCCTCACTTTTAAAAATTCTTATTGAAAATAATGGTGACATTTCCCAGTGAAGTCAATAATATGTTCTTTTTGTTTATTCCTAAGAGCCTCAAGAAAAAATAAGATTAAAGCAAGGTAAGAGAAGCCCGCGGAAGCTGTTTCCACATTCAACAGCTCTACTGAAGTCACAGAATTAAAATACCATTCCTTTTTGAGAAACTGTTACTAAATCAAGACATTGAGACAGCACGTCTGGCTATTGCTCAAAGAAAGCCAGCACACAATTGTTAATAATTATCATCACCATGTTTACACGTTTGCAGTACTAATAGATTGCAGATTAATTAGACAACACATAGACGGAAGGGAGAACAGAAAGCCATTGGCTAGTGTGGCTCATGAATTTTTGTGTATTTATATTGTGTATTAGTGTACTTCTATTAGTGTATTTATATTATGTTATGTATTTATATTTATATTAGTGTATTTATATTGTGTAATTATTATTATTGACTTCCACTTAGAAGTCACCTGCACAATGTTTTCTGAAAGAGGCTTTGGGCCACTCTTGAGACTGCATGTCAGACAAGTGAAGAAGGAGGAGGAAGATAGATCAGACACATGTAGTCAAATTCCCAGGTCATGCAGCAGATCATTTTGGATGGTAACAGAAGCCTACTTTTAGGCACCTGAATGTCACTGTCTGCATTTTAGACTCAAGCAAAAGACCTCCAGAAAGGCAAATACCTTCCTACAAATAAACAAAATCAGACTTGCATCCGTGACAATTAAAGTGAGGAACAAACTACTGAAAAACTTTCCATCATCAGTCTTACATTATCTAGGGCTACAAGCTGGTATGTCTCAGTTCAGAGATAGGATGAGTCCAGAGGGTCTGTGAAACTACTGCAGGCTAGGGAGTTGTTCACAAGTGGTGATTGTTCACTGAGCATCTACCACCATTCAGCAAAACACCAAGTGCAAGTGCAAGAAAAGGGACCATAGCATTCATTAACATGATGGTGCCATGTATGTAATTGTGTTGTGTTTTTTTTTTTTGTTTGCTTTTTTTTTATTCTGAGTGTTAATCCCTTTAATTAAACTGTTATGAAAAGCTTTCTTCATAGTGTTATATTCCCATAGAAACATTCACACTGATCTTGGATTTTGTCTTTAGCACGCTTAACTTCTAGGTCTGTAGCACTCTGACACGCATTCTTTAACCATGAAAAAAAAAACATGGATTTTATGTTTTGTTTATTTATTTATTTATTTTTGATGGGCTCTTGATCACTGATGCTTCAGAAACCTATTGTTTGGTTGTATTCCCACAGCTAAAATAAACTGGTGACTGAAGAAAACTGCCACATTTGCTGAAATGCCATAGACAAATTACTATTCCTTAAGCTAGCTTTTTCTTTTTTTCAAGAAATATGCTACATTTCTAAAGAGACTAGTCTCAAGGAAACTGAACACTCTGCCTTTATAAAGAAAAATGAGAGAATACGGAGGTAGGGAGAGTAGAAATATTCCAGGTTATTCTGAAATTTTTTATTCTTTCCCAGTACAATGTTAATAAAAAGTGTCCAAAGTTCAACGTTGTTGTTTTTTTTTTCTTGTTTTTTCTAAAAAACCTGCAAACTTAAATCATTATTCAAGTAAGTGGTCCAGAGAGGTCAGCAGGCCTGTTCCAGTGAGTGATGACATTTAGCAAGCTCTTTCAGGATGAAAAATTAAAACCCCAGGTCTGTAAGTTGCCTCACACTGGCAGGTGCCCCTGTGTCTGGAGTGTTTCTCAGAATAGGTGCAGTATTCCATTTAGGTGCTGACATTTTGGATAAAGAGGCATTTAAAAAAAAAAAAAAAAAAAAAAAAGTAATAGAATTCTGGCAGTGCTCATGTGAATGAGGAAAAGAATAGTAAGGCTGAGTGTATACATAAGCCAATAAAAGACAGTATCTCTCTAACTTCAGCCTTGTTCATTTGGGGAAAAGGTCCTTGCACTTTTGGTCTTTTCAGTTAAATTACTTTGCCATTATCTGTATCTAATTTTATTTCAGGCTTCTCCTGGGAACAAAGAAAGGAATGGACATATTAGAAGAATCAGCTGTGACTACAGGATTTATTGTGTAGTTAGAGTCAAATTATTACAGTTCTGATTGTGGGTCATGCCCAGAATCCACTGTTACTAAAGTTAGAATCAGAAACGCCCTGCATCTCACAGATACCAGCTGTAGCAAAATAAGGACTCGTTCAGACAGTTGCTAGCAACATTATGAAGAGGGTGGCTTCTTGATGGAATGGCTTTGGGATGAGGGTGGATAGGCATTGGAATGGGCTGCCCAGGGAAGTGGTGGAATCCCCATCCCTGGAGTAACTTAAGAGCTGTGTGGACATGGCACTAAGGGACATGGTTTAATAATGGGATGTATTAGGTCAGATTTATGATCAGAACTAGCAATCTTGAAGTTTTTTTTTCCAGCCTAGGTGATTCTATGATTTTAATGGCCATTGAAGTTTTGGCATGACATCCTGACTTTTGAACAAGGCCTCTCAGCAATATAGCCTTACCAGGCAAACTGCTGTTTTCAAAAATGAGGGTACCACACAACTGCAGGCATCAGATTTGGTATGAGTAAACCGAAGTGGAGCTCCCAGTGAAGAAACCACAAAACTAGTAGTTAAATTGTTACCTAGACTAAATTTGAGCAGTGTTCAGATCTGGTTCAGCTCTACTTCTGATGGTGTTGACAGGTCTGTTCACCTTTTTTAATAAAAGCTTGTGATGCCAGTAATCACTGGATCAATTACAACAACAAATAATTGTGCTACTTGAGGTCTACCTGGATCTGTTTGCACTGTTGGTGAGTCATGAATAATACTAATGCAATAATATCTTCACATCTCTGGTCCTCAATTTAAAATAAATGGACCATTCAAGTATATTGCCAAGGAGATGCCAGATATGCATAATAAAAAAAAGACATTTACTGTTGGGACAGTAAGAAAATCAAACAAAAACTCTGAGTGTAAAAGCCATAGTCCGGATTTTACATACATGAACGATGAGCCATACTTTTCATTTTCAGAGTTGCCAAGATGCAAAATACTCTAAAAATGTGGTATAACAGTGTGTGGGAAAATTTATGATTTAAAGTCAGCCTTGTAAAAATGCTGACAGAAGTTGGAGATATGAGAGACATTCAGGAGGCTATATGTATATGTTTTCAGGGCACACTTTCCAATCCACTACTGGTGGATTGGAAAAAGCCCAGCATTGACTCTTGAGGGTAATACTATCTTCAAGTTCTAACAAGGAATTTGTCTTAACATAAATTATGAGGAGCAGTAAGTTATGATATACGGTCAATATGGACCTCATCTGAAGCTGAAGTGGGCTGTTCCTCCCACTGGGAATCTCTCCTGCTTATTCCAAATACAAGATACAAGTCAGAGGTTTTCTTGTTTCTTCTTTCTTTCTCCTATCAATGATTGTATTGTGAGGTGATATTGTGAGGTTATAAATAATTATTTTATTCCTCCTCCTTTGCTTCTTTGTGGGCAATTTGCTTCTGTCTGGATTTTGTACTTAACAGCAGAAATAAACTAATACTAATAAATTCATTTTTGTAAAATAAATTCAGCAAAATTAAGGACAGCTGTAATTAAGGTAGCACAGAAGTTTAAATTCCAGGAAGTCTATTTTTTGCTTCATTTATTATTGCTCCCATTTTGCATCTCACACTCTTGTTTCTGTATGGTTTCATTAAAAACTACAGGTTCCTTTTTCTTTTTTATTTCCTTTTTGATATTTTTGTTGTTCTCTTCCCCTTTTGTTGCATAGACCTTTATCAAATTCCCATACTCTAAAACTTCTGTCTTCATTCCCAGGTGTCTCCCTCCCTCCCCCTCTCTCTTCCTCTCCCATTTTTTCCAATTTCCTTTTTGTCTCACTTCCTTAAATGTTCTTTTCCCAGCCTCTGGCTGCAGCTTCTACAATAGGAGGGGGCACTGGTTCTCCACTTATTTCACTTCAGGTCCTCACACACTGAAAAAAATGGGCCCTTCAGGATCTCCATATTTTTCTGTGAATTCTGGAAGTGGTGAGAAAAGTCCCATTGGCACAGCACATCAATTGTTCCACCAACACAGAAAAGTACTCTTTGGGAATGGCAGCCTGAGAGCTGTTCTTCCAGGGGCTGGCTACTAATAACGAATGATGATCACTTCTAGTTCTAGAGTGAAAGATACTTTAATGGATACATTTTCATTTACCACCCTGTTTCTCCTAGTGCTCTCTTCACAGAGTCATGGTGATGACTGGTGTAATAAACCAATAATTGGGCAATTTAAACTTGAAGATCGATCTTTTGCCATCATCATTAAAGAAAAAATACTATGTTAGGTTCTGTTCTGATTGATTTTTTTTTCTAAACATGTCAATTTACATCACTGGGTTTTAAGACAGCATTGATTTGAGCAAGCAAACAGATGCAGAAATATAAGTGAAGGCATAATTAGTATGCTTTTCCCCCATTTTCAAGGTTGACTTAAGATAGTTAAGTGTCAGTAGGGTTTTTTTAGTTGTTAACCAAACACCTATCGTAACCAAGGTACGATACCCTCTTATGAAGTTTATTCTATCCTACTAAAACAGGGATAAATGTGTTTTAATGGAATACATTTCATAACAGGCACACTGTTGTTGCTGAATGCAGACATACCCAAAGTAGGACATTTCCTGGTTGAATTTGCAAAGCTGTGACAACAATTTTCCTGAATCACTTAATTAGATACTATCTGTGAAACATTTATATATACAATTGCCTTCTAACAATATATTTGTTTTTTCCACCCCTACCCTCAACTTAATTTTATATATCAGTTTGCTTGTAGGTACAAAGATTGAAGTCTTGCCATCACTAGAAATAAAAGAGATTGATTTATTCCTGACTATTGTAATTATGCCACAGTAATCAAGTTGCCCCATCAATGACCTCTACCTTCGTTCCCAGACTGGGGTTGCAATTTGGTTTCTCTGCCAACTGAGATCCTCATTCATCTCATTATGTTACTCTAAGCACTGTCTGCTGGGAGATTGTTGTATTGCTTTTGCAGGCTGGACTTAAGCAGCAAATAGCTATAGTATTAAAGATGAAAATCAGTGTTCACCTCAAGGGGAAGTAAAGCCTCCCTAAAATTCCCTCTCTTCATAGCAAAATACCATGCCAATTACAATGAGGGGAGTGGTTATAGAATGACAGTTAAATTTATCAGGACTATCTGGAATACAACATTAACTAGTGCAATAAATTTTGCATAATAGACTTGATGGAAAATGGATTTCAATTTGTTAGAAGTTTGACATTGGCACAGAGTTTATGTATACATATACATCTTAAGTGAAAGCTCAGGAAAAAAAAAAAAAAAAAAAAAAAAACTGTGCTCACAACAAAGTTGCTGTGAGCACAAAAATGTTTGCCATCAAGTAAGGTAGTGACTCTGTATATTTTTAGCAAACTACTTTGAGTTGCTTCTTATCCTATTTATTATTTCTGTAATGTTTTCATTTTTTCCTTAGTTACCTCAGTTTGAAATGTTTTCAATAGTCACTCTCAGTATCATTTCCACAATATCTATTATTTATTTAGACATCACTAATAGTACAACACTTCAACTGTCAAGAAGTGTGATGTCTAGACTTTCTCCTACTTCCTTTGCTTTGAATGACAAATAAGCTGCACCTGCTGGATATATTTCTTATTGTTAAATAGTAGGTAGTTCACTAGCTTTGCAGACGTAACACAGAAGAGCAAAATTTTCCATCTCTTTCCATCAGTTGTCCAAAGGGTATATCAAGTAGGTATTTCCTCAGGTACTCTACTCAAACACTTTTTGGTACAAAATAATAAGACTGTGGATTTCTCCATAACTGCTTGTAATAACAAATTCTGGGAGTTTCAAACTTGAAAGCACCTATATTTCTTTGTCTCCTAATTCCTCTTGTCCTTCAGAGCAATGAACTTTATGAGTTTTTCTCCTGTTCCCAGCAAAGTAAAGGTTTCTACAAACTTCTGTAGTGTCAAGTGTAAACTAATTGATCTAATAAAGATAAAGAAAGATCAGCTCAACTTTCACAGAAGAAATTGCTGTACCTCAAACCTGTTCCCATTGTCACAGCAGACCTCAAACTTTACAAGCACCAGAAGCAATCATACTGCTCAAGTTATTCACTGCAAATAGCCCCTTTTCTCCATGAGCCTCTGGTTTTCTTCACTTTAATTACAAAAACATATGTAACATCAAGGGTTTTCCCTGACAACATATCTTCTGCCAATCATCATCCACAGACCACTGTTTTGGCTTCTTATTTCAAGTGAAGTCCATGAGTACCCTGGAAGAGCCATAATCTAGTACTGAACTGTGTTTTTTCTTCAGCTACATTTCAAAATGACCCAATGCAGTTCTTGGAAAAAATGTAATAAAACTGTCTGCAAACATATCACATTGCTCATTGTGAGTTTCAAAAGTAGTTGACGTCTCAAGTCTGTAGTAGAAGTGCCCTCTTGCCTCAAGATTTGGAGAAACTTATCTAATGAAGAGGCCATGAACCCTTCTAAACTGACCAAGCCAGAGAATCCACTCTCCAATAGCTTGTTGTACAATACAGAAAGCCTAGACAACAAGACCGCACAGCATGAGAAGCCTGTTCTCAATGACGCAGTTGGAAATCTTCAACGGTTCTCCTGGGAACTTCACTTTAGTTTCTCTAAACATTAACTCTATACTCCAGGATTATTTTCTTGCTATGGAAATACCAGAGAACTTCAATGCAAATCTTGTCTGCTAACACTCTAAAAGACCAGAAAATTATTGCACTGCACCATAGTTCATCCCAATTAAATGGGCTCAAATTTTTACAGTTCCTGTAGCATATTGTGCCAGTTCTTGTTACTGTGTCTTCAGTTTTAAGTTTAGTTATTCAATGAATGTACTGCCCTTCATCAGAAATAACATCAACGATTTGTTACTTTATTTGAAATGTATATTTTCTCTCACAAAATTTCCGTTTAAGTCGGAAGGATAAATTATACCTATATATCTCAGGCCCTGTTTCCTACAGAAAGCCTTTGCAATTATGGTTTGATTCCTTTGGAAACTCTACTTAGAAATGAGTGTGTTTGGGCTTAGATGACAGGGAATTTGGAAAAAAGATCTTGTGATCTTGAGCATATGTATACGAATCTATGAATATATGCATACATATGCATACATATCACAGAATCACAGAATGGCTGGGGTTGAAAGGGACCTCTAAAGATCATCTAGTTCAACCCCCCTGCCAAGCTGAATCACCCAGAGCATATTGTGCAGGATGGCATCCAGGCAAGTTTTGAGTATCTCTAGAGGATGATACTCCACAACCTCTCTGGGCAACCTGTGCCAGTGCTCTGTCACCCTCACAGTAAAGAAGTGTTCCCTCATATTCAGCCAGAATCTCCTGGGCTTCAATTTGTCAGTTTGTGCCCGTTGCCTCTTATCCTGTCTCTGGGCACAACTGAAAAGAGACTGGCTCCATCCTCTTGACACCCTCCCCTGAGATATTCATATACATTAATGATGTCTCCCCTCAGTCTTCTCTTTTCCAGGCTAATGAGGCCCAGTTCTTTCAGTCTGTCCTCATATGACAGCCTCTCCAGTCCTCTAATCATCTTAGTAGCCCTCCTCTGGACTTGCTCCAGTAGTTCCATGTCCCTCTTTTACTGGGGATCCCAGAACTGGACATAATACTCCAGGTGTGGCCTCACCAGGGCTGAGTAGAAGGGGAGAACATCTCTCATGACCTTCTGGCAATGCTCTTCTGAGTGCACTCCAGGACACCATTGGCCTTCTTGGCCACAAGGGCCCACTGCTGACTCATGGTCAGGCTGCTGTCCACCAGGACTCCCAGGTCCCTCTCTGCAAATCTGCTCTCCAGCAGGTGACCCCCTTACCTGTACTGGTGCTTGGGGTTATTACTCCCTAGGTGCAGGACCCTGCACTTGCCCTTGCTGAACTTCATGAGGTTCCTCTCAGTCCTACCCTCCAACCTGTTGAGGTCCCGCTGAATGGCAACACGGAGCTCTGGGGTATCAGCCACTCCTGCCACCTCTGTGTCATCAGCAAACTTGCTGAGGGTACACTCCACTGTGTTGTCCAGGTTGTTGATGAATAAGTTGAACAACACTGGATCCAGTACTGACCCCTGGGGGACACCAGGGTCCCAGCTACAGGCCTCCAGCTAGATTCTGCATGGCTAAGCACAACCCTCTGAGCTCTGTCATCCAGCTAATTGCCAATCCACCCCACCATCCACTCATCTAGGCCACAATTCCTGAGCTTTTCTATGAGTATATTATGGGAGACAGTGTCAAAAGCCTTGCTGAAGTCAAGGTAGGCCACATACACCTCTCCCCTCCATCTACCCAACTAGTCATCTCATCACAGAAGGATAGCAGGTTGGTCAAACATGACTTACCCTTGATGAATGGATGCTGACTATTTCTGATGATCTTCTTATCCTCCACATTCTTGGAGATGACCTCCAGGAAGAGCTGTTCCATCACCTTTCTAGAGATGGAGGTGAAGCTGACTGTCCTGTAGTTATATAAAGAAAGAGATAATTTAGAATTAAAAAATGAGTCAGAATATGTATAGATGTATGTGCATGCATGTATATATACATGTATATATACACCTGTGTATATGTAGATACAGATGAGATTCAGCTGAGTAGAACTTGAAATAGTAAATATGACATCTGAATATTTGATTTTTAGCGGAAGTTCTTATTCTAGTTTATTTTATGTTATATAAATCAATGTTTCAAAGAAAAATACATGAATACATTTATGAAAGACTGGTCAGAAAGTTGTAGGTCAGAAAGTATCCACTGTTGGACAGTGTATAACATTTAAAGAGGTTTACAATGCCACCTTTGAGAATTTAAATGAATGAAAAATATTAGATGTTGTATACAGATGATAGGATTGCTCTTCCAGAAGAAATTACATTGCAGATGAAAAGTGTCAGTATTTTGTCTTCAGCAATAATATACATTAAGTATACTTTAAGAAGCATGTGTTTGTTACCATAAAGCTTCATTCACATATGTTCAGTTAAATATTGGACAACTTGTTTGGGTAACAGTTGTAGGTTCTTATAACAGTCATTTACTATTCAAATAACATTATTATCAAAATTAATAAAAATGTGATAACTTTTTCATGCACAGCTTATTTCTTAAATGTATTCATTATCATTTTGTCATCAGGGTGAAATAAAACATACATGCTGCTGGTGGCATAATTTACCAAAACAGATGATATAATCATGTAAATGTAGAGGAATTCTGTGTATTTTTAAATTCACAAGTATCAAAAAAAAAAAAAAGTTGCCGCAGCAGTCATGAAAAGGTTGTGCAGATGTTCTGCAAATTGTCCTTAGGCTAAATGGATATGCCTGTCTTATACCCACTAAGTAGCCAATATGGTTTGGCCACTCAGGGCCTCTGATTTGAGTTGCAGGGAGATGAGAGAATTGACATTAGTTATTCCTCTGAGTCACCACTTGAGTTTATATGTTTCTCTAAGGCTTTTTTTTTTCCAGTAGCTTCTTTCCCCAAAGGTTTTAATTGCAGCAAAGATGTCTTTTCATCCCATTTTCTCATAGCTCTTATGACTGAAGGAGATATAACACAGTAGCTTTCCTGTCTGGATTTGTCTCAATGCTTTCGATATACCCTTTTCATCCAAAAGATTTTTGAAGTTGCCTTAAAATCCAATAAAATGAACCAGAGCTTACTGATTAGAGCTTAAAGGAGCAATGCTTAAAAGAAAGTCTGAATACTTGCTGTTCTTATGGGACCTAATTAAGAAAATATAAATTTCACTCTTCAAGCCTCAGTTTCAAAGTGATGATAAATAAAATCATTGCTGCCAATCTCAGGCTACTGGGCTGTGAAATAGGAGTCCTGTTTTGGGTACTGTTATGTAGTGTATTCATTTGTGCAGGCACAACTATACTTATTACTAAATTTGGAATCTACACATTCACAAATAATCTTTCTAGGTTGAACTGAGAAAACACAGTCATGCTTGTGGGACTAATCTTGAGTTAAATATTAAAAATATAAAGTATTCCTCTGCTTTTCTTTCTGCTGTCTCATGACAATTCCCACCATATATTTAAAAATATTTTTATAAGTCATTGTAGGAATGAAACATAAATCAATTTGTAGATTAAATGTTAATAGATGAGGCCTTTTCCTACCATTTATTGTTACAGGCAGACAGCATCCTCTTTTCCTTCCAACCTGAACTACCTATGTGCACACTGAAGAGGCAAGGCAGAAAAGTGCTGCTCTCTGACACAGCCTTCTCTGAGCCTCTCCTTACTGCAATTGTCAATACGTTAACCCAGTAAAGATTTCTCTTCTTTTGGGTTGTGAGCATTGCCTTGGGATATGTTGGTCACATCATTTTTCTGGTAGGTAATGATTTCCCATCTTCTACCCTGTCCTGAGATGGGATTTTGTGGGCCATGGAAAGGCTCGTCCTACTGCTTTTTAAACCCAGTTTTCTCTGGCTTGTGATATATCTCCTATCAAACAGGAAATATGATGGGTCTTTTGGATATTGTTTAAAATCTCTGTCTGTCTTTCAAGGATCTCCAACCCACTCAGCTTCTCTTCATGTGAAACTTATCTGCTGTTCTCAAACTCATTGTAAGTACACTTTTGACATTTACTTTTCTTCCATCATCCTGTTCTGCTAATTATCATTGGCAGGATACTGTGAAAATAAGCACACAAGTGTTACAATCTTCCAGACAGCCAAAATCTTATGTTACGTCAATACATCATATCAAGGTAGTACTAGAGGCAAGGAGAAGGCAAGAGTTCACAGCAGAAGTCCTGAGTGACTTTTCCACAACAACCTGAAGCAACCCACTTCCACTGAGGGCTCTGGGTGACAGCCAGGCACTAAGACAAGTTGTGGCCAGATTCTTCAACCCCTGCAGGCCTCTGAAAAGGGGAACTCGTATCTCAATGACAGAGAGACACTTGGGTAATTTTCTATAGCTTCCTCCCAAAATTTGGCTGTGTTGCATCATGGGAGCTGTATGCTATTGTGAAGTATTTCTTCTTTTCAGACTATGATCTCTTTAAAGTGACATTTAAACTGCATTCAGGAACAGCTTCACCTAACTCCAGTCCAGATAGCATTCTGAAGAGGTATCTCTTGGACAGTCCTTCACTGACCTTTAAAAGTCAAACCCATTCTGTTAGGTATAACTTTTGACAGAAAAGGGAGAGAAATATGGTCCATGTCTATGAAGAAGAAGCTTTTGGCTGAACTGCAGCCAAGTGGTTTCTTTCTGTAAAATACAGTATCCCAAAGCAAGCAGAGTTTTCCCCACCTGGCTTCCCTCAAATAGGCACCAGTGTACAAATGGTAATAAATGTCACCAGGAGCCCAAAAGGATATTTCAGGAATGAGCAAAGAGAACTAGCATACTGCATTCACTAGTTACTGCTATGTGAAAGTATTTTAACTGTTATCTCTCACTTTTACTAGACAACTAGTATTTTAGAAAGAAATTTGAATGACTGAAGTCCAGTCAGCAGCCTCATGGTTTTGTTATAACTTACACAATAAAAGGGCAAAAAAAGTTAGGAATTATTGACCTTCCTGTTGTTTGAACAATCTCTTTTCTTTAGGCTGCATGTTTTTTAGCCATGAAGGGGGAAAAAAGGTAAAATATGCATTTATGGTTTCACTGGAACATTACGGTAATCATACCACATATATTTGCCTGCCGAGAAAATATGCTGCTGTTCTTCAAGGAAAGACTGAAGATTTATGTCTTGTCTTTGTACTCTGCACATCAATTCCAGCTCATGTCTTCAATAGCTGTATCAGTTAGGACCCTTTGAAATGATCAGCTGGAGGCGGCAAATATTCCCAAGCTCAATCAGAAAAGAGCCAATCAGAGCCACATTAAGTCTCCAAAGTCAGTGTAACTATTTCAGTCTATGCTGTGCCACTAAGTCAATTCAGTTATGAATTGGACATAGCTGATCCTCCCCAGCTCCACAATAACTATGCTTTGTACCCCTCGAGGAACCAGGTACCTCACATGAAACAGCAAACTGATTTGTAGATGGGCACCAGCTATGGTGTGCTGTAAGTGCTGCCAGCTAACACTGATCAGACTGTGCCATCTGAAAGGAGAACAGAAACAATTTAGCTAGCAAAAATCAAGTTCTTCACAGAAGACTCCATCATCTGCATTCCCTTTTTTATGCCGATGATTTGATAATCGGGCTTTTTGCTCTAAACCACTTTCTCATGCAAAAATGTACAATCAATCATTTTTGTTCACATTGCATGCTGACATTTATTGGTGCCTCTAATATGCAGTTTCCATGAATAGTGTTATAGCCAGATGAAGGGAATAGCTGACTTGAACTTCTAGGTCACTAATTCTTCACAGATTAGCACTGTCAGCACTGATGGATGAAGGGGTAGATCTATCAGAATGGATGTGAGGGGTTTCACTCCTACTTTGTAAATCATGCAGGAAATCCCAGTGTAAACTAAGCCTTTGCCTGTCACAAAAGTTAAAACATTACAAGCAGAGCAGTAAACCCCCAGTTACATTGGCCTTTTGTTGCTGTTGATCAAATTTCATATAATCCTTCCCACTTGTTTTGTCTAGTGCTGCATTAGTGATGAAAGGCTTTTGGTTTTATTAAAAGAACATAAAAGCAAAACAGAACAAAAAACAGCCCAGAAGCTCACAAGCAGGGAGAGTATGAAATGCCTCTCTGCACAATCTTTTTAGGTGTGCACAGTTCTCATGGAAGGCTCATGAGTGCAGAGCTGTACAACACTACCAGGGGTGATCTTGTCTTTGCACCAGACACCAACAAACCAAACCAACCAACCAAACAAACAAACAAACAAAACCATGCCCATCAATTTGCAAGCAATCTTTCTGAGTTTCCCATTCTGTATTCCTCCACAGAATCCTCTTCCACCTCTTCTTACTCCCTGATTTAAAAAGAAATATGAGTCTTTTTTTAATGTCTTTGGCATAGGAAGAAAAACCTTACAACACAAACAAAGCGTTTTGTGGAATGGGAATATGTCATATCATCACTATGGTTTATGGTCATATTATTACTATGGTTATTAGGTCATCCCATGTTTGCAGACCTGCCTCCTTAGAGATTTTTGCCCCCAGTATTCCTTCAGTATATATGTATGTATATATTCCTATTCCTGCTTACATTTGGTAGAGACACACAACTCCATCATTTAAATGAAAGTTATTTTGGCTATTTTTTATTGCATGCTATGGCAGATAGCCTCTTCTTCTGAGAATTTATCTTGTTCCCATCTGTGAGACAGTAATGCATGCATATACATTGAAACAGCCAGGTCAGGTTGAATACTGGTATCAACTTGTCTTTAAAAATGTATAGATGCATTGAAAACCATCCATGAGCTCTCTTCATCTTTACGAGGAAATCACAGTGAATCTGGCCTCTCATCCAGTAGGTCCTAGGCAACGCCAGACATGTCCAAATTTTGCTTTAAACAAACCTTGAAAAGCTGGTTGTTAATATTTATGCCTTGTAGTTTCAGTAATTTAAAGTCAGATTGGTGAAAGAAGTCAAAGAAGAGGTGACAGAAAGATCTTGGTTATTTAAGCTAGCCAGGAGAAGATTTGGAGGAGATAAAATTTTCTTTAGTGAATAAGACCTGAGTAAATAAGGGAACACATAACACTGAATAAGTTTCCCCTTGGAAAGAAGAAAAACTGTTTAAGCATAATAACTGACTGAATAAATTTAGACTGGAAATCATAAGTCTACCACTAGTGCAGTGATATTTTAGAATAACTTTCCAGCAAGAGCTGAAGGAAAAAGTGAGCCAAGTACTTCTTAGGGCAGAGATAGATAAATATTTTATGAAGGCATTACCTATTGCAGACAGTTGTGATCCAGCAACTGGTATGAAAAAGAGTCCTTCCAGTTCCGTGTTCTTAGGACCAGTGACCTAAGACAATAATTGTAACTACCCAGAAAGGCCTTTTTCATTTAGCACTTTTGTGACAGAATAGTCACTACCAAAATATAACTGGTAATTTTAAAACACTACTAAGATAAACAAACACAGGAGGTGGGCTGCATCCTCTCTTGCCAATGCTAATATTGTGCCAGAGAGATATTACTGATTTTGATGGAATCCCTCCTTGTCTGAGGATGTATGAGTAGGAAAAGTGATATTAAAAGTTATTTAAGTTTTACTGTTGTCCTAAAAGATTCTGTGGAGGAAATAAGTGGAGAAGTAGGATCTAAGCTCCCTCATCAATAATAGTTGTCTCTTTTTTAACTTTCAAAAATGTTGTTCTGTAGTATTTCTGGTTTAGGTTCCTTTTAATTGCCCCTTGGGAATTTGGGGACACATGGATGAATTAATTTTTAAAATAAAACTAGTTTTAAAATAAAACTAGTTTAAAATAAAACTAGTTTAAAATAAAACTAGTTTTATATTATGTGCTTGTAGCTCAAGGCACAAATCTTTTGACTTTGTGCACTATTAGGTCTTGTCTTAATGGTACAGTTTACTACTAGTAGAATAGGTTATTAGATGTCTTTCAGCCTGTGCTGTATTGGCACATCACTAATTACAGCCATCGGCACTGTAAACAAGGTCTGAGCAAAGACTGTTCTTTTCATTCTATGAATACAGAGAAAGGGACAGCATCATTCAGGTTCTTGTTCCAGCAAGAGGGTGGCACTTGAATTGATTGCAATCATGATTACTCAGAGCTATTAGACAAGAGCTTGTTACTTAGTGTTACCTTACAACCAACCTTAGCAGTGGTTTAACTGTGGGGCAAAAAGCTCTGAGGGCAGAGAGAGATCTGTCCAAATTCTCCAGGCTTCACCTGTTGAAGTGGGTTTATGGAGTACATCATGGCTCTGCAAGCCCAGTTTTCTTCCCAAAGGACATATTCTGCTTACCAAAGTCCGCTTGGGGCAGTGTCAGGCAGTGCCAAAATGTGCAGTCTCGACCCGCAGACCGAAAGGTACAGAATAGTTTCTCTGCAGAGTAGACCCAACCAGTATCACCATGGAGATCTCACAGTTGTTTCCATGACAGTTATTGGTATTTTCCATCCTTCATGAGTGGTGAACAGGAATGAAAGAGACAGGCAATCTATTGATGGAAAGAAAGAAAAAATCAGGAAAAACAAACAAACAAACAAAAACAGAAGACATGGAGCCCTATTTAAATTCACAAAGTGATTATTTTAAATCTTTATATTAGCTATTTTATAGTTTATTATCAAGCAGTAAATATCCTTTGTTAAGTATTCTTGTATGATTTGTTGCAGTCCTGTGACTTTATCTAATAATAAATACTAACAACAGGTTCAGTTCTTAGTTACACATTAAATACAGGTAATTGTACTTAAACATAAGAAAAAAACTGATTCTGAGAGCAGTCAAACACTTGGGAATGTTGCCCATAGAAGCTGTGGAGTGTTTGCTTGCCTGCAAATATTCAAACCCCACCTGGCTAGCTTGGGTAACCTGCTCTAGTTGACCCTGCTTGAGCAGGGACTAGACGATCTCCAGAGGTGCCTTGCAGCCTCAGCAGTGATTCTGTGCTATCAAAGCAGATATATAAGAAGCCATACCACCAGGCACTAACCTAAAATGTATCAGGATTTCTTTCTGCTGAAAGAAAGAAATTAAACAAGATCATGGGTGGTGTGCAGCCTTGCCAGGAAAGCAAAGATCTCCTTTGTTAGAAGTGCAGTGTTAATAAAAGCATCCTTTCTGTGAGATCTATTTTTGTTTTCGATAACTAAGGATAACTTCCAACTTTTTCTATTGAACTGCACACATTTCCTCTTACTGCTGTTCTCCATATTGTTCTATGACACCAATATATACCAATAAATATTGTTTTCTAAAGCAGACCACAGAGAATAGCAAATTACTAAAGAGGAACAACAGCTGTTATCACTTAGAAGAGTAGCAAGTGCAAGACAGAGTAGTACATCATACATGATACGTTGATTTTCTAAAATAATTAGCAGAAGACTCAGAATGTATATTTGTGGCAATGTATTGGTATTAAAGTTTTATGTTTTCCAGTCTTTTCTATTTCTCAATGGATTTTCCACTACAGCAGCAAGGAGAAAGAAAATGAAATAAATAGGAAATGAAAATTTAGCAGTCTGACAAGTTGTTGTTGGTGGTATTTTTGTGGGTTTTTCTTTGTGGTGGTGTTTTGTTTTGTTTTGTTTTTTGTTTTGGGGGGAGAGGGAAGGGGTTCCCTACTACACTGAATTGTAGAGCGTCTCTCACTCTACTTTGCTCCCTAAGAATTAAAACTTTTTTTTATTGTTTACTAGTCTGATCTCGGAAGACAAAACAAAAAAATGTTTGATAAATAATGATAGCCTCCAGGGGAAGAAAAAAAAAAGGTTTAGGTTTTTGCTGTTTTCAAGATCACTGTGTTAGAATAAGGCTGAAATAATTGCTCTATCAGACTGGTTTCCTTCTATTTTGCAGCTCTTCTAGTGTATTTTAGCTGGTGTTAAACTGCCCTTTTCAGAAACAACAAATTTCAAAGATATTTAGACCAAATCTAGATCATGTCTTTTATCTCTGTTTTGCACCATTCACACATCATAATTATTACTATTGAGTTGTTCTTGCACAGGCAAAGCATGAATTTGAGTGATATCTGAACTCACATGAGTTCCTCTTGAACTTCTCATATTTTTGATAGGCTGTCCAGGATCAAACAACAGGCAAAAAAGTTTTGAATGCATTTTGAGTTTTTTATATTAATAGCTAGGATTTTAGATACCAACATCAGTAAGATAGACAAAGTAAAATGTAGTTAAAAATAATCTAGAAAATAGATTGATTTACTCCTATGCTTATGAGTACTGAGATATTCTGGTCAGAACAGAACAAAAAGGTTCTGCACATAGATATTACCATGATTTGACATTCCTTTGTATTGTTAACAGATTTAAAAACATTTCCAAATTCCTGTGCACTGATATAACACCAGGCTGTACTGCAGTCTTTAGCATTTCATGTCACTTTACTCCAGTCAAGCATATAACATACATCACTATGGCAACTCTAAGTCAAATTAGAGATACTTTACTTATTACTTCAAATATGTTATGTTAGTATTGTGTCAGTGTCTTAAATTTCTCTAGTGTTTTACCATGGCAAATTCATTGTCTTCACTGTGCATTTCACACTGGAAGGGCAGGGTTAGGGTCTTTTTTTTAAGTTCCATTGGGGTATTTGCAAGAAGTGATGGCTAAACCTCTGAAGCTTTGTTAGGTTGGTATGGTTTAGGTAAAGATCCCAATAACTTGTTGAACCATCCGAATCTCTCAAGCCTACAAAACTGGATGGGAATATTTTCAAAAATTATTGCATAAAGTTTGCATTCTGCTTCCTCTTACAAATTCTAGTCATATTTCCTTACCCATAAAATAGCTTCTTGATGTCACAGGAGTAGCAAAGGTATAACCAAGGGATGCATCTGAGGCACAAGCTTGATCTATTATTGGAAGGTACAGTAAGTGATTTTATTTTATTTTATTTTATTTTATTTTATTTTATTTTATTTTATTTTATTTATTTATTTATTTATTTATTTATTTTATTATTTATATTTTAAAAGTTTCTGGTGGACGCAGTTCTAGGCTGTGCAAGGTTAAGCTCTTCTCTAAGCCACTCAGTGATCAAACAGAAAAAGAATTAAGTGCGATAAGGCAGGTGAATAAAAGGATGAATAGAGAATCTAAGGATATCACTGTATTTGTTTCTATGTTTTGATACAAACCAAAGAGAAATCATGCTCAGGAAAAAGACAGAGGAGCTCTTGTCCTTGTTTCCCATGCATATAAGTATCGCTATGTCCCCATTTTGTCACTTTTGAAAACATATGCACCAGCAGCTTGCAGATGATTTGCTGAAACTCTAGATTTTGCATATGTGCAGATATTTTCCCCTCTAGAAAGGAATGCCAAAGGCCAGACACATACTCCATTTTTGCTCCATTGGTACTTTCAGTTCTCAAACCCATAAAACAGATAAAGTAGCACAGTGCTTTGCCCAGATAAACCCCAACATTGCACCTTCCCATAATTAATCTGCATCCTGGAATTCATACAGAACTTATAAATTCTGTGTTGGTTTTGATGCATTCCGTGTGAAACATTCCCAGTGATACACCAATGCACAGAACAGTGGCATTTCTACCTTTCCAAAACTGTGGACCACAGCTGAAATTAAGAAAAACTGTTATGTGGCTTCCTCTAAAGGGGGAGAAAAAAAAAAATAAAAATACAATAATATATATATATTACAGGTTACCTAGTAATAAAATATGTTTTTGAGTGGTGATGGGTACAAGATACATCCATGTATCTAAGAAGTCAGGCAACTTGCATTCTATTTATTTCTTTGTTGACAAAATTATCCACAGATCAATATTTTTGTGACTCCTTTTGGTAAACAAAAAAGACGTAAAAATCAAGAGGTAAACATATATTCAAAAAAATTCACATTCATTACATGACGCTTTTAAGTGCCAGTACAGAAATTCTTGTAAAATCTAGTTGACATCACCAAACATTTGTCTTGGAAGTAAGGTATATATAGCTCCCTGTGCATTCTGTGCATGCAGAGATGGATACTATGCATCAATTTCATCTCTTTTAGGAGAAAAAAAACTATTGCCTTCCATTATAACCGCTATTAACACTTTATGAAAATGATAGCAAGTTATCTGTTGCACACATTTAAAAAACAACTTCTAGTAAAGCAGTATAACAAGCAGTTTACAAAGTGTCTCCAACTTATTTGCAAGGTTCTGATAAAGTGTTACTAAATACTTAAAAATAAAGAGTTGAAAGTAAAAATTCCAGTGTTCTGCACCATAAGATCATCTCTCAGAGTGATTACCTAGTGATTTCATTGCTTTAGTTTTATCAGCTTGAACAGCCATCCAGGGCTCCCTGAGTACCGGCTCCTTGCAAATTGCCCTGTTCCGTGGCAGGTGACAGGAGATATAAAACCACGCTTCTTTTTGTCTCATCTTTATTACCCTAATCAGATCATTTTTATTTTTTTTTTCTTCTATAATCACTACAGAGTGCCAATAAGAGAATATTCTACTGTCAGCAAATGGTTCCTAAATGGGGATCTGATAAGTACTCTATTTGTATTCGATTTGTACATAAATGGGGCAGTTTTTCAAATAGTGTACAGTGCACTCTACTTAATCGAGGATGGCTTCATCAGAAAAAACATTTAATGGGACATTGTTCAGGGATCCATTTTAAACTCAGCGATAATTAATAGCAATGAGTGCTGATTAATGGTAAGAGTAATTCTGCATACTGGGATGCTCTCAAATTATTTTGTCATGGTAATGTCTTTTGTGTCTGTCTCCTGGTGATTTGTTCAGTTTGCATCTTGAAGAATAGTTTTCAGTCTCAGACTAACTGCATTGCAGACAGAAGAATGAGTAATCAGCTCGCTATTGCCTGCTCCTGGTACTTGACTTACTCCTTCTAAGCAACCTTTTAGGTTTTTCCCTACTTGGGCAAGTAGCATTGATAATACCAACTCTGAGGTTATTTTAAAAAGCATTCTTGCTAAAAGATACTTGGTCTTACCTGTTTCTTATTAGCAGTGGTCTAATATCATAAGTTGTACTTGGTTTGGAAAAAAATATATATTTTTTCATAAGATCAATATATATATGCTGCAATAAGGAAGATACTAAAATTTGGCATTTATAACAGGGATTTTGTGACTTAAAAACAGACTAAGCTGAAATACCTATTAAAGCATCCACCAGTTTAACAAAAGTTAATACCCTCCCTACAAATTCTGTGTCATTATGCATTTAGAAAGGCTCTGTAGGAAGAAATATATATATATATATATATTTGCAGAGAGACATGATGGCTGAGCTCAGCTTTCTTTCATTCTATGATATTCTAGCTGATCTCTGTAGCATATTCCAATGTGGCAAAACTGCCTCAAACAGCTCAAAAGGCCACTTGAAAAATTTCCATGTGCACAGTGAAACACAGTCATGGGACAGTGGTAACACTTCGGCATAGTGCTATCTGTATTATTGGTGCCTCCTGATTTTCTTTCAAAGCAAATTATTTTTATAACATAATTCTAGCAAATCACAGGTTTAATTTTCTTTACACATCTTAACTGGAAAAACAACAAAAAAACATTGGACTTATTTTAAAATACCTTACTTTATTTTGCAACTTTAGACACAGTAAGAGAAAAATTCCTGTCTTCATGATCTGCACTACTATTAGTTTCCTCAGCTCATCTGAGTTCATATCTGATCTCCATCACCCATTGTGCAGTTTCAGAATTACACAGCACAAAGAGAGAACTGTGTCCATCCATCAACCAATTAACTCAAGATGCTATTAGGAGGTGGTCTTGTATATGCAGAATATCAAAAAATACATAAATTTTACGTATGACCTAGGAAGGGAAAAAAAATCAATCAAACAAACAAACAAACAAAAAAAAACAACAGTTGGATTCATTTGATTAAATAAAGATGTCACAATAGACATCTACATATGAACAAATCTTTATAAGGACTTTTTACAGCCATTGAAGAAAAATACGCAATGCCATGCCATTAATTTTATGAATAATTAAGAATCAAAATTAAGAATTTCTTTTTACCATTGTGTTATCTCAATGTTGTACACAGCATGAAAATTCAATTCAGAAAAACATCTACATGCAGCAACTACACACAGTAAAAAAAAAAATTATTTGCCATGTTTCATCTCAACTGACTAGAATCTGGTAATAGAAATTGAGATCCCCACTAAAATATCCCTGCTCATTTTTTCAGCTCCTACAGCAGAAACTTTCATTCCACAGCAGCTACTAATCAGCACTTAAGATGGTCAGACCTTCTAAGATACCCATATTGTCTAAGTTAAAACCCCAAGCTACTGAAAATGAATTTAAAGAAACGACTAAAAAGTAGTTTAATGTAACTGCAGTGCTCAACCTAACAGTGACTCTACTCTGCTAAAAAGCCTTATCTCACAGTTTATTTCTGGGTTCTGGTCTTTTGGCTGTTCACAGTGTCTGGAAGTTAGTTCATTTCAAGACCCTTATTAGAATCACTCTCCAAAACAAACCATGATACAGTTCTGGGAACAGCTTAGGCTAGGAACTATTCCTACCAGGCATTATGATTGAGACTGCTTTGCATTTGGCTATCTCAAGCGTGTCTGGGTATGCAATTCAGGTTCATGCCAAAAACTACTTGTCTGTCAGGCTGCAATGCATTCCTCACATTATTAGTTCAAAGAACTCCCAAGAGTAGTAATTATGTCCCAGGGCAGTAAAGGTCTTGGCAGAGATACAGGGTTGGACGCTATGTAAGTGAAGCAGTCAAATGAGGCCAGCTTGCTCCAGAGAAGTGAGTTCAGTGCTCCAGTGCTCTTCTGCATTCTTCTTTCTGGGTAACATCCCAGAAAGTTTGAATTTAGCCCTGCATTGTAACACTTTTCTTCAGACATCTAATAAGCCAAAAGTAGCATATACACTGGACTTCAGTGTCTATGGAGATGCTAGAATTACATTATTGGATTTACAGGTCTTCTTTTTCTTCCATTAAGAAAGATGGTCTGAGCCCACATTCCCTGTTTTGGTGACTCTTTAAGTTGGTAATAGAAAGCTATCAGGCTTCAACAAGTATCTCCTGAGGTGCTCCAGATGCAGAATGATGAGGGAGCATGAAAATATTTGTGAAAATCCTGAAAAATGATTTAGAGAAAATGGAAAGAATACTTTTCCTTCAGTTATGGTAAACAGCAGGACTAAATAGTAGTTATTAAGAATTTATCACTGATGTTTCATTAATTTGGGATGAAATATTAGCTTTAAAAAAATGAAGGGAAGTTTTGCCATCAACTCCAAGAGAGGTAGAACTTCACCCTTTCTATTCCTGAGGAACAGAGAAGATTTTAAAGGGTGATAGTCATCTTATCTAATCAATGTCCATGTATGTTAAAATCTTTCTGATGTTAAGCCCCCCCCAAAAAAAAATAAATAAAAAAATCTAGAATGAAATTCATCTGACCTATTTTAGATGTCCATTTTTTTAGCTGTCTATTTTTAAAAGGGATTAATCACTTTCTAGAAATGCCAATTTATTTCCATTTACAGTAAATGGGGTATAAACTCCTATCACAGATAGAAGCATCTGCATTTAATCAGAAGAATATCACTTCAGCATGTCTATCTGAATACATTTCTAGTTTCCTTACTCTGAGAGTGAAATAAGAGAAATTCTGGTTAAAACAATCTTTGCATTTTTAAATTTTTATCTCTACACATGTTTTGGTGTGACATTCTAATTTTGTCTTATTAGTCATAAACCGAATTTGAAAAACATTTTAATGTGTTTTATTAATTAGGCATAGAAGCTGTACGTTTAATAAACCAATACACTAAAACACAAAAAGCTGTTAAAATATGGAAATATATGTAAATTCTAAAGTATAAATATTAATGTGTTTACTGGTGTCAGAACGTACATTCATATTTACTATGTTTTTCATGCAGTCACTTGAATGCCTGTACTTTGCAGACTCAGTTCACCTACTGTTTATGCTGTCAGAAACTGCAGATGCTCCATGAAATGTTTTGTGGTAAACAGCTTTAAAGTTCTTCTAAATGCGTATTTAATAAAGACAGTACAGATGAACAAAGGCAGAAAGTTTAGCTTTGCTTTAGGATGGATATTAAGTCACATTAGGTATATGTTTGACTAGCTGAAAAACACGTCTATTTTCTATAGTTTTGACAGAAATGTTGCATGCTTTCATGGAGGGAAGCAAGGAAGGAAGGACTGACTTATTACTATAAGAGACAATTTTTCCTTACCAGGCTTCTTGTTCAATATATTGCAAGTTACTAATTCATCATTTGAACCACTAAGTGCAATTGAGTATGTTTCCTCCTTTGGCCTCCTCTTCCATACTTAATGCCTACCCTGGTGTATTCCTAATGAATTGGTGGAGTTACTTCTCGTTTATATTGTCTTCAAATAAAAGTCAGGATATTTGCTCTTGCTCTCAAATGAGAGCTTCAATCAAGTTCTTTATAGCAAAGCTCCATTTTGGAAAAACTATATTTTTAACCATTACCTTGTCTGTAATTTCTTTCAGCAATACCTATCAGTTTTATAGTTTTTTAGTAAAAGAATGAAGAATAAAAACAGAGTTTGCTCTTTAGCATATTTACATTCAGTATTTTATCATTCTCTAAGTTACTTGTTTGTTTGAATCAGTTTTACAAAGCCTAACAGCAAGATTTTCTGTACAAAATTACCAGTTTGGAAGGAATGATTTTAAGGTCTTCAGTACTTTATTTGACAAACTCTAAATGCAGTGTAAATTCAGTTGATTGACAAAGAGAAGAGGGAAAGAAGAGAAGCACTGCTGTTTAACAGTGCTGCCAAAGACTCTCTCAAATACAAAGGCAAAAGTGTTTTCGAAAAAGTCTTTAAAATTCTCTTGGAAGGCTCTTTTGTTTCTGAAAGCTGTCAGGACTGCTAAAAAGATATTTCTGGAGCAATAACCAAAAAAAGGTTTTTTTTTTAAGGTTAGAGCTTTGTAAACTTTTAGAAAACGAGACATGAAAATTTTCCATTTCAAGTGCTATTTCATTTTAACCACAGCCTTTATACGCAACCTTACACAGAATGTAGCAGCAGAAAATTGCCTTGCTCGTAGTTTGGCCTTGATTGCCCAATGAAAGAGAAGAGGTTAGAGAAATGGCTGTTGCAGGAGTAGGCAAGGGTGCAAGGCCAGGAGACCATGTTTACCTTGGCTTCTGGGGGGAACTGGAAGACCAGCCTTGTCTGCTGTGCACATGTACAGTAGGTACATAATATGGCAGAAGTGGTCCACAAGGTAAGCAGGAAGCCTCAGAGCTCATTATCTGCTGACCTTACCACACCTTGGAGAATCTTTCGGAATGATAGACATGAAGTTTATAAAATTCACCTAGGCACATACTAAAATACCAAGAGGATTATTTTGTACTGCTTACCCTTGGCAAGAAAAACTAAAATACAATGAAAATAAATATTTATTGTCTGGGGCTTGCAAAACAGAATTCTGTAACCTCTTATATCCTTGTAAGGGATAACTTCCCTCCAATTGAGCTTGAGTTTCATAGATGGTAGCAGGATATCTGCTTGTCCTGCTGGTGGAGGCACAGGAAAACAGGAAAACATGGGGCAGCATGGAGACAGCACAGGAGTCTTCTCCAGAGAACAGGATTATAAAGCAAGTTTAGTGGTTTTTGTTGTTGTTGTTGTTGTTTGTTTGTTTTAATTTGCAGGCATCAGTTGTCTCCCAGTCTAGGTGAAATTCATAAGTCCAACATCTAATACCAATATGTTTATCTTTAACAGAGACTTCAAGAGGAGCAAAAACTCATGCCTTAATTATTACCAAACTAGCTGGCTTTCTAAAGTAAGTGATGCTCTCCATATCATCTCAAGTGATCAGTTTGAGTAACAAGAAGCAGATGCCTTCCTCAGCTCAGCCCTGCCTAGGGTTTCCCCTTGTCTCCTTTGTAAGGTTAATAGTATCACAGGTCTGCATCCCCAAAGCAGTCAAGCAGCTGGCAAGCTACTTGGTTGCTCTGCTCAGGAATGACAGCCTCAAGACAACCCTAGCTGCACCCAGAACAGCTTGCTCTTCCATGCTGAGGAGCAGCAGGGGTTAGCAGCTAAAACCCAGTACCATGCAGATTTCCTTGACTGGAAGTTTTTTGTGATGATGGAGGATAGGAAGCTCTTCAAAAGCTGAACGAATATATTATTTGTCTCCCTTCGGAGACACAGAATAAGTTAGTGTGGCAATTTGCCTGTTCCTGTACCTAAAATGTTCCATAAAAATATTGGATTTATTCTCGTTGAGACTACTCTAATATATGGCACTCAGCAGAGCTCAAATCTCCCTGGAAACACCGAATTTTCCTGGCCCACAGCCAAGAGTGGTGTGTGCAGGGGAACAAGTTGTTAGAAGATATTGAAGAAAACTTCAGAATTACCTGTATCTGTTTGGAAACTTGACAGATATTCCTCCTTCCCTAGCTAAGTGGCATGGGCAGAGTTCAGGAGCAGAGATAAGCAGCAGAAGAGGGAAAGTTACAAGAAAACATTAAGTGACAGTCCCCATTCTTTTTAGAAACCTTTCAGATTGTCCCCATGAGTTTTAGCTACAGGTTTTTATGATGCTGTTTGTCCCTGTTGCCAGAGCTTTATATCCAATAATCTGAAAAATGGAAGTTGTCTAGTTTTCCCTGGAAATACCCAAACCCTAACACAATGAGAGCAGTGAAAGCTGTGTGAGAGTCTGGTTTTGCATTTCAAGCCATGCCACTTTTTTTTTTTTTTTTCTTTTCTTTTTTCCCATCTACTCACCCCTCTAAGGGGCAGAAGATCATATTGCCCACACTCTTCTTGGGACAGCTGATGTTAATGTCAGTAAAATGTTTACTTTTCCCTCCCTCCCCCTGTTTACCTGTCAAGAAAGGACAGAAGAAAAATAAATCTTGGATTTGTATGAGGCACTCATACACTGAAAGGGAAAGCCATGCCCTGGCTCAGCCTGTGAACATAACCCAGCCCCACAGAGAGGTAATTACATTTTGGGAGCTCAACAGACTGTGCATAATTATCCTCTGAGGAAGATTACTGTCTTGTATGAATGCATGATGCAATAGCAAGTGCATAGTATATGCCTCAAACCTATAAGCCAAGCAGGATAGCAAGTTCCTCCCAAGGCCACTCTGCTTGTTGAACAGGTTAGCTGTCCCTGTGGGAAGAGTGCCCTGCAGTTTCCCATACAGATCTCACTTGTTCAGACATAAGTAATAAATGTAGTTCTACTCTGACCAGGAGATGGGAGAAATGAAGACTTGTTAGTCCAAGAGATAAGTTTTTGAAGATGAAAGAGAAATGTGTTGTTCACATTGCCTGCAACTTAACTTGTACTCATCCATCCCTTCCACTTTCTCCTTTCCCAGCTCTTACTCAGCCAAGTGACCTACACAACATTTCTGTGATCCAGAACAGCTTTCTGCTGAATTTAGCACACCAAACAAGCAGCAAGACATTGCACAAATTGTTTTCACAGAAAGGCACAATACACAAAACCATATTGCAGGCATAACACACAAAACCATACCCCTAGCTGTTCCACATGGGGCAGTTATACATGTATATGAGACTCCTGAGAGTTTCCCTGAGTCTTCCTATTCCTTTCTGCCTTCCTGGTGAACTTCTGTAAAAAAACGTGTACCAACTGCTAATCAGCTAAGGAGCACACAGAAACTGTTCTGGAAGGAGACCTTCCTACGTGCTATGGAAATGGGTTGTTAGTGGAAGTGACCCCAGCCTGCAGCATACCCCTTTGACTCAACTAAAGAGAAAAATAGACTTGTTTGGCCTGTTCAGCTGCTGGCTTATTTCAGATGATGGCTACAACTGTTAGACCCTCTTGCACAGCTAGGTTTCTCATCTGTTGAGCTTACCAGCCCCTTGTTACCTGTTCCACTTTTGTTTGTCAGTCATCTTCTGAAACCCTCAAGTTTATAGCATACAGGGAAACCGATTGACAAGTGCCTATGATGTCTGTGCCATGACAGAAGGTAGGAACATATGGTGAGACAACCCTACCTGCCATCCTCACCTCAGCTGTCCTGGTGGCCCATTGTCTGCTGGTCTCAACAATATCCTTTCTTATGTCATAAAAACTACCTATTGCTTGGTCTTCTCAGCATCACAAAGGCCTGGCAGTGCTTGAAGTGCTTTTAGGAGCAGATGTGATATCTAAGCACAGAGCTACAGGAGGAGTCCCAGAATGACATTCTGTCGTAATAAAAGAGATGGAGAGCAACTTTTTGCTTGGGTAGATGATAGAATGAGGGGGAATGGTTTAAAACTAAAAGAGGGGAGATTTAGATAATCTTCCCTCAGAGGCTGGTGAGGCATTAGCACAGGTTGCCCAGAGAAGCTGTGGATACCCCATCCCTGGAGATGTTCAAGGAAAGGTTGGAGCAACCTGGTCTAGCGGGAAGTGTCCCTGCCCATGGCAGGGTGTTGGAATTAGATGATATTTAAGGTCCCTTCTAAGCCAAGCCATTCTATGATTCTATGATTCTATAATTCTATGATTGTATGATTCTATGATCCTGAGTTGGAAGGGACCCACAGGATCAATCATCAAGTCTAACTTCTGGCTCCACACTGGACTACCCAAAATCAAACCATATGTCTGAGAACATTGTCCAGACACTTCCTGAACTCCGGGAGATTTCTATGATCAGTAACTTCCAAGCTCTAGCCTTTAATTGAAAAATAGCTGATTGAGGGGATGTCTTCATTTTTTTTCCAAGATACTTTTCAGTGTTGAAGAAAACCTTAGCTTAGTAAACTTTTCTATATTTCCATTTTTCCCCATTTAATTTTGGTTCTTTGAAAACGTTTTACAAAGCTCCTGTGCATGATTTATCTGAACTAAATAGCAGGAAACTTGCCTCATATTTAAAGGAAATCCTTCAAATTTCTAGGGAGATACTGGCTGGTATTGTAATGTGGATCAATATTTCTATTCCCGCTATAGTATGAAGTGATAAGCCATTTAATAGGATTTCTGTACTCTTCTTTTCAACTTCTATGGAGCTGTCACTTATTACTCATAGAGGCACTAATCACAATATGTATTTGTATAGATCTATTTTTGTTTTTCTGTTGTTTACACTCATGTGAAGATAACCTGAGCAAGCATTTCATTTTTTATTTATTTTTTTTTTTAAGAAATCAGACTACACATTTATTTCTTTTGACTTAATTTAAATGCATCAGAGAATTCACCACAAATCACCACTGTGACATATCATTATGTTTAAATCCACTTTAGTCATTGTAGGGACTTACTCATCCATTAATGGTTGACTGCAATGCGTGCATATCCAGCACTTACAGTTTCTGCTCTCTGCTATCTTCCAGTAATAACTTCATTTTGAACCTTTTCACAGTATATTAATCAGAGTCAAAAAACTTTCCGATATCTCTCCAGCTGTTGCTGCAGCCTATTATCACAGCATATGCAAACTATTATATTTTAAAATGTTTATAAACTTAAGTGGCCTAAATCTGTGTTTCCCAAGTAGCCCATAAACAATAATGATCTTCTTTATCCTGAAATCCTTGTAGTTGCAGTAAATATCTAAAATGCAGTGTTTATGTGGAATTATACCTATTGGTTTAATCACTTTGATGAGATATGCCAAGAACTTTAATGGTTCCTCTTATTTCTTTTTTCTTTTTAGAAACAAAACCTTTCTGTGGAAGGCAAAATGTTTGTCACATTTATCAAGATAAACATGAAAAAATGACAACATTTTTGTGTGTTTTTTTTTTTTGTTTGTTTGTTCATTTTAGTCTGCAATACCCAAGACTGCTACAGACCAGGCTGCACAGTACGTGCTTACAAGGCAGAAAGTGTTTTCACTTGATGTCCACATAGAAGCTTTACTCAACACAGCATTCATTAAAGCTCACATGTCACCTACACCTTGCCATTCAGATTTCTATTTACTTTTTGACACTTAGCCCCTATACTTCCACTTTAGACCCCTGCCACCTTTAATTATCCAATTCATTTGTCAAAGAGCTGTGCCTTCTTTTTTTTTTTTTTAGCCATAAACTTGACCACACTTTTTCTCTGAAAGCACATTTATTGAAAACTAAACCAGCACTTTATATGTACACCCTTGGAACAGATGTTCCTTGAAGGTTCCTGTCCATGGACTGGAATAGCTGCTCAGCCAACTAGCCAGGGCTGGCTGCAATGAGGTGAGGGTTTTCAGATGTGTCCTAGAGCTGGACACTCAGATCCCAATTAAAAGAAACACTTTGGGCATGTGTCTGCTTTTTTTTTTTTCTTTTTGTCCTCTGAAACTCCAGTCTAACCAAAATATTTAACAGAAGTTTATTCTGAAGGCCTGTGTACACATGCAAAATGCCAGCATATTGAAATGGGTGCCTTTGAATGAGTATATATAGATTTAGCTGGCTTTAGTAAGGCTGTCAAGAAATAATGTTTGTTTTTCCACATCCAGCCACACCTGTAGAAAGGGTCACTTCCTCTCTTTACTCATTCATTCTGCATACCTGACATGGAAGCTGTCACAGCTGAAATTTCATACTTCTGTGCCAGAATGTTTTTCCTCTCTTCTTCTGCCGATTGCTCATTCACACCATGTATTTCCAGCCCCATTGTGTCTGCTTGCGGCCTGTGCCCCTCTGACTGCATTCTCTCCTTTTCTGTCACCCCATAAGGTCTTTTGTCTCATGGCAAATTTTGTTGCTGTGAGGGAATAAACTGGCATTTTCATTTACATCATCAGCCATCTAGAGGGACCTTGACAGGATGAAGAATGGGTTGAGAGGAACCTCATGAAAATCAACAAAGAGAAATAATAAATTCTGCACCTGTGAAAGAACAGACCCCTGCACAAGTACATGCTCTTCACTGACTGGTTTGAAAGCAGCTTTGTAGAGCAAACCTTAGTAGGTTTAAGGATGGACAAGTTGACCATAAGCCAGCATTGCGCCTTCATGGCAAAGCAGGCCAACAGCGTCCTGTGCCTCATTAGGAAGAGCACCACCAGTAGGCTGTTCCTTACCCTCTCCTGAGCACTGGTTAAACACATCTGGAGTGCTGGGTACAGTGCTGGGTTCCCCTGTGCAAGAGAGACGTGGACATACTGAAGCAATTCATGCAAAGGGCATGAAGGAAGTGGAGCAGCTCTTGTATAAGGAGAAGGTGAGACGGCTGAGACTGTTGAGACTGGAGAAGAGGAGGCTCAAGGGGGATATTATCAGTGTGCATCAACATCTCTTAGGAGGGGGTAAAAAACATGAAGTCAGGGTCTTCTCAGAGGGACCCAGTGACAGGGTAAGAGGCAACAAGCCCAAATTAAGATTCAGATAATTCCCTCCAAATATAAAACTTACTGTAAGGGAGGCCAAATCCTGGAACAGTTGAATGTATACTAAGTTTGCTGACAGTACTAAACTGGGAGGAGCCATCGACTCCGTTGAGTGTAGAGAGGCCTTTCAGAGAGATCTTGACAAATTAGAGGGCTGGGCAATCACCAGCCACATGAAGTTCAGTAAAAGCAAGTGCCAGATTTTGCACGTAGGATGGGGCAACCCCAGATACACATATAAACCAGGGGATTGGAGTCTAGAGAGCGTGCCAGTGGAAATGGGAGTTCTGAATCATGGCAAGTTGAATATGACTAAGCAGTTTGCCCTGGCAGCCAAAAGGGCCAACAATACCCTGGGGTGCATCAGGCAAGGCATTGCTAGCCAGTGGAGGGAAGTGCTCTGCTCTGCACTGGTTAGGCCTCACCTTGAGGACTTTGTATAGTATTGAGTGCCACAATCTAAGGGCATAAAAGTATTAAACACTGTCCAAAGGAGGGCAACAAAAATACTGAAGTGTCTAGAGGGGAAGACGTATGAGGAACAGCTGAGGTCCCTAGGTTTGTCCAGCTCAGAGAAGGGAAGGCTGAGGGGAGGCTTCATGGCAGCCTGCAGCTCCCTCACGAGGGGAGCGAAGGGGCAGGCGCTGAGCTCTGCTCTCTGGGAACAGCGACAGGACCCAAGGGAATGGCATGGAGCTGGGACAGGGGGGGGTCAGGATGTTAGGAGAAGGTTCACCAGTCTGCAGTTTCCCGGTTCCTCCTTTCTACCTTTCTACCTGTGATTTTTTTAAAATGGAAACAATGATTCCATTTTTCTAGTCACCAGGAACTTCACCTGACTGCCAGAACTTTTCAAATATGATGGAGAGAGGCTTGAAAACTCAATCAGCCAGGTCCCTCAGGACCTTGGGGTGCATGTCATCAGGCCCCATAAACTTGTACCTGTTCAATTTCATCAGGTGGTCTCAAACCTGTTCTTTGCTTACTGTTGGTGGGACTTTGCTCCCCCAGCCCTCATCTACAGATTCAGGCAAATGAGAGATGTGGAAAACCTGACTGGCAGTGAAGACTGAGGCAAAGGAGCATTGAGTACCGCAGCCTTCTCCATGTCTGTCATTACCAGTTTTCCCTTCTTGTTTATCAGAGGGAATACACTCTCTTTGGCCTCTTTTTTCTGTCCAAGGTGCCCATAGAATATTTTTGTTTGTTTGTTTGTTTGTTTGTTTGTTTTGCTTCCCTTGCCAAGCTCAACTCCTTCTGTGCCTTGGCTTTCCTGATCCCATCCCTGCATATACAGACAGCATCCCTGTTCTCTTCCCAGGCCACATGTCCTTGCTTCCACTGGCTGTGCATTTCCTTCTTATGCCTCAGTTTGATCAGCTTGTCCTTGGTCAGCCAACCCAGTTTTCTGCCCTCCTTGCTCTCTTTCTTACACATGGGTATGGCATATAACACCTGATAACTCATCATGGTTTTTTGATTGGGTTTCACAGACAATGAGCATCTCTGAGACTTGGACCTAAAACATGGTTGTTCACTTAGCTGGTGTTCAGGAATCAGAGAGGCAGGTTTCAACAACTGCTACATACTTGATGTCAAATGTTCTTTTCAACATGGAGTCTGTGCACTTGCATTTTATGTGCAATAATACTGAAAACTGTCTCAAAGCAGAAGCTCAAAACCAAAGAACCAATTAGATGAAGAAGAAAACCTTTGGCTAGTTAAGCAAGAATTCCTAGAGAATTCCTAGAGTCTAGAGTCTCAGCCAATGTCAATCACTGTCTTTCTAATGGTGTCAAGGGCGCTGTCAAATTAAAGCTCTTCAGAGTCCAGCCCACTGTTTTTCTAGCAGCTTTGTTTCCTTCAAGGAGTAATACAGTACCTGACAAAGTTACATTTATGATGCTTGGGTTTTACTGTTATGGTGTGCCTACTTTGTACTACATCCAAGACAGATTTCCCAGATTTCTGTTTGTTTGGCCCCAGAATATCACTATAACCTAAGGGGAAATTGTGGTAGTTTAACAGAGCTGGAAGTGCCTGTATGACTGCCCTTCTGCTCACTGCTGGCATGTGGGGTGGGAAATGGCCAAAGGGAAAGGATAGTGCTTGTACTGGGCATATGCTGCAGCAATCACCAGCCTGTGCTTCTGTCAGCAGAAGGCTACCAGCCAGCAAAACCAAGCCAAAACACCAGCTCCTGTCTTGTAAAGATGTTCCTCATGCCTGGAGGATTTCTAAGGGAGAACTTCATGTCCATTCCCCTAACACACCCTGTACAGTGGTTGTATAAGGATTTCACTCAAGAGATTCATATGCAGCCACAAGTAGTGTTTTACCAATTAACATTATAGTGCTGGGTTTAAATAGCTTCTGTTGTTTACAGATGGACTGTCAAGACTGTTACTGGTGTATGACTGTTTTTAATAGGAGCATAATCAATTAAATTGGCTACATGTGTTCAAAACTGCCATGAGAAGACAATTATACAAACATACTATATTAGAAAAATCCCTTTACAGGAGTTACTTATTGAGAACTAAAATAAAATGCAGAGTACCATGTGCCATGAAGACATTACTCATTCATGACAACATGGCTTTGCCTTTGATGAACACTACACTGCACAAAGGGAGACAGTGAAAAGTTACATGTGGTGGCACAGTAGGGACTGGTGCCGACAGTGAAAATATAGTAACCACTAAAAAGTGTCTCAGCTGTAACCGCATCTGTCACACACTGTGTTGGTGGGATTGGTGGAAGCTCTAAGAGAAAGAAAATACTTTGGCTTTACTAGACCATCTGTGGGAGTCATGTGTTTTGCAATAGCTGATTTTGAGGCAGTCAGAAATCTATGTCAAGTACAAGTGCTAAGGCAACCAGTATAGAGACAAGGCAACAACTTTGGTATTTGAACCATGGGGTGCAGCTGGAAAATGTTCTGCTGAGATTCTTAATGCCCAGACATTTGAAATGTTATCAGGTGGAATCAAGGTCCCTTTCCTCCCCACCATCATGGGACATTTGGGGTATTGATATAGTTCTTGTTGGCCTTTTTCTTCCAAATAGGCGGATGAAATAGGTTGATTAAGTAAAAGAAGACATAAACATGAATGCACCAGAGACAGAGAGAAAGATTACACTAGTATACTTTATAAAGCCTCAGTTTAAACTTTTATCACCAAAGCTCACGTGTTGTCTCACTCTCAGTGGGGCAGAAGTAGACCAGTAAACTGACTGAATTCTATTCTAATATCCCCTTCCAAATGGGGGAGGAGATATGGGAAGGAATGAAGAGGGAAGAGGAATAGCACACATGCTGTTTCTCCTGACATGCCACTGGGACTTACTAGTTATAGCAGACCTGAAAGCTCGAAAGTGCTCCCTTATTTCAGTATTTACTGGTACCTAGAGTCAACAAAGCCCATATTCCACTGCTGCAGAGACACGCTGGTCTCCATGAGCTGAATTCTTCTGCACAAAGCTGTCTCAGCACCAAGCTCTCTACACTGCAAATGGGGAGATCATGATTTTCCACATGCCAGACTATCCCTTGCTTTCTGTTGAAGAGCAAGGAATTTGTAATGGACACATCGTTTGTCACATATTGCTGCTTTGAAGATATCTAGCAGATGTTACCTCTACGGGCTGAAGAATGCTTTAAGAGCAGGTTGTAATTTTCTTCAGTATGCTGTCACTCAAAACTGGCTAAGTAATCTGAGTGAGAGTTCTGTGTCTGTGTCTGTTTTATGAGTAGTTCATAGTGAATATTCTAAACTCAACCCATTTTGATTTCATATATAGGTATCTATCTATTTCTTGATGTTTTCTGGCTTGTTTGCAGAAGCAGGGCTCTTTGAAACTCTTTCACTTTGCCATAACTTATTTATAAGAATTAGAAGGCCCTTTTTCTCTATTAGGTTGCAATGCTCATTTAGAACATGGCATTTCTGGACTCACTCTTGCCATTACAGAATCACAGAATCACAGAATCACAGAATCACAGAATTTTCTAGGTTGGAAGAGACCTCAAGGTCATCAAGTCCAACCTCCAACCTAACGCTAACAGCCCTCCACTAAACCATATCCCTAAGCTCTACATCTAAACGTCTTTTGAAGACTTCCAAGGATGGTGACTCCACCACTTCCCTGGGCAGCCTGTTCCAATGCCTCACAACCCTTTCAGTGAAGAAGTTCTTCCTAACATCTAGCCTAAAAGCTTATTAGCTTATATCCTATTAGCTTATAGCCTATTAGCTTATATCACTGCAATATTTGAGAGACATAAAAACACAGCCTACAAAAAAATAATAGAAGTGAACATGCCTTGGAAGCTAAGCAAATCTTCAGGGTAAGCATGTCTCAAGCTTTTCTTCAAAATGTGGCTACAAACATGTTGTCCAAGTTACAGCTTTTTTTCAGAGTATTGCACACATAATTTTCCTGTTCTGCTATCAAATGAGCCACATCACCAGGGCTATGAGTGAAGATTTAGAGATTAGTCACCAGGGAGGCCCCAATCCCTGTTCATAGTAAAGAAGACAAAAATAGATCTTGCATCATGTGCTAAAAATGGCCAAAATTTTACCTTCAGAAAATCAAGCCAAGGGAAGACCTTTATAAAGTATATTGATTCTGTCATATGTATGCACCAGCCAGTAATCACTACCTCTGTTTTACTTGGATGTAGTCCAAGATATCTAGCTTTCATCCAGGATATAAGGGTAATGGAATGGAAATTAGGAAAGTTCCCTTAACATAGGTTAGAGCAATTTTTATAATGTGTTCCTTTGCACCTAATGTAGGGAGATATAAAATACCAGAATTGTTTAATTGTAAAAGAGGAGTCCAGACACCATTCCAGACAGGATAATAACTAAATCTTGTAGACACATGTGAATGCAGAAAGGAGATTATATCAGTTATGCATATGAGTAATTTAATATGGAACAAAATATGTGAGCAAGCAATTGTGGGGAAGATGAAAAGTCACATTGCATGAAAGTGCCCAGCATTACTTTGTGAATTAGCAATGCTGTGTGTCATTCAACTGTCGGAAAGAATCAAGAATGTCACTGTGACAAATTCTTCATATGGCATTACAGAAGGTTCTGCTGTGCTTGAGATTAATTCAGCTGGCTTCTACTGAGCAGCAAGAGCTTTGCAGAAAAACACCCATTCAGAAATGTACCTTTAATATGCTATAGCTATTCCAATGCAGAATCCCAGATACGAATAATATTAAACCTATCTCAGCATGCCTGGATTTGATGGCAAACAATTAACAAGTGAAGAATGCATGCAATTTTAAATTCTGTGTTGCTTTTTTGGTATCAATAAGCACTATTCAATGGTAAGAGAAAAAAGGAGAGAGAGAGAGACTTCCCACTGCCCACTAGTAGCACAGAAGCAAATGCACTTTCTTCCTGAGGTTATGAAATATGTACAAGTGGGTGCACATATGAAATATGCTAAGTTTTACTCATGCAGATTTTCCTTCATATCATGCAGACAATGAAAACCAAGTAATTGCTGCAGCACCGCAAGAGAAAATGTTATTACAGTTACAAATATGCTGTCCAAAATTTACAAATATGGAAAATCATAATATCATTTAACTGCTGACAAAGAAATGGAGTGGAATTATCAAGGTTTTTTGTTGTTGTTATTATTTGTTTGCTTGTTTGTTTTTTAACCTTTCCTCCTTTAAGTGTTTTCAGATGAGTGAAAATAGAAGCACACAGAAATTCTGGAAAAATATTACTAATAAATTTCACTGCTAAGTGAAGGACAACTTTCTGAAAAAGAATGAGGCATGTTGTGCTTTTGCTTCATCCTCATAGTTTCAGGATAATATTGTTGAAAACAGTTATTTTTTCCAGGGTTTTAAGTAATGGACATATACTAACAAAGCAAACCTTAACCCATCAGATTTCATTAACTGTACAAATTTTCTGGGAAACAAACAGGATATTGGGAACATCACCTGTCAACTTCAAGACCTGACTTTTACCGTCATAATACATCATTATTCAGTGCCTCTGAGACAGTCCAGAAATTAAAGTTCTGATAACAATAATGAATCAAAATAAACTGAGAAAGCTATACAAAGCAGTGGTAAATATTGTGCAGCAAATGCAGTCTCTTAAAGTTATTGAGCTTGTTTAGTCCACGGTAGATATAAGAGGTCAAGGGGCAGTTGAAACACTTCCACTTACTGGGAGTACTTTATACCATATATAGTCTCACTGCTTATCAAATATGAATAGAGGTGGCTGATTCCAGCTGAGGTGATACTCTTTCTCTGGAGTGATTTCCATTACATCTATTCCCTTAAAGCAAATCAATCAATTTTTTAAATGTTAGTGACTTTAACTCAAATTTATTTGTTGTCTGTTTAGGCTCAAGGACAGAAAAATGTCTTTATCTTTATTTGTTCTACTACCTAGCTAATGCTTTTCACTTGTAAATGTCAGTCATGACCCTTTCTTTCACTGAAGAGCCTAATAAATGATACAACCACTAATGAAGATGATCTTTTGTTATCTGAGCTGTCTGGTTGCATTACAGCCCAAAACAGTAGCTTCAGGTGTAGAATTTATGCTGGGGATAGATCACAACAAAATAGATGTCATTTTGAACTATAATTTTAAAAAGGGCTCCTTATCCAGCCTTTGTTTTAATATGCATAGTAATTAAAGTCACAGATTTGCAAGTATGGTAGGTACTGCTGAGCCTACAAAAATAGAAACTGGTTTTTTTATTATTATTATTCATTAGAGAGTGTCTATCCTTAAACTTGCCAGGGCAAAATGAGACATTTCCTTAATAACCATCTATATTTTTCATAAAGTCTTTCCTACTGTGTTCTGGGGCTCTGTCATGCATATTTACAATGATAATATCCTACCTCAGCTAGAACTAGTTTCACTCTAGCTTGCTAAAATGTACCCATCTTCTTGGGGAAAACATTTTTTTGTGAAATATATCCATTTTAGCAGCTAGGTTTCTTTCTACTAGTGATGAAGATTATGTACATATGGTACACCTAGATTCTATGCAGAAAGAGTGTTAATTTCAGAAAATTTGTGTTCTGCTCCTGATCACTGTACCTACATATAAGGGGAAGAAAAAAAAAAAAAAAAAAAAAAAAAAGCTGGAGGCAGTGACTTTCCAGCTGATGGGTGACACTTGTAATTTATTTCAGAAAAGGGAAGATGAACAGTCCTTTTGTCAAACAAAAGTGAAATCAAAGTGCTCCTGATCACTTGCTAGTCTAAAACACCAATCAAGTAGAATAAAACTTGATTTTGTTATTCTGTGGAAGTGTTCAAAACTGTTAATTTTTAAAAGTCTCCCTCTTACTTCTGACAAAGATCATTTTTACACAGCAAAAATTCATTGAACTGTGTGTTTGTAAGACCTTATCTGGTTGAGGGAAGTGATTGTCCTGCAATTGTCTAGTGATTGTCTGCACTGGTGTGGCCTCACCTCAAGTACTGTGTGCAGTTTCAGGTGCCACAACCTAAAAAGGACATAAAACTATCAGAGACTGTCCAAAGGAGGGTTACAAAAATGCGGAAGGGTCTAGAGGGGAATATGTATGAGGAATGGCTGAGGTCCCTTTGTTTGTTCAGCCTGGAGCAGAGCAGGCTGAGGGCAGGCCTCATGGCAGCCTGCAGCTCCCTCACAAGGGGAGCGGAGGGGCAGGCGCTGAGCTCTGCTCTCTGGGGACAGCAACAGGACCCGAGGGGATGGCATGGAGCTGGGACAGGGGAAGGTCAGGCTGGGGGTTAGGGAAAGGTTCTGCACCCAGAGGGTGGTCAGGCACTGGGATAGGCTCCTCGAGACAGCGGTCATGGCCCTGAGCCTGCTGGAGTACAAATGTTTGAACAACGCTCACAGACACAGGCTTTGACTTTTTGGGATGGTCCTGTGTGGAGCCAGGAGTTGAACTCAATGACCCTTATAGGTCCCTTCTGACTCACAATATTCTATGATTCTATGATCCCTTTTGAGAGTTGCAGCAGGTAGACAGTTTTTACACTACCAGTGATATGAAAATATGTGCTACTTGGTGGACAGATGAACATACTTTGTCCATTTCCTTGACAGAGCACTTTATATAGTGAACAAGAAAAGACAAGGTATAGGACTCAGCTTTCTGAGCTTTTTTTCTAAATTTCTGTGTGCTAAAAAGCACCTGAAAATGTTGCTTTTGACCATCCTGGGTCTTTTGGATCTCTCTGAAAGGAAGGAATGTAGACAATGTTATGTATCTCCTGTGCTGTATACCTGAGCCATTGATATCATACAGAATATTCTGCTGAATCGTTAGTGGATTCATTAGCATCAGAATGAACCTTTTGTCTCTAAATAGGAGAATATTTCTTAGCAATCCTGCTAGCAACATTATTCCATGTTGTTGGTACATTCATGTCTGTGGGCTGACTTAATGGGGCCAGACACGGAGACAAAAACTAGTTAATGTTAGAATTCCTTTTCCACTATTTTCTTCATCACGTTGCCAGACAGAAAGTGTAGAAATTGAGTGGAAAGGAGAGGGAGAGTTTGAAGGGACCATCTGGCTCAGTGTCCTGGCCTCCAAAATCACTGTACAGAAGTTATTTAATTCAAAACTGTCTGCAGATTATTCCATATTCCCCTCCTTGTAGCAATTTATTTTAATTTTCCCCACCTCAGTTTCTTTTGCATTTTAATTTTCTTTACATTTTAACTATTAAAATATATTTTGCCAGGGAAATTATAACTCTTCTTTACCATTTTCCCTTTTACTTAGAAAAAATTCAAAATATTGCACTGTACTGCAAACCGAAAGTCAATCTACCATTTACCCACTGAAATCCTTGAGTTTAATTCCCAATAGCCTTACAGACTAAATTCTTCAGCTTATTTACATTTATGCTTAGAAAATGATACACTGTTTTGTCCTAATTATTCTCTTTCAGCTTAAAAAAAAAAAAAAATCTGTCACATTTGCTCAATCAAGGATTGTTTTCTATGAGCATATCTTCTGTGAATATATGAACTCTCATGAAACCCAAATCTAAAATAGTATCATTGTTTCACTGACTATTTGTCAAAAACTTTGCTAAATATAACATCCCAGATGTTTGGGTCTTATCACCTTTGGTGTTTTGTGTGGTTTGTATGTGTTTCTTTTCCACCCCTTACATATTTTAGAAGCTATTTCCTAAAATGATATAATATCTTTGTATGTATTTTTCTCAGTTTTAGCTAGATACATATCCAGCTCTGAAAAGTCTGTAATACTGCTTTTATCATCCTTCTTAGTGGTAATCTTTATCTGAAAAGGCTCCTGCTACCTCTTTATCCTTGCTACCACAATGCAACTCATTCCATCAACTACTTAACTAATACATAGTACAACAATCTCGCTCATTTCTTTTTGCTGAATGTATCAATGCTTTCATTCCAGCCAGGCCTGCCTTTCCACCATTTTCTCACTTTTTCTGCAGTGTCTGCTTTCATGACCTATATGAAGAATTTTACAGCTCAGTCTCACTGCAAGCATAAAACCTGTCAGTAGTTTCCACCACCCCAGACCTGAGCTCACAGCTAGAGTATGTATGGTCATATGCATTCCCTTACTCACAGCTGAATTTTTATAAAGAGTCATACAACCACAGCATATAGATTATTTCAACCTCTCGTGATATTTGTACAGGGAATAGAGATTATCTGCATCTCTTTCAACTTTCTCCAGCAATTACCTGGTTTATACCCATTTGGAAAAATAATGTCAAACTCAATCTCAGAAAACTATTCAGTCAGCCATTCAAGAGAACATTATCATTTGGGAAAAGGCACTTCCCATAAATATGTCCTACTAGTTGAACATACCATAGTCACCAGGAAATCACCTATTGCTCTTCAAAAATCTGAATTGTTTTTTCCCTTCTCTCAGGATAGGAATAATCCCTGAGCCATCCATTCTTTCAGTTTCCCAGGCAGATTAAACAGTTCATTGTCTATGGCAAGAACCCGGCTGTCTGCTCTGACATGAAGGGCAAGCATTGGCCTTTTTCCCCTTTATGTCAGGTTCCTCTTCAGTCCTGAGCCTACCTAATGTGCACTTGCTCCCCAGAGACAACACCTTTTTGATTCTCTTTCATAACATGCCTGCTTAGTTCTCTCAGTAATGAGGCTCTAGTAATACACTGACACTAAGAAAAGACAGGTCTATTTCCCTTTGGTATTCTTTCTCCTTCTCATTTTTCTTTCTGTACTTCATCCTGCCTTCAAGTGTCTCTGGAGCATTCTACTGTCTCTCTTGGACACTGCTTCTGAAGACTTCCATTGTCTTGCTGTCCCCTCATTTCACAGTAGTTGTACTTTTCTTTTTTCTTGTTATCCCATTATATCATGCTGTAGGCTTTTTTTTTTTTTTTTTCCCTTTTCTTTCTTTCCTCCTTTTTTTTTTTTTTTTTTTTTTCCTTGATGGTATGAGGCTGCTCCAGTGTTTGAGTTTTCTTACTCACAAACAGGCATTCTTCTCATAGTCACATAATTCCAGTGGTCCCCTTTCTTCTATTCAGATATTCTTTTGGGGTCTTCTTATAAACCAAGTATCTGGAAATAATCTCAGTTTTCTATCACACCCCGAAAAATCTATTGTTTTTATTTATATTTCCAGGGCCTGAAAACTTCTTCAACAGCTCCGTCAGTATATATCTTGTATAATGAACCAGCTCTAAAATGATGTCAGTTCCACCAGTCCAACTCCCAGGCAACTCCATGGCCTGGCCTGTACTATATTTGCAGTTTCCTTCATTGCTGCTTCATTGTAGCTGCCTGTTCTGTCTACCCTAAGATTTCCTAATACAGGGAGGAAACAAATCCAAAAACTCAATTCTTCCATATGTCTCTCCTAACCAATAAGTAAGCTGATGATTGCTACCTGGTTTATAAATGACTGTATGATTTTTTATTTTTTTTTCTAAACCTTTCTACAGGGGTCAGTCAGGCCTTTCATTTGCCTAAGGTAGGATGAGCTTTTTCTTCCTTCAGTCTTTTCAAGATTTAAAAAGAAATAAGTAAATAAATAAATAAATAAAATCACTGTTGCATAATAGTCACCAACATTTTCTACAAAATATAAACTTCTATTAATCAAATGGCAAATTAACTGACTGCTCCACTAAACAAAACTTTTCTGACAACAAGATTAGAGGCTCAGCCTTAGCTGACAAAATTGGTGGCATCCAGCCACGATTTTTTAGAATTAGCAAAACAACTGTGTATTCCAGACTGAAGACAAAGCACACAGCAGATTAGCTGTGCTTGCAGTATGGTACAGTGACAAAAACAAACAAACAAAAAATGATCTGGGGCTCAATTCGGAAGTTTTGCCTTATAGAACATGGGTGGAATACTTCTCTTCTGATGGTCTTAGTGCAGTATCCTGTACAGTTCTGAGAACCTCGTTACTAGAAAGACAGTAGTAAGACTATTTTTTGAGGAGCAATATAACTATCCAAAATTGTAGAAATTCTTACATGTCAAAAAGATGTAACACTTATATATATAATTCCCTATATAATGATGACCCATGGAGGCTGCATTACAGAAGGTGATAAATAAGAAACCTTGGAATAAACTGAATGGCATGCTTTTAGTAGGACACTACATTTATATCACTCTGAAAGGAGCTACATGTTATAGGAAGGCCAATGCCATAAAAAAAAAAAAAACGTAGATTCATATTGATTTAGAGTTTAATAGTATTTCATCAGTGTAACAGTAGGAAAATTATTCCTTTAGAGTTGATGCTTCACTAAGATACTGGATATCAAGCTTTTGTCTTTCAAGATTTAATGGGCAAAATCCACTTATCCCTTTGATCAATCATGGATGACTTAGTCCTTTTTTGTTCAAGTCTTTGAAAATCCATCTGTATAACTTCCATTATGCTGTTAATACCTTTCAGACTTCAAACAGATTGTAGGGAAAAAAAAAAAAAAAAAGAAAAAAAGAAAAATGAAATTTTCTCTCAGTTCTCAGTACCATCAAGTTCATTGTGCTGTTTAGTAATAATTTAAGAAAATTAATTGGGAGGATTTTATGAATCACAGTCAAATAACATAGCAATAATATAATTTTAAATGATAATACTAAGTTAAATATTTGTCATCTTGCAATTTTCATAACATTGTTTTAGAATAATATAGAAAGAACTCTCTTAAGAAGATTAGAGCTTTAAATACTCTCCTTACTGTAGTGATCCAAAATTAAGATGACAGTACCACTGGCTTTGCAGGCCTCAAGTTTATTTTTTTCCCTCTGGCATGTGAGAAGGAATTCTTTATCAAATTGTGACCAAAACAAACAAACTCCCCCCTGTCTCCTCCCCCCCCCCAAAACAAACAAACAAACAAAACACTATAAAACCTAAGATGGTTTGCTTTTTTTCTAAACAAAACAAAGTACAAGGTGACAAGAAACAAGAAATGGAAAATAATCCTTTAAAAATAGTCAACTTGTTTGGGACAGCCAAAAAAATAAATAAATAAATAAATAAAAAATAAAGAGCAACACAGAAGAAGAGTTAGGAAATAAAATTCCTTACAAGCAAGTGGACGTTACCAACCCCATGTCCTTTTTCAGGCATAAGAAATTGCAAAGCCTGAATTTTGCTGCATGCATCTGTATGCAGTCCTGACAAACTATACATAGCCTCCATGGGAAACTGCCTGCATGAGGATGTTACCAATACTGAGGCATAGGTACATACTGATGTGCCTGCCAATTAAATTAAAGCTAACTCAGATACATCTGCACATTATACCAAGAATCCTCCAAAGGTAATGCTGATATGTCCTAGATTAAGAGGTAACTAGGATTAATTCAATATTTGATGAGTGCAATGACATTTGAATGTTCCACACCTATTGGCAAAAACCAGTACAGTGACATGGCAAAAAAAAAAAAAAAAAAAAAAAAAAAAAAGAGTCCAATTGGTAAGCACCAGACCAGGCAGCATGCTTTAAAAAGAATAGGCTGACCAAAAGGTAGTGATTAAAATTGCAAGAGAGTGGGGGCTAGCTGAAGTCCACAGCCTTTAACCAGATGTTAAGATTAAAAAGAAAATGTGTAAAAAGCAGTGATTTGGGACAACACCAGCAGACTGTATTGATTTAAACTCACTCTTTCCCTTCTTTTTTTATTTTTTTATTTTTTCCAAAAGGAATTTGTAGATGTGGGTATTAGGTGGGAGCTTGTGTAAGAACATTGAGGTTTAGCTCCTGGAAAAGACAGTGTCAGTTCTTGCAGACAGGAGTGAATTATCCACTGCTAAATAGAAATGAAGGCACTCATCTGCTCATTACAGGCAGATACTGATAAATGATTGTGTAATTAAACTGGAAATTGAGTCCTGTGTCATGCTAGTGCTGATGAGTGCATGCTAAGGTGGGGTGTGTCCTCATGGTCTGACAGGCACAAGGAAGCACAAGGTCCTCTGATAGGTACATACATGTATGTTCCCAGCTCTCAGCATCTGAGTCAATCATCTGATCACACTTCTCCCTGTAACTTCCTCCATTACATGTTTTGAGTAAGCACGTATGGACAATCAAGGAGAAATGTGTAAATATCGGTAAGGTGCCCTTAAAACCTGATAATTCAGTTACACTTCTGTAATGACTGGATAGCAACACTAACTCCAGTGAACCCATTTCAGATTTATGTCAATAACAGCAGGAGTGATCCTTTGTGTACAAAACCTAAAGAAAATGGAAGTTTAGGAGGAAATTTATGGTAAAATAAAATGATTTGTGTTAATGTAAGTGCCTGATATAAATAAAACATAGTAATAATGTTGTTATAACAGTGACAGTTTAAGCATTTAAGCTAAAGCTAGGTTTACAGGGAAAGGTAATAGCTTTTACTGGACCAGTGAGATCATTGGAAAAAGAAACAGAGAAGCTTTCAAGCACATAAGCCCTTCTGCACTTTGGAGTTTGGTAATTGGTGTGCAAACTGAACCATTGCAGAAATAATTAAAAGAGCTGTGTTTGGGAAATTGATCTCATCAATCATTAACAACAGTTACCAAAAATATGTACTCTTCATAGTTAGCAAGAAAGGAAGGTGTAGAATTCTTCTGTCACTGGCATGAATCTACTCTCACACTCCAAAAATACTTAAAAACTGCATTGATTTAAACCTCAAATTTAACCCAAATGAAAACCTGCTTTGCAGTACATAATAATACTAAAAATGTTCGTACGTTCTTATAGTTTCCATGTATATGAATGATTCAGTCACTATCTGTCATGTGTGGAAAATCAACAGGTTATTGCCCAGATCCCAGTTAGGTTTTATTAGAGCTTTCAGCTGGACAAAAGAAAGTGAATACTGAGAAGCAGTTGACCTTCATATGGTTCACAACTGAATGCCAGAACCTAAAAACAGGGCTATGAGGGATGTTAAAATGGAGAATGTGGAATATGAACTAAGGAAGAAGCATATAAATGGGAAACTTTTTAATGGATAAAATGAAGTGGGGCAGTAGAGAAAGATGAAGAAAGTGACTGGAAATGTGGAATGAGGACCATTAGGAGAGTATCTGTCCTATGTAATGGACTATCTATCTATGATAGATATGATATCTACCACAGACTAGAGCAGATGTTACTTTTTTTTCTTCTTTTTTCTTTTCTTTTTTTTTTTTTTTTTTAATAATATCCAGTATCAGTGTAGTGCAACATCATTGTTATCCTAGATCTCACCAGTTGGTAGGGTGATTTCTTGGCTAACAAAACTTTGTGCTATATGGAATTGAAACCTTTATGTTCCACTTAAACTGTCCCAAAATTAGGGGAAAAGAGACTGCTTAAGGAGGAGTGAATTTTTGACTTAAAATAGTGTTTTGTCACAATAACAATATTGATCAAAGGCTGAAAGACTTCTGACTGGCTGACTTTAGTGTCATTTCCATCTGTGGGAAACTGAAACATGCGTAATATTGTGAAGAGGTAAACTGGCATTTGGGGTTCATAGCTTCCCTTCAGAACATTTTCATATTTCCTTGCTCAAAACTTGGTGTTGGAAGATGAAAAACTTGTAGAAAATACTTGCCAAACATTGAACTAAGATCAGCATGATCTGTTATACTGTATGTTAGTGAGTCACTGAGTAACAATAGCACAATGCAAAGTTGTTCTAACGAAATGCCTGTAGGAATACTTCAAGATCTTTGGTAAGCTTTTCGTCTTGCAGAAGCAAGAGACAATGGTGACTGCAAATTATTTTTTCACACATTTTTATTGCTACTTTGTCTGGAAATGTGTTAATATTTTTTAATAACTTTCATTTAATCTTAGCTATTTTACCCATACTGAATGTGTAAGATGCCATAAATATAAGAACCGCCTGGGGCAGAGGACTGAGACTATAAGAAATAGGCCTTTTGTTGTATAAATGGCATGTGAAGAATATTATTTCAACCAGAAGGTTTATAGATTAGCTCCAGATTAGTTTTCCAATAATGAATGTAAAATAAATATCACAAAATAAATAAGTAAATGGAAAAGCCTTTGCTTATTCTGCAATCATACGATATGTGTCTGAGTACAACTGGTTTTTAAAGCACACTGAAGACATAGAGTAAGGGAAAGAGAGGAAAATAAACACCTATGAGTTTTCTCAGATCATAAATGCAGTGTTTATACATTACTGGCTGATCTCTCCCTGTTATAAATAGGACTAGTTCCACAAATGTTACTACACCTCCTGAAGGCAGTGAAGTCATGCTGATGTCATCCAAACACCTGATCCAACAGGGAGCAGAACCAATTCATCCTAAGAAAATGTCGGAATCAATGTGCAGTAGTGGCAAGACATAAAATCTCCTGGAAAATAAACCGAATTAGGAGTTGCTGGCATTTACACTGTATGTGGTACCAATTTACTACTGTCACCATTAGAGGTATTATATGGGGTTTTCAGAAATTTCTTTGGCCTGTTATTATGAAACCTCATGTACCTGTAGGCCATGGTTTATCCATCAGTTTTTCCCTGCCACCACTATACTTCCCTGTACTGCTGCCTCATGGTCTCTGAGTGACCCCCACACATAAGTCTGCTCTTATGCTTCCTCCAATTATTATTATTATTTTTTTTTTTTGTAATCTCGTTTTCCACTGGGGGAACATGTGAGGGTCTTCAGTGGCACTACTCAAATCTTTAGGTCAGCCCCATGGGCTTCTAATGAGTCATCTTCAGACACTTTGATGGGAAGACAGAGATCTTTCCTTGACCTCCTGGCTCTGCCAGGCTATGGCTGACAGCGGGTGCCAACAACATTGAAGAACCTGTGCCATCGGAATGATGAACGTTCAAGGAAGGCACTGGGATTCCCAGTGAAAGGATTGATATTTGAAGGCCTAAAGGGTGTAATCACAGACTTCAGGAGTGGTGGCCGTGGTCTAGAAGGAAATCAGTGGAACAAGACACATGACTTCCCAAAAACAGATAAATTAAAAGTGAGTGGACACGGCTCACTAGTTGCAGTGAAAGGTTGTGGCTTTCTGTATTTAAAGATCTTACAAAATCTGAGATCTTCAGACACCTCCATGTATACCTTCATGCAACCTGACAGATGAAATCCTCCAGTAACTACAGTTATAATCTCTTTTGAATGTGCTTTTATTCTTCAAACCAGGCCAATGACAAGAATTGGATATTTAAGTCCCTGCCCAATTTAGACTTACATTCTTGTCACTTTGATATTGGTTATACTTTTACCTATTTATTTCATCCTTCATCGTCTCACCCACTGTAAAATTTCAGTCCAAACAGTTGAAATCACTCAAGTGATTCTGAGCTGATAAACAAATCCTTTAAAAGGGGAAGAAAAATCTTAGCTGTCTTATGTTTTTATGTATCCTTCATTTGGATACATGATACAAAATCTGACTTTTCATCTGATGTCTTTTTTTCCATTTTGGACTCAATCTGTGACCCCTATGTTTAAGGACCTTTGTATTTGTAATTGGGAAAAGTTCTACTGCACCTCTGAATTGTTTTTCAGTTGTTGTCCTTGGGTGGTGTCAGTTCTTTGTTGTTAAACCAGATTTACACAGAGACTGTGACAGTAACAGCAGCAGCCTGTAATCTGTCAAGTCTGTCTGAAATGTCCTTCAATTGCCTTTGTAAATTTAGTGCATCTGTATAAAATCCTGTGTTGTGTAAAATATATGCTCTGTTTTTGATCAAGTCCTCCATATGCTCAGAGCAAATTTCATGATACTTCTGGTAGCTGTATGCAAATGCAGAGAGAAATTCTATGCTCTCCAATACTTCTCTTTGTGCCTTTTTCTGCCACAGTAATTGCTTTACTTTTCTCACTTTTGTGCTATATTATGATAATGTTAACATGGGAAAAGGTTGTAACTTTCCTAGTTTCTACTTTTTAGCTCTTTTCTGTAGCATAATCACTAACTGGTCCTTTAAGACTTCTTTGTTTGAAGCTTGTTTTAATTTACAGCTGAACATCAGCTTTTCTTAAATGAAGCTGCTATTAATAAAACAACAGAAAATTTTGAAACCAGCAATGGAAAACTTCCTGAAACCAAGAATTTCAATGATCAGATAAGACAATTGTTCAAAACTGTCCATATGTAGCATTAATTGCTTCCATATTCTACTTTTCTGTTTCAAATATTTGAGAAAATGACACAGGAATAACCTAGGTTCTGACTCTTTTTGAAACTACTGTCTGCTGTTATCTGTTAAGCTAAGAAAATCCACATTGTCTACTGCCTGTGGTCAATTACATTGAATAAGATAATTGCCAGCAAAGTGCCTTGCTCTCTGCTGGGGTTGTCCTCCCTCCCCACAGCTGATAGATTCATTATGCTTTACTTCAAGGTAAGATGCCTAGCAGGTTTTTAAATGAAGAACTATCAGCAGGAAGTCATAGATAAACATAGGTATGCAAACAGACAGGACAAAGCCTTGTCTTGAGGATTCACATCTTGGAGTTGGAGTTAGACACTGAAACAGCTTATTTAAAAAACAAGCAGACAAACAAACAAAAAATTCAGCTAGATGATGTAACAGAGATATTTACTTCTTGCACCACTCTGGCTAGGAGTTAAGAGTATTCCTCTTGCTTGTATCAGGTTCTACTTTTTTTTTTATATATTAAATTTGTTCTATTTGTTATAATACAGTGAAACATTCATAGTAGCTTGAATGTACAGTAGCATGAATGTATAGTAGCATAGAACCTCCACTGAAACAGGAGGCTGTAGTCATCTAGTTCATCCATGTTTTATGGCCCTGTCTGATAACATGCCCCGTAAACCCTACCTCGTTTTTTAATTGCTGGTTACCTAAGGAAACCACAGGAGCAAGTAGCTTTTGAATTCCAGTGGGTCTTAGACCCCACTCATGGAAAGCAGTGACAAAAAACACCTCTTATCAATGTCTCTCATGGGAAATACAACAAGCCTCCCTTATCACTGTACTCATGCATAGAAAATTTACCCTACAGTGAATCAGGGACTTCACTTTCCTGTGTTGTCTGAGACAGACAACTTAGAACCCACTCATCAGCAGGTGGTTAAGAAGGTGTAGGCTCCTGTTAACAGAACCTCATAATCTCTGAGGTTCTCCAGGGACAAACAGCAGCTGAACATGGTATTTCTAAGTTCTGTGTTCGGGGTATGCACTTGGCCTGATGTGTAAATAAATTTAGATTTATCTAAAAAAAATCTAGATTTTTTTTTTTCCATCCTGAGCTGCTCACCTCTTCTTCAATTCTGGGTATGTAAGTAAGACGTACATATACTGATAGTAGGTAATGAATATTAAGAATGTATGTGAAGCGTTTCACACTCTTCACAGCAAAAAGTGCTATGGTCACATAAGAATACAAAACTGAAAGCTAACAATAAGATAACCAGTCATGTTTACACCACATTGTAGCACTATATGTTTGCTTATGCCCTGAAATCCCCAGAATAAATGTGATGCCCTGTGAGTGCAGCTTGTTTGTACACCATTGTGCAAGTCATTTTTTTCCCAGAGTTACGAAAATATTCACCAGCCTCTTTTTGTTTTCCAGATCGTTAAGACTTCTATTCTAAGGCTGAAATAAACGCATAATATTTTGGTATCAAAATCATTAAAAATCTCTCATTTACTTCCATAAATGTTCAGAGTACCATTTATCTCCCTGCCCCCTTCTCCCTCAAAGAAAAAAAAAAAAAGTCAAAAAAAAAAGTTTTCTTTTTATGTAACCTTTCAGTAAGAACAACAGAACAATAACAATTTTCTTTGTAGTCCTATTGGTAGATGATGAAGAAAAATGCCACAGTTTATAAATATCACAGAAGCATACACATTAAAAATGGGAAGGACATACCAAATCAATTAGTTAATCTCCTTGCAAATGAAGTGCTATTCCCCATTGTACAATATAATTTATGCTTTCTATTGCTTATTTGCCACAATCATTCAGATGTACAGAAGAAACTAATCACTTTAATGACTGTGAGACCTTTGTGAATGATTAAACTTTGGGGGAAATTAAGTAGTATGAAACCTATAGAAAACAGAAAAAGAACTGCCCTGTGTAGGTCTACCAGGCAGTAATCAGGAGTTCTTATGTCAGATGCCTTTGAAATGTGTAGGTCTGAAATGAGCATGTCGGGATCTGGAGTATGAATTCACCAGTTTTTAAATATAAGACATTTAAACTGAAAAGCTCAGAGCAAACTGTGCTTCCCCTGTGGATATTGAAGGGTTACCAAGTGTATGTAAGTCAAAACACAGTTGAAGCTGAAATTACAGTAGCTTAGTAACAAGAGAAATATACTGATGATGGAATGAACCCAGAAATAACTGATGTTAAATTAGCCTGGTAAATGGGCAATTAGCATAGATGTGATGCGTACAAATATGCCTCAGGTATTACCATGCTAATTACTCAGAGGCTTCGTTATTCAGACCTTCCCTGCCATTTGTCTTTTTCGTTCCGTTTGTAGGTACATGTCATATTGCAGCTAAGTTTTATAGTGGAAAAGCAAAGGGTACATGGATCTCATTGATAATCACTGTGTGCTATCCTCAGCGTGTTCAGTGTTGCTCCTTCCTGGGCTCAGTGTATACAGACAGCTAATGTTTTTGATCTTCGAAGGCAACAGCCCTGTGTGGGCTGGGGTGGGGGGTATTGAACAGATCAGGTGAGTATATAGCCCTGGTGAAATGCAGCACATTAAATCTGGATGATTAAGCTACATCTTCCATTTGCAGTTATCAATTCATTGCACAAGCTGTAAGGAAGACTTTCAAAAAATAAAAGGATTGTCTGATCCATCAGTCCATTAGACTTTGGAGAGACTTTCTGAAGCTGAGATGGATCATTAATGAATGGTTTCAAACCACTATGGTAATTTTATCTTTTATGGATTAGAAGTTTCCATTATTTGGGCAGTGGTAGAAGTGTATTAATTAATTTTTCACTCATGCATCTAAGTAGCTTTTACACACAGCAGGCAAATAAAATCAACAGTGAAGTCATAGTTTAATTATTTACCTAGCAACAACTTAGAATCAATACGACATCTCTTACTGACTGAAAGAACCTAATCTCCTTTCTGCTCTCTTCCTTTTATGTGGCTATCACACAACCAGGAGACACGAGACAAAAGGTTTTCACTCATATAATTATAGTTCATCAAAATGGCCTTCATAAACAATACATTTGTCCAATTTGACCCTTCTTCTGTTGGAGAGTTATCTGTGAACTGATCATGTTTTTTCATTATTTAGCTGATGAATGGCTTTTTCCAAACACATACAAGCCCTTCTGTAACAAGCACTCCTTCAAGCATTTTTTATTTAGAGTTCTCTGGTTGGATCATGTTATCTTTCTCATACAGTATAATTTTTGTTGTGTGATTAAAAGGACCACCTTTATAAAGTGAAGACATACCAAAAATAAAATCAAAATACAACACAATACAATAGAAGCAATACAATACAATAGAAGCAATACAATGCAATACAATACTAGAGTGCTGAATTTTTTCTTAGGAGAAGAGTCAATGTTTTACGGAGATTTACTAGGAAATTTTAAGGTCTGAAGTCACAAACTGTTGGTATGATGTAAAATAAGGATAATAGTTCACCGTTGTGTTCAAGTATTTTATTTCTGTTTCAGTATATTCCTTTGTTAAAACTGTCCAGCCTTCCTAAATTTGAGGACTTCTTAGAAACTATGCTGCATGAAACCTGAAGGCTGTTATATGTAAAACTTGCTAAGAGGATGTCAATAATTTTTAGGCAGTGTCTGAAGAAAACTCTATTGTAAAAAAAAAAAAAAAAAAACTCATAGAAGATATTAGAAATTATGAAACACATTGTAAAAGAACTGCAAGTGACTTCTGAACTCTTGGTGTATAGACCTCCTTATGCTACTTCTACAGATTGCCCTTCTCCTACCCTACTTGTCTCTATCACAGATTCTCAGTTAAATGTAAAGCATTGTTTCCTATTTTTTTCACAACACATATGTGCCCATTTAACATTCTGTGGACTGCCTGGGATTTTGATGCTACCCCACCCCCCAAAAAAAAAATCAGTTTTCTTCCTTTTCTGTCCCTAAGTGCATAAACCCTGTTCTCTCTTAAGATGAGCAATACTTTCTGTTTCATTTGGTAAAATAAGGAGCACTGAACAAAAATACCTTACAAGAGGACTTGCCAGTAAAAAGCTAGAGTTAAACTCTCATTCCTAGCCAAAGTACAGTGAATTTTGGGAACTGTTCTCACATCTTTATGCATTATGTCAGTCAGTCACCAAGCCTCTAACTTGGAAATTTGCATCTTCCCCACCCATCTGTCAGAGTGCTCTGACTAACTCAGCTCTCAAACAGAAAATGTATGTGGAGCCTAAAAAGCCCTTTTTGCCCAAATGTAATCTCCTGACACATTTGCGTAAGCACTTAGAAAGTAATGACTGTCCTTTACACTGGGCTTTTTGGAGGTTTCATCTTCTTGCACTCTTGTGGAGACAAATAACACTCAAGATAAAGTGCATGTCACATCCCATTGCTTCTTCCCCTCTCTGCTGCATCAAAAAAAATCAAACTGGTGCAATCTAATGTGGACAAGCGACATAGATTGAATGATTCATTTCAAATCAAGGGAAACAAAATAAGAAAGAACGAAAAGTGCTCTGAGAAGGAAAAGTGCTGCAAGAACACATTGTGTTTTCTTCCTTGTAATAAACTGTATCTTCTCAGCCTCTTTTTTTTTTTTTTATATATAAAAAAAAAAAATCATCATCTGAGCACTAGATCCACAGAAGCCTCCTTTTATCCTGGTTTGTTTCTTATGCTGGACTGTGGCTTCTGATGGAATCTTTTCTGCAACAAAGACAGTCACATCATCTCATTTGCTAACTTACAGATTTCCTACTGTCTGAGGATGTATCTAGTCCCTGTCCTTGGTCAGGACATCTCAAAGACATCTTTTCTCTCCCCTGAAGCTAAATATCATGAAAGTTATAGGAATTTAAATCTTTGAGATTTCTTTCATGCTCTATTCTTTGACTGAAATAGCCATGAAGTTCAACAGTAACAAAGGAGATGCAGGCAAACACAAATGTTCTCATACAGTGTGAGAGCATGAGTGTACTTTCTTTAGAAAATGAGGTGAGAAAAAGTGGCTGAATTCTGTCAGAGTAAGAGATAGATCAGAGATCTTAGATAGCCAGCCAACAAAGTAGCTGTAGGAAACTTATCCTGGAAGTGGGAGGGGAACATAAATAAATAAATAAATAAATAAATAAATAAATAAATAAATAAATAAATAAATAAATAAATAGAGAAAGTAGTTCCTCTGTGTTTATTTTCTCCCTACCCTCTCATGGCTCCTGAAATCACTCCTAGCACTATAGCAATGATCTTTCCTCCCACTGTCCTGTGTCTCATACCCTTTTGACCTCCCTTGCTACACTCCTCTTCAGGGTATTGCAAGATGGTCTCATACTTCCAACACACTCCAAACTGCTGCCTCCAGATGTTTTCCACATCCCTTGATTAACTCTGTTGCCCACCCCCTATTTGCTGTGGGTTATGGTGTGCAGTGACTGTCCAGGCAACCTCTGCATGGGCTCACGGCTGCTGTGGGGCCAGCTGAGTTCCCCATCTTTCCCTTAGCAGGAGCAGTAGTAGGTGTCTTTCCTCTAAGCATACCATGATCTTGATCATGCAAGCAGGTAATTATCATGTCTGGGACATCTATATGCACCTGTGAAATTTAGCTGAAATGAGTTAATGGATATAAAAGAAAGGCTGAAGTTGCACATACCTAAGGAATATTCCTTATATGTACAGGTTTCCTTAGGAAATCAGACTAAAAAGAGCACCAGACTCAGAAACTTTGGCATAGAAGTCTCAGAAGACTTTGGGCATAAAGGGCATATGTACTGGGTCCAAGTGATGCGATAGCCTACAGCGTTGATGAAAGTATCTGCACAAAGATCATACAATCAGAAGATTATATATTTTTAAATAATTGTGATTTTTTAAATATCACATCTAATTTAAGACAAAAAAGTGAGGCTAGGAGCTGGAAGGTCAGTGAACCACCTGACCACCCCCAAAAGCTGCAAGAGACAACTACTAACTTTAAAGCTGAAGTTATAATGTTGGAATAAACCTTCCTTGTTGAGAGACTGCACTGAGAATGTTAACACACACACGCAGTCCCTCCACCAGTTTGCACAAAATATATAAAACAAATCCAAAGCACTTCTGGTGAACATGCATATCAGCATATGCATTTGGAAGCTTCTGGGGACTGCTTTTCTATTTACTGACCTCTGATTTTCTATTGTATATCCCTCCTGGACTGGAAAACAGAGACAGGAGATTACTGCACCCAGGCACCACTTCAGCAAGGACAAAAACCTTAAACTATCATCACAAGGAAAGTGAGTTGCTATCTATTTAATCTATGTGGTTTGGGTTTTGTTTTTAAAGAAGATTATGCTTATTTTTGCATCAATTCAGCACTGTTTCCTTATCATTCCCCTACACAGTTTTCAATGCAAACCAGATAACTCATTTCAAATGCCCATGTAAAGAACATGAGCCTAATATGTATTTGGAAATGGTAAAGGTCACATAAATTTAATATTCCTATTTAGTCACTTCTAAATACAAGGTCAGGAAAATTCAGCAAAACAGTATGAGTGTATGAATGAGGCATGAAGTTTGGAAAGAAAATAACTTTTAATATCTCCTATAGCCTCTTCAGTTACCTGGATCAGGATGATAAGATAAGAGGAATAGCCAAATTAATTGCTTAGCATTAGTGATCTATATGAACTCAAAACCTGAGACTGAATGTTTTTCCCTCAAAGAGTAGATTTATTTGATGTACTCTTTCCAATTTCATGTAGACTTGCACTGCTGGCAATTAAGGAGTGGCAGGCGATGGAAGAGTAAAAGTGAGATTTTGTTCCAATAGATGTGAATTCTACCCCATCACTGAGGAAATCTTTAAGCCATATGCAAGAGATGCAAACTTCTGTTAAGTCTGACCAGTAGGTGGTTAAACACTCTCTGTGCAGAAGAATCTATCTAGTAGAGGACAGTTAGGAAGGAGTTGGCTCCAAGACAAGTTGAAGTACATGATTCAAAGAAATGGTGACTATTTCATAAGGAACTCCTTTTTTTTTTTTTTTTTTTTTTTTTCCTGAATGTGCCAGAAAAAATCCGTAGTCAACCACTGCAGATGGTTGTTTACAAATTCAGTGGAGCAATGGAAAATAGTGCCTTTGAAGCACAATGCTCACTGGGTTCTGCTCTACTGATGATTAGTGGGAATTAGGAAATGTGCAGAGATACTGGGCCAAGCTTTATAGAAATTTATTCAATGGCTTTATGTAAAAAATGTGTAAAATAGAAGGGGTTCTTCCTCTTCATGCAAAACCAGCTCAGCTTCAGCATCTCTAGCTCACAATGAGGTTTGAGAAGAAGTTTAAAGTGAAAACAGAAGTTCCCCCCACCACAGGATTAAAAGCATCAAGTAAAATGAAGCACTTTCAATAACCAGACACATAATTCCAGGCTCCCCCTAGCTTCTTCAGAGGATCTAAAGCTCTTTCCATCCCCTCCATCCTTAGGTACCAGCAGCAAACAGTATTTCCTTTTCCTCAGCAAAATCCCTCTGTTCTCCAGGGAGTTCCTGGTGAGTTTGTCCAGATTTGGCACCATATGTTGTGTTCATTGTTACACTAAAAAGACATGTTTTTATAAGGCTTTAGAGATCCTTTCATGATTTTCCATTGGTCAGCAAAGATTTTTATTTTTTATTTTTGTCTTTAGTGAATGCCTCTCAAATCTGTGATGGTCCGGACAGTTTACTCTGCTGAGCAAACTTTCTTCAAATAAAGGTTTCCAGGGGTGCAAATCCAGTAAGAAGAGATTAGCTAGGGTCAACTGAGAAATCCCCAGGAAAATGTAAAGAGTCTCTTCTGGATCTGCACAAACTCCTTGCTTCTCCCTGCCTGAGTCACTATTGGACTCCTAGATAAAATGGTTAAATCAAATGCTGGCAGCTGGCCAGCAGGTCTTTCATCCCATCACAGAAAGGTAAAAGGCGGGGAATTTGTGAGCTTTTCAGAGTGAGCCAATGATGAGTTTGCTCAGCAGAGATTGAATTCCTGTTGAACAGCCTGCCACAGCTTTTGTCTGCCAATCCTATCATTTTGCCTACCCATCCTTTGTCCCTCCTGATTTCTGCCCTCGTTAACACAAAATGACAGGTTTGCCCGTTTAACTCTCCAGGCTAAACTTCAGCTTCATTACTATGTATGAGATCTATTTTCACCTCAATTTAACATTAATAGAGTAATTTGCAGAGTTCTTAACTGAATCACAAATCTCTTAAATGACTATTTTACTTCCTTTGTAAGGATTCAGATTAATATTCACAATTTCTTCCAATCTAATGTTTATGCAAATGTAATACATTTGCTCCTCCTCTTCATTCTCCACTTGGACCCTTGCTCAGAGGACATCATAGTCACATAGTTTTACTGCTGTCTGCTCCAATTAAACTTATCAGAGGAATCAGCTGTGACCATGGTTTAATGCTGTTGGACCAGGTTACAGCTCGTGACAAAGAACTAAGAATCCCTTACAGTCATTTTTAAAATGTCTGTAGATGGCCCAATAGCTCCTTCCTCATCCTGGCTATGAAAACATCACGCTTTTCTTCCAGGAGGCAATGTTTTCTATTCCTAACTCATGAATGAGTTCCCAAGAAACAGCTTGAACTTGAGGTCCCCATAAAGAACAGCTTTGCTGGTTACTCCCATGGTGTCACTGTGTTTAGGAACAGCTCAGTTTAAAAATCCTGATGCTCTGTCAGACAATGCATTCTGGCCCACCTAGGCTGGGTTTGTGTTGTCCTTGTGAATAAAAGTTAAATCTCTTTCTAAAGAGTTCAGAGAAACTTCAGTTCCGTCCCTGAAGAACTTTCCGAATCTTGGACTGATGCAACCTCTTAACACAAGCTTGTGAATTTTAGAACATGGATGGTAGGCAAGTCTGGTTTTGAGAAAGGACTCTAGGCAGTCTAGCTGTACACAGATGTACTTAATGCCTTAATATATGAGTCTTTCTTGATTTATTGCAACTATATAGCTTTATTGGTAAAAAGAGCTCTTTCTGTTCCTGAACTCTTCAACAGCTGAAATGCTCCTAAGACTTAAAATATCTGGGAGGTTTTTTGCACTTTGCGTTGTTCGGGGTTTTGAAGAGTAGGGATTTGCCCTTTTTCTAACAATGTAATAAAGATGATTTAGTGGTAATATGACAGTGTCTCATGGCTCCCCTTAAAACTGAAGCCCCCTTGTTTTTGTCAGATCTCTTACCATTCAACCCTGTAGCTTCCAGTGTTTACACAAACCAGGCAGGACTGCCTTGCCAAGAGCAACATGTAAAAGTCTACAGGACAGCCAGGCCTGTAATCCTGGCTCCCTCTCAAGTGCCCCATCCTTTGCTGGATGGTATGATTTCACTCAAAGCATCCAGGAGTGCCAACAGACATTACCTTGGTAAGAAGGTTAAAATGCCTGAGTGTTTTCTTTACCCTTTTAAGAAAATAACTCAGCATGCTATTTTAAAAGTACAATAGATAAGAGACAGCTGCCACTGACAAAATCTTTTTATGGCAGTTTAGGGGCTTAGGGGGTGAATGTTCTACTTTATTTTTGTCTTTCTGGGTGGAAGAGCCTTAGGATTCAATGTCTGCTGTCAGTCAGTTTGTGAAATTGTATTTCATATGACAGGAAAGGGGCTTTAAAAAAAAAAAAAAAAAAAAGCTGAGCACAGGGAGATGAAGGGAACAAAAATCTGTTAGAAGATAAAATAGCTTCATAAGAATTAAAGTTCACACGTTTGCAGCTGGAACCTTCTCTCACGGTGCCTGGTGTTGATGAACTTTGATATTGTAAAGCATAACATCCTTCCATCTGACTATTTTTAAGAATTTCAACCACCACAAATTTCTAAAGGTGGGAATGGTGATCCTGGAGTGTACTGTGGTAATAAGACCCACTGCTGTCATTTAGAGCTTCTAAATCAGTTTGCTATAGCTTTCCTCTCTAAAGTCTTTTCCACCATGACAGAGAAAAGGCAGGATAAAGAAAGTGATAAAATGCTGCCAGGGTTCTGTGACAGAGACATACATCTTCTTGTCCTTTCAATCAGTACTGCTACTGTTCGGTTTACTGGATCTTCTACTTCAGAGAATGAAGCACTGCTCATTTATTCTTTTATATCAGAAATGCAAGGAACTTTATTCATATTCTTTAAACAATTGAAAGTCTGCTTTATATATATATATAGTTCAGAGTGATGCCATACTTGTGGGCTTCATCAGTGATGTAGAAAGTTGAGTTTATACATTGCCAGGAAGCAGCTTCAAGATGAGTGCTGTCAGTGAAAGGAAAATTTTCTTACTAGGGAGGAGAATTCATAAACTCACAGAGCAACTCATCTTGGAAAAGACCTTGAGAGTTCACCTGGTCCAATCCCCCAGCTTGGATCAGAACATCACCCTCTTTCAAACCAAAACAATTTTGTTATCCAAAGTCTTTATGACATTTATCTATACTGGCCAATTTATATCCAACCCTTGGATTTTTAAAATTAATATATATAATTCATGGTTTACTCATTATTTGCTGTGCTCAGTTTTTGACCCCTCACTACAAGAAGGACTTTGAGGCCTTGGGACGTGTCCAGAGAAGGGCTACAAAGCTGGTGAAGGGTCTGGAACACAAGTCTGCACAACAGTGAGGAGCAGCTGAGGGAACTGGAGTTGTTTAGTCTGGAGGAGAGAAGGCTCAGGGGAGACCTTATTGCTTTCTACAACTATCTGAAAGAAAGTTGTGGGGAGCTGGGGGTCTGCCTCTTCTTTCAGATAACTAGCAATATGACTAGAAAGAATGGCCTAAGTTGCACCTGGGTAGGTTTCTGTTGTAAATTAGGAAACATTTCTTCTCAGAAAGAGCAGTCAGGCATTGGAACAGGTTGCCCAGGGAGGTGGTGGAGTCACCCACCCAGGGGGTGTTCAAGGAGAGGTTGGACGAGGTGCTTGGGGACAGAGTTTAGTGGGTGACATTGGTGGTAGGGGGATGGTTGGACAAGATCTTGGAAGTCTTTTCTAATCTTAATGATTCTAATTCCTTAAGAATAGGAAGGAGGAAAACACACACTTCTTTCCAAACACTCAACATTGCAAGCAAACATGGAGTATTTAAAAATGAAGGAGAAGACAAACTTAATTAGAGAGAATACTTTTACAAATCTGGAACCTGAGTCAGATTAAGACTCTGACAGGTTAAGTTTCTAACAGGAGCTTGAATGCTGTTAAACCTCCTAACCCTGCTGATTAGAAGAGGAATCCTCCTAACAAGAAAGCTGCAAAGGAGGGTAAATGGAGGTACTATATTTGCCACCTTGACACATTCTCAAAGCAACAGCACTAAGTACTTCATCTTTTCTGAAATGAGCTCAGGAAAGAACAGGAAGCCATCATATCACAGTATCTGCAGTACTCCAGCTAGTGGACAAACTCAATGTACAAAGAACACATTTTCTAAACTAAATCAAACTTTGACAGTTCAGACCTCTGGATAGTCCTCACTTTGGAATGAAAATTGAAGTGACTTTTAAAGTTTTGGAAGTGATGTCTTCTGTGCCTGGCACACCATGCTTGTGATCAGGAGGAGACCTGTGGTTGATTCCCCAACATGTTTGTCCCATCTGCCAGAAAAGAGAGGCTTTTTTTTTTTTAACAAAGTTTAACAAAGTTTAAAAAGTAGGGGAAAAAAAAAAAAAAAAAAAAGCAGGAGGAAGAAAATTAGGGAGTACCAAATACAACTTCTAAATTCTGGGAATATCCCTTCTCATTTTTGTACCTCAGACTTTCCATCCATAAAATAAGATTAAACCCACTTTTTGAAAAACACACAGGAACAATGTAGGGGGGAGTGTGTGTGTACATGGTTCAGTGTAGTTTTTCAAAAGTGAGTAACGTCAAAGTGATTTTCTTGATTTGTTCACAACAGGTGTTCCTTATGTGGTGGAACCGAGTTCTCTTTTTGAGCTTCAAGGCATGTGATTTCCTTTCCAATCTTTGTTTACAATTCTGTGAGCACACTGACAACATAAACACTCAAAACCTGAGGTTGGCAGTGTTTCCCGGCCAGTTAGAGGTAAAATGACAGATATTCAGAAACCTACAATTATTTCAAGAGGGGAGAAAATCATCTTTTTTGAACTACAGCAAAACACCATCTACCTTCTATTTTTTAAATCATATGCTTATTAACTTCATGTTAAATCATCAAGACTTACTGAAAATTAATTGCCAGTGTGAGTTGGGAGAGAGAAGGGTTTATCCCTATTTTTCTGCAATGATTTATTACGTGAATAAGTGACATTAGAAATCCAGTGTGGGTACAGCATGTGAAAGGGACATGGAAACAGGCAAGACAATGATCACTCGGGCAAACCATGCTGAATGTTATCCTCCAGGTGGTCCCTTGAGCAATGTTGGTGCTCAGGTGTGTCATTGACTCGTTGGCTTTAGTACGACTATTCCCCTGCTTTATAAGCAAATGTTTGAACATTTTCTTAGATGGAGCTTAATCAGTCTTGACACATATTGTCCTTGATGAGAGTGTGATGGTAAAGCTAGGAGGGGCAGTGTGATAACTGAGAGGAACAGAAGAAAAGTCATGCAGAGGAAGAATGAAGTAAAAAGAGGAGGGATAAGGGAAGGTAGTGAAAAAGGGAAGATTTACTCTGAATCCCTCCATTAATTAAAATGAAAGAACACTTTCATTTATGGGGCTGTCAGTCCATTTTGGAAACTTTGTGTGTCTCTAAACTGCCTGAGCCTCATTTTTGAGGTGTATGATGTCCCTACAAGCCTTCAATAAAACTGTAGCTCTGCAATTCACAGTGGTTGTTAATTTATTATATAGAGAACCATATGTATTATAAATGAAAGTCTGGGGGTTTTAGGGCCAGTTGACTACACTGGAAAAATATTCATCGCATAATTTATTAGGTCTGTTTTGGCATTAATCTTTGAATAAATTATTCAGTGAATAGTAATTGACCAGGTATAGTAATGGTCAAAACCTGTCAGAAATATTTGCAATGAAAAAAAAAAAAAATATTACAATATTCAACCAAAAAAAAGGGTGCAAAATCTCACAAACAGTGTATTTTAGCATTTCAAGGAGGTACATAAAAGTGTGTATTTGCTTTTTCAATAAGTTTCAGTATCAGTCTTCTGATGGATTAATGGATTTCTTGGTATTTCTTCAAACTCTGTTTTGTCTTCTAAGAGCATTTTAAATGTAGAGCTGAAACCTTTCCTAATGTTTTGCAGAATGAAAGAGATGTGGGGAGAAATGCTTACTGTTAGCTATAGCTGACAGTAGAGTATTATTACAATCTGATATCATTCCATTTAAACTATAGCCCTCTTCAGTAAAGAAGGATCTTGTATCTCATATACTGTGATACAAAAGTGCTAGTATACTGGTTTGTTTGTTAGTTAGTTAGCTTGTTTGTTTGTTTGTTTTAAGCTTAGGGGGACATATGAGAAAATGTGTAAGCTCCTCAGAGAAGAGGAAACATCTCTTAGTGTGTACTTTTCTTTAAGGGAAAAGACCAAATATTACTTCCTTTTAAGGGAAAGACTGGTACTACAAATGCCTTCCACATTAACCCAAGAAGTATTCCAGAATAACAAAGAGATTGAATCTAAGGCACAGAGAAAGTTGTTATTTTGATTGACATTTGTCTTTTGCTTTATCAAAATCAAAACCCAAACATGGCAGAAATCATTGCAAGTTCTCTGTACTATGTGATTTAATCCTCTGTTGATAGGATAAGCTGTAAAACCATGGAGGAAGCAGTAAAATATACATATATACATGTACATGTACATGTACATCTACATCTACATCTACATATGCAATACACACTTTTAATCTTGGGCAGTTTCCAGAAGTTATGACTGGAGTTAGGAGCTAAAAACTGAAGTTTACCATCTCAGATCCATGCAGGGCTGATAACTAAGGAAATTTGCTGGAGGAGCCAAAGAAGAGGTTGGCCTCAACTAAGGGAATTGACAATCACATTTCACAGTGTTTAGCACCCAAACCTATATGTTGGTGAATACTAACAGATGAGCATCAGCAAGTCTCTGACCACTAAGAAGTGATGCCAGCAAAACAAACAACATTGAATCCAACCATCATATTTTCTATGTTTGATTGATCTGTTTTGTAGTAAGTTGTGCTAGTGGAAGACTTCCATGTACATGAATACGGCATACCTAAACATTTCATTGTTTTTCCTAAAAGTGCGGATATCTTCTGTGTCCTGCCTTTTGTGAAGCACCCATTAGCCTTAATCAGTGTTACCTCATAAATGAATCAAAAGGAACGGTTCTCTCATTGCAGACTATAACTCCTTGCTAGCTGAGGTTAGAAAATATTTTAGAGGTTGCAAGACAGGGAAAATGACACATAAAAGACAGGAGAAAAAAATAAAAGGAGCAGCCAGATCTATTGAAGGGGGAGAGGAAAAGACACAGAGTATTGTTAACATTAAACATTAACGATGTACTAAGTTATAATTTGTTTAGGGTTTTGATAACCTGAACAAGCCACTGCATTTTATTAAACAGTTTTGATGTCATATTAAACACAAAATCATAGAATTATAGAATCATAGAATGATTGAGTTGGAAGATCATTTAGTTCCACCCCCACCCTGCTATGGGAGGGATGCCATCCACTAGATCAGCTTGCACAGGGCATCATCCAACCTGGGCTTGAACACCTCCAGGGATGGGGCATCCAGCTTCTCTGGACAACCTGTGCCAGGGCCTCAACACCCTCTGAGGGAAGAATTCCCTCCTAACCTCTAATCTCAATCTCCACTCTTTTAGTTTAAAACCATTCCCCTAGTTCTATCATTATCTGCCTGAGAAAAAAGTTGCTGTCCATCTTTTTTAGAAGCCCCTTTTAAGTATGGAAAAGTTACAGTAAGGTTTCCCAGGATCCTTCTTTTCTCCAGGTTGAACATCCCCAGTTCTCTCAGCCTCTCTTCATAAGAGAGGTGCTCCAGCCCTCTGATCATCTTTGGTGCCCTACTGTGGATCCTCTCTAACAGGTCCACATCTTTCCTGTGCTAGGAACCCCAGGACCTGGATGCAGGATTCCAAGCTCACACTGCTGGCTCATGTCTACAGTTCCTCAGTTCTCCCTTCCTATCCTTTCTAAAAATAGGAGTGATGTTTCCCTTTTTTCCAGTCACCAGGGACTTCACCTGATGGCCACAACTTTTCAGATATGATGGAGAGAGGCTTGGCAACTCCATCAGCCAGTTTCCTCAGGACCTTGGTGTGTACGTCATTGTGTCGCATAGACTTGTACATCTTCAGTTTCTTCAGGTGGTCTCAAACCTACTCTTTGCTTACAGTGAGAGGGACTTTGCTACCCCAGCCCTCACCTAAAGGTTTAGGGACTCATTTAACCCATGCAATAAGATATCTATGAATTTTGGACATGCAGACAGATCTGTCAGTGGATATCTGAGTAAGGACATTGCATTACATTGCCTTCAGAATGAGGTTGTCACTGAAGTGTCTAAAAATTACTGACCTGCTATTACAATCACACTGGCACTTCAACGTTGATGTGAGGATGTTAGTTCGATGATTTTTGCCTCAGAGGCCTACGATAACATCCTGTCACCTTATGATACAGAATTAAATAAACAAAGTTTTCTGGACAAATTTACACCATCTGAAGAGCTTAGCCACGGCAGTTCTGGTTGCATGGTTTTTATTTCCTGCATTCAAAACCAAGATATTTGGTCCTTATTTCATTTATTTTACCGCACTTCACAATAATTCTCCAAAATCGTAATTCTCCAGATATAGAAATCAATGTGATACTCAATTCTTGTTTCCTCACAGAAGCAAAAACCATTTCTAGAAGTAACTTTTTAAAGTTCTTAACCTGTGATCTTACATTGAAATATAGAATGCAAGAATTAAACACAAGGGGTAGGTATATTAGAAGAATTACACTGACATGGCATAAATTATCAAGGACAGAGCCTGTGTGTTAAATTTATGCAGCTAGGCAGAAAAACTTGGGGGAAAAAAAAAAAAAAAAAAAAAAAAAGAAAAAAAGAAAACTATCTCACATTATTCAATATTCCACAAAGTGCAATTTAAAAAATGAAGACTACACTGTTAAAAACATTTGTTTGGCTATTAATTACATGAAAATGTAAAGAATGAAAAGAGGCTGGAGATTGATAGTATATTTGTCCTATGCCAGGTTTACCTGCTCACACCCATGATTAATATCAGTGGAAAATCTTTGGCTAAATTGCTATGAACTGTGCTGGCTGGAAATGAGTGTCAGGAAGAGTAGCACTGCAAGACAGCCAGCTATCAACCTGTGGAATATCCTAACTGCCACACAATCACTGGGTACTAGACTAATCTGAAATAATTTCTGAGGACCCATTAAAGCTACTCCTATTCTTATTCATTAGCTTTTGATGCCCCTGAATCCTTCCAGTATAAAGTAAATTAGAATATTTTGAGGAAAGCTAGTAGCTCTTCAGTGTTGTTGAACGTGTCACAACCTAACCCTCAATAAAATAGGAGTGTCAATATGAAATCTTACACAATGGCATTTATTCTAAATCTTTCCCCTCTCTGAGCCATCAACTTTCATGAATATCTGTGAAAGCCTCATGGCCAAACCAAGGCATGCCCAAATTAGATGATAATGTTATAATAGTTGTTCTGACATGTTAGTTGTTCTTTATTATACCAGGGTTATGTAATAGCTGTCATGGGCTTTATAAATATTTTGCAAATAATGACCCAACACACAAAGTCCTTTCTCAATCATTATTCAGGCAAAATTCTTTTGTTCTCATAAGTAAAGCTGGATTTGGCCCCAAAGCACTTATTTTACAGAACTGTTATTAGAAAACAATCATTGCAAATGCAATTATTTTCAAGACAGCACAGGAAAGAATGCCATATTCCCTAAGCAGAGATCAAACCCAATAATTAAGGAAAAAAAAAAAAGAAAAAAAAAAAAAAGCACACAGAAAAAAAACAAAGAACGCTCCAGAATGATTCGGTGAGTAATCACAAGTAACAGAAAACAGAGCCGTTGCCAGTGTATATTATTCCACTTCAAACACAATGGCAAAATGAAATACAAAAGCAAAGACAAGCAGACAGGGACACATAAGTTGTGTCTTATTGTCAGTGTGTATAAGAAATCATTGGTAAAAAGGAAAATAAGTAAATACATATCTTTTAACTGATGAGAATATGAAAGGGGAAATGGCATGGCACTCCATGGGTTGTTTCTTTCAGCATATAATTTTCATAAAGATATGTTTTTATTTAATCTGTTCTTTTGGGGATTTTCTTTTTCAAATTTTGGCCGTGATCAGTCTTCATTCAATTTATATCAAGCCTATCAAGCCACAAGTATTCTGTGAACAAATTGTTCTTACTGGAGATCTGTGTCTTAAGATTTTATGGTTCTTAAAATCATTTAATTATTGCAGTATTCTCCACTGAGGCCTCCCTACCAGTTCAGTGAAGGCCAGCCCTAATGAGCTGTTACTATAAAGTTACCATACCACTTTAAATATTGTACATGGAAAATAATTAACAACTTGCATAACGCTGTGTAGTAACAACTAAACAATTAAGAAAGTGGCCTGTAATACTGAGATCTAGACAATAAATAAATAAATAAATAAATAAATAAAATAATATTTAGTATTTGCTGGAAATTTTCTTTTCTCTCATTTGGTTTCATCCCCAGCTGGACACCTGGGAGGGTGGATAGCCATTATCGCTAAAGGGTGACATTCGTACAGGAACAAACTGGACATCAAAAAAGGTAGGACAGAATGAGAAACAAAAATGTACTCCTTAGGAATATGTTGTTCTGAAGCAACCTCCTGTGCTGGGCAGGTTTGGATAGTGGAAGATGCAGGTGTCCTGTGTGAGAGAAGATGAGGATCTTCTGGATCCATGGTCCTACTGGACCCAGCTGGCTCCAACACCATTGTGAGCACCTCATCAGGCATCAAAACAGCAACCCATCAGTGGAGAACTACCACCTCCAGCTCAGACATATTTGGCAAAGAGCAGCAACTGCTGGAGTGGGAGATGGGGGAAAATGCTCTTGAGGATACTGCCTGGAGATGTGGAGAGGGAAAGGCTGCTGAGAAGATGTTGCAGGGAATGTGGCTGAAGGATGGAGACATTCCATGACAGCCGGGTACCTCCAGGGGACTGTGGTCATAGGTGAACCATGATGGTAGGAACATCCCTGAAGAACTGCAGCCACTGATGACCCACAGCAAAGCAGAGGAAAGCCATTGGGAAACAGAATCAGTAGACAGAAATCAATGTGCATGGAGCAGAAAGCAGAAACCATTACGTGCACAACCCCAAATCTCATGTGTTGATGGTCTCTTCACAGAAGGAATAGGGAAAGGCTCAGTGTAACCACTGTGAAAATAAGAGAATCTCAGATTATATATATAGAGAGAGGAAACGTGTTTGACTGAAAACACGTTTTTCAGTCAACTTTTTTCTCCCTAGGAAAGAGGTAGGAAAGTTGTCTCTTTAAATGTTTGATTAGGCTTCCCTTGCCTCCCCTCCCCTTCTCACCCCTCCCTTCTCTTCCCCATTATGAACTGAGTAATAAGACAGAAATCTGCTAAAGGATGAATGCTGAATCTTTCTTAATAAATGTCTGTACCTAATGGAGCAAAGAAGAGTCACCCAGGAGAATGCCAATTGTACTTCTTGAAGTGCCTGAAGGAGCAGTCACTTCTTTGAAACTGGGCTCTCACTGTATGTCTGGTTTTTTATGTGTTCAACAAAGCCCCATGGCACTGCCCACAAAGGCAGTCCTTCTCACTGTGAATATAAAAGTGAGTGTCAGCCTCTGAGGGAGCAGACAAGCATGCAAGAAGCTGACTGACCTCAACGGCATAGTAGGGTGGAAGTGACAAAGAGGGAAACAACAGAGTGAGTACTTAAGGTCACTTCACATGATATCATCTAACTTTCTTTGAATGGGAGTTAAGAACGTTTTTTGATCAGTCAGGGAACAGAGATTAGTTTCAGCATTTTATCCAGAGGTTTTCTCAGTAGACCCATGAAAATCACCTTAGTCTTATCAAAATAAATAAATGAATGAATAAATGAATAAATATAAAAATGTTAGCCAGCTGTCATCCAAGGCTGGACACTGAAGAAGTCATGTCCATGTGAGCTGTAGGCATAGTGGGACAGAAGGTCATTTTATGGCCTCCTAAAGATGACTATGGGTGGAAGAATCTGCCATTTCAGTTGAAGTGAGATTGCTGCATGTGTGAAACATGGGTCCACTGCTCTGAACTGAGTCTGACTGCAGTTTGGATAATAAAATTTTTGACTGCCTGAGTATCTTGGACCCTGGATGCTTTTCAAAGCACTTTTACCGTACAAGTTCTATTCTCAATGCACTGTTCTTACTAACAGACTCTAGATTTAAAATCCAAGTGGAAAATAGGGAAAGTGTTACCTTGCTCCCATGGTTGTGTAAAGAGCAAGACTGCTGTCTTTCAGGTCAAACTCACCTGTCCCTCAGCATATCTGCCTAACAAACATGACTCAATCTTTCTCATAGCATTCTCTCATTAACTTGCCTAATTCTTAAATTCCTATATGGACTCCCATTGATCCAACACATGTGAATTATCACCCCACTTTTCTGAATTGCCACTCCAAGTTTACAAGTACATCCTAAGGGACTGGCTTCCTATACAAAAACATGTAGTTTGGTGTTCATTACAAGAAGTAAATAATTGTTTTTAGGTTTTAGTCTTGGATACAAGGAGATATTGATATAATCTATTACTATAGAGCTTTAATTTGCACTGCTATCAATTAAAAGCACCCCTCTTAATAAATCAGGGATGAAGAGTCTTAATAAACAGTAAGATAAAAAACGACTTATCATGTCTTTCATTTTGATGTATGTACTTAATATTCTCTTTCATCACTGTAAGAAGATAGCGATCTTGCCAAAAGCTAGAGCAGAGAGAGGGAACAGTGCTGATAAACAGCCACCTCTCTGCAGCTAACTGTGGAGTACCTTTAGCTGCAAGATGTTATTAAAACTGTACCTTCAGCTCCTAAAAAATTTAATCTAGATGCCTTTGGGGGAGAGGCAGGCAAACATTGAACAGTGGGCTGTCATTTTCTTTCTGCAACCCCCACAGCACAAAATAACTAAAAACAATTAGATCTCTTGTGTGAAATGTCAGCAGTGACTGTTCTGTAGTGGGCTCCACAGCTGAGCTGGCAATGCCATTTAGATGGTGAGAACATCATAGTGCTCAGACTCAGGTTTTGCTTCCAGAAAAGAAGTAATATCCATCCTGCAGAGACCTTTGAGGAATGGATGGCTTGAGAGACTAGATGATGTTGCAGGTTAAGTTTGACCTACTTTAGTAATGACCAAGCAGCTTTACTATCTGGATGTTTCACATGATTTATTGGGTTCATATTGTGTCCAAACCACTATGCAAGCTGGAAGTAAACAGAGGAACTCTGAATATTTTATTGGTTTGTTCTTCATAATAGAAGCTCTGATTTTACAACTCAACAGTTTTCTTCAATTAATTGGCTCAAATGAGTAACTCTATAATACGATTTATGCAACAATTGCTCTTTTTGTGATTATAACTTCACAGTAGTGATGCTGTAATTGTGATTGAAAATGCACTTTCAATTCCCTAACTTCAAGCACTTCTAAAGGCTGTGAGAAAAAAAAAATAAAAAAATCTTGTAAAATGAAACTTTACTTACAACTTCTTAAATGCCACAGCTTGACCAACATGATGTCAGGAAATAGTGAGATCTGGCTACTCACTGTGGATCAGGAAGCCGAGGAAGACAATACAGCCAACAGGGCAGGGGCCTCCCACATTACCAAAGGGAGTTGAACAGAGACAGCAGCCAGCTTCAATCAAAAGTCTGGACCATCGGGCAATGTGTGGTGATAAGAGAGGTATGATGTGAAATTGCTAAATCAATCAATAGGTTGAGATTAGGTCTGATACCAGGGTGGTGATGAACTGTGATGACAGACTGGTCATCTCCCATTGTGACAAGGAAGGTCCTAGGTCAAGCTAGGATGTTAGTCCATGGGTCAGGGTCCAGATTAGTAGGATCTATGGTCAAGCAGAGGCATGGCTATGGCTGAAATGGAGACCAGCACTCCTACAACAGAGCAGGCAGTAAATGGGTGCACAAGGCTGACCTGAACCAGGTTCCTGGACTCACGGACAGGGAGAGGGGTACCTATTCCTGGTATTCCCATGCCTGGTGAGGATGGTTGAAGCCCAGTGAGGCATATCCAGGGACCAGGCAGACTTTTCACCTCACCCTCAAACAATATAAGGTACCGAGTATTGCAATTATAGTCTTACACATTTGTATTTTTTAAACATATGTCACAATAACAACAATAATTTTCTCAGAAAGCTTACTTCTGTAAAGATTTTTTCAACCAGGCACTCAAGCATCTAGCTTAACATGTTTTGCTATTATTTATTTATTCTGTAATGTCCTTTATCAACTAACTGATACTGTCAGTGCATCAGAGCAGGGATCATCCTCCATTATTATACTCCCATGAACTACTGCCTAAAAACAGTGGGACCAACAAAGATATCTGCACCCAGCAGTTCAACTACTGATGCAGCAGTTGATCTGCACTGACGGCATGGGAAAGTTCAAATCAAGCATCACAGAAGTAATAGTTGTGCCAGCTCAGGTCTGCAAGCAAACTAGTCATGTGGTGTGTTGTAGCTCTGTTACTTCTAGCTTTAGTCCAGACATCTCTGCATCAGCTGTAATTGTCATATTTCACAGAGCCCTGCTTAGTTTACAAAATGTAGAGAGGGTTCTTTTGTTTTGTTTTTAATACTGAGGTTGTTTACCCATTCTGAACACCACATAAAATTCAGTGCTTTTTCAACCAAATGCTTTGATTATTATAAATATAAAATTAAGCTCTTTTTCATAAGCAAATGAAGGACTATATCAGAACTTTAACTCAGATATCTTAATTACGCTTTCTGCAAAAAGTCTGTTGTCCTGACAAAGCCTGTAGAGGATTGTATTTTATATATAGCATTTGCAAGCACAGATAGGCAGACATTTTAACACAGTAGTATTTAATTGCTAGGAATAGGGCAGTATATCTAATACAATCTCTAAAGTGAAAAGATATCATGTAATTTTTGTGAAATAGAAATAGAAGAGATGCAGAAATCTATTTTGGTTCAATGTTACCAATGTGAAATGTTGACCTTCAGGACACAATGGAAGGTTTATATTTCTGCATTTGCTAGAGGCAAAGATGACTGGTAAGTCACATGTTGGAAACAATGTGTTTGGGACTTGTGGAGATGTTCTAAGGACTTTTCTCAGTCCACTGCAACAGTCTTGTTTTTAACTGTGGCATGTGCAACCATGTGTTCAGAGAAGCCTCTTGTCATAAGCTGAAAAGTAAATGTTTTTAGAAAATGTATAGCTGAAATTCAAAAATTAAAAGCACAGAAGCTAACGCTAGGTGCAATAATATTAAGTATTACATATTCACAGCAAGGTATGAGTTACAGCTGCTGGAGGAAACAACTCTAAACCACATACTTAGAAATATTTACTGTTTTGTTTTACTTTCAATCGCAGTGTATATTTCTTCTGAAAAATAAAACTGTAATACATCAATGGGGTATAACAACACAGATACAGCTTATTTGTCAGTGTGTTCCTCCATCTTTACACCAGAATAACTCCATTTATTTACAATGTATTTCTTACTGAAGAAGATAGTTACAACCCATAAAAATAAATAACCTAATATTTTTTGTTAGAAAAGATTCTTGTGATATTTCCTGGAGAAACTCTTGCAGCTGGCATCAGTCAGGCCTTTCAAAATCATCAAGAAGTCTCTGGTCTAAGGAGATATCCCATGAAATACTTTTCAGGTCAAGCTGGTGCTTACAATTTAAAAGAAACAAACAAATAAAAATTTTTCTGTTTTTTGCATTGTAAACCCAATTCATGCCAGAGAACTGAACATAAATGTTCCAATCTGACTGGGGGTCTATAAAGCCACCAAAGGAACACCATAAGGTGAGGCAGCACAGGACACAACATTATGCTTTCTGGGTGCAGGGAGTTCACCTCACTGTGATGTGGGGTGATATTTCCCTGGGCAGCCCAGCAGCCCTCTTATGTCTGTCACTTAGCCACAGTAGCAGATTTTTCCCTTTCCAGTGCATGTCCTTGGGGAGTCATTGTCTGCTGGACAATACAGGAAGGAGTTCCTTACTTCTGCTCCTCTGACCCATTACAGGGTTTTATCTCCCTTAGCATCAACAGCTGTCTCTTCTGTCTTTGGTTATTCTGTTTGTGGTAGAAGTTTATTTGGAAAGTTCAAGTTCAGATGATGATATGTGCTGATGTTTTGCTAGGCTTGTTATTACCTCCTCCTAAAACATTGTAGGAAATTACACTAACACCAACTCCTCACAGTGAAAGAACCCTTCGGTATAAGATGACAAATCAAAGACTTGGAAATCATCAAACACCAAATGAAGGTTTTCATGCTGCCTTTACTTTTTCTGTATCTATGATACAGTCTTAATTGCTCTGTAACATCCTATGTTTCAAAAGACACCTGCTTTATTCAACATACAGACCAGATGTTACTCAGGAATTCATGTGCATTATGGAGTAAATGCAGCTATGAAGAGGTTTGTTGAGAGCAAGGTAAAGGACTCTGGGAAGTTAAGAAAGGCACTGATGTCAGAGCAGGTGAACGCAACATTAAAATGATCTGTATTTCCTCCTTGTCTTTGCCATTTCTAGACTTTTGGAAGTTGAAAAAGTAATCACACCAAAATGTTGGCAGCCACCCAAAGTTCTCAGTTCTCCTGTTCTTGGACCCAGTTGCATACCACAGAGAACAGAGCTGACCATTTCTTATTGCAGCTGAGATCTACAAAATGGCTATTTGATACCTCTGACATCCGTGTGGATGAAATGAAGAAGCAAAGAGTTCTGAACTGGAAGGCATGTCAGTATTTTGGTTCTGTCATTATTCCATCAGAGGAATGACAGTTCTGAGGGATGGGTATGCTTTGTGGGGCACCTTACCATCCTGGTTGATGTAGTCCACAGTGAGAGGCTTTTGGAAAACAGCAAGGCTTACTTCAAACCTGAAGAATTGCTTGCATCTTGTACTAAGTGACACTAAAGAAAAAAGACAGTATGAACCTAGACATCATCTGAACATGGAGGGCAGATGGGGCAGGCAGCAAAACCCAGGACCTGTGAACAGTCCCAAACCACAGGGGCTAGTCATCATCTGAGTTAGCAAAGATAAGAGCCTTTAATTTTATTTCTTCATTTATAATAAATGAATTCTTATCAGTATCATTTATGGTCATGAAAATAGGATATCCATGAGTGGACCCTCAAAGGACAGGAGGAATTTGAAAAAGTCAAGTCATGATTGAGGAGAAGGACAGAGTGCACCAGTACATTAAATTGTGGTTGCAGATAGCAAGTCTTCATTGCCTTTCCACTTTGGAGATGAGGTTACATAGGAAGAGGGAACCTAAGTGGAAAACATTGGGAGATAAAAGGAAAACAGAACAGGTGAAAGGATTGGAGAACTGATGAGAAATGGAAAAGAGAGAAGACATGCAAGCAATAGAAAATATGTTATTCTCTCCTCTTTCCCCTCTATTAGTCAGAACAAGATCACGTAACACTTTCATGTTTCCTGCTGCTCAGAGAGAACCTCCTGGGTACTATTTTGTGCCCAGGGCCTCTGGTCCTGGCACTGGGCACCTCTGACTAGAGCCTAGCTCTGTCCTTTCCTCACCCTCCCCTCAGGTATTTACAGACATCAGCGAGATCCCCCTGAGCCTCCTCTTCTCCAGGCTGAGCAGTCCCAGCTCTCAGCCTCTTCTGACAGGAAAGGTGCTCTGGTCCTGTCAACATCTTGGTGGCCTGCCTTGGACTCTCTTCAGTACACCCAGGGATCTCATGTACTGGGGAACCCAGAACTGGACACAGCACTCCAAATATGGCACCACCAATGCTGAGTAGAGAGGAAGGATCACCTTCTTCAACTTGCTGGCAATATTTTGCCTAAAGCAGCCCTGGACAACATTAGTCTTCTTTGTCACAGAGACATATTGCTGGCTCATTTTCACCTGTTTGGATCCCGAGGTCCTTTCCTGCCAAGCTGCTTTTCATCTGGGTGGCCCCCAGCATGTGCCCAGCATGTTCTGATCCAATGTATCATCTGTGAAAAAATGTGTTTGACATTGTCTACAAAATTACACAGCTGAGCCCACACTAAATACTTTTAAAATGCCCACATTACCTTACAAATAGGAGAACAGACAAAACTAAATAAATAAATAAAATAAAAAATCAACCTAGTGTAAATTTGCATAACTCCACACACACTCTACTTCTTAACTCTGTTAATTTACTCTAGTTTCACATCTGCCTGAGATCTTTCTACCTGGAGCTCATAGATGAGAAAAACTTATTTTGCATTTCTTGTGTTCCCAAAATTCACATAAAATTAAGAATTTATGAAAGGCAGGCTCAAGGTTTAAATTAAACCATCAATTCTTTCTTGTGCTAACAGATCATAGAAGATTAAAGGGGATTGGTGCAAGGCAGGGAAAAGAAGGAGATTATTTTTGGGAAATGTAAATTATATTTTGTACAATTCTTCACAGATGGGGGCAGGCCATCATTGATTGTTTCTTAAAGTGGTTGGGTGTGGAAGTCCTGGAACAGGGGTTAATTGTGAAATATCTGCAGCTTTTTCCTATTATTAAATCATCAATAATATGTAACCTGAACAATAGCTCTGAGAAAGAACTATGTGCCCAAAATCTTACATATTTTTCCAACTGCATTAGTTGTTTTATTAAAATATATCTCCCCACAAACATTACTCAGCAAGAAGCACATTGCATGTGTATATAAGTTCTTAATTATATCAGCTATCTTCCCAGAATTGTACAGTTATCTAATAAGAACAGTTTGCAAAGCAGTATGACAATGAAGGAGAAAGGGGGGAAAGGAGATTAAAGAGGCAGGGACAGAGACTCTTTGGAGGCATTTTGATCCTGTTGGCAAACATCTTGGCAATGCACCTGAAAATCTAGAAAAGATGGCTAGAGAGGGAATAGGGGACTGGTGAACTGACAGTCGTACCTGGTATAAGGAGGAACTGCTGCATTCAGCCTGGCTATTCTACTGTTGAAACTTCACCTGATAGCCACTGGGAGGAAGGGAGCTAGTGTCTCCATGAGCAAAGCTCTGAGTCTGGCAGTGTCAGAAGTAGGGGAAAGGGGAGTTGGTGGCAGACACAAGTCTTTCTGAGTGACGGGGAAAGCATCGCTGTCACAGAGTGGTATCAGGAGAAGAGGACATAAATCAGGGAGAAAGGTAAAGAAAGGAATCCATGAAGATAGGAAAAGGTGAAACCAAAGTTGTGACCAACACTACAGGTTGCAGGGACATGGGTGCAAGCCATCATAACACTGACGTAGAAGGAAAAGCTACATACCATGTATATCTATAGTCTGTGCCCTGGCTTCCAGCCGTGACAGTGAACAGTGGCCCAAGACAGACATGATTAAGAAGTCTGCCATTTTTCCAAAAGCATTCTTCAGCCCATACATACACTTACCACTCATTCAAGGGGCAACGGGCACAAACTGAAGCACAAGAGATTCCAGCTCAATATGAGAGGGCACTTCTTTACTGTGAGGCTGACAGAGCACTGGAACAGGTTGCCCAGAGAGGCTGTGGAGTCTCCTTCTCTGGAGATATTCAAAACCCGCCTGGATGCCATCCTGTGCCACATGCTCTAGGTGATCCTACTTGGCAGGGGGGTTGGACTAGGTGATCTTCAGAGGTCCCTTCCAACCCCACCCATTCTGTGATTCTGTGTTTCTCTGATTTTAAACAACTATGGTAGTTAGTTTGTATCTAAGCTAGTCAGATGTCATGTGCTTGCAGTCAAAAGACAGAAAGAGACACTATTAGGGCACAAGCCATTTTAGACACCTATAGTGTGATGAGTCATACCTTGAAAATGCCTCTTCTTCATTGCTTCTAGAGGAAACTCAGATTTGTTGAAATATGTCTATGCTTAGTGAGGTGAGCCTAACCTTTTCAGCCTTTTTAGTCATTCCGAGTCAAGTATGTCAAATATGTTCCTTTCTCTAAGTGAAGGAGTAACCTGGTATTCATCCACTTCAGTCACAGATTGTATCTCCTCAACTTAATCACATGAGACAATAGAGTCATTCTGATTGTGCTGTTTACCTGACTGAAATGGGTAAGACTTGCTTCCCTATGACTAAGATCTCTGCTGCTGCAGAAATTACACAGGTGCTCGTATCCATTACAAAAGGAAAACTTTCAACCATTTAAGGGATGTGGTTGAAATCAAGGATGAAAAAATATTGCTTAATCACTCTGCATAGGTGTGCCACTCATCTACTCAGTGCTTAATTAAGGTACACAATGGAAGATTATTAATAAGAGATTCCTTAACTTCTGAACAGAACACTTATGGTTTGATAAATAGTCACATTTTATTGGGCACTCTTGTTAAATGCACTGTTTAAATACAGTTTTTTTAAAAAGCAGAACCGGTTGACTTGCAGATGATTTCATTAATGGATTAATGTGATGTGTAATAGATTATACTGATTGCCATTAAATCAAACTTTAATAGATTAGCTGGCATATTTAACAAACTTAGTCATTTTCTATGTAATGATGACAAGATGACTCATTGGAATGACACTTTATAGACAAGGGTAGCATTTTGTGCACTGTAAGATAGCTGGCTCCTTCTAACACCTCTACTACTTGATTTTATTTTGAAGGATAATGTCTGATGTTATTTTGTCTTGGCTAGTGTGGCAAGAGTGACCAGTGGATACAAGATAAAGGAAATGCAACCTTAGAAACCTTCATATTGTGAAATTTACTCCATTCTACCCCCAAAGAGTAGCTCTAGGTCTGACTACTTGGATTTCCCCAGAGAAATGTGGCTCAAGACCAAATTCAAAAAAAGAATATTTATTTAAATGCTTATTAATTGTCATTAGCAAAACACAACAGCAGGAAGTCCAATAATTTTTTCTCTTAAGAAGTTGGTGTGGAAGTACAAACATGAAAGATAACTTCAAAATAACTAGAAGAGATAATGTGTTTTTAAAAGATATTTTAAAACCCTTTTGCCCTCTTCCTTAAGATTTTATTATCTAAATTAGGAAACACGGTGATCCCCCCCCAGTCCAGGGAACAGAGGAAGCCAGCAACAGCCCTCATGAGAACGACTTGATGGGGTTTCAGCAGGGCCATCAGCAGCCACCTCCATGTAACAAAGCTGCCTCTAGGGAGCACAAGCCACCAGGAGCAGTGTTACTAGGGTGGGCAAATAGAGTGTGGTTTGGCAGTTCTCACAGGGAAGGCAGAAGGTGTGTCACTTTCTATTCTGGGAGCAACAGAGGAAGGGCCTTCTACTGAAATGGTGTCCACTCAACCACACTCACCAGGCTGAGGCTGAAACCCAGACAGAGGGTCCACAGCCTCTCCAGGCAGAAGCCTACATCCAAACAGACCTCGTGAGGACCAAAGGAGCTTTCCAGACCCTCACTTCCATGGCATTCCAGAATTCATAGGTCCTGAAGACAGAGGAGGGTGTTATGGGTGCAAGTGTTCCCAGCTGGATGAACTTTACAAACTGGTGGCTCTGTTGGGCAACATAGCATCCAGGAATCCAAACAAGAGATTGATAAATGGTATTATGCGCTGACATGGGCCAAGCAACAGCCCTGCCTGAAGTCCTGGCAAGGGGAAGGTAAACAAGCTTCTGTCCCTGAACTGACAAGCTTGAATTAGTCAAAAGACAAAGGAGACTAGACCTTTGTCTCTGCTTGGAGCAGGAGGAAGAGTGTTCCCCTTGCCCCTAAAGTGCCCCTGCACAACAGATATGATATTCTAGGGCTGGAGAAAGGAAACTGAGTAATGGCAAAGACCTCAGAAAGGTCAACCATTCGAAGTTGGCTCAGTCTACCACTGCACAAAAAAAGGCACAAAAGGTGTTAGCAATTGGAGACTCCTCTCTGAAAAGCACTGAGATACCCGTTTGCCATACAGACAATCTCTCCAGAGAGGTTTGCTTCCTGCCCGGGGCCTGCATTCATGACATTACAGAGAAGCTAACAAGCCTGGTGGGACCTGAAGACTACCAGGCCTATTCCTACTCTTTCACGTAGGATCAAATGAGGCTGTGACAAAGTGACTCTGAAATGTCAAAAGGGACCTTTGGAAAGGTGTTGAAGTTTTCCTTTGGAAAGGTGTTAAAGGGACCGGGAGCACAAGTAGTGTTCTCTTTCCTCCCAGTTGGTGATTTGCACCCAAAAAGGAGAACAGACCAAGTGAACAATTGGCTAGGAGGGTGGTGCTATGCTCAAGTGGGCCCATGTAAACCAAATGAGGTTCAACGTGTCTAAGTGCAAGGTGGGCAATCCCAGACATGAGCACAGCCTGAGAGAAGAACACATTGAGAGCAGCCCTACAGAGAAGGACTCAGGGGTTCTGGTGGATTGGAAGCTTTACATGTGCCAGAAGTACATGCTTACAGCCCAGAAGGCCAACTGCATCCTGGGCTGCATCAACAGAGGCATGGGCAGCAGGGTGAGGGAGGTGGTTGTCCCCCTCAACTCTGCCCTCGTGTGGTCCCATTTAGAGTCCTGCAGGGTCCAGAGGAGGGTCACAAAGATGAGCAGAGGGCTGGAGCACTGCTCCTGTGAAGAAAGGCTAAGAGAGCTGGGGACGTTCAGCCTGAAGACAAGAAGGCTCTGGGGAAACCCCAGTGCAACTTTTCCACACATAAAGGGAGCTCATAAAAAGATGGAGAGCAACTTTTTACTTGGGCAGATAATAATAGGACTAGGCGAAGTAGTTTTAAACTAAAATAGTGGGGATTTATATTAGTGGTTAGGAGGTAATCATTCACTCAGAAAATGGTGAGGCACCAGCACAGGTTGCCCAGAGAAGTTGTGGATACCCCATCCCTGGAGGCTTTGAAGACCAGGTTAGATGTGGCCCTGAGCAACCCAACCTAGTGGGTGGCATCCCTGTCCATAGTGGGAGGTTGAAATTAGATTATCTTGAAAGTCCCTTCCATCCCAAGCTATTCTATGATTCCATGATTTTTCTATATATTAGCTTGCATTTTGTACTGACTACAGGAACAAAGTAAAAAAGTTTATAACATGGGATTCTTCAAACAGTATGTGTCCTTGAAGAAAGAATTTATATCTTAATGGAAAAGTACTGAGGAGATAAAGCTGAATTATTAATAAATGTTCGTATATGATGAGGCCTAGAAGATAGTTCCAATACGTTCCTAGGTATAGTCAAATATATTATTTTAGAGGACAGAATCTCCTAAGGTTCACGGTAGGCATCCTCTTTTATTATCCTGAACATCCGTCTCATCACTGCAACTCTGCAAAGATTCTTACTTGCTGCATAGAAGTGTCTATATTGTGGGGAAAAAAAAAAATTGAACCAGTTTCATTTTGCACTACAAAAGATCACCAGTGAGGTCCCTTTTATAAACAGATCTGAGATATAGCACTTAGACAAAAGATACATTTTAAAGGGGTGCAAGAGCCTTTTAAGCCTTTTCTTGTAACAGCATTTTCAATATCTTCAAAAGGAGAAACTATATCTTAAGAGAACCTTGATGTGTTGCAGGTGAGCTTGCAAAAGACAAGAGAGTAAAACTATGGCAATTTAGTACAGTCATAGATCTCTGTGAGTTCATTCCATTTTCATTGCAGAATATTTACACTAAGTGCCTGCACATGTGTTTTTCCAGCTGTATTAGGGATGTTCTTGGAGATTAGGTTCATTATGGGGCTCAACTTCCACAGGTGTATGCAGGGTTGCAGATATAACATGTATGAAGGAGGAAAAAGTGGCTTTTTCTGTTTAACATAAACAACACCACCCAGAATATGTACATGGGCATGGGCTTATATCTCTTCTTCCTAGCCATTTCCCACCTTTCCTTAAAGAAAATTTATATCTTCTTTTTGTCATACACTTCACTACAAGAAGATTCACACTGACACCTCATGCTTCTGAAAATACTGCCCCAGGGGAAAAGGTTGTATTGTAATATCTGCAAATGAGGATCAGTTAGGGCTGCAAACTCATCTGGTTGGTTTTATAACTTAATTTTTAGTGTCCTTATAGATTTCATTGTAAAAGACAGAAACATCCAGTTTATTTCACTTGTTCAGAAAAAAATCTAAGGGTGGCAATGTCATCTCTGAGACTTTCTTTACTCTATAGAGACCACATTCTCCATTTTATTCTGTTAATAAACTCATCAATATGCTTTATGTTCATCAAAGGATCTCAGCAGGCAGGAAACGTAGCAAATCACTTGGTAAAACTAATGTCTTTCACCCCATGCTTGCTGAGGTGTTAAATCTTCATATCCCCAGTGCACCAACCATTATTTTGGAGATAGATTTTAAAACTCTTGCTCACAGGGGCTTAAGTTCTGATCAAAAATTTTCTGAAATTATCAAGGCCTGTGATAGATGTTTAGCCCCTTTGTAAGGTGTACTTCGTAGCACAGTCAGACTTTTCAGTCTGTTGCCACACTGATCATTTATTAGAATGAATGAAATGAAGGAGTCATGAAATGAGATGGACCTGGAAAGTCAAGGTTTTAGAGCCAGCATGTGTTTTGCATGTAATACTGACTCATGGAAACTCGGCAAGAATTCCCTCCTTCTGGCTTTCCAGGCAAAGTGAAATTACTCTGTTCTAATTGTCTCTCTTTCTAGTCTCCTGGCTGGCATCTGGTGGCATAGATTATCAGAGGGACCTTGAGGCAGGAGGTCAGCCAGGGGCACTGCTGGAGATTTCAGCTGCTCAAAGCAGCTGCAAAATTCCCTTTGCTGGCAAGTCCTCAGCTGGCTGGACCGTTGTAAAGAATGAGCTGCGCACTGAGGGGTGGTGTTGAAAGCATGGTTGGGAGATATGCTGATTATTCTCTCAGCAGCATCCACTTAACAGATCCTTTATGATGAGCTTGGAAGAGTATGCATGCGCTTCACTAAGTCACCCTATCTTATACAGTATAAAAGAAGAAGCCAAAAATTGAATGAGCCTTTACCTACCCTTTCATCTCCACAAGCAGCCTCCATGGAGAAGCATTTGGAGGCACGCCCTGGATGAGGCCAGACTCATTGCACAAAAATTATGTTTATTCTCCAGCTCAGTCAATATTTCTTTTCCAGTTGGATGAAATACAAGGTGCTACAACTTAAAAAGAAAAACATAATAATAATAATAAATAAGTAAAACTACCTAATAAAAATTATTCTTTTTCTTATGTTACATATATTAATAAATAGATCAGTGGCATCGTTGTGTAAAAGACCTGTTGCAGAATGGGTTAGAACTCCAAGCTTTAAAAGAGGAGCCTGCAGTACACAGGTGAAGTTTTCATCCCATTTTTGAGAGAGAGGGATCCAAGAGCAGGAAGGGTAAAGGAGACCACAGTCCAGACCTGGGAGAAAAACAGTTACACCACATGGAATTTCTACATGTACAGAGGGTATGAGATCTGACTGGAGAACTTTGCTATTATTTGATTTTTAACATATGCCAAGTTCATTTCCAAAAACAGGAAATAAATCCCCAATAGTAATGAATATGATTTTTAAAAAGATGAAAACAAACACTTATTACGGCTGAGATTTCTTTCTTCCATTTCTTGTGCTGAGTCTTGTGGATCACAGGCAATAGACAAGGCTCTGTGTCTTCATTCCTCTTAGCCCCTGGGAAGAAAGGTAAGCCATTAAAGAATCATCCATTAAAAATGAAAACGCAAAGTAAAGACATGTTTTCCAAGAAAAGTGTTTACATTTCAATGAAAATGTGCTTTTGAAATGGCAATCTATCAATCAAAAAGCACTTAAACTTCTGATGTGTTCCTATGCAGAAGAAAGACTGCCAACACATTATAAAACCTGGACTATGTACTTGTGATACAGTGATGTACACATAAAAGACGCAATTACTTCCTTGCTGATTTTCTGAATCTTAGGAAATGTTACCTGCTTATAACAGTATATTGTTCCTATTTTTGGTTTATTAAAATTGTCAGATGAAAGATACCATTTCTATGAGATTCTCTGTATCATTCTCCTCCTGTAGAAAGAAGCCTGTTATGACTTTCACAAGTTTTAGTATGCTTGAAGACGGAGGGTATAAGAATATATAGTGTAGCACATATGATCCAAATTTGATTGAAAATTATTTTAATTCTTCTCCAATACCTGCTTCCAAATCCTACATATCTCTGCATGTGCTCTTCTTCTACCAACCACCACTACACCAAAAAAACATGACATACAGTATCAGGATGCATTGTCATACTTTATCATATTTTGACACTACAAATCAGTGTACATTGTGACAACTGTTAAGGGTTAGAAATATATTCTAGGAAACTGTTAAGTAGCCATATTACTCTGTGGCTCTTGGCTGATGTGAAATCAGATCTGGGTTATAGATCTTTCTATTACACCAGCCATTTATGTCAAGCTTCGGGCGGTCACAGCAGTTAGCTTGAGTAATATGGATCATTCTCTCAATGCTCTTACCACTCACTCAGACACCACTCACACAGACTACGGGAAAGACAGCTTCTGCCTCAGATGGGTTGCAAACGAAAAGCCATGTCTTCCAACTGAACCCCACAAGTCATAAACTCACAAGAAATTCCTTCAACTCAGTTTTAGAAAAAGTAGTTTTGCTAGTGATACATAAGAAACAAAACAAAACAACAACAACAAAAAAAATGAACACAGAAACAGGAGTGGAAGAGAATCTTACCATGAGATGGTCAAATCTCAACAGTAAAATATCAAGTACAAACAAAACAGCAACAACAACACAAAACAAAACAAAAACCTGGATGTATATGCTGAGTGTTTTTCTAACTATTCTCCTGTAGTAGTTTTCTCTGGAGTCATAGCACACTTGTGTCTTATTGATGGCAGGGCAGAATATTTTGCAGAAAAAAAGGAAAAGACTGAGGAAAGAATAAGTAACATAAGTGATGTAAAGGTAAGGAAATAATGAAGTCTCTCAGTATTTCAGGAGCTTTTTTATTTCTTTGTTTAAAGAAAAGTTCAACTCAGCCATATTCCATATAATGAGGAATATTTCCACCTGACATGCACAGAGCTGCGGAGCTCTTGTGCACTGCTACAAATGAGAAGATAAACTGATCATCTCAAAGGCAGACTGAACAGCTGTGCATTGAGAATATCCATTAAATAGGTATCCACAATAGAATTATTCTTTGTTCATAATAAATTAATAATAGGCAAACCCTGTACTTTTCACGCTGACTCTAGTTTTATGCTGTCAGAGCTTTTTAACTATTCTACATTGCTGGAACACTTCATTTTACTGCAGACTGGTTGTATTTCTCAGCTAGTTCTATAACTCCTCGCCCCATGGTAACATAACAAATAAGCTTTACAGCATTTTTTTCCCCAAAGGAAGTAATATATATATATATATATATATATATATATTTCCTTTTCAAAGCAGCTAGCCTTTGAAAGATATTTGTGTGTGTGTTCTCCACTGGTCCCCTCAACATTTCCATGAAACTAAGTACAAACATCTTCAGAGCAAAAAGTCTGGTCTATCAAAAGCTTTTGCCTTTAGCTGAAAGTACACAGCTAATCATATCATGATCATGGCTTTAATAGACAAAGTCTCATGTCTGCAAATACTTCCATGTTTCTCTTAAAAGAGATCCAATCAAATAATACTGGTTTCTTTTGAATTTTAGAAACCCTGATAGTTGTCCACATTTCCCATGGAGGACCTTCAGAGATATTCCTGTTCACATGTTAGGAAAAGAAACTTTGGGCCTGGTGTTGTCCTCCACAATGATTCAGTGATGATATCTGGAACACCATATGCTTGCAGAGCACTGCACAAACCATTACATTGTCCAAACAGCCAGACATACCCCCTCCTTTTCCACCCTAATACACACTTATGCTTGAAATATCTTTTCAAAGAAAACTCTGTTTACCAGTAATACACAGATCCCAGTGACCTCATCTGCTGCCTTGGTTTATTTATATGCCCTGTAGTGCTCCTCAGGTGAGTGCCTCAGCCCTCGGTCTGCATGTAGAAACAAAACCTATTGGCAAAAAGAGAGGTGCTTACAGAGGGGTCCCAAATACATGATAGGGACATTGTGGTTACTTCTCCATAGAAAAATGCATGGCTGTCCCATTAGACCTCCACTTTCAAGGTAAGTCAGGAGAGAGCCCCCTTTATTCAGGGCATCACCTGACTTCTACAAAATACAAAAACAAGACCTCATCTACACTTTGCACTTTCGTGCAAGAAAACCAAAGATGACTTTATCCTAGGTAACAGTCATTATTTCTGACCTGTCCTTAGGAGGCAAGTATGTATCCATGGTGTCATCTTGCCTGCTCTTGTATCCCAGGAAGAACATTAACTCCTGGATTCCCTATTATATAAGTCCTGTACGGTATACTTAGAGGCTGTCTTTTGAGCCTCTAACGTGACTGAATCCCAGAGGGGTCTTCAGAGGGGGACTGAGGGCATTCCCATAGCCTAGGACGAGTCAAGTGGACCAAGCCTGTGAGAGTGGGTCCAGCTTTCCCAGTACAGTCCTACCTGGGCTGCCTAGTAACTACAGGCAAGTCTTGTGAGAACACTGGGAAATACCTGTAGACCAGGATATGGCTTTAGGTAAGTCATTATTTTTGTTTCTTAAGCTCATATACTCTTCTTGATGCAAGGCAAGTTACATAATTATAAGAGGTTGGCAATGTCTCCTACAAAAAGCTGCATGACAATGGTCCCAGGGTGTAGATCCCAAATATGAGTCAGGGTGAAATAAAAAGGATCTGTAGCTGTTCCAGACGTCTATAAAGATGCCATGCCCCAAGTACACCCTAGTGCCTCCTGGTGCCTGACAGCAGAGAAGTGGTGAGCAATGAAGTTTCTGAGGGATGTTCAGCACAGGAGAAGCTTTGAAGGGTCAGTTTTGGGGAAAACCTTAAGCTGGTGTAAACACAGCCCCTTGGAGGATGCTCAGTACATGCCACAATAGGGACAAGAGTGGAATTATGCTTACAGGACTAGAGACAGAGGCACAGTATATATGGCTAGTGAAAGGAGTGCAACACCTCCCTTCCTTGAGCGAGCTGGCAGTGTTTGCTCTGTTCTGGGGGAGCAATGCACATAAGCATTTTCTGATCTATCCAGTTACCATGTCCATAACCTTGGTCTAAGCCCAGCTGCTGTTAGGCTGTAGAACTATAGGATGAATTGAGAAAGTTAGAGCCATAAGATCAAATCACTTTTCACTGTGAACAGTTGCATAGCACAATCACTCAGCTTTTCCTATTGTTTTATTTTTCTTGCATGGGCATCGCAGACATGAGTCTAAAGTATTTTATAGAAATATTCAGTTTGGAAATCACTGTGGGGAGGTCTTGGCTGATACAGACATATGCACTTTTGCTTTTTCTTTAGAACCTTAATAAGGAAAGTAAAAGGCTAATTAAAGATAGTTAGGGACAGAAAAATATTGTTTCAGAAACCGACGTGTATTGACAGCTTAGACAGTTCAATGATTTAAATGCCTTTGGAAGGAACCAGTCCTCAGGCCAGAATCTTTTGGGTTGAACATATTTTTCAAAACCCTATCAGCACTTCCTAGGTGCATTTGGTGCCTCTCAGAATCAGATATACAGGCCATGTGTGTGATAATGATATATTGCATTTACTGAGGCAGATTATTCTTCTTAAAAACTTACAATGCTATCACGCTTCCTGATTCTGTGACTTTTATATTTTCCTGACTTCAGCTTGTTTGGCAACTCTGTGTGTCCATTGCTGCACTAGACTTTCTGGTTACAGAAATATATGTTTGAAGGTATTTCAGCTTTCATAAATGAAGCAGAATCTGGATTGACAGGAGTTAAAAATTCTAATCATTTAAAAATAAAATACTGTATTGATAGATACCTAATTCTGTCTAGACCATGAAAGAAAGGTGCCAAAATACTTCGGAGAGCATTTTATTTTTAACATTCTGACCTAGTTTATGGCCAGGTAACCTTGTGACTAAGGCCAGAAGTTTGATTTGTATCTTGTGTAAGACATCCTACTCCATTTGTTTAGATCCAGACAGTCACAAAATCAGTTCAACCATTTTTCCTGAGGTTCCTGTAAATCTCCATATTTTCAATAATCGTAAGTCTCCTTTGCCAGTTGAGAGCGTTCTCATGATATTTAGATATGTCTGAGTAATCTGAACCTCCTTATGGCTTAGTACACAATTTTCCTCACTCTTGTAGAGTGTGTGTATGGCAAGACGAAGAGGCCTGTCAACAGTACACGGAAGATAGCTCCACAAGAAAGATGAGTGGCTGGACAACATGAAGGTAGAAGCAATGCAGACCCATAAAACACTTTCTATAACTAAAGTTTCAGAATCATTACTAATGATTCTTGATTACACTGCAGAAAAGTTCAAGGTGAGGTGATGGGTCAGTGTTGAAAAACTGAAGAAGCCAGAAAGAGCAGATTTATGCACTTTTAGTCAGCTGAATTAGCCAAGGGAATTAAGTGTAAAGATGGATTTTCTCCTCTTCCTTTATTTATAATATTGAATTATAAAAAAAGTGGCAGTTACTTCTTGCTACTCTGCTTACAGTGGTTTTGTGTGCTGCATGTTTTATAAACTATATTGAACAGGGTGCATAAATTGCATAAATATAAAACCCATCTTTTTTTTTTTTTTTTTTTTTTAATCTCATGTTCTTTTTGCACAGGTCTTCCTCTCATCTGCTGTAGGTTTTGGGTTCTTTTCTTTTTTTTTTTTTTTTTTTCCTTTTTTGAAAGAAAGACTACACACATAAATAAGGGCAAGGAATATAAAAAAGCAACTTAATGTGGCCAATGATCAGTATTCATGACTATGAAGCATATCCTTTGAAAATGCCAATGAGATGTAAACACATCAATAAAACAGCAAGTTCTCATCTGCCTGCCCTCTAGTCCCCAGACTATGCAAAAGGAAGAAAGTTACTGCATCTATGAGGGGGTTGCAAGGAGATTCTTCCATTCCTGGCTGAGTTCATGTATCTGTTTACTGAAGTCAAAGCTCTTTCAACTGCTCCACAGCATCAGGGAAGAGAGTATCGATGGGGACAATAAATTAGATCTTCTTGACTAAGTGTGAATAGTAGCTGTGTAGTTTATGGAAAGGAAATCAGGGCTAGGATGCACTGTACAGCTGAGTCTGTCCCTGGGCACTGGCACGTGGGGTTGACACACCTGAAATACTTTTACACACAGATGCCATAAACTATAAAATGCAGTCACTTTTGTCAAGAGAATGTTGTCATATTCCTGTCTTAAATATTCAGCTCTGCATAAATATGCAGACTTTAGTCTTCAGTTCTGTACAGCTCTGGGAAAGATCCATTCTCCTCTCTAAGAACAACAGACAGAAGTGGGTGTAACTTTCATGCTAGCAGGAAAGTGTGAGGAGGTGTAATAGGAAAATAATCTAATAAAAATTGAATAATATAGAGGAGAAAGACTCCCTACTTTAACATATAGTTTCTTAAATTTGCCAGTTAGAAGCTGAAATCCCTCCTGCTCTCTATTATATGATTTATTGCTCTCTTATTCCTGCTTTCTTGTCCTATAATATCCATCAGCTTGGATCAAATTCTGTTTTCAGTAATCCAGGTGAAAATTTAAAGCCCCCTGAAGTACTCCTGCAAAAAGTAATGGATTTAGTCTGGACACATAGGGTTGCAAATTGAATACAGTTCTGATCAATAGCATATACCTCAGGTCCATCAGTTCTAGAATCCTGAAGTACAAGTCCTGGTCTCTGGCATACATCAAGCTTCATTATTATTTCTATATTTATTGTGCTAGGACTCAAAGTATTCTGGGTGCTTTTCAAACCACAAAAAAGATACTGTTTCTTCTGCAGACTGTACAGTGTGAAGTAAAAGAGACAAAGGGTGACATGAGCAGATATAACACATAACTCAAGGAATCAACATAGTAAACAGAATTTTATCATTAATTCATTTGCTTGTTTTAATTACAGTGTTTTACCCTTGTTTGCTAAGGAATTGAAGCATAGAAGATGCTTCACTCAGTGGCCGGTTATGCAAAGAAGAGTTTTTCTGTCCTTGTTCTTACCTTGTTATCACCTGAGTCTCCAGTCAAGTCACATCTCCTGCAGAGATTCACCAGTGTCTTGAAAGGGTTGGGTTCATGTTGCAGCCATAGTATAATTTAATTAAAATTCAGTCAACAGTGAGACAAACACCCATTCAGGCTTCATTAGTTCTGTGCATACTGAATCTAATACTCATAAACAAATTAATCTTACCTCTCTGATTTTCTCCCCGTGGGTCAGTTCCCACATCCTTCTGTCCATGCACACTCATAAACCAGTGTAAATTCAGCAACTCCTCCCCTCCTACATATAATACATCTCAGGAATGCACAGTTCACTTGTAAGAGTAACAGAATTTAATCATTGTCCTACGCAGTTTAATTTATCTCTGGAAAGGAGGATGAAATAATAAAGGAGGATAAAATTAAAAAGGTTTTTTTTTTTTTTTCCTTTGAAACAACAGTGGAATACCAGAATAAAATATATTTTACAAAGTTCGATGGCACTGCTGATGACCCAGTTCAGAGTTCCTTTAATTCACAGTGACCCAAACTTGGAGGATCAAACAATAAAGAGCACAAGAAGCCATCAGACAAGTACCTGCATGCACAGACTGGTTAATCAGCCACCCAGATACTGAATCCAGGGACTACTTAATCTGATCCTGCACTGCAGAATAAACTAGGCTCTTAGTAGCATGGCAGAGGAGAGGCATACTGGAAGAAAGGTGCAGATGCACACAGATCAGTCCAGGGAAAGACACTACACACAGAAAAAGTGGCCTTGCCCAATGTCATAGCAACAGTAGAGTGTCAGTCGCACAGAAGAAACAATGGGATTGGTGTCAGGAGCTAGGAGCAAAGGTCATCCATGTTCACTCACTGAAAGAGAAAGTATATGGGTTTTCTCAGCAGGGCTTAATCAGCAAGAGAGAAATGGGCAAAGACAAGGGACCAGCAGAGGACAGAGCAGCTGAGAAGGCAAAGACATTAAAGATAGGATTGCTTGAGCCCAGGAAGCCAAAAGCTGTTTCTGAAACATTTGCAAGTGAGTGTGTTCAATGGTGGTGTCAAATTACTCCTATCTTGTTCCCCTTATAGCAACTGCTAAGGGTGTATGCGGAAGATGCATGGATCTGCAGATCTCCTCAGGGCTGTTATGAGGAGGTAGGATGGAAAGAGGCAGGAGAGCCCCTCCTGTCCTTCGATAAAACGAAACCAAACCATTAATGTCTTCTAAGCCTTTCATAATAGCTGAAGCAAACATTTACACCTGCATTATAAAGGATTGGTGCAAGCCCTTATTTTAAAAGTATTCTTCCTCCTTCTTTCCACTTAGTTGTAGAGTTGTTGCTCATAGTGGGCAGACAATTCAGATTGTTTTCTTCTGGAGGAAGGAGAGACAAAAATAGCTGAAACTGGTTGAATTGTGTTTTTTCCAGACCTGTTTCTAATTTAAGATAAAACAAATGCAAGCAAAATGAGAGAAAAAAAAAATACAGAAAATACAGTTCTTGTCATGTGCACTTCCAGGGTTGCAATGAAGGTTGCTAAACAGTAACATACAATTTACCTTCTCTTTATAATTTTAAGGGATTTCTACCAAGTTTGTAATACTCTTTCTCCCTTGCTTTACTGCCTTATCTCTTCATCTCCTCTGAGACTGCAGGTGGGCAAGAGAAAGTGAAAATTAATGACTGGGCAAATAACATTTATTTCTCTTCCCTCCCTTCCTGGTGATTTCTGCCCCCTCCACCAAGAGCAGTACATGATGATACAGTCCTTGAGGACATGCAAACCTACAGCAGAGAACAAGATCAGAAACTATAAAAATGTTTTTTTTTGTTTTGTTTTGTTTTCTGGTTAGTTACTAATTGTGGCTGAAGCAGGGTGTCAGTGTGCTCTGCTGAGCCCCACCAACTTTGCCTGCATGGTACTGAATGGATTATACTTGCATCTCAAGGGGAACCAACTGGTAGATATGCATGGGACAGTGCAGGGCTATGCAGACACACTTGCTGAGGCCCTGAAAGCAACAGAATTTTGTTATTTCAATGTTTGACTGAAGTTACTATGCTCCATGGAGGAGCAGACTATGGTACATTGCAAGGGGTGGGCTACTTATGTGAATGTGTGGTTTCCAGATCCAGATTACATTACAGCCACAAAGATATGGCCAGAAGAGTCTTGCCAGACCTCAACCATTGTTCACCTGTTCTAGGTATCTTTTCAGTTTGGGGGTTTACTTGAAACCTGAAAAAGAAGAGGGGTTGGAACAGAGTTTATTTGTATCATAGAAAAGAGCAGAGATTAATGACATGTAAGAAGGAACCAAGGGTTTAAGTTTCTTTCATATGGGTTGTTCTGAACTTAGCTAATGCTGGTGGAAATGCAATGCATGTTTGGGTTCCCCAGTTTGGTCAGGGTGCTTATCGCAACTATGACAACAAAAGCCTACGGTAGTTCCAGGAAAGAATATAGATGCCAACCATGATGGCAAATCTACTTTCCTCAAGGCACTGTTACCTCATAACCAAACGTTGTCAGATGTGCTACCAGCTTAAAATCTTAACTTCAAATTGCCATAAATAGGATGGTTAAAATAATAATAACTCCACTTCCACATTTCTGGTTTCTGGTGGAATGTTGCAACTTGTAAAGCTGAAGCCCTGAAAAATACTTTATTGCAGTTCTCATAACCAAAGGGAAAAAAAAAAAAAAAAAAAAAAAAAAAAAAAAAAAAAAAACAGAAAGATGAATGCAAACTGGATTACTAACTTTTATTATCCAACAGTATTTAAGCTAGAGCCTTAAGCTTTGAGCTAGAGACTTAGTTTCAAAAACAGTTTGGGGTCCAGTTAGTTAAGTGTCAAGACAAAGGTCTTGAGCACTGTAGGGAAAAACTGTCTCACAGCTCTCCAGTTGCAATCCTGACCATGGATACGCTGCATTGGTACAGAACAAACATGCACAGAGGCAGTTTACTCTCTCACTTTGCAGAATGAAGGTTCTGGCTTGCCTCAGCATTATGAATACCTATGCTTGTGCAAATTTCCCTGCGATATCCAGGCCTTAAAGATCAGTACACATGAGCTCTGGACATCATTCCAAGAACACTGAGAACCAGCAGAGACTGCTGAGCTGCACTGCTTAGTGCCCACTATAGGGACTTTCTTGATTACCTGTCATTACTACTTTACAGTGGGTTTATGCTGCAGCCAAAGCTGTGACCTCAGCATAGCATAAGCATATCCATGTCCAGCTTATAAAAGAAAAGCTGGCTACAAAGCAAGGGCATCTGCAGCAATATGTGGTTTAAGTGCAGGCTGTGAGCCTACCTGGGACCTGAGGAAAGTACTTGGAAAACCAATATCAATATTCAACTGCAATTGGTGAGGCTAGCTTGGATGTTTACACAACCTTCTGTCATGTCTTTGACTGCAGCATAGATGGATTTCAGAGCTGAAGCCCCTGAGCAGAACAGTGCTTGACGAGTCTCTGCATAGTAAATTTAAAGCACATTTAAATAATTCTGTTGTTCAGATGTTGATTAAATAGTCCTAGCAGAAGCAATTACAGTTTTTCACGCTATGAAAACTTTATTTCCAGATCTCAGCCATTAATATATAAAAGTTTGAAGAAATTTTGGCCAAAATATGCAGCACAGGCTGAATTAAAGCTGAACAGTGCTATTGATCCTCTCTAGCAGCACTTTGCATATCTGTGTTCCAGTCCCAATCTGTCACACAATTTTCAGATATTAAAATTTTCTTGGCACTGCAGCCATCCATAAACTCTACATCCCTCTGTGGAACATACTTTTAAATTGGCTAATATTTCATTCAAGTCTTCTTAAGGTAATAGTTACCACTTGTATACAAAATGAGTATTCAATGTAAAATGCAGAACCTCCCTTCAAAAAGGAGAAAGTCCATCCCAGATGACATTAAAATGCATAACTAGGATTCATCTTCTTCTAGTGCTCCAGAATGACTCATCGCTCTCCTCCGCTTTGTTCATGTATATGTCTGTGTGACATTTATTGCTATCTGCTTTACTTGCAGTCAGACACTAGTTCCAGTGACAGTTCTTTCCCATCTGATTTTCCTATTACGTGTACATTTGGGAAACAAAGGCATATCTTGTTGTGTTTGTAAAGAGCCCTGTCACTCAGTTTGTTTCTTTTTACTCCTTTGGCCATCCATCATCTATTATCAGCCATCTTGAGGGGAATGCAGGGATCATGTCACCTGGAAATAGTGAGAAGGGATGAAAGTTATCTCAGTGCAGCCTAAGACAAAGTCACAGCAATTGGGTGCCTAACCTATCTTCCTGGCTTCTCTGAGGAAAGCACACTGTTTTCTCCTGACAGTTCAAACACCAAATCCATCACTGGGAAGGAAGGGGAGCCCTGAGTCCTTGAGTTATTGTCTGAGCAGTGCCCTGAGGAGAGTCTCTTCCTTACATTGCTTTAAATGTCTTGCTGAGTGTTCAGAGTAGAGCAAGAGTTTGCACTTCTCCACTTTGCAAATAAATACAGGTATTGAGAAAGAAGTGCTGATGCATGGACTAAAGCAAAGACACACTGGGCAGAACAAAACTTTGTTTTTCTCTTAAGCCCTGCTGAGCAATTCCATAAGGAAGATTCATTTAGGTCCTCCAGATAAGAGATTTAACCAAAAAGAAGAGTAGGTAGAGTGTAAAATTTTGTAAGGAACAGATTTAAAATGGCTGTGCTGATTTGGGAAAGAGAAATTTTCCCTCTTTCAGACTCTTTCAAGGAAAATGATGGGAATGTGGAAGAGGTTCCTGGCACAGTGAACAAAGGGTGCTGTTAGAGCACCATATTTTCCTGAAAGTTATGCTTAAAAATTGTAGGTGCCAATAATTAGTTTCTATGTTTTAGTAAAGGACAACACAGTAGAAGGTAATTTTGGTCCTTCTGAATGAATTTAATGGGTCTTCAGAAATTCTCTCAGCTTTAATTGTGACAGAGTACAGATGCTTCCAGCTACCAAACAGTAAAAAAAATCCTGTGAAGTTTGATCCGTTCCGCTGCATTGCCCTTGTGAGAGGGAGGAACAAAGAGGAAAAGTTCTGCCCCAATGTAGACTGGTGGGAAGAGGCAGAGGGGACCTATGACTTTAACTCTGGGAGATTCTTCCATGACGGGGCTAGAGGGCTGGCCAACAAGCATCTTGAAGAGGGCTAGTTGCTGGGCTGAAAGCAGGTAAGTGTGGACTGTGTCAGCAGAGACAGATGATCAAACCATTGATACCTGAGAGATCTTTGAGTGGTCTGCCAGTAGGCTAGGAGGGGTCTCAGTCATTGCTGTCATGTCTGTTCACCTGAACCATGTAGGAACACCACCACAGAACCTCTTGGGTTATGTTTTAAAAAGACACACACAAATATATACATACACGTGTATTTGCATATATATATATATATATATACATATACTTGCATCCTGAGACAGAAATATCCAAGCCCCCACATGTCAAACCATGTCCCCACACGCCTGTGCCAGCAAGCCATCCACTCTCCTGTTCCTTAAGTAAATCGGATTACTGCTCAGTAGAGGGACTGATGGAAAACGTAATGAGAAGAGATGACTAGGAGAGAATAACAGTTTCCTGCCACCAACAGCAGTGAGAGTGACACCTGAAAAATCATCCATTATCCCATAAAAACAGATGGCATCAAACAACAGAGGATGTAGATAGACAGACTGCTTAGGCTCACCTCTGAGCACTCAGGTCAACTTGAGAAAAAATCCAAGCTGAAGTCTCAACAATAACGGATATTGCTTTGGAGGGTGAGTCACTCAGCAGAAAGGAATTAGCAGCTGGTTTTAAGTGGGAGCCTGCTGCTTTCTTAAATGACCTGCTATGTGGAAGAATTTTACACAAGGATTCAATTCAGACTTCAAGAAAAACGTTTTGATTCCTCTTTTATTTGCTTCAGAACAGAAGAAAAAAAAATTATATATGTATCTTATCAACAGTAGTGAGTGCAGAAAGAACAGAAAAATCATACCTTACTCTTTGCACAATATGAGTTTTACACTGTTGAATCATAGCTTCACTGGGAAAAAAAAAAAAAAAAAGTTAAAAAAAAATACTTTTAACAGTACAGCTCTTTTGAAGTGAGATTTTGAATGCTAGTTAAACATACCAACACAATATTAAAACCACTATGAGACCCAGGGAAGACTACGTTTGAAAGCAGAATTGGGATTTTGTTTAGGTTTCAGATGGATATGTCCCTTCAATGGTTTACAGGTACTTCCCAGGAAAAGTTTATTGTTTCTAAGTTCTGTATATCTCAAACTTTGACTTAAATGGGCCCCTAAAATACTGATAGCACAAATTTCTACTTCAAGTTCTTCTTTGATTTCATGTTTAAAGGAAATCAAAATTAGCTGAAGGAGTTGGGTATTATGGTTGCAAAGCTCCATGCACTCCTGAGAAGAGCTTAAATATCCCAAATGTGATGCTGGAATTGCAACACATAACCCAGAATCTAGCACAAGCAAAGTGAATTGATAAGACCATTTTTATTCTGCACCTTTTTTTTTTTTCCTTTTTTTTTTTTTAGTCTGGCTAAACAATGACTGGGTTGTTTAAATAGCATGACAGGGTTTTGGTGTTTTTTTGTTTTGTTTTTTGAATGAACTTATTGAAAGATAACATTATTGCATCGAGAATATGTAGCTTTCATGCAGAGAAAACAACCAAAGTACTATTCAGCTTGTCCAGTGGCTGCTTTTTACAAGTATCTATTTCCTCACCAGGTGAGTTGAATGCATTCAATTCAACCATCAATTTCTATTGATTCAAAGACACATTTCCAATTAGATACAGTTATTTGATATGCTAGCACTGGCAGATTAGCAACTAAAGATTTTGAGGAAAGGCTTTTTTAATTAAGATCTCTCTGTGAGATTAGAGGAAAAAGATTTTTATTTATAATAAGAGTCTGTAGATGTACAACGTTCAAGAAGTGTCTACAATCTCTGAAGTAACAGCAAAAGTTTGTTTTTGTTTTTTTTTTTTTAAATCAGTGACCACAAAAGAATATAGGCAACTGACTCAGAAGCCTGTTTCACTGTGTTCACTATGAAATACTGAATGAGGTTCAGACTCAGGATACTGATATAAGGTGCTTATTGTTTCTTTCCATACTGAGTTCCAGACATCAGTGTCGAGGTTGCCTTGGTGATTTGTTTGCTAGGCTGAGAGTCTCTGAAATCTGCTTGCAACAGATTTTTCTAAACGCTGCAGGGAAGAAGGAGAAAAAGAGTATAACTAAGTAATCAATTCAAATCTGTTATCTCAGTCAGAGTTATCTTTTAACTGTAAAACATCTTTAGAAAAAAAATGCATTTTTTCCACTTTTTACACCAAAAATTTTAAAATGTGATTATGCCAAATTTTGGCAGCTGTTTGCCACAAAAGGAAAGCATTAACTGAATACTGAATCTCTCAGGTTTTTGAAAATTACTCTTTTAAATATATATATATATGTATATATACATATATTAAATAAATATAATATATATTATATATAAATATATATATATTTATTTGTGTGTAAAAAGTGATGAATGGCTCAGCCCAACTTGTAACATTTAATACTTCTAGTAAAAGAGTCTTTGCAAAGCCTCTTCTATAAGTTTGTTTCATCCTCAATTTCAGTAAAGTAAATGGAGAATCAGTAAAGTAAATGGAGAATCTCAAGGGAATCCATTTTTCTCTATTCCATTTTAAGAAATTCCACTACCTGACTGCTGAGGATAGGTCATAGGAAGGTGAGAATATGGGTTACAAAAGAAAACCTTGTCAGTTAAAAATGTCTCTGCACAGCTCCAAGATCAACTCACCATCAGATCTGCCTTAATCCACTAATATACAACATATGGGATGATTTTCAGGTGTTGGCCTGCTTAATATTGTTTCTTCTTTAGAAATATCCAGTGGGATGAAATAAGAATGAGCAGTGAGCCTTCATCTGCCTACAGGTTCTGGTCTGAGAGCTACTGCCACAGATTATAAAACTCAGCCTGTTCCCACTTGCTGCAGGTAGAACCAAACACTGCGCTTCCACTGATCTGCCTTGGCAGCCCAGCTCCTGCTGCCAGCTCTCCACTCACTCTGGCTGACATCAAGAGTCTCACCAAAAAAAGCCCTGATAATATGATTTAACAGTGTCAGTCTTAACATCCATTTTTAATCAGCCCAGCAGAACTCCTTGTCTTAGCAGACCACTGCTAGATTTTCTCCTGCTGTGCTCCTCCAGCCAATGGGATTAAAAAAATATACCTGTACTCTGTAAGTAATTGACACATCAACTTTTTTGTGGTTTGAAGGGTTTTGCTTTTAGCAGAAGGTGAGGGAACAAAATATTAAAGTTGTCTTAAAGTTTAATCTAAAAAGAGAGCCTTTTGTATGTGTTATACCAACCTGACACATTTAGGCTTGCATTTATATTTGTCTCAAACCCCAGTGGTATCCCTTTCTTGAACATGTTCCTTCATTTGTTGTCATCAAGAAGTGGCTCTAAATGACTATTATTTAATTTTAACAAGTGGGACATTACCTTTTTCTCATTCACTCTGGGTGTCTGAGACTACCACACCCAGACAGCTAATTTCTTACCAATACCGTCAGACTTTCCTTTGGGTAAGGGCATTACCATTACATTCTCTCATGGTCCTTTGCAAGCTGATCTGCTGTTACAGAGGAAGTTTTATGCCACCAAAGTGTCAGGGGAGTGTAGGCCCTTGGATTTATGTTTCAAACCTGAAAAGGATTAGTGTACGTGAAAGATTCTCTGTCCTTTTTCTAAATATATCAAATAGTCTAATAAAAGACATATCATCTCCTTGAAAACTTTATCATGATAAAGCCTGACTTTGCTCATAATCCTGAAAATAACAGGTCTATTCTTGTAGAAATATTACTTTTTGCTGGGCTTTCACATGAGCAGGGGCAAAGGTCAAATATCACCCAACAGACAGCATTTCAGGCTGTTGAGAGCTTCCTCCTGTTGTTCTTGGACACCTTTCTGATTTCTGATTTGTAGTACTGAGTTACTGTTCACCCCATATTTTTCTGAAGCTTTCACCTGCAAGTGCTGAACTGCCCTGACCTAGTGTAATTAATGAAATATGAATGGACAGGAAGCCAAAGTATCCTTCAAAGTTGAAGATGGTCAAAACACTGCTTATCAGTGCTTTGCATAGTAATATATAGCAAATGCACACACAGATATCTCTATATTAAGGAATAAAGCTGGATTGGTATGTGGGATACTTTTTTTTCCTTTCTTTGTGAATTTTAGCTAGTTATTGAGTACCAGCAATCCATATGAGGTTTGATCTGTATCTCAGAATCTGTCCTCAGTAGACCTAATAATTAATTAAACTTATACCAAAGAATTAAAGGAATGTGCAGAATAGCCAATGGGAAAGATGGCATTTTCTGTCATGGAAAGCCTCTTGAAATTCAGAGTCTTGTCTATATTGCCCAGAGGCATTTTCTTAATATGAAACCTTATAGGGTTATACAGAAAATGCTTTGAAATCTATGAAACTCAATTTAATATTGTCGGGTTACTTTCAGTTTTCTTTTACAATATTATAGTGGGGATTTGATTATATATTCTGTTGGATGGGTTAAATTTTTATAAAATATGACCAATAAATGTCTTAGGACTCTAGGAAATAGTTGGAATGGATTACAATTAGCAGGAAACATCATTGCTTGAAGACTCACACACGCTAACCTCTTTGAGAGGATGTCAGAGGCTCTCAGCCTGTTGCTTGATAATAGTTATATATACCATGTATAAAACACCTACTGGAAAGCAGAGGTGGATTCTTAGAGATGTCACAAGGTTGTTTTCAAGAGCTACTGAATCTCAGAGTAAGCAATAGCATCACATTCATTGTGTGTTAATGTGGTGCTGCAAGGGATTAATGCAGGGGTGAGAGACAATACTGTCTGTCCCATGGAGATGCAATATATTGAGAATGACAACGTAATAAGATATTCTATGATTTTGCCTAAAAAATATAATCCTCATTTCACAAGTAAACTTCCAACATATATTATGCTTTGTTTCATACTCATCTGTATACTAAAACTGAAAACAAGAGCATTTTTTTTGACTGAATAAAAGGGAACCCTGTGTCTCTAGCTACAAAAGGGGGCATCTGCAGGCTGCCCCATATAACTTTGCAACATATAACATATAACTCTATAACATATAACTTTGTTTCAGTTTAAAATATGTGGGAGAAAACTGAAATAAATGGATTTATGCTACTTAACATATAGGTAAAAGTGCCTCCTGCAATAATAGAAAGTAAATCCTGATACTTAGGCACCACCTGGAGTATTGCATCCAGGTTTGTGGTCCTCAGCACAAGAAAGAGGTGGACCTGTTAGACTGAGTCCAGAGGAGAGACATGAAGATGACTGGAGTGCTGGAGCATCTCTCCTATGGAGACAGGCTGAGGGAGTTGGGGTTGTTCAGCCTGGAGAAGGGAAGGCTCCAGGGAGACCTCCTTGTGGCCTTTCAGTACTTAAAGATGTCTTATAAAAAGGATGGAGAGGGACTCTTTACTTGGGGAGATAATGATAGGACAAGGGTAAATTGTCTTAAACTAAAAGAGAATAGATTTAGATTAGACATTAGGAAGAAATTCTTCACTGTAAGGGTGGTGAGGCACTGGCATAGGTTGCCCAGAAAAGTTGTGGATGCCCCATTTCTGGAGGTGTTCAAGGCCAGGTTAGATGGAGCCTTGGCCAATCTGATCTAGTAGGTGGCATCCCTATACCTATGGCAGAGGACTTGGGACTAGATGATCTTTAAGGTCCTTTCCAACCCAAGCCATTCTATGATTTGATTATTCAATGATTCAACAATTCAATAATATTAATGTCTTAGCCATGATGTGAGCTGAGAGTTCATTACAAAGATCTAGCATGAAAGTAAATTTCTCCAGTCTGTCTGCAAAGGGGACTTTGGGATCTTAGCTTTTTACATCTACCTAATGCATAATACATTAAGAAGCAACCAAGGTCACATTCATGAATTAACATGGTCAAAAGAGATGCTGTCTCATGAAATAAAGGATCAGCTGATGAACAGCTGTCATTTTTGACAAAACCTTTCAGATCTTTATTGCTACTGACATCTCCTTAGCAAATCCATTAGCCCTTCCAGCATAAGCTCCAGTAGTAGCTAAAAGGTTTTGATTTAAATACAGAAGTGTACTTATCAAACGTGTAGGGAAGTGGGCTATTTGGACTCCATTCTCCAGCACCACCACCAGACTTCATATTCCTGTTCTCCTGTTCTTTTCCTAGGCATTCTTCAGTTCTTCATTCCCATGGACCAGGTCCGGGAAGCCACAGAGAACAGGGAAGGGGTACCCTATGAGGAGCCTGAATTTCCTTCCACACTCTCTTTGCCTGATTCTGCCTAGGAAGCAAGCTTGTGAAGAACGATACAAGTAACATCAGGCAATCAACTTGTCACAGTGAGGTCAGTGTGGTTTCTAGCACTTATGACTTTAACATCACAGCAAAGGCTCTTTCTCTTTCTCTTTCTCTTTCTCTTTCTCTTTCTCTTTCTCTTTCTCTTTCTCTTTCTCTTTCTCTTTCTCTTTCTCTTTCTCTTTCTCTTCCTCTTCCTCTTCCTCTTCCTCTTCCTCTTCCTCTTCCTCTCTCTCTCTCTCTCTCTCTCTCTCTCTCTCTCTCTCTCTCTCTCTCTCTTTCTATTTTCTTTCTCCTTCTCCTTCTCCTTCTCTCCTTCTCTCCTTCTCTTTCCAAAGGGTATCACCAATTCTCACATGTCATGTAGGAAGGAACAAAGTACTTTTCCAGCTCTAATACTCCTAAAAGCATATAGACAAAAGGAATGAAAATCTGGGGAAATCTCCTCAGGCTGTCAGTTGACTTTTGTATCATCTTTCAGTGCTTCCCAACTCAGTGCTGAAGTTATTCCTGGTTTGTTCCTGTTGTGCAGAGCAACCCAGGTCAAAGTAGGAATAACTGCAAATAGAACTGGGTCCTCTGCGGGAATATCTTCCAAGCTGAGCCTACAAGAGACTGCGATGGAGATAGGTTATCTGATATCAGAGCCTCTGCTGACTTGAGTCAGCTTTTTAAGGCAGTGTCTGCTCTTGGGGTAAACACCCATGAACCAATTGAGAGTAACCTTCCCCTTGCCCCAGCCTGGAAGTGCAATGTGAGGGCATTTTAAGCCAATGCTGAGGGTCAGTTGGCATTGTAAAGTTTTCATTGCACATTTTCCCAAAGCCTCTGCTTCTCACTACCAGAAGAGTTCAGTGTCCTGAAGCACAATTAGACTATTGCAGGCTAAGCTAGTATATCAGTCCAAAAATCTCTTCACTTCCGTTTGCTTGTGGTTACTTCTATTTTCCTGTCCTCTTCCTGACTACTCTGTCTCCAAAGGTCCTTGGCATTACATCCTTACTCACTGCTCTGGTATATCTTATCAAAGATAAACCAAGAACACTCCTGTTTTCCATGTATCCTTACAACATTATCATTCCATTTCTCTTGTTAGTTTTGCCTGATAACTGTATAATCTTCTGTTTCTTGTTTTAATACAATAAATTAAGCCTACCTTGGCTCCACCATGGTGAATTCCTGCCGTATGAATTTAATACCTGATTCCAGCTTTCTTTGGCTATGCATGGGCTTACTTGCAATTTGTTTAGGGATCATTATTCTTCAGTGATTTGGATCAAATATTCATTAAAGCTTGCTTCACCATAGTAATCACAGAGTGTTTGGAGGAAGAAGAAGGGATGGGATTTGGGATATATCAGAGGCATACACCCAGACCAGGGAACTTGGAAATGCTCCCAGGAAAGTAATAAAGTCATAGCTTTAGTTATCTGTTGTGCTTTTTTTTTTCTTTTTTTTTTTTTTTTTTCTTTGTGTGTGTGTGTTTGTGTGTGTGTTTTTCCACTCCTTCCAAGTTCTTCATAATACCCCTCTTGGGAAGGAGGGGGAGATTAGTAATGTGGGGAATCCTGCAGCTTGCTTGTCATGGACATTCCCGATAGTTTTTAGTAACTTTAATCTGAACAAATCCTAAATTACTTCAGCATTCAAGTCTGATTTCTCAGGTCATTTGATTTTCCTAATCACTTTTCCTAGTTTACCGAAGTTTGCTGTCTTTAAAAAAGACTATTTTATTTTCCATGATTTTCTCTGACATTCTCATGACTTTTCAAAACCACTTCTAAAATAATGCTGTCTCAGCTCTTCCCCATTGTCTGCTGAAAAAAATACTTCAGATATAATATTAATGGATGTGTGTCTCCCACCAGTTATGAGTAGTACTTGGCCCCGTGTATGCATCTATCTAGGCCAGAGAGTTTTTTGTGCCAACACCAGTTTCAGAACAGATTTTTAGCTAATAAATACAGGGGTTCTGCCTTTGCTTCCCTTGCTGAAAGCCAGTGGGGGAGCGTAAAAGTGTTGCTATTCTGAGTGAATATTTTAAGTGGATTCTAGATGATGCTGCAGCAGCCCCAGCTGACTGTGACTATGACTAATATAAACAGGCCTCACTAATGAAGGAAAACCTGTCTGGTAAGCAGTTATCCCTGTGGACATAAAGACTAACCCAATCTTAAGAAGAATGACCTTCATTCCAAACTCAACAAAAATAAAGAAATATCTCAACTCTCTATTGTGAAAAAGGGATGGGGTTCTAGGCAAAACCCAAATCAAAATAAAACCTTGCCTGGGCTTTGTTATTCCTCTGGTGGCACAAATATCGTGTTCAACCCAGCTGTTAGTCTGTAGTCTGGCTGGCTCATGTACTCTTCTGCCAACTTAATTCCTCTTGGAAGAAGAGTAGCTTTCTCGTACTTCATATAACGACTATGCTTGCATTGGACTACAATTAAGCAGATTAGCCTCCACTATTAGTCTAGTCCCTCAATGAGAATACTCTTGTCCCTGTTGCCCTTACAACTGAAACAGACTGCAAGAATTACCAATTCACCATTGGCTAAATCTGCACCTAGTAAGCAGCCTCCTGCAGCATGTCAGAGCAATGATGGAGGCAGGACAGTAAATGAAATCTGCACTGACTCACAGGACTTGTGGGACAGGGAGAATGCATGGACAACACTTGCCCAAACTATAGGAGTACTGCCACCTGCCAGCTTTGCCTTGAGCAGCTGGTTACAAGTTTCAGACAAACTTCTGAGCAAAGATTTACATCTGCCCAAAGTTGAGCAAAAGATGTGATGGGAAAAAAAAAAAAAAAAGAGAGAGAGAGAGAGAGAAATATTCTGCAGGAGATGAAGAAGTGTTTGTGTGAGGTATTGCTAAAATAAGTGTATCCCCTCTCTCCCCAAGACAGGTAGACAAGGAAGGCAGAGACACCAAGCCATGGTGTCTGTAAAATGTATATTTCATTGCACTTACACACAGATGCATTTCAGATGTCCCTTCCTTTCCCAGGGGCTGTTTCTGCTTAAACAATGTCTCAAATCTGCATAAGGCTAGGTGAGGACCAGTGGAGCACCTGATCTACCTTCAGCCACATCAGTCACTAGCAGCATGCGAAAATATGGTCATGGTGAAGATGATGCTCTTCACTCTGCCAAGAGAATGATCTCATAGACAGTGACTTGAGCTACCCAGCCACATGGCTGATGAACTCCCGGCAGCAATCCATGGATCAGATACCATCTGCTACTGCACAACCAAAATAAATAAATAAATAAAATGATTTTGAGCTTAGAGTACTGTCACACTCCCCACAATAATCTTATGTATAAAAATAGGGTGATGTTTTGTTGCAAGAGGAAGACTCCAGATTCCTGAAATTAATTTCCCACTATGTTTAGGGAGGCTTTTTCCCTTCACAATTGTAACAGTTGTGTCATTCTACTCCGATTCCCCACCCCTAACTGAAAGGTCAGGCTATTTCTCCTGTAAACATCCTAGTAGATCTGAGCAGAATGCACTTCCCAAATAATGCCCAGAGTGTTGTGGAACATGTTCAGTCAAACATGGCACATGGCACTGTGTATCTCATTGCAATGCAAATATGGTGGAATCGCCAAAAATAAGCCACTGGCCACAGGCTAAAAAGAGATGAGCCTGTCCAGTCTCTTGAGAAGCTTATTTACCAAATACTGGACAGAGAAAAGACACAGAAACGGATGTATTGCTGCTCCATAATCAATGCTACCTCACTGCAGTGGCTCTGCTCCTCCAGGACCTCACATGTTGCCTCACAACAACATGCAGATGGACCATAAAGTGTCTTATAGTGGGGTTGCTGATATTGTGCATTCAAAAAAAGCATGACGTGGCAGGCCTTCAGCAATCATCCATAAACTTGCAGCATTTGCACTAACCAGTAAAAGATATTAATATTAGGACAGTGGCAGCTAAGATAACATACTCACCCATCCAGTCTCTTGCTTCTTCCTCTTGCTTACAGTTTTGAGACTTTCAGTATCTCTCTGGTCAACTTAGTGTCTACCAAATTGCAACACTGTCACGGTGAAACAAGCATAAGAGCAGCAGAAGGCTGAACCCCTTAACTACATTCAAGGTGCTCAAGAGCTTCTGGGATACTTGGTATTAGTAGTTTCTTGCAACTAATTTACAGAATAGCTTGCTTGAATTTTCACTAGTTTCTTATGCTCAACATTTTTTAATGGGCAAAATGAACATAATACAGAGGTAAAACCAAAAGTTCATTGATATTCCAATTAGTCATAACAGTCTAGTCTAGTCTAGTCTAAGAATTATCAGTCCAGCTGTGATGATACTAACACTAATAGTTCAAACTATATATCATTAAATGATACATACACCAGCTTTCTTATGCCTACCCTTTGCTCTGTAATGCCACCCTTCCATCACCTCTGAGGGCCCTGAGGTTGCTATTTTCTGGATGTTTGCAAGCAAGTCCTTCCTAAGTCCTAAATCCTTCTCTAGTTGGAGCACAGTGTTGATCATTTCTTGGACCTATTCATGGTCATTTTGTATGTTTGCTAACAACATTTAGCCTTTTATCTTTATTCATTATTCTGCAAACCCATATTACATCTGAATTTACTATGCATGGCACATCTTTCACACTTCAGATACCTGTTCTTTATTCTCTTTGTTGCTTCTAAAACCATTTTATCCAGCTCCCAAGGTTGTGTTCCTTTAATGACTAGCAATTGACCATCGGTGAGCTACTCACAGCCCTGGACCTACTTTCAAGGCCTCTGCCCTTTGTCCTATTCCATGCCTGTAGACCTGCAAGCTTTATTTCATTCAAGCCAAAACAAAGTGTGTTAACTAATTAATTGCTGTTACTAGCTGTAATAAATCTCCATGCAGACCAAGTCCAAAGTCTGAGAAGTAATGAGGCCCACATTGTAAGCATAACACAAGAGTTGAGCCTGTCCAGTCTCTTGAGAAGCTTATTTACCAAATACTGGGCAGAGAAAAGACCCAGAAACAGATGTGCTCTATTACAGGCAATGGAAAGCAATTTTTTTATTTATTTTTTTTTTTTCTGGGTTAAAGTGCTGTAACAGAAATTCCTAGGGTACCTCCAGCACAACAGACTTTAGAGGATGGTCCTATAACGTTGGTGAAAAATGAGTGTTTAACCATGGGAGAGGTGCCTAAGAAAATCTGTGTAGGTTTTTAGTTCAAACGACTAGGTACTAATAAACAGCTGAAGATATGGTTCAGTTCCCATTTCAGTAAATGTTTCTTGTGTCTTTTATAAAATGTCATTTAGTATAGGCATTGTCTCAATCTCACAGATAAATAAAAGCAATGATTGTCTCAATTAATAACAGTAAGAAACTAAGGGAACAGGCAGAAAGGTTTGAATTCCCACCGAGTTAAATATATTTTTGTGAAATGTTTGAATCTCCTATGTAGGAAAGAAATATTTCTACCCTAACCTGACAATTCTGTTTTTTAAATGTCATTTCTCACTCTTGGCTAACAGTTGAACTGATTTGTATCACTTTAAACTGCCTCTAACTGGCATAAAACAAAGAGATGTTTTGATGAGAATATTTACATCTCCTTTGAATGGATATTCTTGCTGATGAAGTATTTTTTCTCATTTCTATTCCTGCCCAAGACACAAAACGTAGACATGACACTGAAAGAAGCAGCTCGATCACTCACTGAGGTGCAGCAGTCATGTTCCCTGCCATTTGGTCAGATGGACAGGCTTGGGTGCTGAGCTCAAGGCTGGCTGAAATAAATAAATAAAAATAAAGTGATAAGCATGTCGTCACTTGTGCTGCAGATGAGAAAATGATGTCCTGGGGACATGGTTTGTATTTGCCTAATGCTAAAGGATGGTTCTAATTTATAGTGAGCAATCACTGTATTATCAGCCTGTATTTATGTATCCCATCCTGTATCCCTTGAGAGCATCCTCAGTATTGAGGTAAAATAAATGCCTTGAACCAGAGACTATTTATTTTTCATTTAGATGTCTGTACTATTCTTTTAAATACTACAGAGGTGAGAGAGGAAATGGAGGATCCATAATTAATGGGCACTGCTTTCTCTGGCTAGCTCTTATCCTGTTACCTCTGGGCTCTAGGGTCTAACTCTGCTTCTTGGTGAGTTTTGCCATTGACCTCAAAAGGAGAAGGTTCCAGTCCTTACTTTCTGTGCTGTGCTAAAATATTTTCCAAACTCACTATTTGCTCTGGTACAAATAACTGTTGTCTAGAATAAGTGGGGAGAAATCAAGACGAATACTTGATAAATATGGACTGCTTTATTGGTAGTCTCATTGGAAGGTGGTTAAGGAGTGAGAAGCTGGATATCATTACTGAAGCATGAAAAACCTCAGCATAGACAATTTGAGAATACAAGCCTGTCTCAGCAAAGGGTAAGCTTTCTAAGCACAGAAAGAAAAGAACAATAAGTAAAGTTTAATCTATAGTCAGCAGCCATTTTGGACTGTCTTAAAAGAAAATGAAACAAAAAGCCAGTTGATCCAGTTGATCTGATTCATATCTAGCTCCTGTCATAACACACTTGAAGAAAACTGATCTAAGAAAATGGCCAGTCCTCTGCAGAGATATATTGCTGAGGAATAGGAAGGGAGATAGAGATAAGGAGAAGGGTATGGTTCAAACTTCAGTGCTGTGTGGTGTCCTCTTTAATGAATTTTCTAGGTCACTAACTGAACAACCTGTAGCTATGTATCTGTAGGGACACGTCTTCTGTGGTCCATAGGTAGTACAGGAAATGATCATTTACTATATTGCAAAACGTTTTGAAACACTCACTTTAATTTTGCTATTGTTTCTGAGCTGAACTGGATTTTCAGCTCTATGCCACAATAATTCAAAGGAAAATTCCACTGCTGTGAAGAAATTTGCATTTTCTTCTACCTGTGTATGTTTACCATGTAGGAAATTCTTGGGAAAACCTCCCAAAATAAATCCATTCCCTCAACTTCTGAAGTCTAATGACCTCAAACTTAGGCCTCTTGTTCTCTTTCCATCTGTCTCCAATAGAATAGGGCTGTTTCCAAAGCATGTAACACTGGCTTTTGAAACAAGTAGCATGTATACTACTTATTCCAGTGTAAGCATTTTTAGGCCAATAATTAAACACCACCAAATATTTCACTGGTCCTTTTTTCTTTACTATTATGAATTTCATGTTTCCTCATTGTGGTCACCGCCCTCACATTTCCTATTGACAGTTATTCTTATGTTTGATTTCCTGATGTACACATAAACAGAAGATACATATATATATATATATATCACAGAATCACAGAATCGTCTAGGTTGGAAGAGACCTTAAGATCACCTAGTCCAACCTCTGACCTAACACTAACCAGTCCTCCACTAAACCTTATCACTAAGCACTACATCTAAACATCTTTTAAAGACCTCCAGGGATGGTGACTCAACCACTTCCCTGGGCAGCCTAATCTAATGCCTCACAACCCTTTCAGTAAAGTTTTTCCTAATATCCAACCTAACCCCCCCATGGCGCAACTTTAGCCCATTCCCCCTCATCCTGTCACCAGGCACGTGGGAGAACAGACCAATCCCCACCTCGCTACAGCCTCCTTTAAGGTACCTGTAGAGAGCAATAAGGTCGCCCTTGAGCCTCCTCTTCTCCAGGCTGAACAAGCCCAGCTCCCTCAGCCACTCATCGTAAGACTTGTTCTCCAGACCCCTCACCAGCTTCATTGCCCTTCTCTGGACTCGCCTAAGCACCTCGATGTCCTTCTTGTAGCAAGGGGCCCAAAACTGAACACAGTACTCGAGGTGCGGCCTCACCAGAGCTGAGTACAGGGGGACGATCACTTCCCTAGTCCTGCTGGTCACACTGTTCCTGATACAAGCCAGGATGCCGTTGGCCTTCTTGGCCACCTGAGCACACTGCTGGCTCATATTCAGCCGACTATCTACCATCACTCCCAGGTCCTTCTCTGCCTGGCAGCTTTCCAGCCACTCCTCTCCCAGCCTATAGTTGGTTGTTGTGCCCCAGGTGCAGGACCCGGCACTTGGCCTTGTTGAACTTCATGCAGTTGACCTCAGCCCATCGGTGCAGCCTATCCAGATCCTCCTGCAGAGCCTTCCTACCCTCAAGCAGATTGACACACGCACCTAACTTGGTGTTGTCTGCAAACTTAAGGTGCACTCAATTCCCTCATCCAGATCATCGATAAAGATATTAAAGAGGACTTGCCCCAGTACTGAGCCACTAGTGACCAGCCTCCAGCTGGATTTGACTGCATTAACCACAACTCTTTGGGCCCGGCTATCCAGCCAGTTTTTAAACCAACAAAGCATTCACCAGTCCAAGCCATGAGCAGCCAGTTTCTTGAGGAGAATGTGGTGGGGAACGGTGTCAAAGACCTTACTGGAGTCAAGGTAGACCACATACACAGCCTTTCCCTCATCCACCAAGCACGTCACTTTGTCATAGAAGGAGATCAGGTTCGTCAAGCAGGACCTGCCTTTCATAAACCCATGCTGACTGGGCCTGACCACCTGGTTGCCCTGTTAGTGCTGTGTGATGATACTCAAGATAATCTGCTCCATGAACTTCCCTGACACTGAGGTCAAACTGACAGGCCTGTAGTTCCCCAGGTCTACCCTCTGGCCCTTCTTGTAGATGGGTGTCACATTTGCTAGCCACCGGTCAACTGGGACCTCCCCCGATAGCCAGGACTGTTGATAAATGATGGAAAGCGGCTTGGTCAGCTCCTCTGCCAGTTCTCTCAGTACCCTCGGGTGAATCCCATCTGGCCCCATCGACATGTGCACATCCAAGTGCTGTAGCAGGTCGCCAACCATTTCCTGGTGGATTATGAGGGCCACATTCTGCTCCCCATCCCCTTCCACCAGCTCAGGGTGCTGGGTATCCAGAGAACAACTGGTATTGCTGCTAAAGACTGCGGCAAAGAAGGCATTAAGCGCCTCAGCCTTTTCCTCATCTCTTGTAACTAAGTTTCCCCCCGCATCCAGTAAAGTATGGAGATTCTCCTTAGTCACCCTTTCTGTGTTAATGTATTTATAAAAACATTTTTTGTTATCTTTAATGGCAGTAGCCAGTTTGAGCTCCACATAAGCTTTGGCCTTTCTAATTTTGTCCCTGCACAGCCTCGCAACCTCTTTATAGTACTCCTGAGTGGCCCACCCTCTTTTCCAAAAACTATAAAGCCTCTTTTTTCTCCTAAACTCAAGCTGCAACTCTCCATTCAGCCAGGCCAGTCTTCTTCTGCACCATCTCATCTTTGGGCACATAGGGACAGACCGCTCCTGAGCCATTAAGATTTCCTTCTTGAAGAGTGCCCAGCCTTCCTGGACTCCTCTGCCCTCCTGAACAGCCCAAAGTCAGTCCTATGGAAGTCCAAGACTGAGGTTTTACTGATCCCCCTCCTGACTTTGCCAAGAATGGAGAACTCTACCATCTCATAGTCATTCTGCCCAAGACAGCTCCCAACCACCACATCTCCCACCAGTCCTTCTGTTTGTGAACAGCAGGTCTAGCAGGGCATCTCACTGGGTAGGCTCACTAACCAGCTGCGTCAAGAAGTTTTCTTCCACGCTCTCCAGAAACCTTCTAGACTGCTTTCTGGGCCGTGTTGTGCTTCCAGGATATGTCAGGGAAGTTGAAGTCCCCCAATGAGAAGGAGCACTGATGATTTCGCAACTTCTGCCAGCTGCCCATAGAATTCCTCATCCGTCTCCTCATCCTGGTTTGGCAGCCTATAACAGACCCTCACCAGGATGCTTGCCTTATTGGCCTTCCTGCTGATCCTAATCTATAGGGACTCAACCTTATCATTCCCAGCCTCAAGTTCCATGACACTCTCTGATATAGAGAGCCAAACCACCACCCCTTCTATGCTGCCTGTCCCTCCTGAAGAGCCTGTAGCCAGACATTGCAGCACTTCAGTCATGAGAGTGGTCCCACCACATTTCCACGATGGCAACCAAGTCATAGCCTGCCTGCTGCACGATGGCTTCCAGCTCCTCTTGTTTGTTATCCATGCTGTGTGCATTAGTGTAGATGCACTTCAGTTGGGCCATTGCCTTATCTTCTAGCCTAGCCATTGTTCCCCCTGGCACACCTCCAACAAGTTTTACTTCAGCCCCGGTCCCCTTTTTACCTAGTTTAAAGCCCTCTCAAAGAGCCCTGCCAGCTCCTGGGCCAGGATCTGTTTTCCCTTTAGAGATAGGTGGGATCCATCTGCAGCCACCAGGCTGGGTGCCAAGTAAAGCACCCCATGGTCAAAAAAAAAAACGCACAAAATTTCTGTGTTGGCACCAGCCTCTGAGTCACAACGATATATATATATGTATGTATGTATGTGAGGCTGGGGAGATAACAGGAATGCTATATTCATAGTTCTTTTGCATTGCATAATTTTACTTGTACTTCCTTCAAAATATGGAGCTGTCAAAAATGCATCTTCAAATTATTCACAATTTTGCAAAAGTTATCAAGAAAAAAAAAAGAAACAAAACAAAACAAAAACAACCTTTGATGTTTTTATTTTGGAAAATTTGCAGATTTAAAAATACTAAATATTAGTTTTGACTTATATATTGTATTTTGTGATTTTTTAACTTGTTATATCAATTTCTGGTGTCATTGATCTTGCATTTTCCATTACACATTACAAACTCTCACCTGGAGAATGTCTGCCACAACTGAAAAATAAACACATTATTTTAATATGTAATAGCAGCAGCTACTAAGTTTTGCCTGCCACTCCAAGTGGGATTCATCTCATAAAACAGATGTTAGATGACTAGAGTAGATGAAAAATCCCCTGACAGTCAAGTCAGAGGAACCAGGAAGTGTTGAACTGTAAATTGTCTAGTTTGTTTTTGACCCCTACCTTAGAAAAAGATGAAATACACTCCAGGATGATTTCATTCAGTCAATGGTATATAGGCTACCTTTGATATCTGAGGTAAGCCAAAATATCTAAGACAACTACATGGAGAACTGTTTCCTACTGGAGCGGCAGCTCAGGCCAGGTTGGACAGTCTAGTAATCTCAAACATTGGACACCTACATGTGGACAACTAAAGTGAATCCACTTTGTCTGATATCTTTTGTTGAGTAGAAGGGAAGATGAAGATAAAAATAAATAAATAAAAATAAAAGCTTCAGGTATCAAAGACACATGGGGTGCAATTCAGTTGACTAAATATAGATACCTGGTGCCATGCAAGATGTCTTAGAGCTCTCACTTGATCCTCAGTCATCCGTCCACTGTGGTCTGAGTTGCCTGTCTGATTTTTAATCATCCCTGTCTGCCCCATGAAGATGCCTTAGATATACCACAACAGCTCAAGTGGCACAAGGTGCCTAAGATTAGACATCAGGATCCTGCCCTTTAGGTGGCATTCACTTCCAGGTTAAGACACCTAAATTCAGATTTCAGGAAGTGCATCAAATGTCTAAGCTCCCAAAGCAGTAAATGCAGTCAACAGAGCCTGGAGAGCAATCCCACTGGCTAAATATAGCAGCTATGGTGACTCGGGATACCGTTGGGATACCCTGGTCTTCCAAGTAACAACACACCCCTCCCCCCCCCCCCCCCCCCGCAACTTCAATAATATAAAGCAGTAGTAAAAAGACGTTGCATGAAGAAAAAACAGAATAATTTTTAAATGTCATTTTACTCTGTGAGAAACCTTGAAGCATATTTCTTTTCATTTTTGCAGTGGGAAATGACAAAATTTACATTCAACTAAGAAGCTAAAAAGTCTCTTGGTTTTAGACAAGAGTGGTCTGGAGGACCTGCCCTCAACCTTCATGACTGCACTACCTTTCTGAGAGTGACCATAATGCACAGCACAAAATGACATCATTCCTAACCTGTTTCACTGAGACACATTCATAAAATCTGAACAATTTAACTTTGAATAATGACTTCTCAACTATTTCAACACTGTCAAAGGCACCAGACCTTGCTTAGACTTTGCTGAATCAATCAGACTTTAGGGTTATTCATTGTTATTTTGGTGTTACAGTAGTTCTTATAGTCCTTTTTTTTTTTTCACGGTGCAGTCCTGATCTTTATTTATTTATTTATTTTTTCATTCATTCATTCATTTTGTTTGCACACTGCAAGTACTACTAAATAACTTGGCTGACTTCCTCTAGAACTATTTTTAAAGTCTGGTGTGCTAGTAAAATATGTATATAAAATTTCAGACAAATTGGTTGAATTCTGGAAAAAGAATTCTGGAGAAAATAGATCTTAGTTACAAAATCTTTACTATGGCAAAACTACAGTTTCTGCATAAGGTACAAAAGATGGTGGTTTGAGAACCTGAAAGAGCTGCTGAAGAAGGAAAAACTAATGAAATGTGGATTTGGAACATTTAGCCTTCTAAACCTGCTGGCAAGTAAAATAGAAAGAACCTAACTTTATGCAACCAGCTGGAAACACCATTCTCCCATGAGGGAAAAGCTCTACAGATCATGCAATGTATATTCATAGAACCATGGTTATAGAGAAAAAACAACAGCAGTTTTTTTCATTTTATGTATCTCATAACTAGTGCTATGAGAAAACTTTAGTATAGAATAAGAAAAACTCTGTGTAAAATTAATGGAAAAATGAAGATTTGTTAGATCCCATTAACCTGATCACTGCCAATACATGGCTCATACCAGCGATGTTCTGATGAGTCTGGCCTCCAGTCTGGAAAACAACAAGCCAAAGAAATTTGACTACCAACAGATTATTCCAGAAGCTAAAAATAAAAGAAATAAAAAGCTCATTTGCCATTTTATATCCCTAGTGCCTAATCTTTTTTTTCTTTCTTTTTTTTTTTTTTGTTTCCATTCCTTAGCTACATTTACTTTCTTTATGTTTCTACAACCTTTTCAGTTTCTAACTGTTGTCATTTGTTACCCTTCTTTACATCTCTTCCCTGGTTTGTCACTGTTTCATTAAATGATACAACTCAAACACTCTTAAATCCTTAAATCTCACACCCTGTGTTCTGCTTTCTAAAACTTATTGGCGTCCTTCTGTTCTTGGGATGAATGAGTTGGGTTTGATTTCTCCAAGATAACACAAGAGCACAGAGCCAACCGTCTCCTGTTCTGTTCACCAAGTACTTGTATATAGAGTATTAATTTGCACCAGCATTTTGGCTCTAGTCTCATATTTCAAATGCATGCATATTGTTTTCTGTCATCTCTCTCTACCTTTCAGCATTGTTGCCTCTGCTTTTTCTTCTTTTCATTTTGAATGTGTGTTAGATTAGAAGTAGTAGTCTTCCAGAGAATCTGTCTTTTAAATCTCTCTAAATCCCTTTTGTTCTATCTCAGCACTTTATGTAAGCTAGTACTTGATCTGGTTACAGTAATACATATCTCTGTGTAGCATGATCTGCAGGTTTTCAATAATATGCTGTTTACTTGCTCATCAATATGGCTTTTAAGAGAAACTTGACTAACATCAGTAGTGTACAAATACAGTGTTTCTAAAATGCATTCTGGCATTTATCACTTATTTCCAGGTTTCTAGAAGATAGCTTCTATCCAGGGACATTTAAACTTTTTTTCCCTTTTTCTTTTCAGATAATACCTTGTGAAATTTGATGCTTAATACTTAGCTAATTTAACAGATATCTGTTGTGCTCCTTATTTTCATCTTAGCATTTCTAAGAAAATAATTTTGCTGGCCAGTTTGTTCTTCAACTGTTGATATATTGTTGAGAATGGGGTTCACTGCAGCCATATTCTGACTCACTCACTGACTTTGAAAAAATGTTTTATGCCACAAATTGCTAAGTAAAACTCAGGGAGACCACTTTGAAAACAGAAACCTTTTCATGAACTAAATGTGGAAGAATCCAGCCCTGTGAACTGTTTCTTACATGAGATTTTTTTTCTTCCTTTAATCCCTAAAATATCTATTTTCAGAGTATTGCCAAAGGGTACTCCTTCCTCATCTGAAGGTCACTATATAATATTGACTTTTGTCCAATTGTTGAGCAAGTTACCTCTATCTTACCTTCGCTTTTTATTCCTCTCAATTTATATCAACACTTTAGTTTACCTAAGACAAATTGTGTATCTACTTATGTCAAAATGAAATATACCACTCTTAAACTGGAATAAGAGCACCTGCGTTTTTTTGTTTGTTTGTTTATTTGTTTTTGTTTTTGCTTTAGTTTCTGTGGATTGGTTTTATATTGTTAGTGAAAGTGAACAGACATTACTTTGTTGAGAGCACATGCAGCCAGTTACCATGGCTCAGCTGGCACACCGTAACTTGCTTACCGGCAGTAATTCAATCATGGTCAATTATGGGGCCAGATCATCAATTTTATTTTTGTTGCTTTCAGGTGTAGATGAGGTCTACAGCTTATGTAACTCTGGGAGGTGATTGCCCTAAGATAAGATCAAGACCAGCTGGATTGTATGCATTCATATTTTCCAAGGTATTTGAGTAGTTTTTCTCCGTTCCTAATATAACAGCCTTTTTTGATGTATATTCTTACTGATGACAGGCTTGATACCACTGTAAGTTATCTGAGTCACTTTTGAGATGTTATTAATTTCATGTCTTCCTTATTTATGAGTAGTTTCTTTCCTCTGGTAAGCTTCCAGAATCTCTTGTATTGCTCTCATATCTCTGGCACATATAAACTCATTTTGCTGCTTTGCTACCTAATACCAACTTTCATTGCAAAACCTGCAAAATCTAACATCAGTTCAGTGAAACATTCATAAAATTTTCAGGAGAGGAAAGATTCTGTTTCCAGTGACTCAGCTCCAATATGATGCCAAATTATCAAAACACACATGATGATTATGATTTGTGGTAAAAATTTAGTTTCTTCCCTGAGGTTAGGAAAGTTATGAGCCTGGTCTGTTTAATTCTGACAAATCCATTAATTTCCACCTGTTTTCTATGCAAAAGTACTGAATGATGTTGCTTTATTTGATGGAGCTTCTCTTGCATTTTTTTAAGGTGTGTTCAAATCTTAATCTTAAAAGAAAGCCTCAGATGGGAAGTTTAACTGAAGAACAGGTTGAAATTAGTTTTCTCATACCTGAAATGGTGTTTTCTGAAAGTCTGTACTAATTTTTTAAGGGTTATGGGTTCTCGGTCACATCTCTTTACATACATCCGTGGTGACCAATGTCTTGTATGACACAGAGCAGGTGTTCAAGGATCTCAGAGGATCTCCATGTCCACACTGGGTATCTAAAAAGAGTGGACAGGCTTACTATTTCTCTCAGAATCACTCTGAAAATTTTGACAAAACTCTGTCCTACAAGTAAAGCTATACATGTCATTTGGGTACTGCTAGTTTTCTCTTGAGCCAGTGAAGTGCCTGTCCTACATCCCCTTTCTCTACCAGGAGAGACATACTAACAGTGACATTGGAACAGTTGTCAGGAAGGAGCTGGAAGGTTCAGAAATCACAGGAATGAGCACAGACATAAGTACTTTCCAAACCCCTTCTATGGGAGCTGCAGTCAGATTCCTTCTGTAGGCCCATCCTTCAGCTGATAGTTGCAAGAAATATTCCCTACCACCATACATGTATGTGCTTTACAACACTGAGTTAGCATGTGCTAACTTCTTAAACTACACATAGACAGATAACTGGGATGATTTTAATTCCATCCATGATTTTTGATCTTGATGCCCCCTATCAATACAAGTCCATTGATGCTGGGGCACAAAAGAACAGGTCACATTCTATGCCTTCAATCTGTTTTGTGTATTGAAAACTCATTGTTTAATTTTTTTTTTCTTTTATCTTTTTTTTTTTCCTGCATCAGGAACAATGGGAATGAAAAAACTTTGTTTCTATTTACTCCCTGTGTAGTTTGTAATTAGGGCAATCAATGTGATAAGACAATAAAATAAAATAAAAAAGTCAAGGAGATAACTTCATTATCATTCTTTGACTAGGGAGTCTCCATTCTGTTTGAATTCATGTATTGAAGATTACTGTAACATAATTAGAGTGGTTTTTGAGTCTCTAGAGTGTTTTGCAAGTACTTCTTCAAAGGAAAATTGATCAAGACTAGAAACAGGAATAAAAAGTTAAATTATGGAAAGGTTTTAAAGTCTTTTAGGGATATTGAGGTGTATATATAGTAGCTCTGTTATCAATTCACTGAGGGACCAAAAGCTTTCTGTGTTCTAGGTAGAAGCTACCTTATCTAAGAAACATAGAATAAGACCCTAGACTGGACTTATTTTAAATGGAATTTCAGCAAATAATGGTGTGGTTAGACTTTTTTTCTTTGAATTCAAACATACAAAAAATCTTTGATAGTTTTTTATGTAATTTTACTTTCAATAGCTCTACTTGTAGGAAAAAAATGCAGACAGATTTTAGTTGAGTATTACTTCTAGGAAAAAAAAAATGGGGTGGAGTGGATAATTTCCCTAAAGTCTTTGTCCTGGTGTATCCACTTTTGGCTGCAATATTTTTGTTGTTTCTATCCTTTCCCATTATTTGATATTTGGCCCAGAAACATGCCAAGTTTATTGACACTCTTTGAACCCTATAGAGAGAGGACTGCTGCATCATACTCTGTTGGAGCTGAGTGCATATCCTTCCCAACATATAGAAATTCAGAGTACCAGTCCTCAGAATTACTCAGACTTGATGACATTTGTCTCTTTGTCCATTTGTGCCTTCTTACGCCACCCATGTTTGTTAAAATATGCCTCTTAAGTTTTTATGTGGGTTTTCCTCCAGTTGTGCAAGCTGCCTTACTAGCTGCATTCAGTGAACTGTAATGGTTGTCTGAAATAGTGTTTGAATACACAGATGAGAAGCTTGAGCAAAGTGCATCCTGCTTCTGTCAGCAGAACCACTTCTCAGGAAAAAAACTTTCACTGAGGGAACTCAGACTTTTCTAGAGACTCAAAATTACATCAGAAACACATCTGCTAAGACCATTTCTTGGTTTTTATTGTAGTCTTGCCATACTTCTCACCTTTTTTTTTCCCTAATTGTTTCCACTGTTATCTATCTTCCTTTCCATTCTCTCCTCAGGTATCTTAGTTCAATCACAGGGAATTAGTGACAGGCATTATTGAATTCTGATCTTTCACGTGGTGATTTGGAGAAAAAAAATCAGTCTGAGTTACTGGCAATGGTACATAATGTTTTGCTGAGGCTCTGTGAGTGTAGCTGTACTGCCATGCAGATGAATAGCTTTTCCATGTTAATGGAATCTTGAAGTTGTGTTTGTTTGCTGATGTCATAATCATCTATAGAGCCTATGCTCTATTCTAAGACTAGATTGTAAGGTTCCTGAGGAGAAAATATGGACATTTTCCTTCTAATCCCCCCCACCTGAATTAAAAGGCTGGCCCTGCTGAAGAAAAACACAGTGAAGAATCCATAAAAAGGAGATAACATAGCATATGGGACACCCTTGAAAGCTAAAGCAGTCCCTCCAAACATGGACAGACATGGATCTCTGGATCACCATGAGTCCAGATAATGTTTCCTTGAAACAGAGTCTTATCTGGACTAGTGAAGGTCTCCTACTAGAAATGTTGGCCTTGGATAATGGTATTCATGTGCTCAGCTTCAACTTAAACTGTCATGTGCAAAGGAAGGTTTGGGAGGGAGTGAGTGGCCTCACAACTTCCTTAGTATTGTGAGGTAGATAGTGTTCTTTGTCTTTTTCCTGTGTAGGCCCAGACGATTTTCTTTCTTTTCCATGACGGTTCACAGCCAGGCTGGTCTCTGAAGGACTCTCTCTAGGACTCTCTTCTGTACATTGATTGTAATGACTCCTTTGTAGCCTCAAGCTGTGGGGCAATAACAGGTTTCAATCACGCAAGTGGTATTTGGGAGGTCAGCCTGAAGCAGTAGTGGTGATCCACTCAGTTGTATCCTAAGCAAAGCTTAATAGAAAACTGAAGTGGATAGGTTGCCTGGGAGTGACCTGCACAGGTGGGATGTATGAAATAACCAGCAGAAAGTGGTTCCTATCATTTCCATTTGCAGATAGGACATCAACCCTCAAGCAGACCAGACATCTTAATGTTTTCTCAGTACAGCCTGTCACAGTGCCAACAGAGGCTCCCAAGTGCTCTATAAGCACCTGGTGTATCTCTGTGTTAACCATTACAAACCCATAAAGGAGCCCTGTATATAATTAACCTCAGAGATGACTGCATTAGGGAGCTTCATGTAATTCTCTTTCCTATCACAGCTGCAGTTTTCTCATCTCAGACTGACTCCTCAATGACATATGAGCCACTAAAAGCAATGGCTACACTCTAGGTCTTCAAGCTGGGAGTTCTGTAGTAGATACACTCCGGGAATACTACTGGCTTTATGCTACATGGCCCAACTTTACCTTGAAGTCTTGCATATGTTCAAAGCTGTCTTAAGTCTGGAAGACAATGTAGTCCTGCAATTAGTCTTGGTAGGATCTCATAACCACTATTCTCACTTAGGAGGAGATGGCTTGTGTCTTATAAGTGTTTATTTCTCTCTGAGAAGGTACAAAATCTAGGTGCCTCTCTCAGACTTTAATGTACCTATTGTAGGCATCCATGAAGAAGTCAGATGAATATCAAAGAATTATGAGTCTGATAAGTTTCTGTAGGAGAGTATGTCTGTCCTAGAAAAAGTAATGGACCGGTATACAACTGATTCTTTTCTCATCAAGGTTTTGCATAAGGAATCTGTTTCAAAGAAAGTAGACTAGCCTTCAGTGTGCTTTCCTTTATAATCAGTTTCTTGTATACGCATTCTTGGAGAAATCTTCCAGTTACATTCTGAGATTTGACATGCTTCTTGGTTTGTTATGTTTAAAACACACTCTTGTCCTGAACTTGGATCCTTTCCATCACAATACAGAGAGATATACGTGCACATTCATGCAACTCAGATGATTATATCTACATACTTTCTCATTATGTCAGTCAGATGTGTAAACCAACAAGTAAAAGTCCGTTGTTTGTGTTTCCTTGTGGCAATTTAAATCTCCTAAAAGATTCCCCTGTCACCTATCCCTTGTTGAACCTTGTCTCTCTTCAGCTAGGATTCAAATTGTCAACGCATTGAAAATTTTCCCTATCACCACCTGCAGTAACACATGGCTCATTGTACTAATATAGGCATGTTGTATGTGCCTGATTAATCACACACACATGTTATCTGACCAATGATGCAGCTTACTAGCCTGATCCCCATCTTTTCATCCCATTTTTTGGTTGTGGCTGAGATACAGAGAAAAGAAAATGCAGTACTGTCATTGTGAGCCTGATTAACCTGAGAAATCTGATTTCATTAGCCAGAATATCCCTGAGAGGGTATATGATTTTGAGGTAAGAATCACCACACATGTATTAGTAGATGTAGTGGATTTGGTAGTTGGAGAGGCTTAGTCAACTTCATTTTCAACAGAGGATGAAGCTTATCTCATTTAAAGAACAGTTAAGGTAGCTGAGTCATTTTTGATTCATTCTTCTCATTTCCTCCTATTTTCTTGTCAGTTTACCCAAAGCTGAACACATCCATTTCTCTCTGTATCAGCGCTACTGCCACCCTCCTCCCCACCCCCATCTGATGCATTTCAGTGGGAAAGTACAACACAATCTCTTTGACTTGGAAATTGTACTCATAGTCCTTTTTATTGATTAACTGAATGGAAGAGAACATGAAGCCAAATATGCCCAGTGTCTGACAGTATGTTATAATTTCAGTCCCAGAAGACAATAGCAATACTATATATAATTGTGCCAATTACCCCTCTCCTTCTAAGTCATACCATGAAACCTAATACAGATCTGTGAAGATTTTTCCTCTCTGTGAGGCACTATGCACTACTGTACAGAGAAAATTGCCACATGTAACTGTTGCACTCCGGCTTTATAAGAAACGTTTTTCACAACAAAATTAACCTGCATAACTTTCAACAAATGAGTATCCTTCTTATAGATATACACTGAGTCTTCATGCTTCATGTAGGTATTTGAATGATTGCACTTGAGACGGAGTGAGAATTCCAAGTCACTCTTCTGGGAAATGCTTTCACATTTCTGTGTTAAAGATTCAGTGGCACAATTTCTAAAAGCATATTAGGAAAAAACAATTGTAACTTCTCCCACCATTCACAGGCCAAAGAGTCAGACTGTTTCTTTCTTAGGCCCTGCCAGGCTTTGACTATGGTCCTGCCCTGGTTTTGTGATGTTTATAACACAAAGTGTAATAGTCCCCCGAAGAGCGTAGTCCCCACCTTCTTAGTCTCAGAATGAGGATGTCTTACTTCCTGTGCACGATCCAGATCAATGTACAAACAGTGGGTGCTAGAACAACACTGACACAAGTGCCTCATCCACAAAGCAATATGTTTTGGAGCATGTGAATTATGTTGGTCACAGTCTGAGCATCAGGACATGCCACTGTGCCAACTGGATCAACAAGGAGGTACGACAGACTGATCTGAGGCTCCCCAAAGTCACAGTTGAGTAGGGGAGATCATAGACAGTCTACTCAGGCTCAGAGATTGAGAATATTAAAATTGTAGTTTGTAAGCAGAATTTGGGTCAGCTTTATACACCACCTTTAAACCTTGAAGTTCCTACATACTATCGCTGTTACATTGCACACCTTTTCCCTTATTCTGTCCACCTGCTAAAGCATATATAGAAAAGAAACCTGCTGAAATGGAAGTTACAGCTCCAGCCTCCCATTAGAACTTTGCTCCAATGCTCAGGCAGACTTGCTTTCAAAAACTGGTGTTTTATTTCCAATGTGAATTAATCTGCCTTTCACTC